>NW_027555514.1:234030381-234630381 GCF_003287225.1 Phascolarctos cinereus | reverse complement strand
TTGTTGAAATTAGTTAATGAACCATAACACTTTCAGAGTAGATGAATTATGTTTCTCTTTCTTTTTTTAATATAAATTTATTTATTGTTAGTTTTCAACATTGACTCCCACAAGTTTTTGAGTTCCAAATTTTCACCCCATCTCCCCCCTCCTCCCACCCCAAGATGGCATGCATTCTAAATATCCCTTCCCCTAGTCTGTCCTCTCTTCTATCTCTCTCCCCTTCTCTTATCCTCTTCCCCTTCTATTTTCCTGTAGGGCAGGATAGACTTCTGTACCCCATTTCCTATATTTCTTATTTCCCAGTAGCATGTGAAAACATTTTTTTAAACGTATGTTTTTAAAACTTTGGGTTTCAAATTTTCTCTCTTCCTCCCTTCCCACCCACCCTCATTGAAAAGGCAAGCAACTCAATATAGGTTGTACATGTGCAGTTATGCAAAACACTTCCATAGTAGACATGTTGTGAAAAACTAACTCTATTTCCCTTAATCCTATCCTGCCCTCCCATCTATTCTCTTCTTTCTTTTGACCCTGTCCCTCCTCAGAAGTATTTGCTTCTGATTACCTTTCCCAATCTGCCCTCCTCTCTATCATCCCTGCTCTCTTGTCCCTTCTCCCCTATTTTCCTGTAGGGTAAGACAGATTTCCATACCCAATTGAATGTGTATGTTATTCTCCTTAAGCCAAATCCTATGAGAATAAGATTCCCTCATTCCCTCTCACCTTCCCCTGTTTCCCACTGTGAGAGACTTTTCTTTTCTGTTTTTTTTTTGTGAGATAATTTACCCCATTCTACCTCTCCCTTTCTTCTTCCGAATCATCCTCTCTCATCCCTTAATTTTATTCTCCAGATATGACCCCTTAATCTTCAACTCACCCTGTGCCCTCTATCTATCTATATATACATACACAATTTTTTTCCTTAACTACCCTAATACTGACAAAGTTCTCATGAGTTACAAATATCATCTTTCCATGCAGGAATGTAAACAGTTCAATCTTAATAAGTCTCTTATGATTTCTCTTTCCTGTTTACCTCTTCATGTTCCACTGAGTCCTGTATTTGAAAGTCAAATTTTCTGTTTAGCTCTGGTCTTTTCATCAGGAATGCTTGAAAGTCCTCTATTTCACTGAATGACCATTTTTTCCCCTGAAGGATTATACTCAGTTTTGCTGGGTAGGTGATTCTTGCTTGTAATCTTATCTCCTTTGCCCTCTGGAATATTATATTCCATGCTCTGCGGTCTTTTAATGTAGAAGCTGCTAAATCTTGTGTTACCCTGATTGTGTTTCCACAGTACTTGAATTGTTTCCTTCTGGCAGCTTGTAATATTTTCTCCTTGACCTGGGAACTCTGAAATTTGGCTACAATATTCCTAGGAGTTTTCCTTTGGGGATCTCTCTCAGAAGGAGATCTGTGGATTCTTTCAATTTCTATTTTGCCCTCTGGTTCTAAATATCAGGGCAGTTTTCCTTGATAATTTCTTGAAAGATGATGTCTAGGCTCTTTTTTTATCATGGCTTTCAGATAGTCCAATAATTTTTAAATTCTCTCTCCTGGATCTATTTTCCAGGTCAGTTGTTTTTCCAATGAGATATTTCACATTGTTTTCTAATTTTTCATTCTTTTGGATTTGTTCTAGTGTGTCGTGATTTCTCATAAAGTCACTATCTTCTAATTGCTCTATTTAATTTTTAAGGAAGTATTTTCTTCAGTAATTTTTGGACTTCCTTTTCCATTTGGCCAATTTTTTTTTAGGGCATTTTTCTCCTCATTGGCTTTTTGGACCTCTTTTGCCATTTGGGTTAGGCTATTTTTTAAGGTGTTATTTTCTTCAGTATTTTTTGGGTCTCCTTTAGCAAGCTGTTGACTTGTTTTTCATGATTTTCTTGCATCACTCTCATTTCTCTTCCCAGTTTTTCCTCTACTTCCCTTACTTGCTTCTCAAATCCCTTTTGAGCTCTTCCAAAGCCTGGGACTACTTCATAGCTTTCTTGGAGGCTTTGGATGTAGGAGCTTTGACTTTGTTGTCTTCTTCTGGTTGTATATTTTGATGTTCTTTTTCACCAAAGTAAGATAATATAGTCTGACTCTTTTTGCGCTGCTTGCTCATGATCCCAGCCAATTACTTGAGTTTTAAACTCTTTGTTAAGGTAAAGTCTGCTTCCAATGTGGAGAATGTACTGTCCCAAGCTTCAGGGGTTTGTAGCTGTTTTCAGAGATACTTGTAGGGACCTGTAAATTTTCAGTTCTTCCAAGGTGGTATGATAAGGGGCGAGGTGTTTACTCCTTTCCTGGCCTGTGACTACAAGTCCTCCTTTCTGTCCTGTAACTGTGAGGAGGGTTCCTCTCTACAGCTACTACAAGCTCCACCAAGCCAGCGGTCCTCCTCACCCAGCACTGCCGCCCAGAACTGTGGCCCAGATCCAAACACGGGCAAAGCAAGAGATTCCTGCCTCAGCACTGGCAAAGAGATCCCTGCAATCCCTCTCTCATCAGCCATTGGATTCCTCAGTCTGTGGCCGGAAGCTTCAGGAAGCAGCCGCCCCCCCAAGGGCCATGCTCTTGGGAATGGAGCTGAAACCCCCCTTCCTCTCTCAGCACCGACGGAAACAGACTTTTCCCACTAACCTTCTAAGTTGTCTTTGGCATTGGTGGGTTGAGGAGTCTGGAAACCTCCACAGCTGCTCGAGATTCAGTCCTCTGAGGCCTGCTCCAGGTTCATGGCGGCCTGCAAACCCACACCGCCCTGTGCTGTGCTCCCAGCCCGGCGCGATACACCTTTCTGATCAATCATCCAGGTTGTCTTGGGCTGGAAATTTGTTTCACTCTGTCTTTTTGTGGGTTCTGCTGCTTCAGAATTTTTTTAGAGCCCTTTTTTATGAGTGTTTGGAGGGGTTTGGAGGAGAGCTCAAGCAAGTCACTCCTTTCACTCTGCCATCTTGGCTCTGCCCCCTATGTTTCTCTTTCTTATTTAACAGAGTTCAATTCTGGTGTGAGAGAGGGATGGAATATTCTGAAATAATTTGCCTCTTGTATTTATTTCCTGTTCATCTTATATATAACTTGCTTTGTATATACTTCTTTGCATGTTATCTCCCCCATTAGATTGTAAACTCCTTGAAGACAGGAACTGTCTTTTCCCCCTTTTGCTATTCCTACCGCTTAGCACTATATCTGGCATATTGTAGGCACTTAGTAAATATTTATTGAATCAAATTAACTATATAAATGTATAATTATATTACATGTTATTATATATAATATATAAATATCACACACACACATATAAATATAAGGTAACAACAAAATTTTCTTATGGAGTGAGAGGGGAAATAAAGAGGAATGTTACCAATCCCAAAGACTAAAGCTTAGTCTCAACCCAAATTCTTTTTTTAAAAAAAAGTACTCTTATATGGGAGAATAAATTAGGTAGTCCATACTTCTCTTTAACATAATTAAAACCTCCTTGGCAGTAGTCCAGCCTGCATGTACTTGTTTTGCTTCATCATAGACAGCAGTCTCCTAGAGTGGTTCATAGCCCACAAGTCAGGACCTCCCTTTCCTTAGCATCCCCATAGGGAATAGAAAGTGAATGACCAAATCTTTGCCCTTTTAGAGGCCTCAGCTGAGGAAGGGACTGCCTCCATTTCTCAGGGCAGGCTGAATCAATATTCTCCCTTCTTTGTCAACACCCAGAAAGCAAGCTATCTTCCTATAGCTAGCCTGTGATACTTTAAGCCTTTCCTAAGAAATAGCTGTCCAACGGGTACTGTAATAGCAGCAATGTGGAAGGGTGCCATCAGTTGCACGTTAGAGTAAACCAAAAGTTACACTAGGCTTGCCTTTTCAAATGTCTAAGGCAATGTCCATTCATCTGTTGCCTGCATGGGCTGCTCACTCTGCTGCCACAGGGGCCTGGAACATGGGCCATTCCACTGTCTGTTGCCTTTGGAATGCGCACCACTTCTAATTGCCACTTATTTCGTCAAGGTCCATTTTGTAGAATCTAAGTAATGTCCCCACTCCCTGCATTGTGCCTACCCACCCAAGTCTCCTAATCACTGGGGCATTACATGGAGAGGTAGACAGATTTTAGAGCCTAGAGTCAAAAAAATGAGTCAAGTCCAGCCTCATACACTATCTGTTTGACCCTGGACATGTCATTTAGCCTCTGTCTGCTTCAGTTTACTCAACTATAAAATGGGGATAATAATAGCCTCGAGAGTTGTGTGTGTGGGGGATCAAATGAGATAATAGCTATAAAGCACTTAGCACTTGTGAGTATAAAGTGTGTAATGAACTCTTCTTTCCACTCTCCCTTCCTTCTTTCCTTGGCCTGAGATCTTTCCCTCTTTGTCAGAACAATGATCAAGATCTTCCCATTGCTGGGACGTAATCATGCTTCTATCCCACTGTGCCTGGCCAAACATTGTTATGGGCCCTGACACAAATGGGATCTGTCACCTCCTCTTTTTGCCAGGGCTTAAGCACTGTCCCATTGTACTCAGTACCCTTGTGCCCATTTTGGGTTGAGTGATGCTTCAAGTCCTGGAGGCCCTCTTAAAGTCTCAATAGTTAGCTGTGTTCTGGGATCTGCACAACATTCGGCCATGCCACTGTTGAGACATGAGAATTTCCTCAGTGGTGGAGCCCGAGTGCTGCTAATGTACCCTTCTACCAGGTCCAGGCTCCTGTCAGCTTCTACCACTCCTACAGCCTGATCTCTGCCCCCCTCTGCCAGGTCGAGCCCACTATGGGAGCTGCAGCTATCCCCCTATTGTAAGACCTGTTCTGGGAACCATCCCACACGGGGTCCTCACTCATCCCTCAATTGAAATTCCAGAGTGAAAGAATTAGAGTTCACAGGAATAAATGAACCTGTCTTTTAAAATCTGAAAACAGATATAGCTTCTCCTTTCCTCAGCAAATCAGCTGGGCTGTCTTTGGCACAATTGTCCGTACTCCAGTTAAAGAAATAGCTCTAGGATTCTGGGAAGAATCGGGTATTTTCCTGTCAGATGCTTCTCCCATTGCCTTGCCCGAAGGAATCTCAAAAAATCCAATAGACTCCCAAATTCCATATAAAATGTCCTCCTCAGTTCCTTTGTCACAATTCTTAGACAAGCCCAAAGAGAGTGCCCATGGATCCCACAGGGGATGGAATGTCAATAATTATCATTGCCTGTACAAAACTGATGAAAATTCACCAAAGAAGAATTTATGTTATTTATTATTTTAGGCATGACTCTGAAGGACAGGGAGTGTATGCAAATATGTTCCCATATGTTAAATGCCACAATTTACTGTCCAATCCAGTCCTCTTGAGGCAATTGTAACTTCCTCATAGTATGCAGCCAGCACCAGCTGAAAGAGTGAGGCCATCCAATCAAACAATCAATGAGTAAACATCTATTAAAAACTCACTGGATGCCAGGCACTGTGCTAAGCCTTGATATATTAAAAAAAAAAAAAGCAAAAGATGATCCCTCTCAAGGATGTCATGATCCTTTTTCGTTTGTACTTTCATTTTTACTTTATATTTTCAGTAATTAACACTCAGGATTTTGGGGGTTTTTGATAGTATTTTTTCAGTAACTATCCCTCTGTAAGAGCTAGATGATATTAACTGGGTATCAATGTTATTGAGAAAACAGCAGTTGGTTAAATTGATAGTGGAGTGGTAATCAGCCTTGAGCAAGTACATATGTATAAGCTACATTGAATAGCTAATGGGGAGGGAGAGAGGGAGGAAACTTGGAACTCAAAGTTTTAAAAATGAGTTTTAAATTGTTTTTGCATACAACTAGGAAAAATAAAATACTAAATTTTAAAAATGAATACTGCTACCATTTTCATATATATAATAAGTAAATGATTTGACTTAATGAGTGTCCTACTTTTAATCTTTAATGTTTCCTTTATATTTGTCTTGAATCTTTTATATAAAATTTTCCATTGAGTTATGGTCTTTTTGTTACACATAATTGGAAGTCTTTCAGTTTGTCAAATGTCCATTATTTTCATTCAGAATTACATCCAATTTTATTGAGTAATTTATTCTTGGATCTACCCCAGCTCTTTTACTTTTTGAAATATAATGTTCTAAGGTCTTTTAGTGTAGAAACTGCTAGGTCTTGTGAAATCTTGAATGTATTTCCCCAGAATTTAAATTGCTTTTTTCTTGTTGCTTGCCGTGTTTTCCCCTTAACCTGCGAGATTTGAAACTTGACTATGGAATTCCTGTTAGTTGGCATCCTAGGATCTTTTCAGGTGGTGAAAGGTAGATTTTGTCTATTTCTACTTTGCCTTCTTCTTAGAACTTGGAACTTCAGGGCTGTTTTCCTGAATTTTTTTTGTAATATTCTCTCCAGATTCTTTTTTCAATCATAACTTTCAATAGTGTGACAATTTGGTATTGTCTCTCCCTGATCTGTTCTGCAGATTAAGATTTTTTAAATGAGATATTTCAGATTCTCTTCTTTTTATTGTAGTTTTATTTGTTCTTGGTGTCTTCTCTAATGTCATTTGATTCCTCTTGCCAAATTTTCAAGGAGTTATATTTTTCTTATGATTTTATATCTTTTCCCGAATGTTGAGTTTTGATTTCCTATATACATCTAGCATTTGAAAACATAAATAGTCCTCTGTTTGGTGTTCAGATCTCTTCATGGTCTCCTCTTCACCCCTTTCCAGTCCTCTTATGTCTTATACCCTCATCTCCATAGGCTAGAACAGATAATTCAAATGATGGTTTGTGAACACTCAGAAAATGAGATGTTAATGGCTAGGACTCATCATGGCTTAGTAAGAGCAATTGATATGAAGTAGCCTGAGTTTTTGGTTGGTTTGTTTTTGACTAAGAAAATGTCACACCTCCATAGAGTTTAGGGATTTAGGGAATACATTTGACAAAGTGCTTCACAGTATCCTTGTGAGCACAGTGAAGAGATATGAACCAGATGATAAAGTTATTGGGAACCTCGGAATTGGAAGGGACCTCAGAAGAGATCTGTACCTGAACACATTCTGTTTGCTTCAACCATATTCCTGAGAAATGGTCATGCAGCCTCTGCTGGCAAGGACTTCATCTATTGAGGAATCATTCGTGTTGTTTAGTCATTCCAGATGTGTGTAACTCTTGATGACCCCCTTTTGGGGTTCTCTTGGTGAAGATAGGGAAGTGGTTTGCAATTTCTTTCTCCAGATCACTTTAGAGCTAAGCAAATGAGTAAGTGTTTGAGGTTAGATTTGAACTCAGGAAGATGAGTCTTCCAGACTCTAGGTATGGCACTCTATCAGCTGCACCACCTATATCCTGACAAATGATTACTTTCTGACAATGTTTTAGCGAGTCAGTCAACAAGTATTCATTAAGTACCTACTAAAGGCCAGACATTGTGTAAAGTGCTAGCCAAAAGAAAGTCGCTATTCTGAAGGAGCTCAGAGTCTAATAGGAGAGACAGCATGCAAACACTTATGTTCAAACAAAATATATACGGGATAAATTGGAGGATTAAGAGATGAAAGGCAATACTTTTCAGAGGAGTCAAGAAAAGCATCCTTAAAAGGTGGAATTTTGTCTGCAGCTTGAAGGAAACCAGGAGGTGGAGATGAGCATGGAGATTATTGTAAATGTGAGGGACAGCCAGTAAAAATGACCAGAGTCAAGAGATAGAGGGTCTTGTTGAAGGGAGAGCAGAGGCAAATGTAAGTGGACAACAGAATACATTGGGCCAAGGTTTAAAAAAAAACACCTGGAAAATTAGGAAGGAGCCAGGTTGTGAAGGGCTAGAATGCCACACAGATAATTTTATAAATGATCTTAGAAGTCAAAGGGAGCCACTGAGTTTATTGAATGTGGTTGGAGTGAGAAGACATTTGAAAAATGAGAGGAAGGTTGACTGGAGTAGGGAGAGACTTGAGGCAGAGAAAGAAAATTGGATTGTAGTTCAAGTGTGAGGTGATGAGGACCTGTACTGAGGAAGGGTGGGGTGGGTGACAGTATCAGAAGAGAGGTGGGGGCATTGAAAGTTATGTTGACTCAGTGACCCATTATTCCCAGCACAAATTGTCAATCAGTGTTGGTGGAGGTTCCATTGGGAAGGGCAAAGGGAAGCCAAGTTCAACTTCTGCCATTAACTGAGATGGAAGGGCTCAGCCTCTTTGGCTGACATTGACCTATCTGAATTGTCTTTACTCATTATGAACTTTCCCAATAAAAGCTGGACCCACCTTGAAGAGATCACTCATCTCTAGTGATGTGTAGCTACCTTGGGCAACTTTAATAAACTCCTTTAGTTCTCTCTGTCCTTAGTTTAGCCTTAGTTTACATACATATATAGATAAATGGATAGTATGTATACATGTATATATATTGCTACCTTGACCTCATATTGACTGAAATCTATCTTTTGTTATTTCCACCCTTTGCTCCTAGCTCTGCTATCAACACAGAGGCTGAAAAACCTTATCTATCCCTTCCTGATGACTCTAATTCTCATATTTATTGATTATAAAACATTTCAAGACCAAATAGAAAGTACTTATTAATTGTTTTACCAATTTGAGATATCCAAACTTCTGTTCTACTCCATGAGTAACTATAACTGATATTTATGCAATGATTTCACTTTATGAATTGCTTCTCATAGATTATTTAAGATGAAGTGAATAAAAGCATCCAAGTTGTTAAAAATGTAAATAGATTTTGGATTATAGCCTAGGTTGTATGACACTATTGATCCCTTGGTTGCAGAAAAGGTGGTAGTTGAATAAAGGTTGTGAATGGTTTGGTGTCCATTTCAGCTCTGAAATTCCGTGATTTTTGACTCTTTTGTGTGTTTTCCATATATGGATCATGATTGTCCTTGGCTTTCACCTGTTCAAGATTTCTATGATCCTCTGACTTTGAGTTGGCATTAACCTTGAGGAAGGTGAATTTTAGCCTGCTAATTGAACCTGATTCTCCTATATTACACTGTGATTTACTAGGAAATCAAATACATTAAAGTTGGGTAAGTCTGGTATAACACCAGGAAAGCAGAAACTCTCTCTCCTCTCCTCACCCTAATTGGACTTTGGGATAGAGGGAAAGTTGTCATGCCATGCCATGTACTAGGTCTCCTGCCTGTAGGAGAAGTAGGAAAATGTAGCCATATACCAATATTGATTTCCACATAGCTAGGTGTGGAGCAAGGAAGAGGAATTTAAAAGAGCAGTTAAATACTAAGGCACAGCTCAGTCCAAACAGTTCAACTGCACAGTCCACATGAAAGTAGTCCTTCTTCTACCATGGCCGTCCATGGTAAGAAAATGAAAAGATGTGAATTTGTCAAAAGAATACATCAGCTACATGTGGATAAAAACCATGATTTAATCCTGGCTAACTGTTAAGTCTGATCTCCTGTGGATATCGACAGACACTCAAAGGTGAAGGCTAACAATATGGGTGATAGTTTAAAAGGAATGCACAATTGGTTCTCGTATTTTCAGTTTTTAGTGTTAATGTAATTTGAAAGAAAAATTCTCAGTTTGAAAATACCACCAGGATGACCAAATTTTCATGAGGAAGTTGTTAGGGGTGGGGCTAGGGAATTCAAGCTTTAATTAATTTAATTTAAAATTTGACCTAATATCTCCTTCCAAACCATTGTACTAAATCAGCATGTGTATTTCCCTATGGGTTTGCATAATCTGAGTTCAGATTTTATGTTAGGTCCTTAGCCATACTCCCATTCCCTATCCATTCCAACTTCCCCCACTTCAACACTCACTGAAGCCTTACAAGGTGGTTGAATTGGAGGGATTTCCCTGCTGTTGATGCAGTCACTTAGAGAAGGTGGTATCTCTTGGGAGAGAGTTCAAGGTTTTGGACAAGAGCCAGAAATTCTGGCCAAAAAGACCCTTCTGGCTCAGAGGACAGCACATCAGGAACGCTCCCGCGCTCCAGTGTTAAGGGACAGTAGCTGAAGATGATGGTTCCCATCTCTGTCTAATAACTTTAGGGGTAAAGTTCCAAATTGTTCACCAGAATTATGCAGATAGTCTTCCTCATATCGAGTCAGCCTTGCATTTCTGGTATAAATCTCACTCGATCATAGTGCATGACCTTTCTGATATGTTGCTATAATCTCTTTGCTGGCATGAGCAACAGATAGCAAAAATAATCAGTCAGGAGACAGAACAACTTGTTCAAGGAAGAGCAAACATGTCAATGTCAATGAATGGAAGAATAGAGGGTGGTGGGCTGGGAGGATATGAGTGATCATGGGGATTACATCAATTCAGGTGTATTGGTTTTCTGGATAAATGTGATTGGATATGAAGTAATCACTATTGAAATAAATCATTCACAGGGTAGTGCTTGGTAGAAGCATTGAGCAATTTGAACACCACAGCTACACACTACAACCCTAAAGAAAGAAGCATTGATTATGGGATATTTCAGATCAATAGTCACTACTGGTGTGATGATGGCAAGACACCAAAGGCACACCTATTCAAGGTGTGGAGTCAATTGCTCAGGTAGAGCAACCTTATGGATGTAGGGTATAATGACACTGCTCAAAAAGGTATAGAGCTGTGCAGACTAAAACCTTACAGAAGGGAAGAAGCTTCAGAAGGCTAATGAGAAAGTCCTGGTTTCTAATTAACTTTCCAGTATCTGCCTCATCATTCCTAAGATAAAATAGGCTATCTTTTCTTAGGAGAGTCATTTCTTAGTTCTTTTGACTTGAATGTAATCAATCAGAAGGAATGGACACAATCCTTCAACTTCTCTTTTCATTTTAGGTAGCTAACTCTGCTAGCTTCCACTAATAAATGTCCTTAGGCTAGGGAATGCTTGTAATGGAAATTTTCATCAATTGAGGCAGATCCCATTAGTCCAAATTATAGAATCATGGATGTAGAGGAGATCTCAGAAGCCATCTAGCTCATCACCCAAACTTCAGAGATGGTTAAAGTGAGGTCCAGCGAAGTCCAGTGACATGTCCAAGGTCATATAAGGAGAAGGAAGTGTCCAAGGTGAGAGTTGAACTTCAGTCTTTCAACTCCAGAATCTCCAAGACATGTAGCTATGCTGCTTCTAGCCCTGACTGTTTTCTGTGACCAGTGAGCTGTTATGATTTTCTCAGTTGTGCTCCTGTGTCATTTTGATGCACTGATTAGAAGTCAGGGATTGGTGGCAGGGAGACCTGGGTTGAAATCCTTCATCTGTCATGAGCTGACAGCTGAGTGATTGTGTACCAGTCACTTCATTCTGACAATTCCCTAGTTTTTTCTCCTCATAGCTTGTTTTAAGGATGACTTAACCACATAATAATAACAATAATTATAATTCACTGCCCTTTTCACTTTGAAAGAAAAAATAATGAAAAAAGATTTCCATTCCTGCCTGACTTTGTTTCTGATTTTGTAATTCATGACCTTCAATGTGCTGTCATGGACTCTTCCCCCTGGGCCTAGAGTCAAGACACTTGGCATTAAGTTCTGACATTAATATTGACTACGTGTTCGACTATGGATGATTCACATCTTCTTTCATTTTTCTCATCTGAAAAATGGGAATAACTGCCTGCTTCCAATGGTTATGGAGAGAAAAGCATTTTTTAAGCTTTGATGTGATATTGAAATTCCAGTCAGTTTGATTGAAGTGTTATGTTCCATTAAGTCTGCAAGGAAATGAATGACAGAAGAGATATTTCTCCACTGCAGTCCCATTTATCTGACATTTAGTAGAAGAATCTTACAATATTATTTTTCCTGCCTGAACAAGTCAGATTGGTTCTTTTAGATAATAAGAACTTGAAACTTGCCTATGACTACTTTCTTTTCTCTTTCAGAACTTCTGGAAGATGACCTTCTTAAAGCAGTAAACTGTGCAGCGAAGGTTGGAGGTCCACAAGGTTTTCTGGCACGGTATGTTTTAATTCATTATAAATCATAATTCATATCTTTCAGTGATGGGCATGTTCAGTGTGTTCAAAGATAAAATAAAGTCAATTCTTCTGCATATTACATAGCATCAGCTGGGATTAACAATCATTTTTAAACAATACTCTACAGCACTACCTTCCTAATAAGAATCTTAAGGTTGTGTGGTGCTGCTTTCTTAATTGCATAAAAGGACGCTATATCAGTGTAATAATTATTGAACAAAGAAGTGCAATGTTGGAATGGCCCAGTAGGAGGCTTTCCACATGAACCACCAATCAACGGATTTTTTAAATCCTTTTTTCTGGGCTCTACTGGAGATAGCCCTTTGCTAAGAGGCTGCAATATGCATTCTGATCACCAGAGGGGGCTCAAGCAGAAGATGTTGAGGCTGCACTGCCCACACTCTAGTCATGCTCTAGCTGTGTTCACAGTACAAAGCAGCTAGTATGAAGTTCATGCTGGCAGGGTTCAAAACAGGGTGTGAAATGAAATATTGTGCAAAATACTAAAATATGATGTTTTGGCCTATACTACTTCATGAGCCACCAAATCTTTTAAGTTTTGTTAACCCAGTTCACTGCCCATTATATTCCTTCTTTCACAGACTTAAAATCAAATGATTATGTAGTTTCTTTCATACAGAATTAAGCAAAACTTCCTAGCCCAATTTATTCATCTCCAATCCTTTCCAATTGATTGCCTTGTCACGTACATGTGTGCAGCTGTGGGGAATCCCACTCACACTCATGGGAAAGGAACAAGGGTAGGGTAGGGGCATTCCCTCTCCATCTGAGAATCATGATCCAAAGAAAAATCCACTTTCTTCCTCACTAGCACAACAGGGTTTATGATCAGTGCAAGTTTCATTAACATAGAATCATTTGTCCTGATTGCTTTGGATCTCTGTCTCTGTTCTCTGATGGAGACCTCTCCTGGCTGTGGCGACCTCCACTTGTTGTGCTATATATCCCATGCCCATGTGGGCTCTTTATGGAGCCCCAACTTTTTTTTTGCGGGCTGCTCCTAATTTCTCTACCTGTCCACATTACCACTCCCTTGCCTTCCTTTTCTGTTTCATTCCTTTCCTGGAAGCCAAAATATCAAGTCAACAGAAAGAAGAAAGAAAATGAAAAACTAGACTTATTGGTGTATGAATAGCACTCCTTACTCTGTTTTATAATTTCTGTAACTTCCCCAGCCCCACTCTGAAGTGTAGCAGGACATGAATTTCACCTGAGAATGTAATATCTGCAAATCCTCTGGGTTAAAAATCCTCCATCATTCTGTTTTTGTGGCCAGGAGTCATCTCCATGGCTTGAAGGACAACAACAATTCATGGATGGAATAATGGGCAGAAGCACAAGTGATCTAAAATTTTCATCAAAAGGGTATGTGATATTACTACAAGGCTCTTAGAAGTTTTAAAAAGAGCACTTATTATGTACCTACTGTGCATAGAGTACTGTGCTAGGTGGTGAGAGAGAGAAAAAAGATTTAATAAGATATAGTCCGTAACCTAATAGAGCTTAGGATCTAAGGGCTGGATTTTCCATAAATATAGCTATATTTATGCTACGTATATAATATAGCTATAATTCAAAGTATCCTTAAGTCCATAAGTGAGATGCAAACCAAGTACAAAAAGAAGTCATTGTTGATTCTGAAGTTCACTGAAAAAAACAAATAATGGTTGAGCTGGACATTAAGGGAAGGATTGATGGAATCAGGTGGTTGGAAAAGCAGCCTTCTATGTATCAGGAAGAGCCTGAGTAGAGCCAAGGCAGCAGAGAAACAGGATATTTCCAGGGAACGGGAAAGAATGCAAGCATACTACTTATGGCAAGTTGTCTATGATGAGATAAGACTGAAAGAATCGGGAGGCACCAGTTGGGGGCAATAGTGAGCCAGGCTGAGTTTGAATGGTATTTGATAAGTAATAAGTAGTCATTATGGGACTCATGTCAATAGTCCCACACAGCAAGAATTATTTAGATTCATGCAACCTAGATCTTAGATGCAATTTATCTTAATGTATTTAGAAAGTTGGACTTTAGCTGAGACTTGAAGGAAGTCAAAGAAGCCTGGAGGCAGAAATGAGGAGGGAGAGATTTCCTGGCATGGGGGAGAGCCAAAATGTGTGCAGCTGAGAAATGGAGTGTCATGTTCAAGGCACACTTAGGAGACCTATGTCACTGGATGGTAGAGTACAGTAAGAGTGTAAGATGCAACAAGAGTGGAAAGGTGGGTTTGGTCTAGCTTGTATAAGGCTTTAAATGACCAACAGAGGATTTCATATTTAATCCTGGTGGTAATTTGGAAACACTGGAGTTGTTGACTGGATAGGGTGTGACCAGATGAGATTTGTGCCTTAGGAAGATCTTTGTAGAGTTGAATGGACGATGGACTGGAATTGGGGGAAACTTATGGGAGGGAGACCATCCAAAAGGCTGTTGTTATAATCCAGATGTGAGGTGATTAGAATCTGCATCTGGATGATGGAAGTGTCAGAATAGATAGAACACACAGGAGCAATATTACAGGGTCGAAATTGGATGTCTTGGCACCTGATTAGATATTGGGAATGAGATGGAGTGAGGAGTTAGATTTCACTCCTGGGTTGAAAGCGTGAATAAATAAGAAGATTCTGGTATCCTGTATAATAATAGGGACTGGTGTTGTGTAGGATGGAGGAATGCTCCTTCAGATACTATTAATATGTCTTGAATATATTTCTTCATTGGGTAATGTGTTCAGAGGGTACAGTTTATAAAATTCATTTTAATAACCAATGCCACTGTACTAGATGCTTGAGATAAACTCTATCTTCAAGAAGCTTACAACAAAATGGGAAGGGAAAGACAAGTACTCAAATGTTTATGAAAGAAGGCAAAATGTGTTAGATATAAAGGAGACATACAGAAAAAAATATTAGTCGAAACTTGAAGAGTGAGATTACTTTCACTTGGGTCAATCATGAGATGCTTCAGGGAGGAGGGGATGTGGGATAAACCTTGGAGGACAGAGGGGATTTTATTTGGTGAAAATAGCAGGGAAGAGGTAAGTGACCACTCTGTGCCTGGGGGACAACCATTTTTTTTTTAGTAAGGCAGTTAAGGTTAAGTGACTTGCCCAGAGTCACACAGTTCATGAGTGTTATGTTTCTGAGGCAGGATTTGAACTCAGGTTCTCCTGACTCTAGGGATAGTGCTCTATTCACTGCACCACTGAGTTGCCCCTGCCACCATTTTTTAAAACACAGAGATGGTAGATATTCAGACAAGAATGGAGACACCAAAGAGTCTAATTTCTATGTCATAACATAGAATAATGGATTTAATTGTTGGTTGCCTCAACACTAAGAATCAAAGAAGTTTTAGACTTTGTAGATACTTATGAAATCCAACAGCCCAATCTTCTTTTTAAAAATTACAAAGCCAAAACTTCTATCAGGGCTATTTTTAATGTTCTTTTTCTGTTTTGAAATAAATAATTGCTATTCATAAATTTTACCCCATATCTCCATATTCATGAATGTAAAAAATGAACATCTATCCAAGGTTAGCTTTCCTCACTTTTTCGTTGCTTTATCTCCTTTCTATGTAGGTGGAGCTGGCAATGAAATTGTAGAAGAGATGTTTCCAAATATCTTGAAGATTGCCATCTATACATGTGCACATTTAGGTCCTTCACCTCATCATGATTCCTCTTCCTTTAAAGGAACTTCATCAAATCAAGTATTGTATTTGTTCTATTAAAAATAATTTTCTGGGGGGCGGAGCCAAGATGGCAGAATGAAAGCAGTGATTTGCTTGAGCTCTCCAAACCCCTCCAAATACTCATAAAAAATGGCTCTAAACAAATTCTAAAGCAGCAGAACCCACAAAAAGACAGAGTGAAACAAATTTCCAGCCCAAGACAACCTGGATGATCGATCAGAAAGGTGTATCGCGCCGGGCTGGGAGCGCAGCGCAGCGCGGTGTGGGTGTGCAGGCTGCAGCAAACCTGGAGCAGGCCTCAGAGGACTGAATCGTGGGCAGCTGTGCAGGTTTCCAGACTCCTCAATCCATGGATGCCAAAAACAACTTAGAAGGTCAGTGGGAAAAGTCTGTTTCTATCGGTGCTGAGATAGGAAGGTGGGGTCTCAGCTCCATTCCCCAAGTGTGTGGCCCTGGGGGGTGCAGCTGCTTCCCGAGCTTCCGGCCCACAGACTGAGGGGGAATTCAGTGGCTGATCAGAGAGGGACTGCAGGGATCTCTTTGCCAGTGCTGAGGCAGGAATCTCTTGCTTTGCCCGTGTTTGGATCTGGGTCACAGTTCTGGGCGACAGTGCTGGGGTGAGAAGGAATGCTGGCATGGTGGAGCTTGGAGTGGCTGTGGAGAGGAACCCTTCCTCACAGTTACAGGACAGAAAGGAATACTTGTGGTCACAGGCCAGGAAAGGAGTAAACACCTCATCCCTTATCATACCACCTTGGAAGAACTGAAAATTTACAGGTCCCTACAAGTATCTCTGAAAACAGCTATACAAACCCCTGAAGCTTGGGACAGTACATTCTCCACATTGGAAGCAGACTCTTACCTTAACAAAGAGTTTAAAACTCAAGTAATTGGCTGGGATCATGAGCAAGCAGTGCAAAAAGAGTCAGACTATATATCTTACTTTGGTGAAAAAGAAGATCAAAATATACAACCAGAAGAAGACAACAAAGTCAAAGCTCCTACATCCAAAGCCTCCAAGAAAAATATGAATCAGTCCCAGGCCTTGGAAGAGCTCAAAAGGGATTTTGAGAAGCAAGTAAGGGAAGTAGAGGAAAAACTGGAAGAGAAATGAGAGTGATGCAAGAAAATCATGAAAAACAAGTCAACAGCTTGCTAAAGGAGACCCAAAAAATACTGAAGAAAATAACACCTTAAAAAATAGCCTAACCCAAATGGCAAAAGAGGTCCAAAAAGCCAATGAGGAGAAGAATGCCCTAAAAAGCAAAATTGGCCAAATGGAAAAGGAAGTCCAAAAGATTACTGAAGAAAATACTTCCTTAAAAATTAGAATAGAGCAATTGGAAGATAGTGACTTTATGAGAAATCAAGACACTGTAAACAAATCCAAAAGAATGAAAAATTAGAAAACAATGTGAAATATCTCATTGGAAAAACAACTGACCTGGAAAATAGATCCAGGAGAGAGAATTTAAAAATTATTGGACTATCTGAAAGCCATGATCAAAAAAAGAGCCTAGACATCATCTTTCAAGAAATTATCAAGGAAAACTGCCCTGATATAGGAGAACCAGAGGGCAAAATAGAAATTGAAAGAATCCACAGATCTCCTCCTGAAAGAGATCCCCAAAGGAAAACTCCTAGGAATATTGTAGCCAAATTCCAGAGTTCCCAGGTCAAGGAGAAAATATTACAAGCTGCCAGAAGGAAACAATTCAAGTACTGTGGAAACACAATCAGGATAACACAAGATTTAGCAGCTTCTACATTAAAGGACCGCAGGGCATGGAATATAATATTCCAGAGGGCAAAGGAGATAGGATTACAACCAAGAATCACCTACCCAGCAAAACTGAGTATAATCCTTCAGGGGAAAAAATGGTCATTCAGTGAAATAGAGGACTTTCAAGCATTCCTGATGAAAAGACCAGAGCTGAATAGAAAATTTGACTTTCAAATACAGGACTCCAGTGGAACATGAAGAGGTAAACAGGAAAGAGAAATCATAAGAGACTTATTAAGATTGAACTGTTTACATTCCTGCATGGAAAGATGATATTTATAACTCATGAGACTTTGTCAGTATTAGGGTAGTTGGAGGAAAAAAATTATATGTATGTATATGTAGATAGATAGATAGAGGGCACAGGGTGAGTTGAAGATTAAGGGGTCATATCTGGAGAATAAAATTAAGGGATGAGAGAGGATTACACTTGGAGAAGAAGAAAGGGAGTAGAATGGGGTAAATTATCTCACAAAAAAAACAGAAAAGTCTCTTACAGTGGAGGGAAAACGGGGGAAGGTGAGAGGGAAAATCTTATTCTCATAGGATTTGGCTTAAGGAGGGAATAACATACACATTCAATTGGGTATGGAAATCTGTCTTACCCTACAGGAAAATAGGGGGAGAAGGGGACAAGAGAGCAGGGGGATGATAGAGAGGAGGGCAGATTGGGAAACGGGGTAATCAGAAGGAAATACTTCTGAGGAGGGACAGGGTCAAAAGAAAGAATAGAATAAATGGGAGGGCAGGATAGGATTAAGGGAAATAGAGTTAGTTTTTCACAACATGTCTACTATGGAAGTGTTTTGCATAACTACACGTGTACAACCTATATTGAGTTGCTTGCCTTTTCAATGGGGTGGGGAGGGAGGAAGAGAGAAAATTTGAAACCTAAAATTTTAAAAACATATGTTTAAAAAAATGTTTTCACATGCTACTGGGAAATAAGAAATATAGGAAATGGGGTATAGAAGTCTATCCTGCCCTACAGGAAAATAGAAGTGGAAGGGGATAAGAGAAGGGGAGAGAGATAGAAGAGAGGACAGACTAGGGGAAGGGATATTCATAATGCATGCCATCTTGGGGTGGGAGGAGGGGGGAGATGGGATGAAAATTTGGAATTCAAAAACTTGTGGGAGTGAATGTTGAAAACTAAAAATAAATAAATTTATATTAAAAAAATAAAATAAAATAAAATGCAAAAAAATCATTTTCTAAAATAAATTGGGTACAGAGTGAAGCAACTAATTTTTAAAAGACAATGTTTAATAATAATTTAGTTTCTGGCTGCATTTTTTAGATTTTCTGAAACACTCAAACTAAAAGGAAACTTGTCTACTTATAACATCATCCTCCATGATATTCAGGCTTGGGTGTGAAGAGACAATTTAATATCATGAATACAGAAAGTCTTCAGTTCTTGCAAAAACAAGTTCAGAGACCACATCTTAAAGTAAATGTGTATAAGGTGAAATCCTGGCCAGGCAGGGGCTGTCAACTGTCTCTCTTCAGAAATCAGTGGAAACTACTAAAAAGGGAGACGTGTATTATTATTATTATTATTAGGCAACCACATATTGTAAATTGTGAAAAGAAAAGACTGATTGCATTCAAGAATCACATCTGAATTCAATTTATACAGATATACATATTGATATACAAAATGATACATTTTGCTCAACATTATGACATTTTGCTGAAATTTCTTCTTAGAAATGTTCAATGCCAGTGTCTGGGCCTTGCATATTTAATAAAACTGAAAATACTACCAATCTTAATATACAGATAGGGTCAAATACCAATCAAAATAGGAAAGGATGATTTACAGATCCAGACAAAATGAGAAAAAATAACTTGGAGAAAGAAAATAATCTAAAATGTCAAGAGACATAATTTTTAAATGGTAGAAATGAAACAAGAATAGCATTTCCAGACCTCCAACTGTATAATGAAGTAGGAATTATCAAAATTATTTGGCACTGGTTACATAGTAGAAAAGTAAATGTTGTGAGGTTTGAATGAGTAAATAGAGACAGACAGACAGACAGATGGACAGATAGACAGATATAGACACAGATATACCCATAGGTATATACACATTGCAAACCTTATAAGTATATCAGTGCAACAGATGAGACAAAAAGAATCAGAAATAAGTGAATTTAAAATCCCATATTCTAAGATCTTAAGTCCTTTTCATCCTGATTCAATTATGCAAGCGTATATCTATTCTTCTCAGCTTTATATACTCTCAAAATCTCATAGGCTTAGGCCCTACACTAGTTCATTGCAGGATCATGGCCTTCAACAACAAGCCTCTACTTGAGGGTTCAGGGTGAAAGACTCAGATGCTCTGCGTGTTTTTTTAATTTGAGTGGCATCCCACACAGTTTGGTGCATTGGCCAGGAAATAAGCCTCTTAGGAGTTGACTCTCTCCAAGAGCTGAGAGCAGGCTCCCACTGACCCTTTTTTTTTTTTTGGTGGCTCTCAGACTTGGGAATTGGTCTCCCTCCTGAGTGGCAGACGTCCTGAAGAAAGGAACTCAAAGAAACAGAAACTACCCATGGGGAAAAAGAAAGAGAAAAAAAAAGGGAAAAGCTCCAATAGCCGTGCAAGTATAAAACTCTGGCGGTGGAGAGAGCAGTTATACACATATAACCTGAAGACGTGCCAGAATTAGTGGGTCTTAACAAGTGAGCTCTTACGTGTAACCTGAGGAACCTGAGGACATGCCAGAACTTGTGAATCTTTGGAATAGGGCTATCCCTGGAGAGACTCTGACAAATGAGCGCTCAGGTGACTGAGGGATGGGTGAGACCCCTTCCTAGAGGGCCTAAGGTGAGATCCTGAAAAATTCGTAGGTCATTGACCTGGGAGAGTCTGGTGACAGACTTTCAGATAAATTTTAACCCAGCACCACGGAGCAGAAGGAAGGTATACCAAGAAAATAGTCCCTTAGGGAATAAGCTTTAGAATTGAAATGAACCACCAAAATATAAAGGGAAGGATAAAAGAAAATGATTGAATATGATTTAATGATTTGAGGATTTTACAGCAATTTGTTATATGTCTAATTTCTGTGTTTGTGTCTCTGTGTGTGTGGTATGATTGATTGTTCGTATGTCTAATCTGATCCTTTGCAGTCAGGCAGCCACTTTGTTTCCCACCCCCTTCCTCCCTGGTAACAGCAGCCTTAGAGGAGTGGGTGGATGAGAGAAAGAGAAAAATAATTTACAGTGTGAATAGAGGTCTTGGGGAAAAAAAAAAGGTTTGGAAGCTCTTGAAGAGTTGTTGGAAAATATTCGCTTCCTAAGGTGGATGGGAGAGAGAGGGATAAGGAGGAAAGTAGGGTCCTCAGAACAAAGAGAGGCAGATTGAACAGCACCTAATTTTTCTACCTCATATAACATTTTTTTCCTACCTCACATAAAAGAGAAAAGGTTTTGTGTACCAGAGCACAAACAAAAGGTAATTTATGGGCAGCTGGGAGCTGTGCTGAGTGCTTGTTGGGGATGACTGGGTGCGGTAGCTGCCAAGCAAATGAAATGTAATGTTCAGAATTTATTACACTGTAAATTGGGGAAATGTAAGGATCTGCAAATTGGTAAACTTTTGTATTGTTATGTCAAGTGGCTTTTCATAATTTGAATGTTATTAAAGTAAATCGAAAGAAACTAAAAGAAAATAGTGGGGGGAAAAACAAGTGAATTGTTGGGGAGGGAGAGCCCTATTCAATTATCTGCCTTCAGAAATGTAAAAAGAAAGCTGTGTAGTGTTCAATTAATTATTAAGCTGCAGAGGGAAAGCAAAAAGAAGTAGTTAGAATACTGGCCTAGTACATTTTAAACTGACCTGACTACAATAGGTAATTCCAAGCTGTTTGCAAAACTTTTGGAAGAAAATATGGACATGAATGGAGAACTGAAATATTGAAGCAATATATGAATTTGTGGATAATATTCTTTTATAAAGGGCCAAGGGTATTGAATTTGGAAATGTATATTTGTATATTTTAAGAGCACATTGTTATTTGGCATTAAGAAATTTATTAACTATGTGGCCCCAAGAAAGTTTTATTTATTTTAGTTTACTGTTTAGTGAGGGGATGGTGGTAACCCAGAGACATTATTAATTGGTTTTGGTTCTAAAGTATGGTATTGTTGTATTTCTAAAATTTTCCTTTATTGTATAATTTGGTAGGCAACTGTATCATCTGTGTTGTCAGAAAAGCAATTTTTTTTATATAGGCTAAATGTTAGGTTCTTTCTTAAGCTAACAACCGGGTTTCTTGGGGGATGGGCAGTATGACCCAGGCTCTTAAGGCAGGGACTAGTGGTCCTGGGGAAGTCTAGGCTTTGAAGTATCCTGATTGGGATTGGCATTGAGGTAGAATCGGGAATCTGGATGTAGTCTGGGGCTATCAGACCAGTAAAAGACAATGATGGGTTAGCATAGATTAAAAAAAGAGAGAGAGAGAGAAGAGAGAAGCCGGTCTGTAGGGATGGGAGTGGCCCCAGGAGACTGCTGCACCTGGTGAAGAGGTCTAGGAAGAAAGAAAGATTTTTTATTGGGTCTGTTTTCAATTGTATTAGTTATGTTGCTGGAAGGGCAATTTCTTTTGTAATCTGGAATGTTAAATTAATTGTGAAATCAGAAAAAAGAGAAAAAGGAATGAATTTGGCCATTGGGGTATTCTGAATTTTTAGTTAAAATTGTTTTGTTATCATTTATGAAATTTGTGAGATAGTTAACTAAGTTATTTGGGGTTATTGTTTTAATGCTAAAACCTAAGAGGGTCAATTAATTATTATATGTGGAAAAGAAAGGGATTGTGGCACCAATATCAGCCCTCTCTGGGGTACATGGCAATTCCCCTTATTATACAGGTCCTAGACAATGAACTTAGCTTGCTGAGAAGTTGCAAGTTTATGTACAATAGATAGAAATAATTTCTAATAATTGACTTTTACACTAGGGCAAGTTTAAATTTAAGAAGGAAAGATGTAAAGTGAGATTTCTTATGTATGTGAGTCCTGGTAAATTTTTATTGCTTATTGCAATCCTATGACAGCAAAATTAACTGCATCTGGGTTTAATCTATGATTAGTGAGACTTGCTGTTTGAGGTAAAAGGCTCTTGGGACTATAACTAATTTTGTTTTGAGTTTGAATTTGGATATAGTTTCTGCATTAAAATCAGTATCTGAGAGAAATGCCAGAGAATGTGATTCTGTACTGGTAACAGGTGGAGATCTATTTAGATTTAGGAGAAGGCCGAGGGGGAAATCTTAGTCTCCATCTAGGATGGCATCCTCCTGGCTCAGTTTCCCCATTGCATTCTTTTGGAAAGGAATGTTTCCCACCTGATTATTCCTGAGTCTGGCTATGATGTGGAACAGATACTGCATGATTGGAGAACTGTGACTCTATCTGAATTTAAACAAAGCTAAGGATGTTTTATCTTGTCATATTTGACCTGTCACCTGTCCCTGCTCTTTTTCCTTCTATAGTAAGTTTTTATGATCAGAGCAAGTAGTCAGTATAAGATATGAACTTTTTTGTGTTATCTTACTGGGAAATCTAATAATATTTTCATCTAGAATTAGAATATGTGCAGAAATTTATAAAAACTGCTTAAGACTCACCTTCAGATGTTCCCTTTGTTTAAAAGGGTTCTAAGAACAGTACTATTTTTTTTTTCCTGTAATCAGTCTCTTACTGTTACGATATGAGACCTTATTATAACACCTTTTGACTAACGAATTTTGTGATATTTAGGAATTCTGTGATAACTACAATTCAGTTTCTTGATAATACTCTGGAATTTGTGTTACTTAAGAACTTTTGCATCAACTTAGTAAGGTTTTATGAATAAGAGTGGAAAAGCATGTAAGCTATTTAGGGCTCACTTTGGAGATGTTCCTTAGGCAATGTGAGATTATAGTCATATTTTAAACTGATTGTTGGAACTTGCTGGGATTAATGACTGACTGTTTTTGAGTCTAACTCCAGGTGTAAATATCAAGGAAGACTGTCTGATATAATAAGAGCCCAAGGCTAGGTGTTTGGCAATATGGAAATGCAATTGATGATTATTTGAAAAAAAAAGTTATTACTGTTTTTAAATTGTATTGTGTTTCTAAAATTTTAAATTGTAAAATTTGAGGGGAATTATTGTCTTACTTTTGGTGTGTCTCCCCTGTATGTAAGACTCCTTGTTCAACTTGGTTAAGATGGAAGGGAAAGGAGAAATTAGGCTGATGGTTCTGAAGGGTCAGGCTTGGGTGCCAGTTCAAGGCCAACCTGATGGTTAGCTGTGAGGAGTCTTGATAGTATGAGAGAAGAGGAGGGATTGAATGGGATGTCCCAGTGAAGACTCCTCAGTGTAATTAAGGTTTGGGATAAGGCTGAGTGGGATGAGGGGTCCCGTGAAAATTTCTTAGAAGAATAAATAGAAATTGTATTAGACTCAAGTAGGCATAGTAGCCTGACAGGCCTGAGTGTTAGTTTACTAGAAATCACCTGAGTTACGGGGGTCTAGCCCCAAGTACCCTGCCTTTTCTATGTCATTGTTATATCAGTAGTTAAAGTTTGCCAAGCCTGAAACTCCTGAAACCCCCCCACCTCTGTATTTTGTTGATACACCTGTTGCTATATTTCAGTCATGGTAACCTGGCTATACAGTACAGTGTCTAGCTTGACTGCACATCTTTAATTGCTTTTTTGGTAATATTTCAACAAACTGAGGATGAAATATGGATATCTATAATTTGTAACTAAGATATGCATACTGTTTGTTATTGTTTGTTCCTATGGTAGAGTTTTGTGTTGAGATTGGGAGCCAAAACATTGGCCAGTTGGTGGGAGGGGGGCTTTACCCATTAGGGCTATTTAATCAGGTCCTTTGCTTCTGTACTCTGTCTCCCCTCATCAGAGCATCTTGGTGGAGGGACACCTAAATCTCAAGGTTTGAAATAATAATAATAATAATAAATTAACTTTCTGTTTCTCCTTGGATACCTCTGTGTGTTTTTTAATTTGAGTGGCATCCCACACACCTTTAACAGGTGAAAGCCAAGGATAATCATGATCCACATATATAAAACACAAGAGAATCAAAGAATCACAGAATTGCAGAGCTGAAATGGAGTCCAACCCAATATATGTTCAAGTGCAATCTTCTCTGCAATACAATCACACTAGAATCCAGTTTGGATTCTGCTAGAATCCAAAACATACTTTTGTTTTCAACAGCTTTGAAACTTTTGTTTACTTCACCTGAGATAATGTAATCAAAGTGAAGCAATTCAGTAAGTTTAAATCACTGTATAAATATCAGTTATTATAATTACTCGTGGAGAGGAAGAGAAGCATGTATATTGTAAAATAGTAAATCAGTTAATAAGTACTTTATATTTGGTGTTCAAATGCTTTATAAACGATAAATATTAGAACTAGGGTCATTAGGAAGGGGTAGATTAACATTTTCAGCCTCTGTGGTGATAGCAGAGGTAGGAGCAAAGGGTGTAAATCACAAATGATATATTTCAGTCTGTAGGTTAATGCAGTCAATGAGGTTAAGGCAGCAACTTTTATATGTATGTATAATGTACTTCACACAGTGCCTGGACTTTGGTAGGTGTTTCATGAATACTTGTTGACTGATTGGCTAAGACATTGTCAGAAAGTAATGATTTCTCAGACAGCTAGGTGGTACAGTGGAAAAAGTGCTAGGCCTGGAGTCAGGGAGGTTCATTTTCCTAGTTCAAATCTGGCCTCACACACATACTAGATGTGTGACTTTGTGCATGTCACTTCATTCTTTTACTCAGTTTGCTCATCAGTAAAGTGAGCTGAAGAAGGAAATGGCAAACCACTCCACTATCTTTGCCAAGAAAACCCCAAAAGGGGTCACCAGGAGTCAGATACAACTGAAATGATTGAAAAACAAAAATGATTTCTCAATAGCTGAAGGCCTTACCAGCAGAGGCTACATGACATTTCTCAGAAATATATTTTTAAATTTATTTATTTTTAGTTTTCAGCATTTACTTACACAAGATTTTAAGTTCCAAAATTTCACCCCATCTCACCCCTCCCTCCACCCCAAGATGGTATGCATTCTGAATATCCCTTCCCCTAGTCTGCCCTCCCTTCTATCTCTCCCCCCCTTCTTTTATCCTCTTACTCTTCTATTTTCCTGTAGGGCAGGAGAGATTTCTGTACCCCATTTCCTATATTTCTTATTTCCCAGTTGCATGCAAAAACAATTTTTTTAAACTTGTGTTTTAAAACTCGGTTCCAAATTTTCTCCTTCCTCCCTCCCCACCGACCCTCATTGAAAAGGCAAGGAACTCAATATAAGTTATACATGTGCAGTTACACAAAACACTTCCATAGTAGTCATGTTGTGAAAAACTAACTGTATTTCCCTTCATCCTATCCCATCCACCCCCCCATTTATTCTATTCTTTCTTTTGACCCTGTCTCTCCTCAGAAGTGTTTGTTTCTGATTATCCCCTTTCCCAATCTGCCCTCCTCTCTATCATTCCCCTGCTCTCTTGTCCCCTTCTCCCCCTATTTTCCTGTAGGGTAAGACAGATTTCCATACCCAATTGAGTGTGTATGTTATTCCCTCCTTAGGCCAAATCCTATGAGAATAAGATTCACTCATTCCCTCTCACCTTCCCCTGTTTCCCCTGCACTGTAAGAGCCTTTTCTGGTTTTTTTTTTGTGAGATAATTTAGCCCATTTAACTCTCCCTTTCTCCTTTTCCCAGTATAATCCTCTCTCACCCCTTAATTTTATTCTCCAGATATGACTCCTTCATCTTCAACTCACCTTGTGTCATCTATCTATCTATCTATAAATACATATACTTTTTTCCCCTCCAACTACCCTAATACTGACAAAGGTCTCATGAGTTACAAATATCTTTCCATGCAGGAATGTAAAGTTCAACTTAATAAGTCTCTTATGATTTCTTTTCCTGTTTACCTCTTCATGTTCCACCTGAGTCTTGTATTTGAAAGTCACATTTTCTGTTCAACTCTGGTCTTTTCATCAAGAATGCTTTAAAGTCCTCTATTTCACTGAATATCCATTTTTTACCCTTAAGGATTACATGCAGTTTTGCTGGGTAGGTGATTCTTCATTGTAGTCCTATTTCCTTTGCCCTCTGGAATATCATACTCCATGCCCTCCAGACCCTTAATGTAGAAGCTGCTAAATCTTGTGTTATCCTGATTATGTTTCTACAATACTTGAATTGTTCCTTTCTGGCCACTTACAATACTTTCTCCTTGGCCTGGGAACTCTGGAATTTGGCTACAATATTCCTAGGAGTTTTCCTTTGGGGATCTCTTTCAGGAGGAGATCGGTGGATTCTTTCAATTTCTATTTTGCCCTCTGGTTCTAAAATATCAGGCAGTTTTCCTTGATAATTTCTTGAAAGATGATGCTTAGGCCCTTTTTTTGATCATGGCTTTCAGATAGTCCAATAATTTTTTAATTATCTCTCCTGGATCTGTTTTCCAGGCCAGTTATTTTTCCAGTGAGTTATTTTACATTGTTTTCTAATTTTTCATTCTTTTGGATTTGTTTTACAGTGTCTTGATTTCTCATAAAGGCACTAGCTTCCAATTGTTCTATTCTAATTTTTAAGGAAGTATTTTCTTCAGTAAGCTTTTGGACTTCCTTTTTCATTTGGCCATTTACCGTTTTTAGGTCTTTTTTCTCCTCATTGTCTTTTTGAACCTCTTTTGACATTTTGGTTAGGGCATTTTTTAAGGTGTTATTTTCTTCAGTATTTTTTTGGGTCTCCTTTAGCAAGCTGTTGACTTGTTTTTCATGATTTTCTTGCTTTCACTCTCATTTCTCTTCCCAGTTTTTCTTTTGCTTCTCTTACTTGACTCTCAAAATCCTGGGACAGATTCATATTTTTCTTGGAGGCTTTGGATGTAGGAGCTTTGACTTTGTTGACTTCTTCTGTTTGTATGTTTCGACCTTCTTCGTTACCAAAAAATGATTCTGTGGTCTGACACTTCTTGCAAGGTTTGCTCATGATTGCAGCCAATTACTTGAGTTATAAACTCTTTATTAAGGTAGAGGTCTGCTTCCAATGTGGAGAATGTACTGTCCCAAGCTTTGGGGGTTTGTACAGTTGTTATCAGAGATACTTCTAGGGACCTGTAAATTTTCAGTTCTTTCAAGGTGGCATGATAAGGGGCGAGGTGTTTGCTCTTTTCCTGGCCTGTGCTTTTGTCTATGAGTGACCACAAGCCCTATTTTCTGTCTTGGAACTATGAGGAGGATTTTCTCTGCACCGCCACTACAAGCTCCACCACACCAGCGTACCTGCTCACCCCAAGACTGCCACTCAGAACTTTGACCCAGATCCAAGCATAGGCAAAGCAAGAGATTCCTGCCTCTGCACTGCCAAAGAGATCCCTGATTTTGCTTTCTGATCATCCACCTGATTCCCCTTCAGTTTGTGGGCCTGAAGCTCAGGAAGCTACCGCCACCCTGGGCTGCACTTCGGAACTGGATCTGAGACCTAGCTTCTCTCTCGTGGCAGAAACAGACTTTTCCCACTGACCTTCTAAGTTGTCTTTGGTGTTCATGGATTGAGATGTCTGGAATCCACCACAACTGCCTGTGATTCAGTCCTCTGAGGCCTGGTCAAGGTTATTTGCAGTTTGTGTGCCAAAGCCAAACTGTGTTTCTCTCCCCACCCAGTGTGATATAACCTTCTGATGAACCATCCAGGTTGTCTTGGGCTGGAAATTTGTTTCACTCTGTCTTTTTGTGGGTTCTGCTGCTTTAGAATTTGTTTAGAGCCATTTTTTATGAGTATTTGGAGGGGTTTGGAGGAGAGCTCAAGCAAGTCACTGCTTTCACTCTACCATCTTGGCTCTGCCTGCCTCTCAGGAATCGTTTTGAAGAAAAGGGAAAGTGTTCAGGTACAGATCCCTTCTGAAGTCCCTTCCAATTCTGAGGTTAGATATGGATAGCATTTTTTCATCCAAGTTCTTCAGAGTTGTCTTCAATCATTTTATTGCTGAGAATAGCTAAGACTTCAGTCATTTACAGATGATCATCTTACAGTACTGCCATTACTTTGTACATAGTACATTCACTTGGCATCAACTCAAGCAAGTCTCTCCAGGTTTTTCTGAGAAGACCCTGCTCATCATTTCCCACAGCACATTAGTATTCCATCAAAATCATGTACTAAACTTGTTTAGTTATTCCCCAATTGATGGGCACCCACTCCATTTCCGATATTTTGCAACAAGAAAAGAGCTCCTATACATGTTTTTGTACATAAAAAAACCTTTTCCTTTTTGGTTTTTCTCCCCCTCTTTTGGGATACAGACCTAGAAGTGCTATTGCTGGGTCAAAGCGTATAGATGGTTTTGTAGCCCTTTGAACATAGTTCCAAATTACTCTACAAAATGAATGTGAATCAGTTCACAACTCCATGAACAGTGCATTAGTGTCTCATTTTTCCCACATCCCCTCCACCATTTGTCATTTTTCTTTTCTGTTTTTTTTTAAGGCAATTGGGGTTAAGTGACTTGCCCAGGGTTACACAAGTAGTAAGTGTCAAGTGTTTGGTTTGAGGCCAGATTTGAACTCAGGTCCTCCTGACTTCAGGGCCGGTGCTTTATCCACTGTGCCACCTAGCTGCACCTCTTTTCTGTTTTATTAGCCAATCTTGTTATCAGTATTTTTACAACAGTCATTATTATTAAGGTAGTTTCAAAAAAGGTTAAGGATGAGTTGTGTAGGATGAGGTGATTCTAAATTGTGAAATAGTGTAGGACAATGTAAAAGGGAGTAATTACATTATAAAAATAACATGTGAAAGGGAGAACTAATACAGAAGAACTAGGTGGGGGTATAGGGCATGTAATATTGGAACCTGACTCTCATTAAGCTTGAAGAGTAAATAATGTGTACACCTGGAAGAGTGAAGAAGTTTTCTAAACATGTAGAGAGGTGAGAAAGCTGGGTACAGAGTTAGGAAGGGACTTTTAGAGAGGTACATG
The DNA here is from genome assembly GCF_003287225.1 of Phascolarctos cinereus. NCBI lineage: Eukaryota > Metazoa > Chordata > Mammalia > Diprotodontia > Phascolarctidae > Phascolarctos > Phascolarctos cinereus. The sequence goes on along the minus strand of NW_027555514.1, from coordinate 234,600,885 downwards.
GCTTAGGATTTGGGAAGTTGTAGGGAGAAGATGGGGAAGGGACTTTTGGAGGGGTGAGTTCATTGGGATTTAAAGGGTAGAAGAGTGGGTAGGGGATACTCTTGAATGGGTGAGTGGGATGGGGAGTGGAAGGGTGAGAGAGAAGATAAGGTAACAGGGATAGGGTAAAGGGAGAAACTGAGAAAGAAAACAGTGAGTGAAAATATGATGGAGAGAAATTCACAAATAGTAATTATAACTTTAAATGTGAATGGGATGTTTATTGTATCTCTCTTTTTAGTAGCAAAGAACTGGAAATTGCAGGGATCCCCATCAGTTAGGAAATGGTTGAACAAGTTGTGGTGTATGGTTGAGATAGAATACTACTGTGCCAATACTAAGCTCAGTGATCTTAGAAAGCACAGAAGGACTTGCATAAAATGGTAAAAAGCAAAGTGAGCAGAACTAAAACAACATTATGTACAGTAACAGCAGTATTGTTTTAAAATGACTTTGAACAACTAAGTCATTTTGACTATTATAAATATATACATGAAAATAAAGGATATATGAAGACATATGCATACAGAGAAAGAACCAATAAATAGAAGCATGCCTAAAAAAATTTACATACACACATACACACTTGTACACATACACCTATTTTTGTCTAATGGTAACCATCTCTAGGATGGGGGCAGGTGAGGGGGGAAAAAAGGAAAAAGAAAACAAAGAAATTTACATGATAACTTTATTAAATATTTTTTTAATTTATTTTTAGTTTTCAACATTCACTTACACAAGATTTTGAATTCCAAATTTTCTCCCCATCTCTTCCCTCCCCCCACATTGCATGCATTCTGTATACCCCTTCTCCTAATCTGCCCCCCCTTCTATCTCACCCCCTCTTCTCTTATCCCCTTCTCCTTCTATTTTCCTGTAGGGCAGGATAGATTTCTGTATCTCATTTCCTGTATTTCTTATTTCCCAGTTGCATGTGAAACCAATTTTTTAACATGCGTTTTTAAAATTTGGGTTCCAAATCTTCTCCCTTCCTCCCTCCCTAACCACCCTCATTGAAAAGTCAAGGAACTCAATATAAGTTACACATGTGCAGTTAACCAAAACACTTCCATAGTAGTCATGTTGTGAAAAACTACCTCTATTTCCCTTCATACTATCCCGCCCCCCCCATTTATTTTATTCTTTCTTTTGACCCTGTCTCTCCTCAGAGGTGTTTGTTTCTGATTATCCCCTTTCCCAATCTGCCCTCCTCTCTATCATTCCCCAGCTCTCTTGTTACCTTCTACCTCTATTTTCCTGTAGGGTAAGATAGATTTCCATATCCAATTGAGTGTGTATGTTATTCCCTCCATAAGCCAAATCTGATGAGAATAAGATTCACTCATTCCCTCTTACCTCCCCCCTCTTCCCCTCCACTGTAAAAAGCCTTTTTTGGTCTGTTTTATGTGAGATAATTTACCCTATTATGCTCTCCTTTTCTCCTCCAAGTATAATCCCCTCTCACCCCTTAATTTTATTCTCCAGATATCACCCATTCATCTTCAACTCACCCTGTACCCTCTATCTATCAATCTATCTATATATACAATTTTTTTTCCCTCCAATTAACTCTCATGAGTTACAAAGATCATCTTTCCATGTAGGAATGTAAACAGCTCAACCTTAATAAGTTCCTTATGATTTCTCTTTCCTATTTACCTCTTCATGCTTCTCTTGAGTCTTGTGTTTGAAAGTCAAATTTTCTATTCAGCTCTGGTTTTTTCATCAAGAATGCTTGAAAATCCTCTATTTCACTGAATTTCCATTTATTTCCCCTGAAGGATTATACTCAGTTTTGCTGGATAGGTGATTCCTGGCTGTAATCCTATCTCTTTGGCCCTCTGGAATATTGTATTCCTAGCCTTCCAGTCCATTAATGTCAAAGTTGCTAAATCTTGTGTTATCCTGATTATGTTTCCACAATATTTGAATTGTTTCTTTCTGGCTGCTTGCAACATTTTATCCTTGACCTGAGAACTCTGGAATTTGGCTACAATATTCCTAGGAGTTTTCCTATGGAATCTCTTTCAGGAGGTTATCGGTGGATTCTTTCCATTTCTATTTTGCCCTCTGGTTCTAAAATATCAGGGCAGCTTTCCTTGATAATTTCTAGAAAGATGATGTCTAGGCTTTCAGATAGTTCATTAATTTTAAAATTCTCTCTCCTGGATCTATTTTCCAGGTCAGTTGTTTTTTTAATGAGGTATTTCTCATTGTTTTCTATTTTTTCATTCTTTTGGATTTGTTTTACAGTGTCTTGATTTCTCATAAAGTCACTAGCTTCCAATTGTTCTATTCTAATTTTTTAAAAAGTATTTTCTTCAGTAAGCTTTTGGACTTCCTTTTTCATTTGGCGAATTTTGCTTTTTAGGGTATTCTCATTGACTTTTTGGACCTCTTTTGCCATTTGGGATAGGCTATTTTTTAAGGTGTTATTTTCTTCAGTATTTTTTGGGTCTCCTTTAGCAAGCTTTTGACTTGTTTTTCATAATTTTCTTGCATCACTCTCATTTCTCTTCCCTGTTTTTCCTTTACTTCTCTTACTTGCCTCTCAAAATCCTTTTTGAGCTCTTCCATGGCCTGGAACCAATTCATATTTTTCTTGGAGGCTTTGGATGTAGGATCTTTGACTTTGTTGTCTTCTTCTTGTTGTATGTTTTGATCTTCTTTGTCACCAAAGTAAGATTCTATGCTCTGACTTCTTTTTGTGCTGTTTGCTCATGTTCCCAGCCAATTACTTGACTGTTAAACTCTTTGTTAAGATAGGAGTCAGCTTCAGGGGTTTTGTGTAGCTGTTTTCAGAGATACCTCTAGATATCTGTAAATTTTCAGTTCTTCCAAGGTGGTATGATCAAAGGCAAGGTGCTTACTCCTTTGTTCTGGTCTGTGAGTGACCACATGCACTTTTTTCTGCCTTGGAACGGTGAAGAAGATTCCCTCTCCACCACCACTATAAGCTGTACCATGCCAATGCTCCTCCTCACCCCAGGACTCCCACCCAGAACTGTGACCCAGATCTAAGCAAGGGCAAAGCAAAAGAATCCTGCCTCAGCACCAGCAAAGAGATCCATTCAGTCTCCCTCTGATCAGCCACTGGATCCCCACTCAGTCTATGGGCCAATAGCTCCACAAGCAGTTGCCACCCCAGGGCTGCACCAAGACTGGGGCCAGACTGAGCTCCTCTCTCAACCAGGTCCAACAGACCTTTCCTACTGACCTTCTGAGTTCCCTTTGGTGTTCATGGGTTGAGAAGTCTGGACACTGCCACAGCTGCCCATGATTCAGTCCTCTGAGGCCTGCTTCAGGTTTGCTGAGGCCTGTTTTGCCTATGCACCCATGCCAACCTGTGTTCCTCCCCTCCTTGGAGCGATATACCTTTCCAATCAACTACCCAGGTTTTCTTGGGCTGGAAATTTGTTTCACTTTGTCTTTCTGTGGATTCTGGTGCTCTAGAATTTGTTTAGAACCATTTTTTACAGGTATTTGGAGGGGTGTGGGGGAGAGCTGAAGCAAGTCACTGCTTTTACTCTGTCATCTTGGCTCCACCATGGCAATTTGTTCTTAGGAGACTATCATTTCTCAATTTTTTGATGGGATTGTAATCAATCAGAATGAATGGACACACTCTGTCACATTCTCTTTTCATTTTAGGTCACTAACTAAACTAGCTTCCAGCAATGAAGGCTCTTAGAGTATTGAATGCCTGTAATGGAATTTTTTTAATTTGAACTGATCCTATTAGACCAAATTATAGAATCATAGATGTAGAGGACATCTCAGAAGTGATCTAGTTCTTCACCTTCACTTAACAGATGGATAAAATGAGGTTCAGGGAAATAAAGTGATTTTTCCAGGGTCATAGAGGGAGGCAAAAGTGTCCAAGCTGAGATTTAAACCTGGTTCTTTCAGCTTCAGAATCTGGGTGTAACTATGTTACTTCTTGCCTTGACGTTTTTTTGTGATCAGTGAGCCAGCTTATGTTTTTTCTTTCCTAAATTTCTGTTCTGTGGTCAGTCAACTTGGTTCAACGAGTAGAAGTCTGAGATTGGTGGCGGAATACCTGGGTTTAAATCCTTCATCTGTCACAAGCTGACAGCTGAGTGATTATGCATAAGTCACTTCATTCTAACAATTCCCTAGTCTTCATCTTTTCTTAAAGGTGATTTAACTAATAATAACAATAAAAAAAGTAATAATTTGAAAGAGAAAAATAATGAAAAAAGATTTCCATTCATGCTTGACTTTGTTTCTGATTTTTTAAATGGATGACCTTCTACCTGCTGTCATAAACCCTGAACCCTGGGCCTGGAAGCAAGACACCTGGCTTTATGCTCTGACATCAACACTGAATATGTATTTGACCATCGACAGTTCACATCTCCTCTGGGAGTCTCAGTTTTCTCACCTGAAAAAATGGGGATAACTGCATGTTTGATATGATTATGGAAAGAAAAACACTTTGTAAGCTGTAAAGTGATACAGAAATTCAAGTCTATTTGATTGAAGTGTTGTGTTCCACTGAGGTCTGGAAGGAGATGAATGAGAAAACAGGCCTTTCTCTACTGCAGCCCCATTTATGTGAAATTTATAATAATGTTAAGATATTGTTTCTATTGCCTTGAGAAGGAGGAATGGCTCTTTTAGACAAAATGCACTTGAAACTTGCATATGTCTTCTTTCATTTCTCTTTCAGAACTTCAGGAAGATAACTTCAGTAAGTAGTAAACTTTGCAAAGAAAATTGTAGATAGTCAAGGCATTCAGCAAAGTATGCTTTCAATCAGTATAAGAAAGAATTCATGTCTTTCAGTGATCAGCATGTTCAGTGAGAGAGGGTGCTCAAAGATAAAATAAAATCCGTTCTCTTTTGTATTAAGTAGCAGAAAGGAGGCTGGTAGGGTATATTCATTTTAGCAATAATTTTGAACAATACTGTGTAAGACAACCTCTCCTAGTAAGATTCCTAGGGTTGTGTGGTGCTGCTTTCCTACTCCTACAAGACAATATATCACCATAATAATTTTTGAGCAAAATAGTACAATGTTAGAATTGCCCACTAGGAGGCTCTCCACCAATCAAGTGATCTTATAAGTTCTTTTTCTGGCCTCTACTGGAGACAGTCCTTTCCTAAGAGGCTGAAATATGCATTCTGGTCACCAGAAGGGGCTCAGCCAGAAGATATTGAAGGTATTCTGTCCACCCTCCATACATGCTCTGGTTGTGTTCTTGGCACAAAGAAGGTAGCATTAAACTCCTGCTAGCAGGTTTCAAAAAAGCATCTGAAAAGAAATATTGCTCAAATGTTAAAATATGAGGTCTGTGGCCTATATTACTTCATGAGCCCCTAAACATTTTGGGTCTTTTTCTCCCAGGTCACTTCCCACTGCATTCCTTGATTCAGAGACTTAGAATAGAATGATTATGGAATTTATTTTGTATAGAATTAGGCAAAAAATACCTAGCTCTAATTATTTGTCTCTAATTATTTCCAATTTATATCCCTCCTAATTATTTGGGTGCAGCTGGGGACATTGCCAATTGCACTCACGGGAAAGGAACAATGGTAGGGACATTAAGTTTCCATCTGAGAGTCATGGTCAGAAGAGAAATTGACCTTCTCTCTCATTAACACAACAGGATTTTTGATAGGTGGGAGTCTCACTAACATAGGACCATTTCTCCTGATTGTTTAGGATCCCCATCTCTACTCTGCGATGGAGATCCTTCCTGGCTATTCTGGCCTCCATTTGTTTTTGCTATGTGTTCCATGCTCAGATAATCTCCTTATGGAGCCCCAACTTTTTCTCCAGGGCAGTTCCTAATTTCTCTACCTATCCATTTGACTACCCCTTTGCTCTTCCTTCCTGTTTCCCTCCTTTCCTGAAAGTTCAAATATCAAGTCAACAGAAGGAAGAAAGAAAATTAAAAATATATTTCTTGGTGCATGAACAGCATGTCTTACGCTGTTTTATAATTTTTGTGACCATCCATCCCTACCCCATCAAGGCTGTGGAACAATGCATTTCTCCTGTGAAAGTAATATCTGAAAATCCTTTGGGGGAAAAAATCCTCTGGCAATCTGTTTTTAAGGTCAAAAATCATCTCTCCGGGGCCCAAAGGAAAACAAAATTTATGTATTTATTTATTTTAATCTGCAATAATAATATTTTCTTCATCACTTTATTAATTCTACACAGTCAACCAAACAATAAATCAAGCCCTAATCTGAAGTATTTCCAGATATTCAAAGGGCTAGAGCTGCCTTCAGGAATCGTCTGCCTTTATCTTTTATTTGGGTAGGAATTCCAGCCATGGCCATAGCAATTATTTCACCTTACAGATGAGAAAAGTTTGGCCCAGGAAGGTGGGGAGAGGCAGGAATTGTTAAATACAGAAGTGGCAGAAAAGAGAGTAAAATTCCAGGTCAACGCCTGGGCCTGCTCCACTGAACTGCCACTATTCTGTTATGCAATGTATTGGTCCTGGACCTCTGAGTGCCTCAGTGAGATTAGGGGGAACCAGTGGAAACCAGCTCAGAAAACCACTAGGTGCCTCAGCATTCTACAGCAAATGGGTCTCCCAGTGCCCAGAAAAATAAGGGAAGCAGCACTACAAAGGGTCCCAGACAGATAAATACCTTGAAATATCCATCTGAAAGGAGCTGAAGAAAGCTAAAGGAAAGGAAAAGCAGGAAACCTAGAGTTGCCCTAGAGTTTCAGCCTTGCTGATTCTCTCCCAACACCAGGAAAGCTACCAGAACCCTACAGCCTCAGATTGCCAACATCTGAGGCCCCAGCACACAAAGCCAGTGACCAAGACCTAGGCTCTCCCAATACAAGAAGCTTGGGTCAGTGCCGTCTGCTCCCCAGCAGGAGAGCCTTCTTTAAAGGCCAGGCAATCAGGAAATGCCATGAGCAAAAAGAAACGTACTGTAGATTCATATTATGAGAAGAGTGAAGATCAAGGCAGAAATTCTGGAGGACAACATTGTCAACAAACCCACATCTGCAACCTGAAAAGGGAATATGAACTGCTTGCTCATGATCCTGGCCAATTACTTGAGTTTTAAAATCTTGGTTAAGGTAAGAGTCTGCTTCCAGTGTGGAGAATGTACTGTCCCAAGCTTTGGGGGTTTGTACAGCTGTTTTCAGAGATACTTGTAGGGAGCTATAAATTTTCAGTTCTTCCAAGGTGGTATGATAAGGGGCGAGGTGTTTACTCCTTTCCTGGCCTGTACTCTGGTCTTTAAGTGACCATAAGCACTCCTTTCTGTCCTGGAACTGTGAGGAGAGTTTCCTGTCCAAAACCACTACAAGCTCCACCACCCAGCGCTCCTCCTCACCCCAGAACTGCACCCAGAACTGTGACCCAGATCCAAGCATGGGCAAAACAAGAGATTCTGGCCTCAGCAGTGGCAAAGAGATCCCTGCAATCCCTCTCTGATCAGCTGCTGGGTTCCCCCTCAGTCTGTGGGCTGGAAGCTCAGGAAGCAGCTGCCCCACCCTCTGCGCCACGCGCTCAGGGAACTGGAACTGAGGCCCCTCACTCCTCTCTCAGCACCGCAGAAACAGACTTTTCCCACTGACCTTCTAAATTGTCTTTGGCGTCCATGGGTTCATGGGTTGGCATTCATGGGTCTGGAAACAGCCACAGCTGCCCACAATTCAGTCCTCTGAGGCCTGCTCCAGGTTCACTGTGGCCTGTGTGCCCACACCAAACTGCATAATATACCTTTCTGATCAACCATCCAGGTTGTCTTGGGCTGGAAATTTGCTTCACTCTGCCTTTTTGTGGGTTCTGCTGCTTTAGAATTTGTTTAGAGCCATTTTCACAGCTATTTGGAGGGGTTTGGGGGAGAGCTCAAGCAAGTCATTGCTTTCACTGTGCCATCTTGGCTCTGCCTCTATTAGGTCAAATTTACTTTTTAAGGACTCATTTTCTACAGTTAATTTTTGTCCTTTCTTTTCCAAGCTATTGACTTTCTTTTGCACACCTCTCATTTCTTTCCCCAATTTTCTTCTACCTCTCTTATTTGACTTTTAAAATCCTTCTCAAGCTCTTCCAAGAAGGCTTTTTTGGGCTTGAGACCAGTTCATGTTCACCTTTGGAGTTTCAGCTATGGGTATATTGACAATGTTGTCCTCTTCTGAATTTGTGCCTTGATCTTCCCTTTCCCCAAACTAAGAATCTATGATCATTTTCCATTTCTTCTTTTTGTTCATGGTGGTTGCCCATTTCCTGATTAAAAAAAAAAGTTCAATCCTCCTACTGGAGTGAAAGGGACACTTACCCAAGCTTCTTTTCCTGCTCACCCTGGCCTTTCACTTGAATATTTGACTCCTGCTCACCTGAGTCTTGCACAAGGATGTTTTGCTGCTGATGGATGTTTGTCAGCCTGGAGTTTGGCCTTCTACAGTTGTGTTTCCCAGAGCTGTGTTGAGGCAGCGGGTGATTTCGCTTCTGGAGAATGCCATCACCCACGGTGGTTTTCCAAGCTGGTGTCTACTGGTTCCCCTGCCTGTATTAAGGTTCTCAGGAGTCCTGGCGTTGGCACTTGCTTGTTCCATCAACCTGAGTCTCAGGATCTCTCGCTGGTATGCTGAGGTGGAGCTTGCTGTTGGCTTCCTGGGATGCCTTCAGTCTTGTACTGTTCCCTCTCCCCTAGACTGTTAATTTCTCATTAATCCCCCAAGCTTCCTGAGCTACAAGACTGCTGTGCTCTGTCTTTTTGCTTGCTCAAGGTTTTTCCCTGGGTCAATATTTTCTGGCCTTTCAGAGGTCAAGGAGGGAGGGTGAGAGCAACTTACTTCTTACTCCTCCATCTTGGCTCCTGGAAGCCCACTTCTTTTTTTAACAAATTAATTAGAATGCCATTGCCACATTTGTCCACACCCCAGTTCTAGAAAGAATTCTGGGATTCTGGGAGGGCTGAATGATTTTCCTTTCAAGTACTTAACCCAATGCCTTACTCTAGAGAATCCTGCAAAGTCCATAGACAAAGCTTCCAACAAACTCCCAAATGCTATTTGAAAAGTCCCAAGCAGTACTGGCTAAGAAATAGGGAGGTGGATCGGTGGAATAGGTTAAATATGCAAGACACAGTAGTCAATTACTATAGTAACCTATTATTTGATAAACCCAAAGACCCCAGCTTCTGGGATAAGAACCCACTCTTTGAAAACAACTGCTGGGAAAACTAGAAAAGAGTATGGCAGACTAGGCATAGACCCAAATCTCACACCATATACCAAAATAAACTCAAAATGGGTTCATGACTTAGATATAAAGGCTGATACCATAAATAAACTGGGAGAACAAGGAATGGTTTACCTATCAGATCTATGCAGAACAGAAGCATTCATGACCAAACAGGAGATAGAGAACATTATGAAAAGTAAAATGGATCATTTTGATTACATTAAATTGAAAAGTTTTTGCACAAAGCCAATGCAACTAAGATTAGAAGGAAGGTAGAAAATTGGGAAAGAATTTTTACAACCAGTCTCTCTGATAAAGGCCTCATTTCTAAAATATGTAGAGAATTAAGACAAATTTATAAGAACACAAGCCATTCCCCAATTGATAAATGGTCAAAGGATATGAACAAGCAGTTCTCAGGTGAAGAAATTAAAGCCATCTATAGTCATATGAAAAAAATGCTCTAAATCATTATTGATTAGAGAAATGCAAATCAAAAAGACTCTGAGGTACCACATCACACCTATGACATTGGCCAACATGACAAAAAAGGAAAATGAAAAATGTTGGAGAAGATGTGGGAAAATTGGAACACTAATACATTGTTGGTGGAGTTGTAAAATGATCCAACCATTTTGGAGAACAATTTGGAGAGCTACAAAAATGTGCATACCCTTTGATCTAGCAATAGCACTTCTAGGGCTATATTCCAAAGAGATCAAACAAATGGGAAAAAGACCCACATGTACAAAAATATTCATAGCAGCTCTTTTTGTGGTGGCAAAGAATTGGAAGTTGAGAGGATGCCCATCAGTTGGGGAATGGCTGAGCAAGTTGTGGTATATGAATGTAATGGAATACTACTGTGCTATAAGAAATGATGAACAGGCTGACTTCAGAAAAACCTGGAAAGACTGGTATGATCTGATGCTGAGTGAAGTGAGCAGAACCAAGAGGACTTTGTACAGAATAACAGCCACGTTATGCTATGACTAATATTGTTAAACTGAACCCTTCTCAGCATTACAAGGATCTAAGACATCTCCAGAGGCCTTGGGATGGAAAATGCTGTCCACATCCAAAGAAAGAACTATGGAAGTCAAATCACTAGCACTTATTTTTATCTTCTGTTGAGTTTTGTTTCATCTTTCTGATGGTTCCTCCTATTGGTTTTAATTTTTACTTACAACTTCACTAATGTGAAAATATGTTTAATAGGAATGTAAATGTAAAGCCTATATCAGATTGTGCACTATCTTGGGGAGGGTGGTAGGGAGGAAGGAGGAGAAAAATTTTCAACTGAAAAGCATATGGAAGTGATTGTTGATAAATCAAAATAAATTAATAAAATTTTTAAAAAAGAAAAAGAAAAGTCCCAAGCAGTTCCTTCAGCACAGTTTTCAAACAAGCTACAAAGTTCAGCCTTTAGAAAGGACCCAGGCCTAGTACAGCTACTGAGCCTATAAAACACTACCACTTTTTGATGCAAAAATTATGCAGATTCAACAAACCACAACTTATACCATTTATCATTTTCAGGGAATGGTTTTTAGCATCACAGAGACATTTACATCTGTTCCTGTATGTGGGCATTCCTACTGAAGGCCCAAAGACAATTTGTCACCCAATCCATCCTTGGCAATAGAGGCTTCCTCATGGGATGCAGCTAGCAACAAAAGAAGCAGGGAGACCAACCAGGGATCCTATTCCTTGCATTGGTCTTTACCCTAATTGCCAAATCCAATGGTCTTTCTCAATCCTCATTTCCCTTGAACTCTCTGAAGACTCTGACGCTATCATTCTCTTCTCCTTGATACTCTCTTTGCTCTAGGTTTTGAAGGCATTATTTTTGGTTTCTCCTATCTACATCTGACCACTCCTTCTCAGTCTCCTTTGCTGAATCTTCATCCTGGTCCTCCCCTCTAACTAAGGGTCATCCTGTCCCTTGGGACTCTGTCTTGGACATTAATCTCTTCTACCTCTATTCTTCTTCACTTAGTAATCTCCTTATTTCCTTCCTCCTTTTTTGCCTTCTTTCCTTCCTTTCATCTATCCAAATTTCCTTCATCCCTTTCTTCCTTCTTTCTTCTATACTTTTTCGCATCAGCTCTCATGAACTTAATTATTTCTTTTGCAGATGATTCTCTAATCTATTTATCTAAATCCTATTCCCTCTACTGATCTCCAGTCTCTCATCTCTTTTTTTTTTCATACATCTCAAACTGAATGTCCCATGGGCATCTCAAACTCTATGTGTCCAAAACTGAACTCATTACTGTTCTCCCTAAAAGCATCCCCCTTCAAAACTTCCTATTACCTTTGAGGGCAGCAATATCCTTCTAGTTAATGGGCTCCTGAACTTGGTGTCCTCCTTTTTACCTCACTATCTCTCCCCTCCCCCATATCCAATCTGTTGCCAAGGCCTGTTGTTCTCATTTTTACAAAATCTCTCAAATACACCCCTCTCTTTCCTCTGATACTACCATCACCCTAGTGCAGGCCTTCATTGCAGGTGGGGCTGCCTGCCTTAAGTCTCTCCCCACTCTAAGCCATCCTCCATTCAGCCACCAAGGTGATTTACTGAATGCATAGGTTCAACCACATTCCCCTCCCACCCCCAACTCAATAAACTCCAGAGATTCTTTATCTTCTCCAAGATCACATACCTCTCTTTGGCATTCAAAATACTTCATAACTGAGTTGAGCCAGGAGAATGTTGTGTACAGTGAAAACAATATTGTTTTAAGAACTACTTTAAGTGACTAGATAGTTTTGACCATTATAAATACCCAAATTGACAATGGACATATGAGGGAAGACACTATCTGCATCCAGAGAAATGATAAATAGAACTATGTATGGAATGATTTCACACACACACGCATACACCTATATATGACTAATGGTAGCTATCTCAAGGGTGAGAGAAGGGAAGAAAAAAGGGAAAAAAGTAATTTACTTGATAACTTTATTATATATTCAAAAGCAATAGCAAGTTGTACATAATAGATTTGCAATTCCATGTGCAATCTCCCTTTTATCATACTATGTTATAGAAATGCTTGTTTTATTCCCTAAATTGAAAATAAAATTAAAATAACATAGCTCCGCTCCCATCTTTCCAGTCTTCTTAGATCCTACATCCTCACACTTACTTTTCCATGCAGTGATAATAGCCCCCTTGCTATTCCAAGAGATAGACACTGTTATCTCTTGGCTATGGGCATTTTCTATAGCTGTTCCCCAAAAGTAGAATCCACTCCCTCTTCACCTCCTCCAAGCTTTCCTGACTGCTTTCAAGTCTGAGTAAGGCAGGAAGCCTTCCCCAATCTCTCTGAATTCTTGTGCCTTCCCTATTAATTATTTCCTATTTATCCTACACATAGAGCTACAGGGCCTGGAACAAAAAGTGCTTTAGAAAAGTTTATTGACTGACTGGCCCTGAATATAAAACATATGAAAATTCAATAAAGAACAAACAACTTATAGGATTTATGATGTCCAGGTCGTGAGTGTACACAGAGTACATTTGTATCTATTCCTAGTTGCTCAATTCCCACAGACAGTTTACTATCTAATCAATCACCCTTGTGGAAATAGGATCTTCCTCATGGGATATAGCCAGCAACAACAGAAGCAGGAAGGCCACCCAGAACTCTTTCTTTGAATGTCCCCTTTTCCACTAAGCTCTTTCCAATTAGCTGTTACTGGGGCAAATACTGTAGGACAAGCCTGACTGTGACTTCTGCTAATGGATCATGTTCAAAATAGCAATGAAATGGGAGGCTTGTTCTCCACTCAACAGTGAACTAAAGGAAATTTACTTAGTCATGTCAAGTCTGAAACCAAATGACCAAAAAGTCACTGAGGTTATTTAACCACTGTTAACTCTAAAAATAACCAAGAGCTCATACAAGTCATCACAACCACAGTTAAATGTAAGAAATAAAATAAAATAAAAACAAAATTAAAGAATAAGGACAACCATGGTCATAAGCAAAAAGTTAGCTTTATTCCATTGGAGGAGGGAAACTAGACACATATGTCACATCCTCTTCTAGTGAGGCCAAATCTTAATATGTACAGTTATGATGATGAAGTCAGTTGTAGCCCTGACAATGAGGGGTGACAGCAACAATGAGACAAGTTTGATTCATAGCAGGGATGCATGACCAGAACGTGGGTACTGCAGGTGCATGTCCAAGCTCGGGGACAACCTTGGGATGGTGTAAAACAGTTCTAGGACTTTTCTGTAGCAGAGTTCATACAGAGGATGAGGGCAAAGGATTGTTGTTATGCCAAGCTTTAGGCACAGCTTACTTGCTGGGCCTCATCTTTGGGAAAAGGGTGTCTTCTAATAAAAAAAAAAAGAGAGGAGTAAAGAGAGAGGTATGGTCTTGGCATGGGGATCCTCACAGTCATATCAAAGAAAGTGTCCTCAGTGGGAACATTGCACTGCTTCTACTGACCACAGATTCCCTGCTTCTGTGTTGGTCATGTTGGTATACTGGTCAAGCTTGACAGAGAGTCATCCATTGGCCTCTTTGCTTTTGGGGGCTACTTTTGTTTAGACCACCAGGAGGCTAGAAGGAAGAGAAATAAGAGGCTAAAACCTTCTTGCCTGTACAAGAGGCAAACTTGTTACCAAGGATTCACAAATACTACTTCTGCTACAGAGGTTCCTAACCCACCAGTCAGGACCTCCCTTTCCTTAATATCCCTATAGAAGTTGGAAGGTAAACTACCAAATCTTTGTCCTTTTAGAGGCTTCAGCTGAGGGAGAAACTGCCTCCGTTATTCAGGACAAGCTGAATCAATCATCTCACTTTGTTGTCAACACCAGAAAGCAAGCTACTTCCCTAAGTAGCTTGTGATCCTCTAAGCCTTTCCTGGGTAAGAGCTGTCCAATGTGCAAGGTAATAGCAGCAACATGGAGAGGCTCCATCAGTTGCAGATTACAGTAAGCAAAGGGCTACACTAGGTTTGCCTTTTCCAATGTCTATGGCAATGTTCATTCCCCTGAGGCCTGCATAGCTGTTTACTCTACTGCCACTGAGCCTGGGCCATGGGCCGTCCCACTGCCTGCTGCCCTTTTCTAATTGCCACCAGGTTCCTCACTGTCCATTTTGCTAAGTCCAAGTAATGTCCGTACTCCCTGCATTTTGCCTGCCCACCAAAGTCTCCCAATCACTGGGGCATTACATAGTAAGGTAGATAAGAGTTCAGAGCCTGGAGTCAGAAAGAAATGCATTCAAATCCAGCCTCATAAGCTAACTAGCTGTTTGACCATAGATTCATATTATGAGAAGAGTGAAGATCAAGGCAGAAATTCTGAAGAGGGCAACATTGTCAACAAACCCACATCTGCAACATCAAAAGGGAGTATGAACTGGTCTGAAGCCTAAAAATCCTTCTTAGAAGAGCTCAAGAAGGATTTTAAAAGTCAAATGAGAGAGGTAGAAGAGTCCTTAAAAAATACAATTGGCTAACTGGAAAAAAAAAGTACACTGAAGAAATCAAGTCCCTAAAAAATATAATTGGCAATTGGAAGGAAGGTGGAAAATTGGGAAAGAATTTTTACAATCAGTCTCTCTGATAAAGGCCTCATTTCTAAAATACATAGAGAATTAAGTCAAATTTATCAGAATACAAGTCATTCCCCAATTGATAAATGGTCAAAGGATATGAACAAGCAGTTCTCAGGTGAAGAAATTAAAGACACCTATAGTCATATGAAAAAATGCTCTAAATCACTATTTATTAGAGAAATGCAAATCAAAACAACTCTGAGGTACCACATCACACCTATCAGATTGGCCAACATGACAAAACAGGAAAATAATAAATGTTGGAGAAGATGTGGGAAAGTTGGAATACTAATTCACTGTTGGTGGAATTGTGAAATGATCCAACCATTTTGTTTGGAACTATGCCCAAAGAGCTATTAAAATGTGCATACCCTTTACCCAGCAATAGCACTTCTAGGGCTATATCCCAAAGAGATCATACAAATGGGAAAAGGACCCATATGTACAAAAATATTCATAGCAGCTCTTTTTGTGGTGGCAAAGAATTGGAAATTGAGAGGATGCCCATCAATTGGGGAATGGCTGAGCAAGTTGTGGTATATGAATGTAATGGAGTACTATTGTGCTATAAGAAATGATGAACAGGCTGTATGTAAAGGAAAGACTTGTATGGTTTGATGATGAGTGAAGTGAGCAGAATCAGGAGATTGTTGTATTGTATTGTACACAATAACAGCCACATTGTGCAGTGACTAATATTGATAACCTTAACCCTTCCTAGGAATACAAGTATCTAAGACATCTCCAAAGGCCTCATGATGGAAAATGCTGTCCATATCCAAAGAAAGAACTATGGCATTTGAATACAGATCGAAACATACTATTTGCCATTTTTTTTTCTTCCGTTGAGTTTTGTTTCCTCTTTCTGGTGATTCCTCCTATTCATTCTAATTCTTACTTACAACATCACTAATGTGAAAATATGTTTAATAGGAATATATATGTATAGCTTATATCAGATTGTGTGCCATCTTGGGGAGGGTGGCGGGGAGGAAGGGGGAGAAAAATTTTAAACTCAAAAGCATATGGGAAGTGAATGTTGATAAATCAAAATAAATTAATTAAAAAAACAACAAATCAATGGTATTGGTGACAATAATGAGGAAATAACTGTTACAGAATATTGATAGTGGAGAGACAACCAATTAGAATAGATATTGGTGCTGAGAGTAGTACAAAGACAAAAAAAAAAAAGACTTTTTTCCTTCCAACTTGGTGTTGGCAAGTAGGAGATGGGATAAGGACCTAGGTCTACATAATCTCCATGTGGGGTCTTGGCTGGAATCCCTGCTTCTCTGAAGCCTGAAGTCTCATATTCCTCATAAATACTATTTCCAATGTCACAGGCTCCAAAGTCTCTTGGCCAATGTACTAAGCATCACAAGGCTGGCCTTCAGAGAACCGCCCTGCTTGTGTGTGCAGAAGTGGCATACTGTTTTTAAAGCCACTTTTGTTGCACTTATATAACCCCACTTAACTCCCTCTGAGCTTCAGTGATTTGCACTTTTGACAACAATTTTACAGATGCAATCCATGACATTATATTGCTCCTTCAATTCTACCTCTGGTTTCTGGGTTTTATATCTATCTTTTAAAAATTATTAATTTATTGAATAAAACAGGAATTTTCATAACACAGTATAATAAAAAGATATTGCTCATGCAATTGCCAAGCTATTATGTAAAACTTGCTATTTCTTTTAAATATATACAAAAGTTATCATGTAAATCTCTTCTCTTTTTCTTTTTCCTTTTTTTCCCCCTCACCTGCCCCCATCCTAGAGATGGCTACCATTAGACAAAAATAGGTGTATGTGTATGTGTGTGTATGTACATTTTTTTCTATACATACTTCTATTTATTGATTCTTTCTCTGCATGCAGATGTTTCTTCATATAGCCTTTATTTTCATTTGTATATTTATAATAGTCAAAATGACAGTTGCTTAAAGTCATTTTTAAAACAATACTGCTATTACTGTACATAATGTTTTAGTTCTGCTCACTTTGCTTTTTACCATTTCATGCAAGTCCTTCTATGCTTTCTAAGATCACTGAGTTTAGTATTAGCACAGTATTACTCCATCACAACCATACACCACAACTTGTTCAGCCATTCCTCAACTGATAGGGATCTCTGCAATTTCCAGCTCTTTGCTACTAAAAAGAGAGCTACTATAAACATCCCATTCATGTTCAAAGTTATAATTATTCTTTGTGAATTTCCCTCCATCTTATTTTCATTCACTGTTTTCTTTCTCAGTTTCTCCTTTTACCCTAACCCTGTTACCTTGTCTTCTTCCTCACCCTTCCACTTCCCATCCCACTCACCCATTCAAGAGTGTCCCCTACCCACTCTTCCGCCCTTTCAGTCCCAATGCACTCACCCCTCCAAAAGTCCCTCCTCCATCTTCTCCCTACAACTTCCCAAATCCTAATCCATGCACTCCTCTAAAAGTTTCTTCCTAACTCTGTCCCCCAGCTTTCTCACCTACATGTTTATAAAACGTCTTCATTCCTCCAGACGTACACATTATTTCCTCTTCAAGCTTGATGAGAGTCAAGTTCCAACATTACATGCCCTATACCCCCATCTGGTTCTTCCATGTTAGTTCTCCCTTTCACACCCCATTTTTATAATGTAATTGCTCCCTTTTACATTTTCCTACACTATTTTGTGTTTTAGAATCACCTCATCATACACAACTCATCCTTAACCTTTTTTGAAACTGCATTAATGATGATGACAGTTGTAAGAATACTGATAACAAGATTGGCTAATAAAACAGAAAAGAAAAATGACAAATGGTGGAGGGGATGTGGGAAAAATGAGACACTAATGCACTGTTCATGGAGTTGTGAACTGATTCACATTCATTTTGTAGAGTAATTTGGAAATATGTTTGAAGGGCTATAAAACCACCTATATATACACCCTTTAACTTAGCAATAGCACTTCTAGGTCTGTATCCCAAAAGAGGGGAAAAAAACAAAAAGGAAAAGGCCTTTTATGTACAAAAATATATATAGCAGCTCTTTTCTTGTTGCAAAAAATTGTACACTGAGTGGGTGCCCATCAATTGGGGAATAGCTGAACAAGTTTAGTACGTGATTTTGATGGAGTACTAATGTGCTGTGGGAAATGATGAGCAGGATCTTCTCAGAAAAGCCTGGAGAGACTTGCTTGAGTTGATGCCAAGTGACATGTACTATGTACAAACTAATGGCAATACTGTAAGATGATCATCTGTAAATGACTGAAGTCTTAGCTGTTCTCAGCAATACAATGATTGAAGACAACTCTGAAGGACTTAGGATGAAAACTGCTGTCCATCTCCAGGGAACAACTCATGGTGTCTGAATATGGATTGAGGCAGACTTTTTTACTTTATTTTTTTTTTGAGTTTTTTACTCTATATTTTCTTTCACAATGTGACTATTAGGGAAATCTTTTACATGATTACACATGTATAACCTATATTGAATAGCGATTGGGGAGGGAGGAAGGGAGATAACTTGGAACTCAAAGTTTTAAAAAATGAATTTAAAAATTGTTTAAAAATACTGCTTATATATATATATATGTGTATATGTATATATATATATATGTATATATATATATATACATATACACATATATATGTATATATAATAAGTAAACAATTTTACCTTGATGAGTGTCCTACCTTCAGTCTTTAATATTTCCCTTTAATTTCTTCTGGATCTTTTATATAGAATTTTCCACTGAGTTCTGGGTTTTTTGTTACAAATATTTGTAAGGCTTTCAGTTTGTCAAATGTCCTTTTTTTCTACTTGAATTATATTCAACTTTCCTAAATAATTTATTCTTGGACACAACTCTGGCTCTTTTGCTTTTCAAAATACAAGTGTAGTAACTGCTGTGCCTTGTGAAATCCTGAATGTATTTCCACAGTATTTAAATTGCTTTTTTTCTTGTTGCTTGCCACGTTTTCTCCTTAACCTGGGAGATTTGAGGCTTGGCTGTGGAATTCTTCTTAGTTTTCATTCAATATCTCTTTCAGGTAGTGAAAGGTAGATTTTGTCTATTTCTACTTTGCCCTCTTCTTCTTAGAACTTAGAACTTAGGGCAATTTTCCTGAATAATTTCTTGTAATATTCTCTCCAGATTCTTTTTTAGGTCATAATATTCAGGTAGTCTGATAATTCTATATTGTCTCTCCATGATCTGTTCTGCAGATCAGTTATGTTTTTAATGAAATGTTTCTGATTCTTTTCTGTTTTGTACTTTTATTAGTTGTTGGTGCCTTCTAATATAATTTGATTCCTCTTGCCAAATTCTAGTTTTCAAGGAACTATTTTTTTCCTTACAATTTTGTATTTTTTGCCCAGTGATGAACTTTGTTTTCCTATATACATCTATCTTTTAAAAACATAAATAGTCCTCTGTTTGGTGTTCAAATACCTTCATGGTCTCCTCTTCCCGGCTTTCCAGTATTCTTATACCTTGTATCCTCATCCCCATATTTTAGAACAGAGCATTGAAATGATGGTTTGTGAGCACTCAGAAAAGGAAATGGCAATGGCTAGGACTCATCATCAGTTCACTAAGAGCAATTCATACTAATTAGCCTCAGTTTTTGGTTGGTTTGTCTTTGCACATCCGTAGAGTTTAGGAATTTAGGGAATGCATTTGACAAAGTGCTTCATGCTGTCCTTATGAACACCATAAAGAGATATGAGCTTGATCATGATCAAGCTATTGGGAACCTCAGAACTGGAAGGGACCTCAGAAGGGACCTGTACCTGAACACCTTCCCTTTTCTTCAAAAATATTCCTGAGAAATGGTCATGCAGCCTCTGCTGGCAAGGCCTTCAGCTATTGAGAAATCATTCTTGTTTTTCACTCATTTCAGTTGTGTCTGACTCTTGGTGATCCCCTTTTGGAGTTTTCTTGGCAAAGATAGTGGAGTGGTTTGCCATTTCCTTCTTCAGCTCACTTTACAATGAACAAATTGAGCAAAAGAATGAAGTGACATGCACAAAGTCACGCATCTAGTATATGTGTGAGGCCAGATTTGAACTTAGGAAAATGAGCCTCCTTGACTCCAGGCCTAGCACTCTATCCATTGTACCACCTAGCTGCCTGAGAAATCATTACTTTCTGACAATGTCTTAGCCAGTCAGTCAACAAGTATCCAGCTAAAGCCCAGGCACTGTTGCTACCTTAACCTCATATTGACTGAATTCTATCATTTGTGATTTACACCCCTTGCTCCTACCTCTGCTATCACCACAGAGGCCGAAAAATTTAATCTATCCCTTCCTGGTGACCCTAATTCTAATATTTATCTATTATAAGTATAATTATAAATATAATATTTATCGATTATAAATATAAATATTTCAACACCAAATATATAGTACTTATTAATTGATTTACTATTTTACAACATCCATGCTTCTCTTCCTCTCCATGAGTAATTGTAATAACTATATTTATAGTGATTTAAACTTCATGAATTGCTTCACATAGATTATGTTATCTCAGATGAAGTAAACAAAAATTTCAAAGTTGTTTAAAATGTAAATTGATTTTGGATTCTAGCAGAGGTTGTATTACTACTCATCACTTGTATTGCAGAGAAGATTGCACTTGAACATAGGTTGGGTTGAACTCCATTTCAGCTCTGTAGTTCTGTGATTCTTTGACTCTCCTGTGTTTTATATATGTGGAACATGATTATCCTTGACTTTCACCTGATAAAGGTTTCTGTGATCCTCTGATTTTGAATTGGCATTAGCTTTGAAGAAGGTGGATTTTAGCCTATTATCTGAGCCCAATTTTCCCATGTTACCCTTTTATTCACTGGGAAATCAGCTGCATTAATGTTGGGTAAGTCTGATATAACATTAGGAAAGTAGAAGCTATCTCCCCTCTACTCACCCTAATTGGACTTTAGGAAAGAGGGAAAGTTACCATGCCATGCCATATACTAGGTCTCCTGCCTTCAGGGGAACTGGAAAATGTGGCCATAAATCAATATTGATTTCCACATAGCTAGGGTGTGGAGCTCTCAAACAGCAAGGAAGAGGAATTTAAGAGAGAAGTTAAATACTGAGGCACATCTCAGCCTAAACATTTTGACTACACAGTCAACATGAAAGTACTCCTTCTTCTGGGGTTCATCTTCCTCACTATGGCTGTCCATGGTAAGAAAATGGAAAGATGTGAATTTTTCAAAACAATGAATCAACTACGTGTGGATGCACTCCATGATGCCGTCCTGGCTAGCTGTAAGTCTGTTTTCCTGTGGATCTTGACAGACACTAGAAGGGGAGGGCTAAGACTGGGGATGACAGTTAGAAAGGAATGCACAATTTGTTCTTATATTTTCAATTTTTAGGTTTTAATATAATTTGAAACAAAAATTTTCAGTTTGAAAATATTACCAGGATAACCCAGAAGCCAAATTTTCACAGCAAGATGTTAGGGGTGGAGATAGGGAATTCAAGCCTTATTTAATTTAAAATTTGATCTAATATCTCCTTCTAAGCCATTGTACTAAATTAGCATGTTCATTTCTCTATGGGTTTGCATAATCTGAGTTCAAATTTTATGTTAGATCCTTAACCATACTCATATGCCCCACCAATACCAACTTCCTCCACTTCAACACTCTTTACCATTTCGTGCAAGTCCTTCCATGCATTCTAAGATTATTAAATTATATTAACACCCAAAAATTGAAACACCAGGATGACCCAGAAGCCAAATTTTCATGAGTAAGAAGTTAAGGGTGGGGATGGGGAATTCAAGCCTTATTTAACGTAAAATTTCACCTAATATCTCCTTCCTAACCATTATACCAAATTAGCATGTTTATTTTCCTGTGGATTCACATAATCTGAGTTCAAATTTTAGTTTAGGTCCTCAGCCATACTCCTATTCCCCACCCATTCCAACCTCCTCCCCTTCAACACTCACTGAAGTCTTACAAGTTTCCTGAATTGGAGGGCATTCCCTCCATGTAGAGAAGTTGGCCTCTCTTAGAAGAGAGTTCAGGATTTTTTGACAAGAGCCAGAAATTCTGGCCAACGAGACCCTTCTGCCTTAGTGTACAGCACATAGGGAGTGCTCCTGCACTCCAGTGTTAAAGAACACAAGCTGGAGAAAACATCTCCTGTCTCTGTCCAATAGCTTTGAGAGTAAAATTCCAAATTATTCTCCAGAATTATGCAGAGAGTTTTCCTAATATTGAACCAGCCCTGCATTTCTGGTATAAATTCTACTGGGTCATAGTACATGACTTCTCTTGCTGGCATGCATGACAGATAGTAAAAAACAATCATTCCGGAGCCAGAAGACTTGTTTAAGGTAGAGCAAAGATGTCAATGTCAACAAATGGAAGAATATGGGGTGGGGGACAAATGGAAGAATATGGGGTGGGGGACTGGGAGGATATCAGTGATAAAGGAGGATCATATCAATCCAAGTGTATTGGTTTTTCTGGATGAATATGATTGAATATGAAGTAATCACTATTAAATAAATTCTTCACAGGGGCGTGTTTAGCAGAGACATTGAGCAATTTGAACACCACAGCCATACACTACAACCCTGATGATAAAAGCACTAATTATGGGATATTTCAGATCAACAGTCACTTCTGGTGTGATGACGGCAAGACACCAAATACATTGAATAGGTGTGGAGTCAATTGCTCAGGTAAGAGCAACCTAATGGATTTAGGGCCCAATGACACTGCTCAACAAGGTAGATAGTTATGCAAATTAATGACTTATAGAAGGGAAGAAGCTTCAGAAGGCTAATAAGAGAGTCCTAGTTTCTAATTAACTTTTGCATTCCTGTCTCATCATTCCCAAGCCAAAACAGGATATCTCTTCTTAGGAGAGTATCATTCCTTACTCCTTTTGACTGGAATGAATCCATCAGAAAAAATGGACACAATCCTTCAAATTCTCTTTTCATTTTAGGTAGCTACTTAAGGAGCTTCCACCATACATGCCCTTAGGCTAGGGAATGCCTGTAACAGAAATTTCATCAGTTGAAGCAGATCCCATTACCACCTTATAGAATCATAGATGTACAGATCTCAGAAGCCATCCTTTGGACCTCCTTTTCCATTTGGCCATTCAACACACGTACTTCAGAGATGGTTAAAGTGAGGTCCAGAGAAAGCAAGGGATTTGTCCAAGGTCATATAGGGAGGAGGGAGTGTTCAAGATGAGATTTGAACTTGGATCTTTCAGCTCCAGAATCTCTGCCTAAGGCATGTAGCTATGCTGCTTCTAGCCCTGACTGTTTTCTGTGACCAGTGAGACAAGTTACGTTTTTCCAAGCTGCTGTTCTGTGTGGTGAGTCATATTGGTGCACTGATTAGAAGTCAGGGATTGGTGGCAGGAAGACCTGGGTTTAAATCCTTCATCTATCATAGCTGACAGCTGAGTGATTGTGCACAAGTTACTTTAGTCTGACAACTCTCTAGTCTTTATTTCCTCTTAGCTTGTTTTAAGGATGACTTAACCACATAGTAGTAACAATAATAATAATTCACTGCCTTTTTTAGTTTGAAATAAAACATAATGATTTTGTTTCTGATTTTTTAATGGATGACCCTCAACTTGCTGTCATGGACCCTGCCCCCTTGGGCCTGGAGTAAAGACACTTGGCTTTAAGTCCTGACATTAACATTGGCTATGTTTTTGACTATGGATGATTCACATCTTCTCTCTCAGTCTCAATTTTCTCATCTGAAAAATAGTGATAACTGCCTGCTTCATATGGTTATGGAGAGAAAAGCACTTTCTAAACCTTGAAGTGACATAGAAATTCTGGTCAGTTTGATTGAAGTGCTGTGTTCCACTTAAGTCTGCAAGGAGATGAATCAGAGAACAGCCTTTCTCTACTGCAGTCTCATTTATCTG
The DNA here is from genome assembly GCF_003287225.1 of Phascolarctos cinereus. Lineage (NCBI taxonomy): Eukaryota > Metazoa > Chordata > Mammalia > Diprotodontia > Phascolarctidae > Phascolarctos > Phascolarctos cinereus. The sequence continues at coordinate 234,577,131 of NW_027555514.1, read as the reverse complement.
AAATTTAGTAGAATAATCTTACAATATTGTTTCTCTGCCTGAACAAGTCAGATTGGTTCTTTTAGATAATAATAACTTGAAACTTGCTTATATCTACATTCATTTCTCTTTCAGAACTTCTGGGAGATAACTTTGTTAAAGCAGTAAACTGTGTGAAAAAGATTGTAGCTGAAGAAGGCATTAAGAGATGGTACGTTTTCAATCACTATAAATAATTCATATCTTTCAGTGTTGGGCAGATTTGGTGAGAGAGGGTGTTCAAAGATAAAATAAAGTCCATTATTTTTTGTCCATAAATGAGATGCAAACCAAGTATAGATGAGAGAAATTATTGTTGAGTCTGGAGTTCACTGAAATAGAAATAGTGGTTGAGCTGAACTTTAAGGTAAGGATTGATGGAATCAACTGGTTAGAAATGCAGCTTTCTATGTATCAGGAATAGTCTGGGTAGAGTTGGGGCAGGACAGAAACAGGATATGTCCAGGGGACAGGAAGGATTGGAAGTGTACCACTTGTGGCAAGTTGTCCTAATGAGATAAGGCTGAAAGAATTGAGAGGCACCAGTTGGGTAGGAATAGTGAGCCAATCTGAGTTTGAATGGTGTTTGATAGGCAATGAGTAGTCATTATGGAACTCATGTCAATAGTCCCACACACCAAGAATTATTTAGATTCATGCAACCTAGATCTTAGATGCAATTTATCTAATGTATTTAGAAAGTTGGACTTTAGCTGAGACTTGAAGGAAGTCAAAGAAGCCAGGAGGCAGAAATGAGGAAGGAGAAAGTGCCTGGTATGGGGGGGAGCCAGAGAAAATGTGTGCAGCTGAGGGATGGAGTGTCATGTTCAAGGCACTGTTAGGAGGCCCATGTCACTGGATAGTAGAGTACAGTAAAGACCATAATAAAACTGGAAAGGTGGGCTTGGTTTAGCTTATAAAAGGCTTTAAATGACCAATAGGGGATTTTATATTTAATCCTAGAAGTAATTTGGAAACACTGGAGTTGTTGACTGGATTGGGGTGACAAGACAAGATTTGTGTTTTAGGAAGTTCTTTTTAGAGTGGAATGGAGAGGGGCAGCTAGGTGGAGCAGTGGATAGAGCACCAGCCCTGAAGTCAGGAGGACCTAAGTTCAAATCCAGCCTCAGACCAAACACTTGACACTTACTAGCTGTGTGACCCTGGGCAAGTCACGTTACCCCAATTGCCTAAAATAAATAAATAAGTAGAGTTAAGTGGATGATGGACTGGAATGGGGAGAAACTTATGGGAGGGAGACCAACCAAAAGGCAGGTTATAATACAGGTGTGAGGTGATAAGAACCTGTACCTGGATGGTGGAAGTGTTAGAAGAGATTAGGGAATGCACAGGAGAGATATTACAAGAGTGGAAATTGGATGTCTTGGCAAATGACTAGAAATGGGGAATGAGATGGAGTGAGGAGTTAGAAATCACTCCTAGGTTTAAAGCATGAGGAAATAGGAAGATTCTGGTACTGTCTATAATACAGAGACTGGTGTTGGGTAGGATGAAGGAATGCTCCTTCACGTACTATTAATGTGTTTTGAGTTGATTTCTTCAGCATTGGGTAATGTGTTTGGTATGTACAGTTTATAAAATTCATTTCAATAACCAATGGCATTGTGTTAGATGCTTGAGATAAACTCTATCTCCAAGAAGCTTACAACCAAATAGGAAGGCAAAGACAAGTATTCAAACATGTATGAAAGAAGCAAAATGTGTTAGATATAAAGGAGACATACAGAAAAAAAAATATTAGTTGAAACTTGGAGAGATTACTTTCCCTTGGGTGGATCTTGAAATGCTTCAGGGATAAGGTGATATGGGATAAGCCTTGAAGGAGAGGGGAGATTTTATTGGTAAAAATAGCAGAGCAGAGGTGAGTGACCATTCTGTGCCTGGCAGATACCATTTTCAAAAGCACAGAGATGGTAAACTTTGGGACAAGAATAGGAGACAATAAATAGTCTAGTTTGGTCAGATCATGGAACAGTGGATTTATTTATTGGTTTAAACAAAACTAAGAATCACAGAAGTCTCAGACTTAGTAGAAACTTTTATAATCCAATAGCCCAATCCTCTTTTTTAAAATTAGAAAGCTAAGACTTATTTTAGGACCATTTTTAAGTTCTTTTTCTGTTTTGAAATAGATAATTGCTATTCATAAGTATTACCACATCTCCATATTCATGAATATCAAAAATGAAAATTTATCAAAATGTAGTTTTGATCACTTTTTCATTGCTTTATCTTCTTTCTCTGCAGGCCAGGCTGGGTAAAAAACTGTGCAACAATGGATGTTCCAAAATATCTTGAAGGTTGCCATTTGTAAACTGCACATTTAGGTCCTTCAACTTATCATCATTTCTCTTTCTATAAAAAAAAACTTTATTAAATCAAATATTGTATTTTTTTCTTTTAAAAATAATTTTTAGGCAATTGGGGTTGTGACTTGCCCAGGGTCACACTGCCAGTAAGTGTCAAGTGTTTGGTCTGAAGCCAGATTTGAACTCAAGTCCTCCTGAGTTCAGGGCTGGTGCTCTATCCACTGTGCCACCTAGCTGCCCCTAAAAATGATTTTCTAAAATGGATTTGGTGCAGAGTGAAACAACTAGTTTTTTCCTATATTTTTTAGATTGATTAATTATTTTTAGTTTTCAACATTCACTTCCATAAGATTTTGAGTTCCAAATTTTCTCCCCATCTTGTCCTTCCCCCAACCCCATGACAGCGTGCATTCTGAATACCCTTTCCCCTAATCTGCCTTCCTTTTAATCTCTCCCCTTTTGTCTTATCCCTTTCCTGTTCTATTTTCCTGTAGGGCAGGATAAATTTCTAAACCCCATTGCCTGTATATCTTACTTCTCAGATGCATGTAAAAACAATTTTTAACATTTGTTTTTAAAATTTTGGGTTCCAAATTTTCTCCCTTCCTCCATCCCCACCCCCCCACATTGAGAAGGCAAGCAACTTAATACAGGTTATACTTGTGTCATCATGCAAAACACTTCCATAGTAGTCATGCTGCGGAAAACTAACTATATTTCCCTTTATCCTATCCCACCACCCCATTTATTCTATTCTTTCTTTTGACCCTGTCCTTCCTCAGAAGTATTTGCTTCTGATTACCCCCTCCCCTAATCTACCCTACCCTCTATCATTCCCCTGCTCTCTTATTCCCTTCTCCCTTATTTTTTCTGAGGGGTAAGATAGCTTTCCATATACAACGGAGTGTGTATCTTATTCCCTCCTTAAGCCAAATCCTATGAGAATAAGATTCACACTTTCCCTCTCACCTTCCCCCACTTCCCCTCCACCATAAAAGCCTTTTCTTGTCTGTTTTATGTGAGATAACTTACATTATACCTCTCCCTTTCTCCTTCTCCCAGTATAATCTCTCTCACTCCCTAATTTTATTTGCCAGATATCACTCCTTCATCTTCAACTCACCCTGTGCCCTCGATCTACCAATCTATCTATACATATAACTTTTTTTCCCCTCCAACTACCCTAATACTGACAAAGGTCTTGTGAGTTACAAAGATCATCTTTCCATGTAGGAATGTAAACAGTTCAACCTTAATAAGTCCCTTATGATTTCTTTTTCCTGTTTACTTCTTCATGCTTCTCTTGAGTCTTGTATTTGAAACTTGAATTTTCTATTCAGCTCTGGTCTTTTCATAAAGAATACTTGAAAAGTCCTCTGTTTCAATGAATGTCCTTTTTTCCCCCTGAAGGATTATACTCAGTTTGTGCTGGATAGGTGATTCTTGGCTGTAATCCTATCTCCTTTGCCCTCTGGAATATCATATTCCTAGCCTTCCAGTCCATTAATGTCAAAGTTGCTAAATATTGTGTTATCCTGATTGTGTTTCCACAATACTTGAACTGTTTCTTTCTGGCAGCTTGTAATATTTTCTCCTTGACCTAGGAACTCTGGAATTTGGCTATAATATTCCTAGGAGTTTTCCTTTGGGGATCTCTTTCAGAAGGAAATCGGTGGATTCTTTCAATTTCTATTTTGCCCTCTGGTTCTAATATATCAGGGCAGTTTTCCTTGATAATTTCTTGAAAGATGATGTCTAGACTCTTTTTTGGATCATGGCTTTCAGATAGTCCAATAATTTTTAAATTCTCTCTCCTGGATCTATTTTCCAGGTCAAGTTGTTTTCCTAATGAGGTATTTCACATTGTCTTCTATTTTTTCATTCTTTTGGATTTGTTTTACAGTGTCGGTTTCTCATAAAGTCATTAGCTTCCAATTACTCTATTCTAATTTTTAAGGAAGTATTTTCTTCAGTAAGCTTTTGGACTGCCTTTTCCATTTGTCCAATTTTGCTTTTTAGGGCATTCTTCTCCTCATTGGCTTTTTGGACCTCTTTTGCCATTTTGGTTAGGCTATTTTTTAAGGTGTTATTTTCTTCAGTATTTTTTTTGGGTCTCCTTTAGCAAGCTGTTAACTTGTTTTTCATGATTTTCTTGCATCACTCTCATTTTTCTTCCCAGTTTTTCCTCTACTTCCCTTACTTGCTTCTCAAAATCCCTTTTGAGCTCTTTCAAGGCCTGGGACTGATTCATATTTTTCTTGGAGGCTTTGGATGTAGGAGCTTTGACTTTGTTGTTGTCTGGTTATATGTTTTGATCTTCTTTGTCACCAAAGTAAGATAATATAGTCTGACTCTTTTTGTGCTGCTTGCTCATGATCCCGGCCAATTATTTGAGTTTTAAACTCTTTGTTAAGTTAAGAGTCTGCTTCCAATGTGGAGAATGTGCTGTTCCAAGCTTGGGGCGTTGTATAGCTCTTTTCAGATATACTTGTAGGGGGACAGCCAGGTGACTCAGTGGATAGAGCACCGGCCCTGGATTCAGGAGGACCTGAGTTCAAATCCAGCCTCAGATACATAACACTTACTAGCTGTGTGACCCTGGGCAAGTCACTTAACCCATTGCCTAGCAAAAACAAAAAAACAAACAAAAAAAACAAACAGAGATACTTGTAGGGACCTGTAAATTTTCAGTTCTTGCAAGGTGGTATGTTAAGGGGCGAGGTGTTTACTCTTTCCTGGCCTGTGCTCTGGTCTGTTAGTAACCACACGCACTCCTTTCTGCGTGGGAACTGTGAGGAGGGTTTTCTCTCTACAGCCACTACAAGCTCCACCATGCCAGCACCCCTGCTCACTCCAGGACCGCCATCTAGAACTGTGATCAAGATCCAAGCACAGGCAAAGCAAGAGATTCCGGCCTCAGCACTGGCAAAGAGACCCCTGCAATCCCTCTCTGATCAGCCACTTGATTCTGCCTCAGACTGTGGGTAGCTCAGGACACAGCCACTGCCCTGGTGCCCATGCTCTGGGCTCTGCGCTCTGGAACTGGCTCTGAGACCTAGCTCCTCTCTCACCGAAGAAACAGACTTTTCCCACTGACCTTCTAAGTTCTTTTTGGCATTCATGGGTGGGGAGTCTGGAAACCACCACAACTGCTCACAAATCAGTCCTCCGAGACCTGCTCCAGGTTCACTGCGGCCTGTGTACCCACACTGCACTGCACTCCTCTCCCAGCCCAGCATGATATACCTTTCCTATCAATCATCCAGGTTGTCTCGGGCTGGAAATTTGCTTCACTCTGTCTTTTTGTGAGTTTTGCTGCTTTAGAATTTGTTTAGAGCTATTTTTTATAGGTATTTGGAGGAGTTTGGGGGAGAGCTCAAGCAAGTCACTGCTTTCACTCTGCCATCTTGGCTCCGCCTCTAGGCTATTTTTTAAGGTGTTATTTTCTTCAGTATTTTTTTGGGGTCTCCTTTATCAAGCTGTTGAATTGTTTTTCATGATTTTCTTGCACCACTCTAATTTTTTCCTCTACTTACTTGCTTCTCAAAATGCTTTTTGAGCTCTTCCATGGCCTGGTACTGATTCATATTTTTCTTGGAAGCTTTCAATGTAGTAGTTTTGACTTTGTTGTCTTCTTCTGGTTGTATGTTTTAATCTTCTTTGTCACCAAAGAAATATTCTATGGCCTGACTTTTTTGTGCTGTTCGCTCATGATCCCAGCCAATTATTTGACTGCTTCCAGTTTGGTGACTATACTGTCCCAAGCTTCAGGGGTTTTGTGCAGCTGTTTTCAGAAATATTTCTAGGGATCTGTAAATTTTCAGTTCTTCCAAGGTGGTATGATCAAAGGTGAGTTGTTTACTCCTTTGTTCTGGTCTATGAGTGATCACAAGCACTCTTTTCTGCCTTGGAACTGTGAAGAAGATTCTCTCTCCACTGCCATCACAAGATTCACCATGCCTGCACTCCTCCTCGCCCAGGACCATCACCCAGAAGTGTGACCAAGATCCAAGCACCAGCAAAGCAACAGAATCTTGCCTCAGTGTCAGCAAAGAGATCCCTGCAATCCCCCTCTGATCAGGCACTTGATCCCCCCTCTTTCTGTAGGCCAAGAGCTCTGGAAGCAGTCACCACCCTGGCATTGCGCCAGGACTAGTGCAGGACCAAGCTCCTCTCTCACCATGGTCACAGATCTTTCCTACTGACCTTCTGAGTTATTTTTGGCGTTTGTGGGTTGAGAAATCTGGAAACCACCACAGCTCCCATTCACTTAGTCTCCTGAGGTCTGCTCCAGGTTCACTGAGGCCCCATCTTTGTTTGTGCGGCCCACACTGAACTGTGCTCCTCTACCAACCTGGTGCAACAGACCTTTCCAATTGACCATCCAGGTTGTCTTGGGCTGGAAATTTGTTTCACTCTATCTTTTTGTGGGTTCCACTGCTCAAGAATTTGTTTAAAGCCATTTTTACAGCTATTTGGAGGGGTTTGGAGGACAGCTCAAGCAAGTCATTGCTTTTACTTTGCTATCCTTAACTTTCAATCATATTAATCTCACATTTGATTTTCAGGATTTCCAATTTGGTGCTCAGTTGCAGATTTTGATTTGATATTTTTGCATTTTTTTTCTTTTTAGTTGCATGCCCCATTAATCAAAATGCTATTTTTCCATTTTGTAAATGTAAGGATTTAAAGAAAGAAAACTTCCCCTAAGTACTGCTTGGCTGAATCCCATAAATTTTAGTATGTTAGCTCACAGTTGTCATTCTCTTGCATGAAATTATTGATTATGTGCTTTGTTCTTTGACCCACTTATTCTTTAGAATTAGATTATTTAGTTTCCAATTAATTTTTAATTCATCCTTCCACTGCCCTTTCTTGAATGTAATTTTATTGCATTATCATCCTAATGGAATAGATTTGATATTTCTACCTTTTTACATTTGATTTTGAGGCTTTATGTCCTATTGCATTGTCAATTTTTGTGTACATGCCATGTGTTGCTGAGAAAAATGTATATTCCTTTCTGCTCCCAGTCAGATTTCTCCAGAAGTCTGTTATAATTAACTTTTCTAATATTCTATTTTCATCCTTAATTTATTTCTTGTTTATTTTTTGTTTGGGTTTATCAAGTTCTTAAAAGGGACAGTTGAGGTCCCCTACAAGTTTAGTTTTTTTTTCTATTCCTCCTGTAACTCATTTAACTTTTCCTTTAAGACTTTGAATGCTATGCCATTTGGTGCATTTATGGTTACTATTGATATTACTTCATTGTGTATGGTGCCTTTTAGCAAGATGTAGTTTCCTTCCTTACCTCTTTTAATTAGGTCTATTTTCACTTTTACTTTGTCTGACATTGAGATTGCTATCCGTGCCTTTTTTTTTTACTTCAACCGACACACAAAAGATTCTGCTCTAGCTCCTTCCTTACCTTTCCTTTGTGTGTGTCTCTGCTTCAAATGTTGAATTTTCATGACACCTGTACAAATGCTGTTGTAGGTTCCTGGTAGCCCTGAAGCACTGACGTACAGCTTAGAAAGGAGGAAAGTTGTTAGCTTTCACTGCAGATGGATCAGAATGGTGTGAGTTGTTGGAGAATAAGGGTAAGTGTGGTTGTATTGGAGACAAATCTGACAATTGACTATCTCTACAAAGGTAGAATTCTATCTTCTCACCATCCCATTTATTGATGACCATTGTGCTACTCCACAATACCTCCAATACATTGACATGAAGAATGATAAATATGAAGAATCTGCAGAAATATAGAAAGACCTGTACCACATAATGTAAAAGAGTGGTAAAAAATTAGAATGAAAAGTATTTGTGTCTGTGTGTAAATGCAAGATCACAAATTTCAGAGTGGGTTCTTAATGGCTTGCCATTAATGCCTACACATTTAAACACAGTTAATAATTTTATTATTAAATTGATATGTCAAAAAAAAGTTAGTGAGAAATGAAACATTTCAAAAAGACAAATTGCTAAACACAAGATACTAGGGATAGTTCTGAAGAAAAAAAAACATGTGAACTAGTATTAAAATGTAATGTTCATATTGCTTCTACAGGAATTGGCTTGAAAAACAAATGCAAAGTCTTTCCCAATGACTTATAAAGTTTTTCTCCTTTCTCAATAGACAAAGACACGGGCTTTTGGTTCTTATAGTTACTTTCTCCTTTCCATGTGACTTCTGTCTTCTCCATGGCTTCTCTTGGTTGACAGTTGTGGTTTCTAGACAGTGGCATCAAGGACACACACATTACAGAATAGGTGTGAATTTCTTGTGTACAAAAAGATGCCCATAGGCAAAAAGAAATTATATATCATACATATGAAATGTTAGTAAGTTTCTTCCTGGTGATTCAAACTAGGTAAACGTCAATGAGGAAATCATTAGATAGTTTCTTCACTAGGAAACCAGTAACACCTGTTGTCTGAAGAGACATGTTTCAAGGAACTCTTTCTATAGATGTGATTAAAGTTTTGCATGCCTGTGTGGTTTGTTCTTTTTTTTTGAAGATGACCATGATATCAGGATGATGATGACATGACTTGCAATTGAACTGGATTTGAGTAAGGGCCGTGCAAAGTCACCAGCCTCACTTGTTCTCCAGAGATATCTGGGTCCAATGGCCAGATATATATCAGGACAAGTGGATACATACATACATACATTCGTGTGTGTATGTGTGTATGTGTGTGTATAACTGGGTGGGGAAGACCCTCAGGGTTGCTGGCCAAAAAAGAAACAATTACTTTTTGCATTCACTCTGAGCCATGAGGGCCCACAAAATAACCATTAAGTGGTACTTGGGCAGAGGTCTATCATTTTCTAATCAATAAGAACCAGAGTGAATCAGGTTAAAGGCATGGTCTTTAAAAAACAAATCTAGCTGGAAAATCCGAAGCTACCTACCTTTTTTCTTTTCTTTTTTTTACCCAAATTCTTAAAAAAGGTACTCTTATATGGGAGAATATATTAGACAATCCATACTTCTCTTTAACATAATTATAACCTCCTTGGCAGTAGTCCATCCTGCATGTACTTGTATTGCTTAATCACAGGTAGCAGTTTTCTGGAGGAAGGGAACTAAAAGTCCCTTATTTTCTTGCAGGAAGCCTATCACACGAGCTAACTCCCTTAAAAGGATCTACAAGAACCACTACTCACTCAATGGTCCCTCTCTAGCCCAATAGTTGGAACCTCCCCTTCTGTAGGAACCCCATTGGAAAATGGAGGGTAAAACACCAAATCTTTGTCCCTTTAGAGACCTCAGCTCAGGGATGGCCTCCATTATCCCAAGTGGACTGAGTCTCACTTCCCTGCTCTCATTAGAAAGCAAGCCACTTCCTAACAGCCACCCCCTGGGTCCTCTGAGCCCTTCCTACAAAAGAGTTGTCCAATGGATACCATAATGGCAGCAATGTGGAGGGACTCCATCAGTTGCAGATCACAGTAAGCAAAGGCTACAGTAGGCTTGACTTTGCCAAGGTTTCTGGTAGTGTCCATTCTGTTGGAGCCTGGGCCATTGGTCATTCCACAGCCTGCTGCCATTGGAGCCCCCACCACTTCCAATTGCCACTAGATGTCCTCACTGTCCACTGTTCATTGCCCAAGGAATGAGTCCACTCTCTGCATTGTGCCTAGCAAAGTCCCTCAGTGCTGCGAAAAGAAGATGTTTGTGAAATTTTCTGTTTCCACAGAAGTTAATATACAAACAGGATACCTGTGGATCAGTATATCCTGATTAGCAGGTACTGCTAAACTACAAATATTGACAAATAACTACAGCTGCTCTTGCATCTGCGCATGCTTAATTAGCTTCCTTGAGGTATAAGAGCTTGCTCTTGCTTCCTCTGTTCACTCTGTCTTTGAGTCAAGTACTTTGCTCATTTCTATCAGTGCCACAGGTACCAGCTGGAAAGATGAGTAGAGGTTGGGGCCAGGAATCAAAGAAAAGTGTTAAATCTGGCCCCAACACCTACTATGTAGAAAACTTGACAGTTTTTTGACCCTGGGCAAGTCACTTAACATCTCTCTGCTTCAGTTTCCACAATTATAAAATAGCAAATACCTCCCAAGGTTTTTGTGGGGATCAAATCAGATAATATTTGTAAAGCACTTAACACAGTACCTAGTTCATATGAAATATATATTGCATAAATGCTTTTTATCTTCCTTCTTTCTTTCCTTCCTCTTTCTTTTCCTTTTTCTTTCTCTCCTTGTTTTCTTTTATTTCTTTTGTCTTTTTTGCCTTCCTCCCTTCCTCTCTCCTTCCCCTGAGACCTTCCCTTATTTATCAGCAGAGCAAGGATAGACTCTCACTGCTGGAATATAAGCATGCTCCTCTACCCTGGGCCTGGCCAGACACTACTATGGGCACTGTAATATTGGGGCCTGGTACTTTCTCCCTATTCCAGACCTTCAGCACTGCCCACTGTATCTGCCACCCAGGTTTGGGCTGAGAGCTGCTGCAGGCATCACAGGTGCTGCTGTGACTTCACCAGCTTTTCTAATTCCAGAGCATGTGTAATGCTGGTGCCTGAGCAGTACTTCCTCACGATAAGGTCTGAGAGCTGCCACTGTCCCTCTCTGGCAGGACCAGGCTGCTGTCATAGGTACTGCCATTGTTGCAGTCTGTGCTCTGCCCCTCTCTCTGCCAGGCTGAGCACCAATGTAGGAGCTGCTTCTGTCCCCTCATTCTCAGATGTGCTCTGGGGACCATCTTCCAGGGCCTCCTCTCTAGAAATTCCAAAGAGAGAGGTGACAGTTCATAGAAACAAGAGTAAAAATATCTCTTTTAAATCCAAGCAAGAGTGTCCACTTTTTTTTTAAACAAATCAATTAAGGTGCCTTTGGCACATTTGTCCACACCCGAGTTCTAGAAAGATTTCTGGGACTCTGGGAAGGCTGAAGGACATTCCTTTCAGGTGCTTAACCCAATGCCTTACTCTAGAGAATCTTGCAAAGTCCATAGACAAAGCTCCAATAAAACTCCCAAATTCTATTTGAAAAGTCCCAAGCAATTCCTTCAGCATGTTTTAAGACAAGTCCCAAAGTTCAGGCTTTAGAGAGGACCCAGGCCTAGTACAGCTACTGAGCCTATAAAACACTATGACCTTTTGGCGCAAAAATTATACAAATTCAGCAAACCACAACTTATAACATTTGTCATCTTCAGAGAATGGTTTTTAGCATCGCAGAGTATATTTCTTACCTGTTCCTGTTTGTGGGCATTCCTGCTGAAAGCCCAAAGACAGTTTGCCACCCAATCCATCCTTGGCAAAAGGAGCTTCCTCATGGGATGTAGCTAGAAGTAAGGGAAGCAGGGCACCATCCAGGACTCCCTTTCTCAGAATTGCCCATTGCCCAAATGCCAAATCCAATGGCCTTTCTCAATCCTTATTCTCATTGACCTATCTTTGACACTACCATCCTCTTCTCCTGATACTCTTTTCTCTTGAGATTTTCAGAGCATCATTTTTTGGGTTCTCCTATCATATCTTACCACTTCTCAGTCACCTTTGCTGGATCTTCATCATGGTTATCCCCTCTAAGAGGCACCTGTCCCTCCCTCCCTCCCTCCCTCCCTTCCTTCCTTCCTTCCTTCCTTCCTTCCTTCCTTCCTTCCTTCCTTCCTTCCTTCCTTCCTTCTTTCCTTCCTTCCTTCCTTGTTTCTTCTATACTTGTTCATGTGGTGATCTCATCAACTCTCATGAATTCAATTATCTGTTTTGCAGATGATTCTCAAATCTCTTTATCCAATACCTAATCTCTCTGCTGATCTCCAGTCTCTAATCTCTGATTTTTTCAGACATCTCAAACTGAATGTGTCCAAAACAGACCTCATTCACTTTCTCCCTAAAAACATCTCCTTTCCAAACTTCCCTCTTCCCTTTGAGGGCACCAATATCCTTCCAGTCTCATAGGCTCCTGAACTATGTGTTATCATTCTTTGCTCACTCTCATCTCTCATATCCAATCTGTTGCCAAGGCCTATTGATCTCACCTTTACAAAATTTCTCAAATATACCCCACTCTCTCCTCTGGTACTACCATTACCCTGTTGCAGGCCCTCATTACCTCACACTTGGACTATCATGAGAACCTATTGGTGGGACTGCCTGCCTCAAGTCTCTCTCCGTTCTAATCCATCCTTGATTCAGCCACCAACATGATTTTCTCAATGCATAGGTTCAAACACATTCCCTTCCCATGCTCAATTTAATAAACTACAGAGATTCTTTATCATCTCCAGGATCACATACCTCTCTTGCATTCAAAGCCCTTCATATCTGAGCAGAGGCAGGAGAACATTGTATGTAGTGAAAGCAATATTGTTTTAAGAACAGCTTTGAGTGATTAAGTCGTTTTGACTATTATAACTACCCAGATTAACTACAAATGGCATATAAGGGAAGGCTCTATCTGCATCCAGAGCAGAAACTGATAAATAGAAGTATGTATAAAATGATTTCTCACACACACACACACACACACACACACACACACACACGTATCTACTTGTGTCTAATGGTAGCCATCTCAAGGGTATGGGTGAGGAAGAAAAAAAGGAAAAAAGTCATTTACTTGATAACTTTATGTTCAAAAGGAATAGCAAGTTGTATATAATAGATTTGCAATTAAGTGTGCAATCCTCTTTTTTATTATATCATGTTATGGAAATGATTGTTTTATTCCATAAGTTAAAAAATAAAATAAAATAAAAATAACATAGCCACACTCCCACCTTTCCAGCCTTCTTAGACCCTACATCCTCCCATTTACTCTTCCATCCAGTGATAGTAGCCCCATTGCTATTCCATCTCTTGGCTCTGGGCATTTTCTATGCTGTCCCCCAAAAGTGGAATCCTCTCTCTCCTCATCTCCTTCGCCAATCTTCCCTGACTGCTTTCAAGTTCCAGCTAAAAGGCAGGAAGCCTTCCTCAATGCTTCTGAATTCTTGTGCCTTCCCTGTTAATTATTTCCTATTTATCCTGCACATAGAGCTGTATTGCTCTTTATTGCTACTTTTCTTTGCATCCTCAGCACTTAGCACAGTGCCTGGCACAGAGAGTGCTTTAGAAATGTTTATTGATTGACTGGCCCTGAATACAAAACCTCTGAAAATTCAACAAACCACAATTTATAGAAGTTATGGTGTTCAGGGCACGAGTGTTAAAGATACAGATTGCATTTGCACCTGTTTCTAGTTATTCAATGCCCACAGAAAGTTGATTATCCAATCAATTCCCCTTGGGGCAATGGGAGCTTTCTCATGGGATGCAGCCAGCACCAACAGAAGTAGGAAGGCTTCCTAGGGCCCCCTTTCTCTGAATGTCCCCTTCTCCACTTGGCTGTTTCCAATTAGCTGTTACCGAGACAAATACTGTAGGCCAGGCCTGACTTTGACTTCTCCTAGCTGATCACAGTCAAATGGCAATGAAATGGGGCTTCACTCAACAGTGAACTAAAGGAAGTTTACTTAGTCATGTTAAGTCTGAAACCAAATGACCAAAAAGTCACAAGGGTTATGCAAACTCTGTTAAGTCTAAAAATACCCAAGAGCTCCCACAAGTCATCACAACCACAGTTAACTCTAAGAAATAAAATAAGAACACAATTAAACAATAGGGCCAACAGTGGTCATAAGTAAAAAGCTTTCTCTATTTTGTTGGAGCAGGGAAACTAAATATATGTGTCAGAGGGCCTCCTCTAGGGAGGCCAAATCTTAATACATGCAGCAAATGGCTGTGCAGTGAGCTGTGTTGTTAGCCCTGCTGATGATGGGTGACAGCAACAATGAGATGAATTTGATTTAAAGCAGGCCTTCATGATCAGAACATGAGTCCTGCAGGTGCTTATGCGAGCTCAGGGACCACCTTGGGATGATATGAAAAAATTCTGGGATTTTTCTGCACCAGATTTCAACCAGTTGGTGAGGGCAAAGGGATGCTTGCTCAGAGCAAAGCTTGCTTGCTGGGTCTTAGTTCTGGAAAATGAGTGTCTCCTTAAAGAAAAAGAGAGGAGTAAAAAGAGAAGGGTAGTCTTCTCATGCTGACCCTGGCAGTCATATGAAAGAAAGTATCTTCAATAGTAATATCTCATTGACTCTATTGATCACAATTTCCCTGCCATTGTATAGGTCATGCTGCTATATTGGTCAAGCTTGAGAGAGACAGAGAGAGCTATCTATTGGTCTCCTTGCTTTTGAGGTGATTTCTGTTTTAAACCACCAGGAAGCTAGGAGGAAGGGAGCTAAGAGCCCCAAACCTTCTTGTCTGTCCAAGGGGCAAACTTCTCCGAAGGATCCATAAATACTACTTCTCCTGGAGTGGTTCCTACCCCACCAGACAGGACCTCCCTTTCCTTACCCAATCTTTACTCTCTTAGAGGCCTCAGCTGAGGGAGGGACAACCTCCCTTACTTGGGGCAGGCTGAATTAATATTCCCCCTTCCTTGTCAACACCCAGAAAGCAAGCTACCTCCCTACAGGCACCCTGTGATTCTCTAAATCCTTCCTGAGAAATAACTGTCCAATGCACAAGTGCTGTTCTAGGTGCCTGGGAGCCCTGAGGGACTGACATACAGCTTAGAAAGGAGGGAAGTTAGGAGCTTCCACAGCAGATGGAGCAGAATGGTGGGAGTGGGGGGGGGGGGTGTTGGAGAAAAAGGTACATGTGGTGTATTAGAGACAAGCCTGATAATTGGCTGCCTCTGTGAGGACAGAATTCTCTCTTCCCACCTTCCCATTTGCTGATGACCATTGTGCTACAGCATAGTACCTCTACTATGTTGCCATGAAGAATGACAAATATGAAGAATCTGCAGAGATATAGAAAGACCTGTACCACATAATGTAAACCAGGGATAAAAAATCAGAATGAAAAATATTTGTATCTGTGTGTAAATGCAGGATCACAAATTTCAGAGAGGGTTTTTAATGGCTTGCCATTAATGCCCACACATTTAAGCAAAGTTGGGTAATTTTGTTATAAAGTTGATAGGTGCAAAAAAGCTAATAGGAAATGAAACCAATTTCAAAAATAAAGTTCAAATATAATTAAAGAGAAGAAACTGATGATTGTTCTGAAAATAACAGCAAAGGAACTGGTGTTAAGATATAAAGTTCATGTTGCCTCTAGATCAGTCAGATTGAAGAACAGAAGCAAAGCCTTTTCCAGTAACTTATAAAGTTTTTCTCTTTGTCAATAGACAAGGACATGGGCTTCTGTTATCAGTGGACTTCCTCCTTTCCATGTGACTTCTGGCTTCTCCACGGTTTCTCTTGCTTGAGCAGAGTGGTTTCTATACAGTGATATCAAGGACACACACTTTCCAGAGTAGTATTAAATTCTCTTGTACAGAAAAAGATGCACACAAGCAAAATGAAATTATATGATATGGTAATAAGTTCCTTCCTGCTAATGCAAAGTAGGTAAATGTTAATGAGGAAATCATTAGACAGTTTCTTCACCTGGAAGTCAGTAGCACCTGTTGTCTGAAGAGACTTGTTACAAGGAATGCTTTCTTTAGGGGTAATTAAAGTTTTGCATTCCAAAAAGTATAACAAAAGAAATTACAACTTGAGAATTCTCCCTGGTTGTGAAACCAATGATGAAAGCCCTATACGATGTAAATGAATCAAGGAGCATTTATTAAATGCCAACTATATGTCAACCACTGTGTTAGCCACTAAATGAAGAGATACGAAAGTGAGACTGTCCCTGTGTTCAAGAAGTCTACATTCTGCTGGCTCTATTACATTTCCAATCTATTACAACAAGGTTCCACAACTAATGGAGTCATCAAAGGAACAGAGACCTGAATGTCTATGCTGCAAATTAGCAAAGATAAGAACAAACAAATGGAGAAGTCAGTGTCGGAGGAGCATGAGGAAGATAGACGCATATACAATCTTTTAGAATTCTTTTTTATTATGAACTTCAGCTTTAAGCAGGAAGATATCTATCGGTGTTGGCCAGAAACCCTGAGGGTCTTCCCCTACCAGAATGATTTTTTTTGACTAGGTAAAGAGGCCGTTCTCTGCTTTAATCACTGAATGAGAGTTGCTTCATTCAAACTGACACCTGTTAAAGACCTTAGCTTGAAAAGGCCAAGGTCCCCCACTGCATCCTGTACCAACTCCAGTTGTCCTGATCTGTGTCTGGCCACTGGACCCAGATGGCTCTGGAGGAGAAAGTGAGGGTGGTGACTTTGCACAACCCTCCCTCACTTAAATCCAATTCACTTGCATGTCATGGCATCACCTTCCTGAGGTCATGGTCCTCTATGAGAATGAAGGACAAAAAAGAACAGCAGCAAGCAAAGGTGTAGAGTAGGGCTGACTTTGCCAATGTTAAGGCAATGTCCTTTCCCCTAGGTCCTGTGCCACTGGGTCATTCTTCCACCTACCACCATTGGAGCTCCCACCACTTTCAATTTCCATTGGTGGTCCTCACTGGTTATTGTGCTGGGTCCAAGTAATGTCTCCACTCTCTAAATCATGCCTAGCAAAGTCCTCCAGTGCTGTGGGCACTAGCTGGAAAAATGGGTAGAGCTTAAGGCCTGGAGTCAAAGGAAGAGTTCAAATCTGACCTCAGACACTTATTAGTTTTTTTGGGTTTTTTTCAAGGCAATTGGGGTTAAGTGACTTGCCCAGGGTCACACAGCTAGTAAGTGTCAAGTGTCTGGTCTGAAACCAGATTTGAACTCAGGTCCTCCTGATTCCAGGGCAGGTGTTCTATCCACTGTGCCACCTAGCTGCCCCAACACTTATTAGCTTTCTAACACTTAGCCTTTGTCTGTCTCAGTTTTCTTAGTTATAAAATGGAGATAATAACAACATGTACATACCAGGGTTTTTGTGAGGATCAAATCAGATAATATTTGTAAAGCTCTTAGCACAGTGCCTGGTACATATTAAATACATATTAATTAAATGCTTATCTCTCTTCTTTCTTTCCTTTCTCCTTTCTTCCTTCTTTCCTTCTCTCCTTATTTCCTTTTTTGATTTCTTTTTTCCCTTCTTTTCTTCCCTAATTTCCTTACTTATTATATTTCCTCCTTTCTTTCCTTCCTTCCTTTCTTTGTAATTTTCTTCCTTTCTTATTTTCTTCCTTAATTGGCCTGAGATCTTCACTTATATGTCAGTAGAGCAGGGATAGACTCCTCCTACTTCAGGGATATGATCACGCTCCTCTACCATGGCCCTAGTCAAACATTTCTGTGGGCACTGTTATATTGGGGCCTGGCACTTCCTCCCTGTTTCAGGCTATGAGCACTGCCCATTGTATCTGTCACCCAGATTTGCATTGAAAGTAGCTGTAGGCACCATGCATGCTCTAGGGGCCTCACCAATGACCCTTGTTCCAGAGCCTGTCCAATGCTGGTGCCTCCTTAGGATAGGGTCTGAGAGCTTCCACTTTCCCTCTCTGCAAGGATCAGGCTGCTGCCATAGGTACTACCATTCTTGCATTCTGAGCTCTGCCCCATTCTGCCAAGCTGAGCACTGCTGTAAGGAGCTGCTGCTGTCCCTTTATTCTAAGACCTCCCCTGGGGATCATTCGACAGGGGCTCCTCACTCATCCCTCACTAGAAATTCCAGAGAGAAAGTGTCAGTTCACAGGAAAAAAGAGTAGAAGCATCTCTTTTGAAACAATGCAGAAGTGTCCACTTTTCTTAGCAAGTCAACTAGGCAACTTAGCAAATCAAATGGCACATTTGTCCATACCCCAATTCCAAAAAGAACTCTGGGATTCGGGAAAGGCTGAAGGATTTTCCTTTCATGTGCTAAGCTCAATGTGTTACTCTAGAGAATCCTGCAAAGTCCATAGACAGAGCTCCAATAAACTCCCAAATTCTATTTGAAAAGTCCAAAGCAGCTCCCTTAGCACAGTTTTCAGACAAGCCCCAAAGTTGAGCCTTTAGAGAGGACCCAGGCCCAGTACAGCTACTGGGCCTATAAAACACTATCACCATTGGGTACAAAAATTTTCAACAAAGCACAAGTTATACCTTTTATCATCTTCAGGGAATTGTTTCATAAGGTCACAGAGTACTTTTACAACTGTTCCTGTGTATGGGCTTTCCTGCTGAAAGCCCAAAGACAGTTTGCTACCCAATCTATTCTTTGCAATAGGAGCATTCTCACCAGATGTAGCTAGTACCGAGAGAAATAGAGTGATCATCCAGGGCTCCCTTTCTCTTCATTGCCCCTTCCCCTAATTGCCAAATCCAATGGACTTTCTCAATCCTCCCTCTCCTTGGCCTCTCTGCAGGCTTTGACACTGTTACCCCCATGTTCCTGAAACTCTCTTCTCTCTCATTTTTCAGGGCACCATTTTTTGAGTTCTCTGGTCCATATCTGACCACTCCTTCTCAGTCTCCTCTGCTGGATCTTCATTCTGGTCATTCCCACTAACAAAAGGGCATCTTCTCCCTTAGGACTCTCTCCTGAGCACTCTCCTCATTTCCCTCTATTCTACTTCACTTGGTGATCTCCTTATTTCCTTCTTCCTTTTTTCCTTCCTTCCTTATATCCATCCTCATTTTTTCCCTTGCTTCCTTCATTTCTCCTTTTTTCTTCATTTTTCTTCCTTTCTTTCCTTCTTTTCTTCCTTCCTTCCTTCCTTTCTCTACACTCCTTCACTTGGTGAACTCATCAGCTCTCATGAATTCAATTATCTTTTTTTGCAGATGATTCTCAATTCTATTTATCCAAACTCTAATCTCTCTGAGTATCTCCAGTCTTTCATCTCTGATTTTTCAGACATCTCAAACTGTCCCATAGACATCTCAAACTCAATGTGTCCAAAATGGAACTCATTACCTTTCTTCCTAAAAGTATCCCCCTTCCACACTTCCCTATTCCCTTTGAGGGCACCAATATCCTTCCAGCCTCATAAGCTGCTGAACTAGGTATCATCCTTCTTTCCTCACTATCTCTCACCCTTCATATCCCACCTGTTGCCAAGGCCTGTTGATCTCACATTTAAAATATCTCTCATATATGCCCAATTCTTTCCTCTGATACTACCACCACCCTCATGCAGGCCCTCATTACCTCACACTTGGACAATCATGACAGCCTATTGGTGGGACTGCCTGCCTCAAGTCTCTCCCCACTTTAATCCATTTTTCCATTCAGCCACCAATGTGAATTTCTGAAAGAATAGGTTCAAACACATTCCCCTCTCACTTCCTACTCAAAAAACTCCAGAGATCCTTTACCATTTCCAGGATCACATTCTTGTCTTTGGCATTCCAAGTCCTTCATAACTGAGCAGAGCTGGAAGAATGTTGTGTACAGTGAAAGCAATATTGTTTTAAGAATAACTTTAAGAGACTAAGTGATTTTGAAGATTATAAATACTCATATTAATTACAAAGGACATATGAGGGAAGACACTATCTACATCCAGAGAAAGAATTGATAAATAGAAGTATTCATAGAATGATTTTATATATACATATACCTATTTGTGTCTAAGTATAGCAATCTCTAGGGTGGGTGTGAGGAAGAAAAACAAGGGAAAACAAGAAATTTACATGATAACTTTATTATATAAAAAGAATAGCAAGTTGTACATATTACATTTGCAGTTTCATGTACAATCATCTCTTTATTATACTATATTATGGAAATTCTTGTTTTATTCCATAAATAAAAATAATAACATCCTTACCTCTACCTTTCCATTCTTCTTAGACACTACATCCCCCTACTTACTCTTCTATTCAGTGATAGTAGCCCCCATTGCCATTTCAAAAGTTAGACATTCTATCTCTTGGCTCTGGGCATTTTCTATAGCTATGCCCAGGTGCGGAATCCTCTCCCTCCTCATCTCTTTTTCCAAGCCTTCCTAGCTGCTTTAAATCCCAGCTAAAAGGCAGCAAGCTTCCCCTATTCCTCTGAATTCTTGTGCCTTTCCTGTTAATTGTTTCCTATTTGTCCTGTATTGCTCTTTATTGCTGCTTTTCTTCACATCTTCAGCACTTCGGACAGTGCCTGTCATACAAAGTGCTTTAGAAATATTTATTAACTAAGTGGCCCCTAAACAAAAACTACAAAAATTCAACAAACCACAATTTATACAATTTATAGTCTTCAGGTCATGAGTGTTAAAGACACAGAGTACATTTTCACCTGTTCCTAGCTGTTCAATACCCACAGACAGTTTACTATCCAGTCAATCTCCCTCGGGTCAATAGGAGCTTCCTCATGGGATGCAGCCAGCACCAACAGAAGCAGGAAGGCCTCCCAGGGCTCCCTTTCTCTCAATTTCTCCTTCTCCAGTTAGTTGTTCCCTGGATAAATGTGGTAGGCCAGGCCTGATTTTGGCCTCTCCTAGTGAATCAGGTTTAAAATGGCAATGAAGTAGAGGGCTTGTACTCTACTCCACAGTGAACTAAAGGAAATTTACTCAGTCATGTCAAGTCTGAAACCAACTGACCAAAAAGTCACAAGGACTATGCAACTGCTGTTAACTGTGAAAATACCCAAGAGCTCACACAAGTAACCACAAGTGACTCTAAGAAATAAAATTAAAATTTAAAAAAATTAGGGCTAATGGTAGTCATAAGCAAAAAGCTTTCTTTATTCCATTGGAGGAGGGAGACTTAGACACATATGCCTGGGCCTCTTTTAGTGAGGCCAAATCTTAATACATATAGCAATGGCTATGCAGTCAGCTGTAGCCCTAACAATGAGGGGTAACAGAAACAATGAGACAAGTTTGATTCATAGCAGGGTTTCTTGATTAGAACATGGGTCCTGCAGGTACCTGTATGAGCTCATGGACCACTTGGGGCTGGTGTGAAACAATTCCGGGATTTTTCTGTGGCAGAGTTCATCCAGAGGTTGGGCACAAAAATTGTTGTTATGCAAAACTTAGGGTACATCTTGCTTTCTGGGCCTCAGCTCTGGAAAACGGGTGTTTCCTAATAGATAAAGAGAGAAGTAAAGAGAGAAGGGTGGCCTTGGCATGGAGATCCTGATAGTCATATCAAAGAAAGTATCCTCAATAGGAATATTCCATTAATTCTTTTACCAGTTTCCCTGCTGCTGTGTTGGTCTTGCTGGTGTGTTGATCAGTATTGTCAGAGAGCCCTCCACTGACATGTTTGCTTTGGGGGTCATTTTTGTTATAGAACACCAGGAAGCTAGGAGAAAGAGAGCTAACAGGACAAAACCTTCTCGCCTTTCAAAGTAGCAAACTTCTTACCAAGGATCTATAAATACTACTTCTCCTACAGTGATTCCTAGCCTACCAGTCAAGACCTCTCTTTCCTTACCATCCTCACAGGGAGTGAAAGGTGAAGTACCAAATCCTTTCCCATTTAGAGACAGGGACTGCCTCCAGTATTCAGGGTAGGATGAATCAATGGTCTCACTTCCCTGCCAAAACCAAAAAGCCAGCTACCTCCCAACAGCCACCCCTAGATCCTCTAAGCTCTTCCTAGGAAAGAGCTCTCCTATAGGTATTGCAATAACAGTAATGTGGAGGGTTCCATCAGTTGTAGATTATAGTAAGCAAAGCGGAACATTAGGCTTGCCTTTTCCAATGTCTATGCCAATGTCCATTCCCCTGAGGCCTGCATGGCTGCTTACTCTGCTAGGATCTCTTTCAGAGGGTGAAATGTAGATTTTGTCTATTTCTGCCTTGCCCTCTTATTCTAGAATTTCAGGGCACTTTTCCTTATTGATTTCTTGTAATATCATATCTAGATTCTTTTTTTTTCATCATAACTTACAGGAAGTCTGACCATTTCTATATTGTCTCTCCCTGATCTGTTCTACAGATAAGTGGTTGGTTTTTTTTAATGAGATGTTTCAGATTTTCTTATATTTTTCTAGCTTTATTTGTTCTTGGTGTCTTCTAATATCATTCAATTCCTCTTGCCAAATTTTAGTTTTCAAGGAGTTATATTCTTCCTTAAGATTTTGTATTTTTTCCCAAGTAGATGAACTTTCTTTTCATATATGCATCTATCTTTTCAAAATTTTAATTGTCCTCTGTTATTCAAATCCTTTCATGGTCTCCTCTCCCCTCCTTTCCAGTCTTCTTATACCTTATACACTCATCCCCAAATTCTAGAACAAATCACTGAAATGATGGTTTGTGAACACTCAGAAAAGGAGATGGTAATGGCTAGGACTCATCATGGCTTCATTAAGAACAATCTTACTAATTAGCCTTTGATTTTGGTTTCTTGCCTTTTGGGCAGGGAAATGCCACTTCCACAGATTTTAGGCATTTGGCTATGCATTTGACAAAGCGCTTCATGGTATCCTTATGAATACCATGAAGAGATATGAACTAGATGTTAAAGCTATTGGGAACCTCAGAACTGGAAGGGACCTCAGAAAGGATACAAACATATTATCTTTCTTTCAACTCTATTCCAGAGAAATGGTCCTGCAGATTCTGGTGGCAAGGCCTTCAGTTACTTAGAACTCATTTTTGTTGTGCAGTCGCTTCAGTTGTGTCTGACTCTTGGTTACCCACTTTTGGGGTTTTCTTGGCAATGATAGTGGAGTGGCTTGCCATTTCCTTCTCCAGTTCAGGAAGCCTTCCTGCCTCTACATCTGACACTCTATGCACTGCATTATCTCTCTGCCTGAGAAATCAGTACTTTCTGAATGTCTTAGCCAATCAGTCAACAAGCATTCATTGAGTACCCACAAAAGCCCAGGCATTATCCAAAGTGTTGGGCAGCTGAGAGTCTCTGTTTTCAAAGAGCTTAGTATCTAATGGGAGAGACAGCCTACAAATACCTATGCACAGACAAGATATATACAGGATAAATTGGAGATAAATAAGAGAGAAAAGGCAATGGCTTTCAGATGGGTCAAGAAATGCATCCTGTAGAAGGTGGGATTTTATCTGCAGCTTGAAGGAATCCAAGAAGCAGAGATGATCATGGAAAGCATTGCAGATGTGAGAGACAGCCACTGAAAATGCCCAAAATCAAGACACAGTGTGTCCTGTTGAAGGGAGTGCAGAGGCAGCTGTAAGTGGACCACGGAGTATATGAGGGTAAAGTTTAAAGAAAAAATTGGAAAATTAGGAAGGAGACAGGCAAAGGGGCTAGAATGCCACACAGAGGATTTTAAATGTGATTCTAGAAGGAATAGAGAGCCACTGGGTTTATTGAATGCAGTTGGAGTGAGGTTACATGGTCAGACCTGTGCATTACGAAGAGTAATTTGAAAGACAAGTAGAGGGTAGGATGTAGTGGGGAAAGACTTGAGGCAGGAGAACAAACATTTTAGAATAGTTCAGGTGTGAGACGATGACAGCCTATAACAAAGGGGTGACAGTATCAGAAAAGAGAGGGTGGTGTATGCCATTGAAAGTTATGTTGACTCAGTGACTCATTGTTCCTAGCCCAACTTGTCATTTAATGTTGGGAGAGGTTGTGTTGGAAAAGGCAAGAGGAAGCCAAGTCCACAGCTTTTTGCATTACCTGAGATGCAAGGGCTCGACCTTCTTTGCTGACATTGACTGATCTGAATTGTTTTTACTGATTATGAATGTTCCCATTAAGAGTTGGCCCCTTCTACTCACCCTAATTAAACTTTGGGGTAGAGGTTAGTTACCATGCCATGCCACGTGCCATGTCTTTTGCCTTTGAGGGAAGTGGAGGAAATGTAGCCATAAATCAGTCTTGATCCATATAGCTAGGGTGAGGAGCCCTCAAACCCAAGGAAGAGGCATTTAAGAGAGAAGTTAAATACTGGGGCACATCTCAGCCTGGGCAGTTTGAGCAGTTTCACTACTCAGTCAAGATAAAAGTACTCCTTCTTCTGAGGTTCAGCTTCCTCATCATGGCTGTCCATTGCAGGAAGATGAAAAGATGTGAATTTGCCAAAAGAATAGATCAGCTATGCCTGGATAAATACCATGATTTATTCCTGAGTAACTGTTAAGTCTGATCTCCTGTTGATCTCCATAGACACTAGGAGAGGAAGGCTAAAAGTAGGGGTGACAGTTTCAAAAGAATGCATGATTTGTTTGTCTTATTTTTTTTCAATTTATTTGGGGATAAATAAAATTTGAAACAAAAGTTGTAAGTTGAAAACCCTCATCTGGATCACCCAGACACCAAATTTTCATGAGTAAGATTTGAGGGTGGGAGATAGGGAATCCAAACCTTATTTGACTTAAAACTTGACCAGTTCACTCCTTCTAAATCCACTGTACTAAGTCAGCAAGTTCATTTCCTATGGGTTTGCATAATCTGAGTTCAATTTTCGATTAGTTCTTTAGCTATGTGCCCATGACCCACCCATAATAACTACCTCCACTTCAACACTCACTGAAACCTTACAAGATGGCAGAATATAAAAGCATCCCTTGTCATAGTATAGTCACTTAGAGAAGGTGGTATCTCTGAGAAGAGAGTTCAAGGTTTCTGGAGAAGAGCCAGAATTTCTGGCCAAAAAGGCCCTTCTGCCTCAGTATACAGCTCATCAGATGTGCTCCTGGACTGCAGTGTTGAGGGACCCAAGCCGAGTATAATGTTTCCACTTAATAACTTTAGGGGTAAAGTTCCAGATTGTTCTCCAGAATTATGCTGATAGTTTTCCTACTATTGAACCAGCCCTGGATTCCTGGCATAAATCCCACCTGGTCATAGTGCATGATTTTTGTGATATACTGCTATAATCTCCTTGATGTAGGTGACATCCAGTGAAAATGAACAGTCAAGAGACAAACTGTCTTGTTCAAGGAAGAGCAAAGACATCAGGGTCATGAATGGAAGAATATGGAAAGCTGGGAGGAGTGACATTGAAGTGGTGTAGAAAACCGGAAAGGAAAAGAGGGCCAGGTTATGAGGGTCTTCGAAAGCAAACTGATGATCTACATGAACCACAACAGAAAAACAAGTACTAGCATCTAAATAATTTTGAAATTTACACAGCATACACTTTTAAGTTAAATAGTCACCATTAACATTTTCTCCATCAATTTCAGAAGTCTAGACAATGAAACAAAACAGTAGGTTTGGACCTGATTTGTTGTGTTTGCATATTTCTAAAGTGTCAATGCTGACACTGAAAACTTAACCATCAGCCCCCTGCAGCAAAAGTAATGCTTCATTGTTGTTGAATCATTTCAATCATGTCTGACTCTCAGCTACCCTATCTGGGGATTTCTTGGCAAAGATACTGAGTGCTCTTTCATTTCCTTGTCCAGCTCTTTTTTTTTTCATATGGGGAATGGAGGCAAGCAGAGTTAAGTGACTTGCCCAGAGTCACAGAGCTAGCAGGTGTCTAAGGCTGGATTTGACCTCAAGTCTTCTTAATTTCAGGGGCAGTGCTACATCCACTGCACAACTTATAAAAAACTTCAGTGATGAAGGAGGATTATATCAGTTTAGGTGTACTGACTTTTCCTGGATAAATATGATTGGATATGAAGTGATCACTATTAAAATTAATTCTTCACAGGGGTGTGCTTGGCAGAGCATGTGAGCAATTTTAACACACAGCTGTACACTACAACCCTGGAGATCAAAGTATGGATAATGGGACATTTCAGATCAACAGTTGCCTCTGGTGTGATGATGGCAAGACACCAAATGCTTTGAATTGCTGTGAAGTCAAGTGCTCAGGTAAGAGCAACCTCATGGATTTAGGGCACAATTACCCTGCTCAAAACAGTAGAGAGCTATGCCGATTAAAAACTTACACAAGGGATGAAGCTTTAGAAATCCAAAAAGAAACTCCTTTCTGAGGGGCAGCTAGGTGGCGCAGTGGATAGAGCACCAGCCCTGGATTCAGGAGGACCTGAGTTCAAGTCCGGCCTCAGACATATAATGCTTACTAGCTGTGTGACCCTGGGCAAGTCACTTAACCCTATTGCCTAGCCAAAAAAACAAAACAAAACTAACTCCTTTCTAATTCACTTTCCAGTCCCTGTCTCATTATTCCCAAGTCCCAAAAGACAATCTGCTCTTAGGAGAGTATCATTTCTTAATCATTTTGACGGCAACATGACAAATCAGAAGAATGGACACAGTCCTTCAAATTCTCTTTTCATTTTAGGTAGCTACCTAAACTAGCTTCCACCAATAAATGCCCTTAGGCTAGAGAATGCCTCTAACGGAAATTTTAACAATTCAGGCTGATCCTGTTAGTCCACAATAGAGGATCATAGATGTAGAAGAGACCTAAGAAGCCATCTTGCCCATCACCCTCTCTTCACAGATAGTTGAAGTGAGGTCCAAGGAAGTAAAGTTATTTGACCAAGATTGTACAGGGAGGAGGAAGTGTCCAAGGTGAAATTTGAACCTGAGTCTTTCATGTGCTCATGATGTGTAGCTAAGCTCCTTCTAGTCTTGACTTTTCTCTTCTAGTGAGATAAGTGATATTTTTCCAAGTTGCTTTTCTGTGTGGTCAGTCAGCTTGGTGTACTGGCTAGAAGGCAGGTATTGGTGGTGAGAAAACCTGGGTTTTTAAATCTTTTTTACACCTTTCATCTGCCACTAACTGACAGCTGAGTGATCATGCATAAGTCACTTCACTCTGACAACTCCCTAGTCTTCATTTCCTCTTAGATTGTTTTAAGGATGACTTAACCACATAATTATAATAATGATAATTCACTGCCTTTTTGAATTTGAAAATGGATTTCCATATTTGCATGACTTTGTTTCTGATTTTTTAAATAAATGAGCATCAACCTATTGTCATGAAATTTCTTTTTTATTTTATTTTATTTTATTTTTTGGCTAGGCAATGGGGTTAAGTGAATTGCCTAGAGTCACACAGCTAGTAAATGTTATGTGTCTGAGGCCAGATTTGAACTCAGGTCCTCCTGAATCCAGGGCTGGTGCTCTATCCATTGAGCCACCTAGCTGCGCCTGTCATGGAATTTCTACTCTGGGCCTGGAGTCAAGATGCCTGGCTTTGAATTTTGACATTAACATTTACTATGTGCATGACTATGGATGATTCACATCTTCTCTCTGAGTCTCAGTTTTCTCATCTGAAAAATGGGGATAACTGCTTCACAGGGTTATGGAGAGAAAAGCACTTTGTAAGCCTTAAAGTGACAGAAATTCAAGTCAGTTTGGTTAAAGTGCTGTGTTCCACTTAGGTCTGCAAGGAGATTGATGAGAGAACAGTCCTTTCTCTACTGCAGTCTCTTTAATTGAAATTTAGGGGAACAATCTTGCAATGTTGTTTTTACTACCTTAACAAGTAGAATTGGTTCTTTTAGCTAAAATGAACTTGAAACTTGCTTATGTCTACTTTCATTTCTCTTTCAGAACTTCTGGAAGATGACCTCATTAAATCACTGAACTGTGTGAAGGTAATTGAAGCTGAAAAAGGCTTTCAGATATGTTATGTTTTCAATCACTATGAATAATATTTCATATTGGACATGATGGACATGAATAGTAAGAGAGGGTGTTCAGATATAAAGTCCATTCTTTTGTGCATTGTATAGTCATATTAGCAATCGTTTTTTAACAATACTCTATAGCACATCCTCTCCTAATAAGAATCCTAGGGTTCTGTGGTGCTGCTTTCCTACTTCTACAGGACAATCTATCACTGTAATAATTATCTAGCAAGGAAGTACAATGTTGGAATTGCCCACTAGGAGGCTCTCTACTTGAACTACCAATCAAGTGATCTTCAAAGTCCTTTTTTCTGGGCTCCACTGGACATAGCTTTTTCCTAAGAGGCTGTAATATGCATTCTGGTCACCAGAGGGTACTCAGCCAGAAGATGTCGAGGCTACTGTGGTCCACCCTCCAGTCATGCTCTAGCTGTGTTTTCAGCACAAAGTAGCTAGCTTTGACCTCATGCTGGAAGGGTTCAAAAAAGTGTCTGAAATGAAATATTGTTCAAAATATTAAAATATGTGGTATAGGCCTACTTCATGAGCCCCTAAACCTTTTGAGTTTTGTTCTCCCATGTCACCACTGCCCACTGCATTCCTTGATTCAAAGACTTATAATCAAAAGATTATGGAGCTTATTTTGTATAGAATAAAGCAAGAAATACCTAGCCCAATTTATTCATCTCAGTAATTTAAAATTATTATCTTTCCCACCTATTTGGGTGCAACTGGGGAGAATCCCAATCACAGTCATGGGAAACGAAGGGGGCATTCCCTCTCCATCTGAGAATAATGATCAAAAGAGAAATCTACTTTTTCCCTGACTAGCACAACAGGACTTAGCCAAGATCATTTCTTTTGATTGCCTTAGATCTCTCTCTCTCTCTGCTCTGTGATGGAGACCCCTGCTGGATGTGGTGGCCTCCACTTGTTTTGCTAAATGTCCTATGCTCAGAATTCTGCTCATGGAGCCTCAACTTTTTTCCAATGCATGTCCTAATTTCTCTACCTATTCACATGACCACTCCCTTGCTCTCCCTCCCTTTTTTCCTCCTTTTTGGGCAGCACAAATATCAAGTCAACACAAGGAAGAAATAAAATGAACATTAGACTTCTTGGTATGTGAATAGCACACTGATAGGTCAGCAATAGGTCCCTACCCAAGCATCACTTAATAGTTATTGTTTGGGCCCTGATTGCTCAGAGTTAATGTAAATAGTAATTGTTTCTCTTTTGGCCAGAAACTTTGAGGGTCTTCCCTCTCCCAGTTGTATTTCTCTTTTTTCCTTTAGATTAAAGTGGCCATCCCTTGGCTCAATTCTGTTTTTAAAAAATTTAATTAATTTATTTATTTTTGGTTTTCAGCATTCACTTCCATAAGATTTTGAGTTCCAAATTTTTCCCCCATCTCCTCCCTCCCCACACCCCAAGACAGTGTGCAATTTGATATAGGCTCTACATATACATTCATATTGAACCTATTTTAACATTAGTCTTGTGGTAAAGAACACTTACAGCCAATGGCAGAAACTATGAGAAAAAAGAAACAAACACAAAAAAGAGAGAGAGCTGTCTTTGGATCCTTGCATTGCTAAGAAGAGATAAGTCTACCAAAGCTTGTCATTGCACATTGTGGCTATTACTGTGTACAATGTTCTCCTGGTTCTGCTCACTTCACATGGCATTGGTTCATATAAGACTTTCCTGGTTTTTTCTGAAGTCTGCCTGCTCATCACTTCTTAGAGTGCAAAAGTATTCCATTACATTCACATACCACAACTTGTTCATCCATTCCTCAATTGATGGGCATCCCCTCAATTTCCAATTCTTGGCCACTACAAAAAGAGCTGCTATAAATATTTTTGTGCATGTGGGTGTTTTTCCCATTTCTATGATCTCTTTTGGATGCAGACCTAGAACTGCTATTGCTGGGTCAAAGGGCATGCACCTTTATAGAGCCCTTTGGGCATAGCTCCAAATTGCTCTCCAGAATGGTTGGATCAATTCACAGCTCCACCACCAATGCACTAATTTTCAAATTTTCCCAAACCTTCTCTAGCATTTATCATTTTCCTGTTTCATCATGTTGGCCAATCTGATAGGTATGATGTGGTACCTCGGAGTTGTTTTGATTTGCATTTCTCTAATCAATAGTGATTTAGAACATTTTTATATGACTATAGATAGCTTTAATTTCTTCATCTGAAAACTTCCTGTTTATATCCTTTGACCATTTATCATTTGGGGAATCACTTGAATTCTTATAAATTTGATTCAGTTCTCTATATATTTAAGAGATGAGGTCTTTATCAGAGACACTGGTTATAAAAATTCTTTTCCAGTTTTCTGTTTCCCTCCTAATCTTGGTTGCATTGGCTTTGTTTGTGCAAAAAAACCCCCAAACTTTTCAATTTAATGTAATCAAAATTATCCATTTTGCATTTTATAATGTTCTCTTTCTTGTTTGGTGATAAATTCTTCCATTCTCCATAAATTTGACAGATAAACTATTGTTTGCTCTCCCAGTTTGCTTATAGTATCAGCCTCTATATCTAAATCATGCACCCATTTTGACTTTATTTTGGTATATGGTATAAGATGTTGGTCTATGCCTACTTTCTGCCATACTATTTTCCAGTTTTCCTAGCAGTTTTTGTCAAATAGATTTCTTATCTCAGAAGCTGGAGTCTTTGGGTTTATCAAACAGTAGATTATTATAGTCATTGACTACTGTGTCTTGCATATTTAACTTATTCCACTGATCCAGCACTCTGTTTATTAGCCAGTGCCAAGTAGTTTTGATGATGGCTGCTTCATCTGGGATGGCTAGGTCAACTTCCCTGGTATTTCTTTTCATTAATTCCCTTTATATTATGAACATTTTGTTCTTCCAGATGAATTTTATTATTTTTTTCTAGCTCTATAAAATACTTTTTTTTGGTAGTTTGATTGGTATGACACTGAGTAAGTAAATAAATTTAGTTAGAATTGTCATTTTTATTATATTAACTTGGCCTGCCCAAGAGTAACTGATGTATTTCTAGTTATTTATATCTGACTTTATTTGTGTGATCATGTCTTTCAGGTAGATCAGTAATTCTTAAATTATCTCTCCTGGATCTATTTTCTAGGTAAGTTGTTTTTCCAAGGAGGTATTTTACTTTTTCTTATATTTTTTTTCATTCTTTTAATTTTGTTTGACTGATTCTTGATGTCTCATAGAGTCATTAGCTTCCACTTGCCCAATTCCTATTTTTTAAATTAGTTTACATATTTTTAGTTTTCAACATTCAGTTTCACAAGATTTTGAGTTCCAAATTTTTTCCCCATCTCGTCCCTTCCCCCACCCCAGAATGGCATGCATTCTGAATACCCCTTGCCCTAATCTGCTCTCCTTTCTATCTCTCTCTTCCTTCTCTTATCTTCCCCTTCATTTTTCTTGTAGGGCAGGATAGATTTCTATGCCCCATTTCCTGTATATCTTATTTCCCAGCTGCATGTGAAAACAATTTTTTTAACATTTGTTTTGAAAGCTTTGGGTTCCAAATTTTCTCCCTTCCTCCCTCCCCACCCCACCCTCATTGAGAAGGCAAGCAACTAGATACAGATTATGCATGTGTAGTCATGCAAAACACTTCCATAGTAGTCATGCTGTGCAAAACTAACTCTATTTCCCTTTTCAGTAACAAAAGGCACTGTATTAGATGCTTCAGTTAAAATCTGTCCCCAAGAAGTTTACCCTCAAATAGGAAGGCAAAGACAAGTATTCAAATGGTCATGAAACAAGGCAAAATGTGTTAGATGCAAAGCAGACATGAAGAAAATAAAATATCAGTTGAAATTTGAAGAGAGATCACTTTCACTTGGGTGGTTCTTGAGAAGCTTCAGGGAGGAGGTGACATGGGGATAAGCTTTGAAGAAGGGGGATTTTATGTGGCGAAAAGGGCAGGACAGAGTGATCATTCTATGCATGGGGGACACCATTTTCAAAAGCACAGAGATGGTAGATATTGAGACAAGAATTGGAGACGCCAAAGAGTCTAGTTTGGTCAGAACAAAGAACAATGGATTCTTTGCTGGTTGCCTCAACCCTAAGAATCACAGAAGTTTCAGACGCTGGTAGAAACTTTTGAAATCCAACAGCCTAATGCTCTTTTTAAAAATAAGAAAGACGAGGCTTAATGAATGACTTCAATTATGACTATTCTTTTATGGGTTTTTTTTGTTTTGAAATGGATAATTACATTTCATAAATATTATTACATGTCTCCATATTCATGCAAATCAAAATTGAACATTTATCCAAGGGTAGTTTTGCTCACTTTTTCATTGCTTCATCTCCCTTTCTCTGCAGGTGGGCCTGGGAATACAATCACCGAGGGAAAAACCATTCCAAATATCTCAAAGGTTGCCATCTGTAACCAGACACCTTTAGGTCCTTCAATTCATCATGATTCCTCTGCCTATAAAGAAGCTTTTTCAAATCAAATATTGTATTTTTTTCTCTTAAAAATCATTTCCTCAAATAAAGTCGGCACAAAATGAAGCAATTAGTTTTCAGAAGACAATGTTTAATAATGGCTTAATGCCTGGCTATATTTTTTAGATTTTCAGGAACACTCAAACTGAAAGGAAATTTGTGCGATTATCAAACAGACCTCCATGATATGCAGGTTTGAGTGTGAAATATCATAAACATGGATAAAAGCACTTTGCAAATCTTCAAATGCTGTCATAAATACAGAAATTCTTCAGTTCTAGAAAAAACATGTTCCCAGAGACCACATCTTTTTTTTTTGGCTGGACAATGGAGTTAAGTGACTTGCCCAGGGTCACACAGCTAGTAAGTGTTATGTGTCTGAGGCCAGATTTGAACTCAGGTCCTCCTGAATCCAGGGCCGGTGCTCTATCCACTGTGCCACCTAGCAGCCCCCCAGAGACCACATATTAAAGTGAATGTGTGTAAGATGAAATCCTTACCCAGCAGTGGCTGTTGCTTGTATCTCTTCAGAAAGCAGTAGGGGAGGGGGCAGCTAGGTGGCGCAGTGGATAGAGCACCGGCCCTGGATTCAGGAGGGACCTGAGTTCAAATCTGGCCTCAGACACATAACACTTACTAGCTGTGTGACCCTGGGCAAGTCACTTAACCCCCATTGCCCAACCAAAAAAAAAAAACAAAGCAGAAATCAGTAGGAGCTACTAAGAAGAAGTGTGTGTAGCTTGATTAGGCAACTACATAATGCAAAGTGTAAAAAGAAGAGATGGATTATATTAAAGAATCACATCCAAATTCAATCTATAAAGATATACACATGGATATGTATATATGTATTTGGCTCAAATTTCTTCTTTGAAATGTTCTTATTCTAAAGAAATATTCAGTGCCTATCTCTATTCAATAAAAATGAAAATATTACCCATCTAAAATATACAGATATCATCAAATTCTAATCAAAATACCAAAGGGAAGATTTATTGATAAAAAAATCAATAACAAAATTAATTAGGAGAAAGAAAATAATCTGGAATGGCAAAGGAAATAATTTTTAAACAGCAGGAATACAGCTAGAAAAGCACTTCCAGACCTCCAACTCTACTACAAATTAGGAATGATCTGAAATATTTGGTACTGGTTACAAAGTAGAAAAGTAAATGCTATGAAGTTTGGATGAGTAGAAAGACAGATAAATATAGACATATGATGAATTCAGGGTGCACCCTAGGAATGTTGGGGTGCCATCTGAAATGATGAGGAAGAGATGGGTGGGTCATGGAGTCTGTCCTTGGACAGTCCCCAATTTAAAGAAAGGCATTTATTAAGGTAATGCACCCAAGCGGCCCTGCTCCCCATGAGGCAGAGCCCCCATGGGACCTACTCCACATGGGAGGCAGAGCCAATTTGGCAGGCTCTGCTCCACTACAGCCCTCCTCCACTTCTTCCTGTAAGAGGCAAAAGTGATTGACCAGAGTAAAGTTCTGATTTAAATACAATTTTACGGAGTGGAGAAAGAGGGACAAGAGAATGGGAGGAGAGGCAAGCAAAGCTCTAGAATGCCTGGGATATCAGGCAATCCTGAGGTGCCTTTGTCATACAGATAAGCAAGCGCAACAGGAAAGGGGAGGGGAAGAGATGTCAGGTTAATTGGGGGTGCTTTGTTAAAGCACACAGGTAAGTCCACCACGGGGAGCTTCAATGCATAGTCTTCTTTGATCACTTTTCTGGCTGGTCACATCCTACATCTTATCTCATTTCTCACATCCTGCATCCAGCTTGCTCCCATCTGCCTTGAGCAATCCTGTCTGCCTCACCTCATAGTGTAGACATAGATACAGACATAGGTATATATATATATATATCTATATATATATATATATATAGAATATATATATATATATTGTAAACCTTAAAGGTATATCAATGGAACAGAGAAGACAAGAAAAAGGAGAAGTAAGTGAATTCAACAACTCACATTCTAGGCTCTTAAAATCTTTTGATGCTGATACAATCATGCAAGATTACATCTATCCTTCTCAGATTTGTATACTATAAACACATGATGGCTTAGGGCCTAAACTTCTAAGTTTCAAGATCATAGTCTTCAACAAAAGGCCTCTAGTTGAGGAATCAAGGGGAAAGACTCAGATGCCAGATTTCTTGCTGTTAGCATTTCACCTATGGGCTTGCAGCACTAAATTTGATATCATCTCTTTCCCAGTACTTGAAAGACAACAGAAGAACACTTTTAGCCATTCACAAACTCTTAAAAGCAAGAGCCCCAGTAAATACATCCTCGCCTTATATGACCTGCCAGCTCCTACCTCCTCTTCCTCCAGTTGCAGTTCCACAGAATCCCTAGCTGCCTAAATAAAAATCACTCTGTACCCTGTTATCTGTCCCCATTCTCTCATCCTCACCTACCAAGGATGTCCCCCACAATCGAGCTCTGTCAGCAGTTTCCTAGTTTCTGTTTGAATTTTCTTTCACTTGATCATTAACTGACTTCCCCTCATCTTAGACCTTCACCACTCATACTGCTTCCATGTTCTAGGAGTCACAGAG
Organism: Phascolarctos cinereus; assembly: GCF_003287225.1. Taxonomy (NCBI): domain Eukaryota; kingdom Metazoa; phylum Chordata; class Mammalia; order Diprotodontia; family Phascolarctidae; genus Phascolarctos; species Phascolarctos cinereus. The sequence continues at coordinate 234,542,361 of NW_027555514.1, read as the reverse complement.
GACTCCCAGAAGACACTGCATCTGGCCTCCCTCTCTCTCTTACTGGATATAACTTCTCCTATACTTCCCACACTGGAGCAGAAGGAGGCATACTCCTTGTTCAACATTGCCAATTTCAGACTCTCCCTCTAACATCATTCCACAAACCCTCCTCCTTTAAAGATTATTCTATACTCATTGATCCCTGTACCTAGATGCTGTTCCAAGTTATCTATCAACCCCATGGCTAACTAGATGGAGGAATGAGAAGGAGATATATTAAGAAATAAGGCAAAACCAGAAGATATCAAAACAAAATTCTTTGAAAAAAAATTCTAAAATATGTCTACCTAGCTATGACAAATTATTATTCCATTTTTCCCTGTACTTTATTACCATTGTAGATGTTTAACAAATGCTTGTCAAATTGTTGAATTAGATGGAATTACTACACCATTGATCTGTGAAAGATTGTGCAGAACAGAAGAGTGACCACAGTATTGAGGAAGAGCAAATGTTCTGATTTGGAAAGAGGAGAATATGGGAGAGACAAACATTCTTTGTCTTCACTGGGATCTCCAGTCCCTCCTCTCGGTATTCTGCAAGCTCTCACACTTGCTCTGACTTCATTTTCCTCCTTTCCCAATCTCAACCCTGCCAGTTCAACTCTAGCTTCTAATACCTTGTTCCCATATTTTATCACTGTTCATGCCTTATGAAATCCCAACCCTGGGTTACTGCCCTGCCCTCAGCTTCCCATCTGTTATCTTCACTCCTACTGACATGCTATTGCTAGAGGAAGTTACATGACCAAGTTGACTGGGTCCAATTCAAATGTATGTGGTTGAATCTCAAGAGGGTGCTCATTACAGCGAAACAATCCTTTTACCCTTTTCAAATTAGTTCTCTCACTTTTCCCACAGCAGCTGTTCTCAACTTTCTCTTCTCTCCTCAAACCTGCCTCACCACCTCCTCCTCCTCCCTCCATTTCAGTAAAGTACCTTGTCTCATACTTTACTGAGAAAATAGAAATCAATCAACATGAACTTTTTCCTTTTCCCCTTTTCCATGTCTCAAAACTCCACTGTCTGCTCCCCTCCCTTTCTCTTTCTTTATTCCAAATTCTTTTTTAAAAAATTATTATTCATTATAACTACCATGCAAACATACCCCTCAAAATTGCAGAGTTGAAAGCAGAAAAGTTTTATTAGAAAGTAAATCAGACACTAGGGCATAGGTACCCCAAAACAAAGTACAAAGGAGCCCAAAGCCCAGTAGAGGTAGAGGAGGTTTATGCTGAAAAACTATAACGGGGAGGTTCAGGGAAGAGTTGGGAAAAAGAATACGCAGTTTTTCCCAGGAAAAAACTGTGTCGTGGGACACAGAAACAGAACGTTTTGCAAGAACAGTTGACAACGAGGCTGATTTGGGCCAGGTTGTTGGTCAGTCAGAGAACACCAACAAAGGCATCTGGGACTGAACAAGACTTTGGGTTCACTGCAAGCTCCTGCTTGCCTCCTTTTAGTAGACAGGCTTACTCTGTGTCCAGTGCACCTGCCTGGTAAGGCAAAGATATATTAATCTCAGGGATACTTCCACATGTTTAACCTTAAATACCAAAAGAGAAAATCATATAACATTTCCAGGTACACAGCAGAACATAAATAGAGGATTCAACAGAAAGCTATGTATTTCTATTTCAGACTGTTTATTTTTTCTTGAAAAAGTGATGTAATATCGTACACATTGTTTTCAAAGTAACCCGGTTTTTCTGTGCTTCCTTCTAAGTGTTCTTTGGCTCTTTTGTGTACTTTTTCTCTCTCCCTCCCCACTCTGTCCTAGAGAAGGCTACAAATTACACACACACACACACACACATACATACATACATACATACATACATACATACATACATATATGTAAAACCATACTAAACATAATTCTATTTATCAGGTCCTTCTCTGGAGGTTGATAGCATCTTCCTTCATACGTCCATTGTAGTTGGCTTGAGTATTTATGATACTCAGGATGAATTTGTCATTCAAAGTTGTTCCTGGTTATTACTTTGTATGTCTTTTTCTTGGTACTCCTTATTAGCTTTTCCTTGTTTTTTCTAAAATCAACCAGCTCATGATTTCTTATAGCACAGTGATATTCCATCACAATCTTATACCACAAGTTGTTTAACCTTTCTCCAGCTGAAGGGCATCTATCATTTTAGCTGATTTGATAACTGTGAGATGATATCTCAAACTTTTTAAATTGCATTTCTCGGGGCAGCTAGGTGGTACAGTGGATAGAGCACTGGCCCTGAAGTCAGGAGGACCTGAGTTCAAATCCAGCCTCAGATCAAACACTTGGCACTTACTAGCTATGTGGCCTTGGACAAGTCACTTAACCCCAATTGCCTAAAAAAAATGAACAAAATAAAAATAAATAAATTGCATTTCTCAAATTAATAATGATTAAGAGCGTTTTTCCATAGGACTATATATATATATATATATATATATATATATATATATATATATATATATATTATATAATATGTATATATTATATACATATATATACATATATATACATATATATATGTATATATATATAGTATGTTTTTGTTTTCTTTAAAAAGCTGCCTGTTCCTATTTTTTGACCATTTATCAATTGGGGAATGACTCTTATTCTTATAAATTTGAAAAAAGTTCTTTATTTAGTTGAGAAATGAGAACTATATCTGAGAGACTGCCTGTGAAATTCCCACACACACACTCCAATTTTCTTCTTTCCTTCTAATCTTGGCTTTTGTTACAATTTCTGATGAAAAGTGTTGAATTTGAGAAGGTTGTATCTCTTACAAGAGTTCAATTTCCCCCCCCCCGACAATAGTCACTGTGCATGCTCCTACATTTCAGTGCAGAAGGGCTCAAACTGGCATAACTGCCTCCATCCCTGTCTAATAATGTCATTATATGGTCACCCATTGTATTTATGTATGGATAGAGAGTCAACTGCATAAGCTCCCCTGACCCGGTGTCTTTAAACTTCAACATGTAAGAGAAGAACCTTTGAACTAACTACTGAAACTAACATGAAATTGAAACAGTACCAAGTAAAGGGGACCATTAAACCCCTCATCAAGAATGATCCTATTGCTCTTGTCAAGGGGTATTCCCCACAAATGAGAGAGTGGACAGTACGCAGTATGAATTTGGTCACTGGCTTAATTCCCTGGAGACTACAGAGCATTCCTTGAGTCATACATGGAAAACTGAAAGAAACTTTGGAGGTCATTCATGACAATCCCCCTCATCTTTTACAAACAAGGAAACTGAGGCCCCAGGAAGTGAAGTGAGTTATCCTAGGTCATACAAGGAGTAAGCTTTAGAGCTATTGTTATTTTAAGTTTTGGCTGAGAGTTTGGCTGCAAGACAGGAGAAACTTAAAGATATGATTGTGTCATATGCTCAGTGTCTAGACAGAGTGCTAAGAGATTAAAAAGGAAACACAATTTCACAACTTACTAAGTGCCAGACACTGGGGACACAAAGATGAGAAAACAAATAGTTTCTTTTCTCAAGTAGCTTACATTCAGACAGAAGGGTCAGAATGTGCATCCAAATAAGTACGTTGTAAGATAAAATTTGTCTGTCAGGGCAAAAATAGAGATCCAAAGAACCTGAACCAATTTGAGGAGGGGGAAGAGCATATTCATCTGGAGAAGAAGAAAGCTTTTTTTTTTATTAATTTATTTTGATTTATCAATAATCATTTCCATATGCTTTTGAGTTTAAAATTTTTCTCCTCCTTCCCCACCACCTTCCCCCAAGACAGTGCACAATCTGATACAGGCTATACATTTCTATTAAAGATATTTTCACGTTAGTGATATTGTAAGTAAAAATTAAAACCAGTAGAAGGAACCATTAGAAAGAGGAAACAAAACTCAACAGAAGAGAAAAAAAATAGCAATTCAACTTCCATAGTTCTTTCTTTGGATGTGGATAGCATTTTCCACCACGAGGCCTCTGGAGATGTCTTAGATCCTTGTATTTCCAGGAAGGGTTAAGTTTATTAATATTATTCATTGTACAACATGGCTGTTATTGTGTACAATATTCTCTTGGTTCTGCTCACTTCACTCAGCATCAGATCATACCAGTCTTTCCAGGTTTTTCTGAAGTCAGCCTGTTCATCATTTCTTATAGCACAATAGTATTCCATTACATTCATATACCACAACTTGCTCAGCCATTCCTCAATTGATGGGCATTCTCTCAATTTCCAATTCTTTGCCACCACAAAAAGAGCTGCTATGAATATTTTTGTACATATGGGTCCTTTTCCCATTTGCATGATCTCTTTGGAATATAGCCCTAGAAGTGCTATTGCTGGGTCAAAGGGTATGCACATTTTTATAGCTCTTTGGGCATAGTTCCAAATTGCTCTCCAAAATGGTTGGATCATTTCACAATTCCACCAACAGTGAATTAGTATTCCAACTTTCCCACATCTTCTCCAACATTTATTATTTTCCTGTTTTGTCATGTTGGCCAATCTGATAGGTGTGATGTGGTACCTCAGAGTTGTTTTGATTTGCATTTCTCTAATCAATAGTGATTTAGAGCATTTTTTCATATGACTATAGATGGCTTTGATTTCTTCATCTGAGAACTGTCTGTTCATATCCTTTGACCGTTTATCAACTGGGAAGAAGAAAACTTTCAAAAGGAGTGATCACCAGCTATGTTAGAGGCCCCCCAAGCAAGGTCAATGAGGACACACACTGAGAAAGGGTCACTGGGTTTTGTCACTAGGAAGCCAATACTCATTGCAGGGATAGCTTCAGCAGAGGGAGTGGCAGGGTCAGAACATAGATTGTATGGTGTGGAGGAGTAGAATGAGTGGTGGAAAAGTAGAGGCAACATAAAACAGATTCAAGTTGGAAAAAAATTCTGCATAGTTTGGTCCAAACTTTGCATTTTTCCATGGAGGAAACTCCATTTGACCCCATTTAGGGGTTTTCTTAGCAAAGATACTGATAGGGTTTGTCATTTCCTTCTCCAGCTCATTTTGACAGATGAAGAAGCTGAAGCAAACAGAGTTAAATGATTTGGCAACACGGTTCATTAGTGCCTGAGGCCAGATTTGAACTCAGGATGATGAATCTTCCTGACTCAAGTCCTGGCTCTCTATTATTGCACCCTCTAGTTGTTTGTTGTTTTGTTCATTTGTGTCTGACGCAGTGACCCCAATTGGGGTATTCTTGGCAAAGACACTGGAGGCTGCCTAGTTATCTACCTAAATTGTTAAGAGTGCTTAATAAATGTCTATTGAGTTGAACATGAATTAGAAAAGGAAAAGTTCAAAAGAGAAGTCAAATCATTTAATTCAATTTAATAAAATTAGCTAGTAACTGTAGCATCTGAAGGTTTCCAAAGTGGATTTACCTATGTTTGGTTCTCAAAATGATCATGTGAGGTAGATGCTATTATTATCTTCATTTTACAGATAAGGAAACTGAGTTTGTGAGAGGTGAAGTGACTTGCCCAGGATCACACAGCTAGTTAGTTGAATATCTGAGGTAGGTCTGAGGTCTCCTTGTCTCCTCATTTATCACTCTCTTCACTAGACCCATCTATGTACAGCAAAAAGTGTACTATTTCTGGAATCAGAGGACCATTCTACAGGTGTAGAAGCTAAAATTGAGAAAGATTAAATTACAGCTGTTTTCACAGTTTACTTTTTCAAAATCACATCATCTTAAAGTTAGAAAGGATCTCAAGGGCCATCAAGTCCAAGGTGAACCTGAGAAACCCTGGTTTATATCCACTGTGCTTCCTTTTTTAATCGCCTTTTCTTTTTTCAGTTGATCATGGTTTAGAAGTGGAAAGGACCTTAGAGGACTTCAAGTCTAACAACCTCAGTGCTCCAGTGATGCTTTTGTTTTCTTTTGTTTTTGTTTTTGTTTTTGCTAGGCAATGGGGTCAAGTGACTTGCCCGAGGTCACACAGCTAGTAAGTGTTATGTGTCTAAGGCAAGATTTGAACTCAGGTTCTCCTGAATCCAGGGCCGGTGCTCTAGCCACTGTGCCACCTAGCTGCCCCAATGCTTTTGTTTTCATAAAACTGAAACCTCACTTTCCTCTGACCCCAGGCCCACTCCCATGCAAACATAAACCTCCCTTGTAACAAAGGAAATCACTTATGGAAGAGAAATCATTACAACACCCATGGGATCTGACCACATATTCAATATTCTACATCAATGGTCCCCCAACTCTCTACCAAGAGAAGGCCAGTGCACCAGTTTCTCCAAGGAAAGAAAAGTGATGAGAAAATACCAAATAATATTTATTAACTAGAAACATGTTTTAACACAACTGCTTTAAACATTTTGTGAGAACGTGCGATTTCTGAAAATATGCTATTCATTATCTGTCATCTTAGTGTCTACTACTATCATCTTTTACGTGTTATGTCACTAGCTCCTTCACTCACCCATCTCTCTACTCTCCTCAGATAGTGAGTATTTAAGGATAGAGATCTGGTCCAGAACAAACCCTCTTCCTTGGTTGCTAACCCTTAGCTTAAGCTCACCAGTTTGATTCCTCCTCATTGAGTGCTAGTTGCATGAAATACTACCCTAAAGAGTAAACAGCAAGTAATTTAATTGATTCAAGCACATGGAAATCAGAAAAGTTATATATTCTCTATGTAGAATATATAATAATATACTCAATTATGAATGAACTCTTTAGAAGGGAATGAGATGAGATCTCAGCTCAATCAAAAGAGAAGGCCCCATTTCACTGAAAAAGAGTCCTCAGGAGTCTCTAGGGAGGCAAGCTGAAAATCATGGACATAAGAAAAATGTCCATTCCCTTTGGTTCCCAGTCAGGTTTCTTAGAGGTCTGTTATAATTAACTTTTCTAATATTCTATTTTCATCCTTAATTTCTTTCTTGTTTATTTTTTGTTTGGATTTATCAAGTTCTGGGAGGGGATAGTTGAGGCCACCCACTAGTTTAATTTTTCTTTCTATTTCTTCCTGCAATTAATTCAACTTTGCCTTTAAGAATTTGGACGTTATGCCACTTGGTGCATTTAGGATTAGTATTGATATCTCTTCATTGTCTATGGTACCTTTAGCCAGATGCAGTTTCCTTCCTTATCTCTCTTAATTAGGTATATTTTTCCTTTTACTTTGTCTGAGATAAGGATTACTACTCATTCTTTTCTTTTTTTTTTTTTAATTCAGCTGAAGCACAATAGATGCTGCTCAAGCCCTTTACCTTTATTCTGTGTGTCTCTCTGCTTCAAATGATGAATTTTCATGACACCTGCACAAATGCTGTTGTAGGTTCCAGCCCTAAAGGACTGACATACAGCTTAGAAAGGAGGAAAGTTGTGAGCTTTAACAGCAGATGGAACAGAGTGGTGTGGGGTGTTGGAGGATAAAGGTAAGTGTGGTTGTGTTAGAGACAAGTCTGACGATTGGCTGTCTCTGCAAGGGTAGAATTCTCTCTTCCCATCCTCCCATTTGTTGATGACCATTGTGCTACACCATATTATCTCAAATATATTGCCATGAATAATGACAAATATGGAGAATCTGCAGAAATATGGAAAGATCTGTGCCATGTAAAACATGGGTAAAAAAATCAGAATGAAAAGTATTTGTATCTGTGTGTAAATATAAGATCACAAATTTCAGAACGGCTTTTTAACAGCTTGCCATTAATGCCTACACATTAAGCACAGTTATGTAATTTTATTATTAAATTGATATGTCAAAAAAAAGTTAATGAGAAATGAAACTAATTTCAAAAAGACAATTTGCTAAACACAAGAGACTAGGGGTAGTTCTGAAAAAAACAACAATATGGGAACTAGCATTAAAATGTAAAGCTCATGCTGCCTCTAGATCAATTGGCTTGAAGAATAGATACAAAGTTTTCCCCAATAACTTATGAAGTTTTTCTCCTATTCCAATAAACAAGGATATGGGATTCTGGTTCTGATGGTTGCCTTTTTTCTTTCCATATGACTTCTGTCTTCTCTATGGTTTCTTTTTTATTTGACAGTAGTGGTTTCTACCCCGAGAAGAGTTACCAAGAGTCAGACACAACTGAAATGACCGAACAACAAAAATAAGTTCGCAAGTACTAAGGGGCTTGCCAGCAGAGGCTGCATGAATATTTTCAGGGATATTGTTGAAGGAAGGGGATTGCTTTCAGGTACAGATCCCTTCTGAGGTCCCTTCCAATTCTGAAGTTCCCAACAGCTTTATCATCTAGATCATATCTCTTCATTGTCTTCATAAAGCACTTTGTCAAATGCATGGCCTAAATGCCTAAATTCTATGGAGGTAGTGTTTCCTTGTACAAAAAGAAACAAACCAAAAAATGAGGTTAATTTGTATGAATTATTCTTATTGAACCCATGATGACTCCTAGCCATTATCATCTCCTTTTCTGAGTACACACAAAACATCATTTCAATGATCTCTTCTAGAAATTGGGGATGAAGATGTCAGGTATAAGAAGACTGGAAAGGAAAGAAGAGACCATGATAGTATTTGTATACCAAACAGAGGACAATTAAAAGTTTTTTTAATCTATTTTTTATTTTTTATTATTTTTAACATGTTTTTAAAACTTTGGGTTACAAATTTTCTCCCTTCCTCCTTCCCCAGGCACCATCATTGAAAAGGCAAGCATCTCGATACAGGTTATACATGTGTAGTCATGTAAAACACTTCCATAGTAGTCATGTTGTGAAAAACTAAGTACGTTTCCCTTCATCCTACTCTACCCCCCCATTTATTCTATTCTCTCTTTTGACCCTGTCCCTCCTCAGAAGTGTTTGCTTCTGATTATCCCCTCCCCCAACCAGCCCTCCCCTCTATCAACCCACTGCTCTCTTGGCCCATTCCCCCCTTATTTTCCTGTAGGGTAAGATAGATTCTCATACTCCACTGTGTATGTTATTCCCTCCTTAAGCCAAATCCTATGAGAATAAAATTCACTCATTCCCTCTCACCTTCCCCCATTTCCCCTCCATCATAAAAGCCTTTTCTTGTCTGTTTCATGTGAGATAATTTACCCCATTCTACTTCTCCCTTTCTCTTTCTCCCAGTATAATCCTCTCTCACCTCTTAATTTTGTTTTCCAGACATTACTCCTTCATCTTCAACTCACTCTGTGCCATCTATCTATCTATCTATCTATCTATCTATCTATCTATCTATCTATCTATCTATCTATCTATCTGTCTATCTATCCATACATACATATAATTTTTCCCTCCCACTACCTTAATACCGACAAAGGACTCATGAGTTACAAATATCATCTTTCCATGCAGAAATGTAAACAGTTCAACTTTAATAAGTCTCTTATGATTTCTCTTTCCTGTTTACCTCTTCCATGTTTCACTTGAGTCTTGTATTTGAAAGTCAAATTTTATATTCAGCTCTGGTCTTTTCCTCAGGAATGCTTGAAAGTCCCCTTTTTCATTGAATGACCATTTTTTAACCTGAAGGATTATACTCAGTTTTGCTGGCTAGGTGATTCTTAGCTGTAATCCTGTCTCCTTTGCCCTCCACACCCTTAATGTAGAAGCTGCTAAATCTTGTGTTATCCTGACTGTGTTTCCACAATACTTGAATTGTTTCTTTCTGGCTGCTTGCAACATTTTCTCCTTGACCTGGGAATTCTGGAATTTGGCTACAATATTCCTAGGAGTTTTCCTTTGGGGATCTCTTTCAGGAAGCGATCGGCAGATTCTTCTCATTTCTATTTTGCCCTCTGGTTCTAAAATATCAGAGCAGTTTTCCTTGATAATTTCTTGAAAGATGATGTCTAGGCTCTTTTTTTGATCATGGCTTTCAGATTGTCCATAATTTTTAAGTTCTCTCTCCTGGATCTATTTTCCGGTGAGTTGTTTTTCCAATGAGATATTTCACATTGTTTTCTAATTTTTCATTCTTTTGGATTAGTTTTACAATGCCTTGATTTCTCACATAGTCACTAGCTTCCAATTGCTCCATTCTAATTTTTAAGGAAGTATTTTCTTCAGTAAGCTTTTGGACTTCCTTTTCTATTTGTCCAATTTTGCTTTTTAGGGCATTCTTCTCTTCATTGGCTTTTTGGACCTCTTTTGCCTTTTGAGTTAGGCTATTTTTTAAGGTGTTATATTTTTGGGGGTGGTCTCCTTTAGCATCACTCTCAGTTTTTCCTCTACTTCTCTTACTTGCTTCTCAAAATCCTTTTTGAATTCTTCCTTGGCCTGGGACCAATTCATATTTTTCTTGGAGGCTTTGGATATAGGAGCTTTGGCTTCATTGTCTTCTTCTGGTTGTATGTTTTGATCTTCTTTGTCACCAAAGTAAGATAATATAGTCTGACTCTTTTTGTGCTGCTTGCTCATGATCCCAGCCAATTACTTGAGTTATAAACTCTTTGTTAAGGTCTGTTTCCAGGGTGGAGAATGTACTATCCTAAGCTTCAGGGGTTTTGCACAGCTGTTTTCAGAGATACTTCTAGGGACCTATAAATTTTCAGTTCTTCAAAGGTGCTGTGATGAAGGGTGAGGTGTTTACTCCTTTCCTGTCCTGTGCTCTGCTCTAAGAGTGACCACAAGCACTCTTTTCTGTCTTGGAACTGTGAGGAAGATTTCCTGTCCACAGCCACTAGAAGCTCCACCACACCAGTGCTCCTCCTAGCCCCAGGACTACCACCCAGAACTGTGACCCAGATGCAAGCGTGCACAAAGCAAGAGAATCCTGCACTAGCAGAGAAATCCCTGCAATGCACCTCTGATCAGCCACTCAATTCCCCCTCAGTCTGTGGGCCAGAAGCTCAGAAGGCAGCTGCCGCCCCAGGATAGAGCTCCTAGAATGGGGCTGGGACCCCATGCTTCTCTCTCACCACAGAAACAGACTTTTCCCACCACTGATGACAATTAGAATTTTTATAAGATAGATGTACGTATGAGAAGAAAGTTTATCACTTGGGAAAAAGAGATACAAAATTTCAAGGAACAAAATAACTTGTTGAAAACTAGAGTTTGGCAAGAGAAATCAAGTAACAAAGTAAGACACCAAGAATGAATAATACTAGAAAAAAAACTGAAGAGAATCTGAAACATTGCATTAAAAAACAAGTGATCCACAGATTGTGGAGAGGCTGTATAGAATTGCTAGACTCCTTGAAAATTATGATTAAAAAAAAGAATATGAATAAAATATTACAAGAAATTATGAAGGAAAATTTCCCTGAAGCTCTGGAACAAGATGGCGAGGTAGAAATAGATAAAATCTATCTTTAACCACCTGAAAGAGATCCCAGCAGGAAAACTAACAGGAATGTCTTGGCCAAGTTTTGAAACCCCCAGGTTAAGGAGAAAATATTGCAAGCAACAACAACAACAACAAAAAATTAAATACCATGGAAATACATTCAGGATTTCACAAGACCTAGCAGTTTCTATACTAAAAGACCATAAGTCTTGAAATAATATATTTTGAAAAAACAAAAGAGCTGAGGTTGCCTCCAAGAATAACTTTCTGAGCAAAGTTGAATATAATTCAGAATGAAAAAAATGAACATTTTTATATGGGTGTGTGTATGTACATACATATGAAAATATTATCAGTATTCTTAAAACTGTCATCTTTACTAAGGTAGTTTGAAAACATGGTGGGGGATGAGGTTTTGTATGAAAAGGTGATTCTAAAACACAAAATTGGTAAAAGAAAGTTAAGAGGGAGCAATTATCTCATAAAAATGGGTTGAGAAAGGAAGAACTAATACAGAAGAAGCAGGTGAGAGTGGAGGGCTGGTAATGTTACAACCTTACTCTCATCTGAGTTGAAGAGGAATCAACTTGTACATCTGGAAAGTTGTAGCAGATTTCTGAACATACGGTGAGAAAGGTGGGGGACAGTGTCGGGGAGGAACTTTTAGAGGGGTCTGTGGATTTTGATTTGGGAACGTGGGGGAAGAAGTTCAGGTAGGACTTTTGGAGGAGTGTGTGGATTGGGATGGGGTGGGTGGGAGAAGAGGGTAGGGCACTTCCAAACTATCAATCTGTAAAATCTTAAACGTCTTCTTTTTTTCGCTTGAATTCTGAAGATATTGGAACATTGAATCTGGTCCTTGTGTAAAAATATCTCATGTCCATACTGGCACTCTCACTTGTTTGGATCTACATGGGAACAAACTTGTATCAGGATCAAAGGACTGTCAGGTGAAAGGTCAGAAGTACATACTGTAAGCCGGTCTCTCAAAAAATCTTCCACATCTTGTGTTGTCATAATACTTTCAATTCCGTCAAATTTATATGGATGTTGCCTAAATTAAAACCTTTCATTCTCTCACTGATTGATTGATTTAAATGTTATTGACTGAGCAATGATTTTGTGCAGCATTCTGTGGGAAGATTGGGAGAGGTACAAAGTTTAGACAAAACACAGTTCTTACCCTCATGGAGTTTACATTTTAATACAAAGAGAAGTCAGACATAGAGACTTGATTCTGCTTGGAATATACTTTTCATTTGAAAGAATGTCTACTTCATGCGACCTGAAGCAAAGGGATCACAGCAAAAGGACCTTTCCCAAAGAATATTCCAAGGTCCTGCAGAAATTCTTACCTTCCACTAGATCTAATAGGGGTCTTAGTGAAAACTTTCCATTCACCCTTGGAGGGGTGAGTGGGACAGGGGGTCAGATAATAAGGGCAGAATATGAGGTAAGAGGGATAGGGTAAAAAGAAAGACTGAGAAAACAGTGAGTAAAAATAAAATGGATGGAAATTCACAAATAGTTATCATAACTTTGAATGTGAATGGGATGTTTATAGTAGTTCTCTTCCTGGTGGCAAAGAACTGGAAATTACAGGCATCTCCATCAATTGGGGAATGGCTGAACAAGTAGTGGTATATGATTATGATGCAATATTACTGTGCTATAAGAAATTATGAGCTGAGAGATCTTAGAAAGCATGGAAGGATTTGCATGAAATGGTGAAGAGCAAAATGAGCAGAACCGAAAGAACATTGTTTTAATATTAAGAATGACTTTGAGTGATTAAGTCATTTTGACTATTATACATAAACAAATTAAAAATAAAGGCTATATGAAGAAAGATGCTATCTGCATGCAGAAAAAGAACTGATAAATAGAAGTATGTATAGAAAAAATTTACATTATTTATACACACACCTATTTTTGCCTAATGGTAGTAATCTCTATAGTGGGAAGTAGGGGAGGGAAGAAAAAAAGGAAAAAAATAAATTTACATAATAACTTTATTATATATTTAAAAGAATTAGCAAATTGTACATAATAGATGGGCAGTTTCACATGCAAAATTTTTTATGATGTTGGATTATGGAAATTTCTGTTTCATTCCATAAACTAAAAATTATAAAAAGATAGATTAAAAAACCAGAAGCAAGAGCAGGAGTTGAGGAATGAATATGATGCCATGGAATGCACTTGCAAAATTGGTCTCGAGGGTACAGATCACTGAAGCTCAGAGAGAGCTAAGGTGTGAGTTGAAATATAAGTACAACAAAAGGGGCTTTAAAAACAATATATCACTTCTGCACAGGCAGGTGGGACAGTTCTCTGAAAGACAACCTTGTGATGTGTACATAGGCTGAGAGAACTTTGAGCCTGTGACACTGAATAAAGCATCCATGAGGGATGTGGGATTTCAGCCTTCAGAGACAGAAGCAGGGATACTAGCCAAGACCCCACATGGAGCCTATATAGTTCCAAGTCCTTATCCCATTTCCTATTGGCCAATATCAAGTTGGCAAGAAAAAAGAAGGTGGCTAGTTTGACCTTTTTGGAGGGCTTGGGGTTGTCCTAAACCCTTAATTTGTTGTTGTTGTTGTTTTTAGTCCATTCAGTAGGACCCCGTTAGGGGGTTTCTTGGCAGAAATGGAGCAGTTTGTCATTTCCTTCTCCAGTTCATTTTACAGATGAGGAAATGGAAGCAAAGGGGATTAAATGACTTGCCCAGGGTCACACAAGTAATAACTGTCTGAGATCACATTTGAACTCTGTCTTTCTTGACATCAAGCCTAACACTCTCTCCACTGCACTACCTAGTTAGACTGCCTACCACTGATTAGTATCCAATATCAATTTAATCAGTTGATATTTCCTCAATGTCCTTGATAACCATTTAACATCAATTAGCTTTTACAGAGAAATAGTTACTGAAAAGATAGTAGCAAAAAACTGTGTGATTTACTGAAAATTAAAGTAAAAACGAATGTACAAAAGAGAAAGGATTCTGAGCTCCTTGTAAGGGATTTTCTTTTGCTTAATTTTGTATACTCTAAGCTTCGCACAGTGCCTGGAACCTAGTTAGTACTTAATAAAGGCTTTTTTTTTTCATTCATTGATTGATTGGATGGCCCCTCTCTTACAATTGATGTTGGCTCCATACTAGGAGGAAGTTCTAATTGCTTCAAAGAGATTGAATTGGATAGTAAATTGTTTACAGTTACCAGGTAGGAACATATTTGCATATGTTCCATGTCCTTAAGAGTCATACCTAAAATGATAAATAATATAAATTCTTTGCTGAATTTTGTAAATTTTGTATTGGTAGTGATAATGATTGTCATGTCCATCCCTGTGGTAGGCATAGGCACTCCCTACAGCCAGGGTTTGGGGGCTTATCTCAGAACTATGGCCAAGGAACTGCTTAGGACATTTTATAAGGAATTTGGGAATCCATTAGATTTTGTAGGATTGCTTGGGGCAAGGCAATGGAGGAAGCATCTGATGGGGAAATACTGGCTCCTACCCAGAATCCTAGAGATCTTTCTATAATTGAGGTATCAACAATTGTGCCAAAGACAGCAAAGTTGATTTGCCGAGAAAAGAAGCCACATCAATTTTCAAATTTTCAAAAAGAGTTTCTCTATTTCCGTGAACTATAATTCTTTCTCTCTAGAATTTCTACTGAGGGATGAATGAGGAGCCATAGTGGGATGGTTCCCAGAGATGGTCTTAGAATAAGGGGACAGGGGCAGCTAGGTGGTGCAGTGGATAGAGCACCGGCCCTGGACTCAGGAGGACCTGAGTTCAAATCCGGCCTCAGACACATAACACTTACTAGCTGTGTGACCCTGGGCAAGTCACTTAACCCCATTGCCTAGCCAAAAAAAAAAAAAGAATAAGGGCACAACAGCACCTCTTATAGTGGGACTCAGCCTGGCAAAGGGGGGTAGTGCTCAGACTGCAGGAGTGGTAGAACCTGGCAGGATCCTGGACCTGGAAGAAGTGGAGATCAGCAGCACTCAGGCCCTGTCACTGGGGTAGTTCTCAGGTTCCAGCAGTGACAGGGCCTGGTATTGGTCAGCTGCTAGAACAGAGGTCATTGTTGAGACTCCAACAGGGCCTCCAGTACCTCTAGCATCACTCAAATGAAAACAGACAAAGTGGTATCAAACAGGGTTGGGTAATGCTTAAACCTAACAAAGAGACAAGGTGCCAGGTCCCAGTTGTGGCAGGGCTCAGAGCAGTGCTTGGCCAGGCACAGTGGGGAGGAGCATGATCATACCCCAACAATGGCGGACTCTTCATCATCGCTCTACTGACACAGAGGTAAAGATCTCAGGCCAAGGAAAGAAGGGAGAGAGAAAAAGGCATTCATTACACACTTAATACTTGCCAGGCACTGTGATAAGTGCCTTACAAATATTTTCTAATTTACCCCGCCTCCACATCCCTCAGAAGTAGGTGCTATTATTATCACCATTTTATAGCTGAGGAAACTGAGGCAGACAGAGGCCTCTGAGGCTGGATTTGAGCTCATTTCTTTCTAACTCCAGGCTCTGAACTTCACATAACTAAGCGTGCAATGCGCCAGTGATTAGGGAACTTTGGTGGGTAGGCACAATGCATCGAGTGGGGACATTACTTGAACTCAGCAAAACGGACGGTGAGGAACCCAGTGGTGTGGGTTCCAAGGGCAGCAGGCAGTGGAATGGCCCGTGGCCCAGGCCCCAGTGGCAGCAGAGTAAGCAGCCATGCAGGCCTCAGGGGAATGGACATTGCCATAGACGTTGGAAAAGGCAAGCCTAGTGTAGCCCTTTGCTTACTGTAATCTGCAACTGACGGAGCCCCTCCACATTTTGCTCTTGTAGTACCTATTGGATAACTCATTCCTAGGAAGAGCTTAAAGAAGATGTTCCCAAAGTGGGCAATACCACCCCCTGGGAGGCAATAGAATGATCCTGAGGGGTGACAGTAGCCTCAGTTGCAATTGGGGGGGGGTGTTGAGTAAAAATAAGGGGGCAGTGGAAGCATAAGAAAAGAAGATTGAAAAATTTTGAAAAACCCTTCACACATTTCATTTGTTGTGTAATACAGTCAAAGTCACAGTGATTATGTTATTTTCCAAATAAACACACAAAACTCAAGTTATAACCAATCACTGGTCAAGCCTGACAACAGTTTTAACAAACAAGTGTTGACAGGAGAACATGTTGTGCATTGTCACAAGTCCAGCATGCATCGTCAAGAATATGTGCATGTAATGACTTGTTTACAATATGATACTATACAGTTACATGATACAATATTGTCATAGAATTTCAATGCAGGAAAGAAACCACAAATTTACAATAAATTGTTAAATTTAAATTGCATCATCTTTCTAAAAATATTTTATATTTTTGTAAAATGATGCAAATGAAACAAAATTAAAGAAAATAGATTTCCAGGGGTGTGTCGAGTAATTTTTTTTAAAAGGCGTGGTAAGCCAAATAAGTTTGGGAACCTCTGGCTTAGAGGATCACAGACTGGCTTTTGGGAGGTAGCTTGCCTTCAGGAGTTGACAGGGAAGGAATAATAGAGACAGACCCTCTCTCATCTCAGGCCTCTAAAAGGGCAAAGATTTGGTCGTTCATCTTCCATCTAATACTAAGGCTGCTAAGGAAAAGGTGGTTCTGACTGGTGGGCTAGGAACCCCTGCAGGAGAAGTAACATTTATACATCCTTGGGAGCAAGTTTACCCTTTGGACAGGCAAGAAAGTTTTGGCCTCTTAACTCCCTTCCTCCTAGCTTGCTGGTGGTCTAAAACAAAAATCACACCAAAGCAAGGAGGCCAATGGATGGCTCTGTCTCAAGTTTGGCCAACATACCAGCATTGACCAACCCTGGGGCAGGGAAACTGTGCTCAGAAGAATCAATGAAATATTCCTATTGAGGATATTTTTTTGATATGACTGTGAGGATCCCCACGCCAAGACCACCCCTGTCTTTTTATTCCTATCTTTTTCTATTAGGAGAAACCTGGTTTCCAGAGCTAAGGCCCAGCAAGCCTGCCCTGAGCTTGCCATAACAGCAGTCCTTTATGTTCACCCTCTGGATGAACTCTTCCATAGAAAAATCCCCAGATCATTTCACACCAATCTCAGGTGGTCCCTGAGCTCAAACACTCACCTGCAGGACCCATGCTCTAGTCATGAAACCCTGATATGAGTCAAACTGTTTCACCCCGAATTGTCAGGGCTACAGCTCACTGCATAACCATAGCAATACGTATTAAGATTTGACCTCATAAAGGAGGCCCCGACAGGTGTGTCTAAGTCTCCCTCCTGCAACAGAATAAAGAAAACTTTTTTTTTGACTAGACAATGGGGTTAAGTGATTTGTCCTTCCTCCCCATCACCTTAGCCTTTTATTTCTTTCTGAATGTAGAAGACTTTTATACCCTTCTAGATATGTATGTATAGTTCCCTCTTAAACCCATTCCTGATGAAAGTAGGGCTCAAGAACTACCAGACCTCCTCCCCCATCTAATTCCCCTGTGTCAGTTATTCCTCTCACACCTCATTTGTATAAAATAATTACCCTTTCTACCTCTTACTCTATATTTTTTACTTTTTTAAAAAATTATATCAGAATCAAGTCTACCCCAGTCTTTCTTATGAACTACCCAATTACTAATAACAATCTTAGACATATGTTTTACATTTCCTCATATAAAAGGGAAACAATCTGTCCTTATTGAATCCCTTGTAACTAGTCTTTGATATGTACCTTTCCTCTATTAAGTTTGGGTGTTTTGTTTTGTTTTGTTTTTTGGTTTGCTTGACCAACTCCTGAAAGTCTGAGGATACATTAAATGTCCATTTTTTAAAATTCAGGATTAAGCTTAACTTTGCTTTGTAAGATATTTTCAGTTGCAACACCAGTTCTTTTGCTCTTTGATACAGTGTTCTAAGATCTTCAGTCTTTTAATGTCAGCACTCATAAGTCTTCAGTAATTCTAATTGTGGCATCACCATATTTATATTGGTTTTTTGTTGTTGTTCTTAATATTTTATCCTTGAGTTGGGGGTTTTGGAATTTAACTACGATGTTCTTGTAGATTTTGTTGCAGAATCTCTTTCAGGTAGTGATTGGTTAGTTTTTTTTTCTATTTCTAATTTCCCTTCTTGTAATGTTTCAGGATAATTTTCTTTAATTATTTCTCATATTATTATATCAAAATTCCTTTTTTGATTATAGCTTTCAGGTAGTATGATTATTCTGATGTTTTCTCTTCTTTATCTATTCTCCAGATCAGTTGTTTTTCTTATTAAATGTTCAACATTCTCTTCTTTTTTATTTTTTTTATATTTTGTTTTATTATTTCTTGGTCTCTTAAAACTTCTCTGGCTTCCCCTTGCCCAAACCTAATTTGAAAGGAGGTATATTCTTTCTTATGATTCTGGATCTCCTTTTCTAATTGGTTGACTTTCTTTTCATAATCTTCTTGTTTTTCTTAGAGCATTTTTTTTAAAATTTTTCCTCAGTCTCTCTCATTTGATTTTTAAAGTGCTTTTTAAGTTCTTCTATGAATTCTTTTTAGGCAAGTGTCCTTTTGACATTATATTTTGGGGTAGAAGAGGCATTATTTTTACTTCAGTATCCTCCTCTGAAAACAAACCCTGATCTTCTCTATGCCCATAGTAACTTTCTATAGTTGGATTCTTTCTCCTTTGCCTGCTCACTTTTTTTTTTCCCATTGGTAGCAGCTTATTTTTTGTAACCAACTCTAGTCCTGGGGTATGGGAGTGGTGCCTCTGGATTCACTTCCTCCTTCGGTTCTCCCCTCTAGCCAGGAATCAAAACCATGAACTCCACCTACCTGTAAGTTCCCACAGCTAGCCACATCCCCAGGGCATTGCTTCTGCACTCACCAGGCATGTGCTGCTTCCTTCTGTGGTCTGGTGTTCCTCATCAGTAGAGACTCCTTCAATCTTCCTGGGCCCAGGTGCCAGACTCCCCACACTGTCCACAAAGTGAAAGTGTCTGTGGCTGGGGTGGAGGCTATCTCCAACCCAGCTTGCTCCAGGATTCGCCACTTGTAGTTTCAGCAGAACTAGCCTGGAGGAGTTCACTATTCCCTGGGCCTAAATCTTTGTCCTGTGATTTTTCCTCAGATCTTCAGTTATTGCCCCAGTAGGACCACTCTTCTGCCCTAACTCTTGTTTATTTTTACCAGTCTATGTTCACACTGAGGCACTATTATATTTTATTTGCGGGGGAAATCTGGAGAGCTTGGAATTTTCTGGCCTACTCCCTCATGTTCCAATAAACATTTCTAAAGTACTTTCTGTACCAGGCACTGTGCTGAGTGCTGGGGATGCAAAGAAAAGAAGCAATAAAGAGCAATAAAGCTCTATGTATAGCACAAAATTGACATAATCTACAGGGAAGGCACGAGAACTCAGAGGGATTGGGGAAGGATTCCTGCCTTTTAGCTGGGACTTGAAAGCAGTCAGGGAAGCTTGGAGAAGGAGATGAGGAGGTAGTGCATTTCACAACAAGGGGTAGTCACAGAAAATGCCCAGTGTCAAGAGATTGAATGTCTATCTCTTGGAATATCAATGAGACTACTATGACTGGATGGAAGAGTAAGTGGGAGGATGTAAGAAGCAAGAAATCTGGCAAGGTGAGGGTGGGGTTTGTTATTTTTATGTTATTTTATTTTTAATTTATGAAATAAAACAAGAAGTTCCATGGCATAATATAACAAAAAAGATGATTGCAAGTGAAACTACAAATATGTTCAACTTACTATTCCTTTTAAATATATGATAAAGTTATCATGCAAATGTTTTTCTGCTTTAGAGATGTCTAATATTAGACACAAATAGGTACATATATATACATATATACATGTGTGTGTGTGTGTATGTGTGTGTGTGTGTGTTATGAAGGGCTTTGAATGCCAAAGAGAGGTATGTAATCCTGGAGATGATAAAGAATCTCTGAAGTTTATTGGGTTAGGGTAGAAAGGAAATGTGGTTGAACCTACGCTTTCAGAAAATCACATTGATGGCTGAATCAAGGATGGATTAGAGTGGGGAGAGAGTTGATTCAAGCAGTCCCACCAGCAGGCTTTCATGATAATCCAAGTGTGAAGTAATGAGGGCCTGCACCACGGTAATGGTAACATCAGAGGAGAAAATGCAGAGAGATGTTACAAAGGTGAGATCAACAGGTCTTGGCAACATATTGAATATGGGTTGTAAGAGATAGTGGGAAAAGAATGATGACAGCCAGTTCATGAGACTATAAGACTGGAATGACATTGGTGCCCTCAAAGATAATAGGGAACTTAGAGAGGGGATGCTTTTAGGGAGAAAGGTAATGAGTTCAGGTTTGGCAACATTGAGTTTGAGATGTCCATGGGACATCCAGTTTGAGATGTCTGAAAAAATCAGAGCTGTGAGACTGAACATAAGCAGAAAGATAAGGGTTTGGATAAATTGATTTGATCATCATCTGCAAAAGAGATAATTGAATTCATGAGACCTGATGAGATCACTAGGTGAAGTAGTATAGAAGGAGAAAGGAAGGAAGGAAGGAACTAAAAAATAAAAAAGGAAAGAAAGGAGCGAGGAAAGAAATGAGGATGGGTAGAAGGAAGGAAGGTAAAAAGGGAAGAAGTAAATAAGGAGATTATTAAGTGAGATAGAATAGAGAGAGAAGAGATGAATGTCCTAGGGGACAGGATGCCTCTTAGTTAGTGGGGATAACCATGATGAAGATCCAGCAAAGGAGACTGAGAAAAAGTGTTCAGATATGCATAAAACAACAACAAAAAAATGGTGCCCTGAAAACCTAGAGAGAAAAGAGTATTAAGGAGAAGAGGATGATAGTATCAAAGGCTACAGAAAAGCCAAGGAGTATGCGGACTGAGAAAGGCCACTGGATTTGTCAATCAGGGGAAGGGGCAATGCAGAGAACGGGAGCCCTGGATGACTTTTCTTGGTCCAGCTCCTAGTGCCAAGGATGGATTGGGTAGCAAACTGTCTTTGGGCTCTTAGCAGGAATGCCCACAGACAGAAAGAGATGTAAATGTACTCTGTGACCTTAAAAACCATTCCCTGAAGATGATAAATGGTATAAGTTGTGGTTTCTTGAATTTGTATAATTTTTGCAAAAGTGATAGTAGCTGTACTAGGCCTGGGTCCTCTCTAAAGGCTGAACTTTGGGGCTTGTCTGCAAACTGTGCTGAAGCAACTGCTTGAGACTTTTCAAACAGAATGTGGGGGTTTATTGGGAGCTCTGTCTATGGACTTTGCAGCATTCTCTAAAGTAAGGCACTGGGCTTAGCACCCGAAAGGAAAATCCTTCAGCCTTCCCAGAACCCCAGAGATCTTTCTGGAATTCAGGTATGGACAAATGTGCCAAAGGTCTCCTAAGTGATTTGGTAAGAAAAGTGAACATTACTGCATTGATTTAAAACAGATATTTCTACTCTTGTTTCTGTGAATTGTCACTCTTTCCCTCTGGAATTTCTATGAAAGATGAGTGAGGAGCCCCTGTGGGATGGTCCCCAGAGCAGGTCTCAGAATACGGGGATGGCAGTAGCTCCTACAGTAGTGTCCACCCTGGCAGAGTGGGGTAGAACTCAGACGGCAAGAATGGCAATACCTATGGCAGCAGCCTGGTCCTGGCAGAGAGGGACAGTTAGCAACTCTCAGACCTCATCATAAGGCGGTACCAGAACTGGACAGGCTCTGGAACAAGGGTCATTGGTGACGCCCTAGCAGAACCTCTGATGCCTGAAGTAGCTTTCAACCCAAAAAACTGTGGGGCAAATACAGTTGGCAGTGCTCAAGGCTTGGAATAGGGAGAACATACCAGGCCCCAATATTGCCATGCCCATAGAAGTGTTTGGCTAGGCCCAGGGTTCAGGAGCATGATGATATCTCAGCAGTGGGAGTCTATCATTGCTCTATTGACATACAAGTGAACATCTCAGGCCAAGAAATGAAGAAAATGAGAAAAGAAGGAAGGAAGAATGAGAAGGAGCAAAGATAGAAGGGAGGAAAGAAATAAGTAAGGAAATAAGGGAAAAAAAGAAGGGATGAACAAAATAAAAAAGGAAATAAGGAGGGAAGGAAAGAAAGGAGGAAGTAAAAATGCATTTATTTAATATGTATCAGACACTGTGCTTTATGTTATCTCATCTGATCTCTACAAAGCTGGTAAGTGTCTGAGGCCATATTTGAACTCAGCCCTTCTGGACTCCAGGCCTAGCACTCTATCCACTGCACCTCCTAGCTGCCCACCACTGATAAGCATCTGATAAGCCCAAAAGATAATGCCCCCCCAAAAAATGAGAGCTATTTATGGACAAAAAATAATTTGAAATCAAAGTACAGAAGAGAAAGCTTTATGAGCTCCTTGAGAGGGATGGTCTTTTGCTTTTCTTGTCAACTCAAGCCTTAGCACAGTACCTGGCACCTTGTAGGCACTTAAATGTTTATCGATTGATTTGTTATTTAGATGCCCTCCCTCTTTCTGTTAGGGCTGGCTACATACTAGGAGGAGGTTTCAATTGCCTCAGGGGAATTGGATTGGATAGTAAACTGTGGGCATCCAGCAGCTGGGAACAGATTTGCTCACATTCTGTCTCCTTATGAGTCAAACCTAAAAATAATGAAAGATATAAATTCTCACTTGTTGAATTTTCATAAATTTTGTATTGGTAGTGATAATGGTTGACATGTCCATCAGCTGTGGCAGGCATGAGCACTCCCTAAAGCTGGATTTTGGCCTTGTGTAAGAATTGTGCCCAAGGAATTCCTTAGGATATTTTATATGGAATTTGGGAGTTCATTGGATTTTATGAGATTCTTTGGGACAAAGCAATGGGGGAAGAATCAGAAGGGAAAATACCTGATGCTTCCCAGAATCCTAGAGATCTTTCTGGAATTAGGGAATGGACAGATGTGTCAAAGACACCTCCCGTTGATTTCCAAAAAAAAAAAAAAAAGAAGCTACATCAATTTTCACATTTTGAAAGCGTTTCTCTTTTTCCTGTGAACTATAATCTTTTTTCTCCGGAATTCCTATTGAAGGATGAATGAGGAACTGCTATGAGATGGTTCCCAGAGCAGGTCTTAGAACAGAGGGACAAGAGCAGCTCCCATAACATGACTCAGCCTAGCAAAGTGAGCAGTGCACAGAATGCAGGAGTGGTAGAATCTGGTAGGAGCCTGTGAGGAATGTGCTATTATTGTATCCATTTTATAACTGAGGAAACTGTGGCAGAGGAAGGCTGACTTGCCCTAGGCCAAAAAGCTAATAAGTGTCTGAAGCCAGATTTGACCTCTTTCATTGACTGCAGGCTTTAAGTTTTACCATTTTTCTAGCCAGTGCCCAGTGCACTGGGGGACTTTGCTAGGCATAATACAGGGAGTGGAGACATTGCTTGGACCCAATACAATGAAACGGAACAACTACCAGTAGCGATTTGAAGTGATGGGGGCTCTGATGGCAGCAGGTGGTGGAATGGTCAGTGGCCCAGGCTTCAGGGGAATGGATACTGCCAGAAATCTTGTCAAAGGACTAGTGTAGACCTTTCTTATTTAATATTTAACTGATGGAACCCCTCCACATTGCAAGGGTAATATCTGAATATTCTCTGAGAGAGAAAAAAAAACCCTACGTCAATCTGTTTTGTGGCCAGGAATCATCTCTCCATGGTTCAAAGGAAAACAATAATTCAGAGACAGAATAGCAGGCAGCAGTACAAGTTTCACAGAAATGTAATCAAAACAGTTTGTAACATTACTATTTGGCTCTTCAAGCTTTAAAAAGAGCAATTATTATATCCCTACTGTGTATATACACACAGCACTGTGCTAAGTGTTGAGAGAGAAAAAAAAAAGATTCAATAAGACATGGTCCCTGACCTCATGGAGCTTAGAATCTAGGAGCTGGATTTGCCATAAACCCAGGTAGATATAATTCAACAGCTATAATTCAAAATGAACTCTAAGTCCATAGGTGAGACACAAACCAAATACAAAAGGGAGAAACCATTGTTGATTCTATGCTTCTGCCTGCTATTCCATCTCTAAATTATCTATTTCCTTTGGGCTGTGGAAAGAAGATTCCTGGCCACAAAAACAGACCTGCAGAGTATTTTTCCCCCAGAGGATTTTGACATATTACTTTCTCATGGGAAATTCACTGGTTTTTCCCTTCACAAGCTGGAGGGTTGTGGTCACAGAAATTATAAAACAACATAAGCAGTGCTATTCACACATCAAGAAGTCTATTCTTCATTTTCTTTCTTCCTTCTGTTAACTTGCTATTTATACTTCCAGGAAGGATGGAAACAAGAAGGAAGAGCAAGGGAGGAGTCATGTAGACAGGTAGAGAAATTGGGGGCTGGACTGGAAAAAATCTGGGCTTCATAAAGACACTATCTGAGCATGGGGCATATAGCAAAACACGTGGAAACCAGCATATCAGGAGAGGTCTCCATCAGAGAGCAGAGATAGAGATCCGAAGCGTGAGAGATGATCTCTCAGAAGTGAAGCCTCCTCAGGGGATCAATGGTTCTTGTTAATATTTCTTGACTGTTGCTTTCAAAACCGTCCCCTGCTCAGACCCTGTTTTTAAATGCTTAGCAGAAAGAATAGCCCTGCCCCCAACCTGACCTGGTTGCCCTTTGAAAAGCTTCCTGCCTTTTCTTGTCTCTGGGATAAGGGGGGAAAGGGTTAGGGAAGGGAAATCGCAGTAAATTTCAATTTCCTAGGAAATTACCTAATTCATGGGAATTTGGCCCTAAAGCCCCTCCAGATCACCACACCACTGCTATGTCAGCATTAGGTTTACTAAATAAGGACATGTATGTTTGGATTGGCTATACCCTGTTTCCTTGTTCTTTGTCTTGAATTTTCGAGCCTAGAATATAAGTCCGCCTCCCAGCTAAAGGGATAGGAAGATTTTTCCCACCTAGAATGTAAGCCCACCTCCCAGCTAATGGGATAGGAAGATTTTTCATGCCCTTTTTGTCCTTGGTGCTAGGAAGAAGTTTCCATGCTTAGACTGTGAGCTCTGAAGCCCAGCCAATGGGAAGGAGAGCCAGTGGGTGGGCGGGGGGGATTGCAGTTAGGATCTATATAATCTGCTGAGCTGAACACACTCCTGCTCTTTGGTCCTCTCCATCTTGTGGGTGCTCTGAGGGAGCCTTTCTCAAGAAAGCCAATAAATGAACTATTCTTTTTCCTAATATCTCTGAGTCTCCAATTTATTGGTAAAGGTCTTCGTACCCCACAAAAAAGTAATCAGGAGAAAGGATCCTATGTTAACGAGACTTCCACCTGTCATGAATACTGTGGTTCTAGTGAGGGAGAAAATAAATTTCCCTTTTGATCTTGATTCTCAGATGGAGAGAGAATACCGCTACCATTGCTCCTTTCCCATGGATATGAGTGGGATTCTCCCTAGCTGCATGCAAACAGGGGGCAGAGATATTATTTGAAAATTATTAGAGATGAGTGAATGAATTGAGCAAAGTATTTTTTGCTTTATTCTGTATAAAATAAACTGCATAATCATTTGATTCTAAGTGTCTGAATCAATGAATGCAATAAACAGTGGACAGAGAACAAAACTCAAAAGGTTTAGAACATAAAGTAATATAGGCCACAAACCTAATATTTTAATATTTTTAACAATATTTCATTTCAGGCCCTCTTTTGAACCCTGCCAGCATGTGCTTCATACCAGCTGCTTTGTGCTAAAAACACAGCCAGAACATGACTGGAAGGTGGGCAGAGTAACCTCAACATCTTGTGACTGAGCACCCTCTAGTGACCAGAATGCATATTGCAGCCTCTTAGGAAAGGGCTATCTCCAGTAGAGCCCAGAAAGCACTTATAAAATCAAATGACTGGTGGTTCAAGTAGAAAGCCTCCTCCTGGGCAATTCCAACATTGTAATTCCTTTCTTGATAATTATTACAGTAATACATTTAGAAAGCAACACCACAAAACCCTAAGATTCTTATGAGAAGAGGTTGTCCTATAGAATATTGTTTTTTGGGGTTGTTGTTTTTTTTTTTAGGCAACTGGGGTTAAGTGACTTGCCCAGGGTCACACAGCTAGTAAATATCAAGTGTTTGGTCTGAGGCCGGATTTGAACTCAGGTACTCCTGACTTCAGGGCCGGTGCTCTATCCACTGAGCCACCTAGCTGCCCCCTGTTAAAAATGATTGCTGATATGAATATACCCTACCAGTCTGGTTGCTGTTATACAATACTCAACAGAATGAACTATATTTTACCTTTGAATGCCCTCTCTCATTGAACATTCCCATTAGTGAAAGAAATGAACCATTCTTTATAGTCATTGAAAATATACCATGACTGAATACCATGTTGAACTATAATCTTCTTTGCATAGTTTACATCTTTAACAAGGTTATCTTCCTGAAGTTCAAAAAAAGAAATGAAAGAAGATATAAGTAAGCTTCAAATTCATTTTATCTAAAAGAACCAACCCTACTTGTTCAGGCAATAGAAACAATATTGTAAGATTATTGTCCTAAATTTCAGATAAATGGGACTGCAGTAGAGAAAGATCTGTTTTCTCATTCATTTCTTTCAAGACCTACATGGAACACAACACTTTAATCAAACTGAGTTGAATTTCTATATGACTTTAAGGCTTACAAAGTACTTTTCTCTCCATAACCCTATGAAGGAGGCAGTTATCCCCACTTTTCAGATGAGAAAATTGAGACTCATAGAAGAGATGTGAAGGGTCCAGGGTCAAACGCATAGTCAATGTTAATGTCAGAACTCAAAGCCAGGTGACTAGGCTGCAGGGACAGGGTGTAGGGTGCATGACAACAGGTCATCTATTTTAAAAATCAAGAATAAAGTCAAGCATGAATGGAAATACTTTTTCATTTTTTTTTCATTCCAATTAAAAAGGACAGTGAGTTGTTATTACTGTTGTTGTTGTTACTTTAGTTAACACATCCTTAAGTCATGCTAAGATATGAAGACTAGGGAGTTGTCTGAGATGAAGTGATTTGTACACAATCACTCAGCTGTCAGATAATGACAGATGAAGGATTTACACCCAGGTCTTCCTGTCACCAGTTCAAGGCCTTTAGCCAGTGCCCCAAGGTGACTGACCACACAGAACAGCAGCTTGGAAAAAATAATATTTGACTCACTGATCACAAAAAACAGTTAGGGCTAGAAGTAGTAAAGCTACACATCTTAGGCAGAGATGCTGGAGCTGAAAAAGCCAGATTCGAATCTTGCCTTGGACACTTCCTCCTCACTGTATGACTTGGGCAAATCACTTTACTTCCCTGGACCCCACTTTAACCATCTGTGATGGACTAGATGGCTTCTTAGATCTCTTCTACTTCTATTATCCTCCAATGCGTACTAATAAGATCAGCCTGAACTGATGAAAATTTTCACTAGAGGCATTCCCCCACTTAAGGGCATTTGTTGCTGGAAGCTCATTTAGGGAGCTACCTAAAATGAAAAGATAATTTGAAAGATTGTGTCCATTCCCTCTGATTGACCACATTCAAAAGGACTAAGAACTGATACTCTCCTAAGAAGAGAGCCTGTTTGGGCTTGGGAATGATGAGCAGGGACTGGAAAGTGAATTAGAAACTAGGAGTTGCTTACTGGACTTCTTAAGCTTCTTCCCTTATATAAGTTTTTAATCTGCATAGCTATCTACCTAATTGAGCAGTGTTTCTGTGCCCTAAATCCCTGAGGTTGCTCTTACCTGACCACTTAACTACACTCTTTCAATGCATTTGGTTTCTTACCATCATCACACTAGTAGTAACCGTTGATCTGAAATATCCCACAGTCAACGTTTTTATCTCCAGGGTTGTAGTGAGTACCTTTGGTGTTCAAATTGCTTTCTGCTCTGCCAAGCAGAGAAAATATATGTATATACATACATATCTATAGATATATAGATAGAGATAGAGATAGAGAGAGAGCTGGTGAAGGAAATGGCAAACCATTCCACTACCTTTGCCAAGAAATTCCCAAATAGGGTGGCTGAGAGTCAAACAGGATTGAAATAGCTCAACAATAATGAAGCATTACTTTTTGCTGGAGTGAGCTGATGGTTAAGTTTTCAGTGTGGGCTTCTTACACTTTGGAAAGAGGTAACCATTACAAATCAGGGCTTAGCTTACTGTTTTGTTCATTGTCTACACTTAAGAAATTGATTGAGAAAATGTTAATGGTGCAGACAAAACTTAAGTGTGTAGTGTGTAAATCTAAAGCATTATTTAGATGGTAGTTCTTGTTTTTCTGTTGTTGTTAATGCAGATCCTCAGATTAGCTTTCAAAGCCATTCATAACCTGTACCCCTTTTACTTTTCCAGTTTTCCTCTACCTTATACATTTTCCCCAGTACCCCCCTCCCCATATTCTTTCATTCATTGACATTGATGTACTTGCACTTCTATGAATCATTTTCACAGGCTTTCACCTATGCAAGCAATTTGATTTTAGCCCCATATAACAATGATCATGCTCTATGACCAGGTGGGATTTATAACAGGAATGCATGGCTGCTTCAGTATTAGGAAAACTATCAACATAATTTTGGAGAACGATTAGAACCCAAAGCTATTAGAGACAGGAACCATTATCTCCAGCTTGATTTCCTCAACACCAGAGTCCAGGAGCACTTCTGATGAGCTGCACACTGAGGAAGAAGGGGTTTTTTGGCCAGAATTTCTGGCTCTTCTCCAAAAACCTTGAAATTTCTTCTAAGAGATACCACTTTCTACAATTGACTACACTATGACAAGAAATGCCCTCTGATTCAGCAATTCTGTAAGGCTTCAGTAGGTGTTAAAAAGGCAGCTGGTATAGGTGGGGCATGTGGGCATGGCTAAGGATCTAATCTAAAATTTAGGACTCAGATTTGCAAAACTATAGGGAAATAAACTTGCTAATTTAGCATAGTGGATTTGGAAGGAGACTGTAGGTTTAGTTTCAAGTGAAATAAGGCATGAATTCCCTATCCCTACCCCTAATTTTTACCCATGAAAATTTGGCTTCTGAGAACTTTTGTTTCCAATTATATTAACACCCAAAGAAATGGAAAAAATAAGAACAAATCTTGCATTCCTCTGAAACTGTCACCCCCATTCTTTTTTTATTTTTAAATTTTTAAATTTTATTAATTTATTTTGATTTATCAACAACCACTTCCATATGCTTTTGAGTTGAAAATTTTTCTCCCCCTTCCTCCCCCCCACCCTCCCCAAGACAGCACACAATCTGATATAGCCTTTACATTTATATTCCTATTAAACATATTTTTACATTAGTGAAGTTGTAAGTAAAAATTAAAACCAATAGGAGGAACCATCAGAAAGATGAAACAAAACTCAACAGAAGGTAAAAATAAGTGATAGCAATTCGACTTCCATAGTTCTTTCTTTGGATGTGGACGGCATTTTCCACCCCAAGGCCTCTGGAGATGTCTCAGATCCTTGTAATGCTGAGAAGGGTTCAGTTTAACAATATTAGTCATCACATAACATGGATGTTATTGTGTCACCCCCATTCTTAACCCCCATCTCCTAACGTCTGTGGTGATCCACATGAGATTGGACTTACAGTAGCCAGCCTGACATGATGGCAGCCTTCCTTGTGTAGCTGCTTTATTGTTCTGGCAAATTCATGTCTTTCCATCTTCTTATTCAAAAAGCTGATTTACTGAGGACTAACTCAAACTCTAATTAGTATTAGTCAGTTCATTATGATTCCATAGGGATAGTGATTATAAGTTCTGTGTATTTGGCCACGGAACTGGGTGCTGCAGATTGTAAGTGCACTTTCTTAATCTTATAGGAAGTTAACCAGAGGCCCTCCACTCTTTTTTTACCGTGTCATAATAACCAAGCCCAATGTGGCAGAGGTGGCTCACTTACATAAAAAATCCCCCAAATTTATTTTTGTATCTCCAGACCATTCTCCCTTGTCCAACATAAGCAGTCCATCTTATGACCATCTTATGACCACCTATCCAGTGGAGATACCCTATGCCTTATCCATCTTATGACCACTTATTCAGTGGAGGTGTCCCATGCTTCACCCAACCCGGGATCCTGCTGATATATTGCTTTGCTTATTTTAGCCTATGCATCATATGTCAACCAAGAAAATTATTTGGTATTTGGTATAGCTGTTCTTGAATGTTTACATATCTAAACCTATAAAAGGCAGCCCTGGAAGGAGATGGCATCTCAGGTTGTGAGGAAGATCTGAGGTCCACTTCATTGGAAGGGACCATGGCCCTTTAAGAAAGTTCCATTGGCACAGAGCTCTGTCTCAATCTCTCTTGTAGTAGGTTGAATACAATAAGTTGATTAAGTTTTTATCCCATGTTACCACTGACTGCCATGGGAAGAAAGATGAACTCTAGAAGGAGTACCTTCATGTTGTCTGAGTAGACAAACTGCCAAGATGTGCCACTATTTAACTTCTCTGTTACATTCCTCTTCTTTGCTGTTTGAGGGCTCCACATCCTAGCTATGTGGAAATCGAGATCAGCTTATGGCTACATTTCCCACTTTCCCTGAAGGCAGAAGACCTAACACATGGCATGGCACGTAACTCTCCCTCTCTCCCAAAATCCAATTAGGGTGAGGAGAGGGAAAATAGATTCTGCTTTTCTATGGTTATACCAGACTTATCCAACATTAATGCAACTGATTTACCAGTGAATTAAAGTGTAACAGAAGATAGAACTCAGAAAACAGGCTCAAATCCACATTCCTCAAGGCTAATGCCAATTAAAATGCGAAGAATCACAAAAACTTTTCACACGTGAAAGCTGAGGATAATTATAATCCCAATATATACAAGTCAGAGAATCACAGAATTTCAGAGCTGAAATAAGAGTCCAACCCATTCCCAACCTGAGTTCGAATGGAATCTTCTCAGAACACAGGAGATGAAAAGTCCTACAACTTCTGCTAGAATCCAAAATATAGTCACATTTTTAACAACTTTGAAACATTTACTCATTTTATCTGAGATAATATGTATGAAGCAATTCATAAACTTTAAATCACTGTATAAATGTCAGTTATTACAATTACTCATGGAGAAGAACATTAGCAGCACTCAGGCCCTATCAATGGGGTAGTTTGCACTTCCCAACAGTGGCATGGCCTAGTATTGGTCAGGTCCTGTAACAGGGGTCATTGTTGAGACTTTAACAGGGCCTATAGTTCTTATAGGATCACCGAAGCCAAAACAGGCACGGTGGTGTCAAATATACTGGGTCACTGCTTAAGTGCTGGCAAAGAGAGGAGGTGCCAGGTCCCAATTGTGGAAGGGCCCATAGCAGTGCTGGGCCATGCACAGTGGGATAGGAGCATGACTATTGTCCCAGCAATAGGACATATCCCATCATTGATCTACTGACACAGAGGTAAAGATCTCAGGCCAAGGAAAGAAGGAAGGAAGGGGTGAAATAAGCATTTATTTCACTCTTAATAGTTGCCAGGCACTGTGCTAAATGATTTACTAATATTTTCTCATTTGATGCCCCCGCAATCCTCAGAGGTAGGTGCTATTATTTTCCTCATTTTATAGTTGAGGAAACTGAGGCAGACAAAGGTAAGTAACTTGCCCAGGGTCACACAGCTAGTAAGTGTCTGAGGCTGTAGTTAAATGCATTTTTTTCTGATTCTAGGCCATAACCTCTATTTACCTCACAACCAAGTGGCCATGGTACTGCAAGACTTTGCTAGATGGGTGTAATGCAGGGAGTGGAGACATTACTTGGACTCAGCAAAATGGATAGTGAAGAACCTAGTGGGAATTAGATGTGGTAGGTGTTCCAAGAGCAGCAGGAAGTGGAATGGCCCATGGCCCCAGCCCCAGTGGCAGTAACATAAGCAGCCGTGCAGGCCTCAGGCAAATGAACATTGCCACAGATATTGTAAAAGGCAAGCCTACTGTAGCCCTTTGCTTACTGTAATCTACAAGTGATGGAACTCCTCCATGTAGCTGCTATTATGGTACACATTGGACAGCTCTTTCCTAGAAAGTGGTTAAAGCAGAGGTTCCCAAACTTGTTTGGCCTACCACCTCCATTTAAAAAAAAAAAATACTCAATGTCTCCCTGAAGATCTACTTTTTTAAAAAAACACTTTAACAGTTGTTGTTGTTTTGATTTGTTTTAAAATTTGCATCATTTCAAAAAATATTTTTAAATAAAATGATGTACCTTAAATTTAATAATTTATTGTAAATTTGTGTTTTTTCCTGCACTGAAATTTTAATGATATGGTATTGCCTCATATAATCATAGTGCATTGTATTGTAAGCAAGTCATTACACACATGCAATCTTGCCAATACATGCTGGATTTCCCCACAATGCATGACTGCCAACACTTGCTTGTTAAGACCTGTTGGTGGACTTGAACACTGATTGCTTATAACTTGCATATTGTGTGT
This sequence comes from Phascolarctos cinereus, assembly GCF_003287225.1. Lineage (NCBI taxonomy): Eukaryota > Metazoa > Chordata > Mammalia > Diprotodontia > Phascolarctidae > Phascolarctos > Phascolarctos cinereus. The sequence continues at coordinate 234,509,568 of NW_027555514.1, read as the reverse complement.
TTATTTGGAGAATAATATAACATTTGTAATGTAATTTTATAATAATGTAATGTTTGTAATGTAATATAATGTATTAAATGTAGTAATATGAACATTACAACTTTAACTCTGTTACACAAGAGATGAAACATGAATGGTTTTTTCAAAAATTTTTTCTCTTCTCTTCATGTTTCCACCAACCCCCTTATTTTTATTCAATGCCCCCAAACTGCACCCAAGGCCTCAACTACCCCCCCGGATCTTTCATGCCCCCTATGGAACAGTATTGCCCACTATGGGAACCTAGGGAAAAGATCAAGAAGCAGCTGTTGAGAGGTAGCTTGTTTTCTGGTAATATCAGGAAAGGGAGTCTATTTATTCAGCCAACCTTGAATAATGGAGACAGTCCCTCCCTCAGCTAGGGAATCTAAAAGATCAAAAATTTGGTTGCTCAACTCCTATCCCCTATGGGTTTCCTAAGGAAGGGTAGTTATCACTTGTGGGCTACAAACCATTGCGTGATTATTCACGTTTATGGATTGTTGTTATAAAGTTTGCCCCTTGGAGAGGTGAAAGGGTTTTGACCCCTTAGCTCCCTTCTTCCACACTTCCTGGTGATCTAAAACAAAAGTCATTTCCAAAGGTAGGAAGCCAGTGGATGGCTTTCTCAAGCTTGACCAACACACCATCAAGACCAATGCACAGGCAGAGAAACTGTGGCCAATAGAATCAATGCAATATTCCTATTAAGAATCCTTTTTTTGGCATCCTACTGTTGAGTAGTGTTCGTTGCCTTTTGAACATGATTCACTAGAAGACGTCAAAAATAGGCCTTGCCTACATATTTGTCCTGGTAACAGTTAATTGGAAACAGCTAAGTGGAGAAGGGGAAATTCAGAAAAAGAACCCTAGGTGGCCATCCTGTTTCCATGGGTGCTGGCTGCGTTCCCATGAGGAAGCTCCTATTGCCTTACGGGGGATTGATTGTACAGTAAACTGTCTGTGGGCATTGAGCAACGAGGAACAGGTGCATATGTATTCAGTGCCTTTAACACTCATCACCTGAAGAGTATAAATTATATAAACTGTGGTTTGTTGAATTTTCATAGTTTTTATATTAGGAGCCCGTCAGTCAATACGCATGTCTAAAGTACTTTATGTGCCAGGCATTGTCCTATGTGCTGGGGATGCAAAGAACAGCAAATAAAGAGACCTTGGACTCTAGAAGTTCCCACTGCAAAGGAGGAGAAAACATGCCAATTGATATGTATAAGGCAGCTCTATACACAGGACAAATAAGAAATAATTAACAGAGAAGGCACAAGAATTCAGAGGGATTGGGGAGGGCTTCTTGCCTTTTAGCTGGGACTTGAAAGCAGCCAGGGAAACTTGGAGAAGGAGATGAGGAGGGAGAAAATTCCAAACATGGGGGACAGCTATACAAAATACCCAGAGCCAAGATACAGATTATCTTTCTCTTGAAATAGAAATGAGGCTAGTATCACAGGATAGAAGAGTAAGTGGGGGGATGTAAGGAGTAAGAGAATTGGCAAGGTGATGTTGGAACAAAGTTACGAAGGGCTTTGAATGCCCAAAATATGTGATCTGGAGGTGATAAGGAGTCCCTGGAGCTTACTGAGTTGGGGGGGAGGGGAATGTGGTTGAACCTCTGCTTTCACAAAATTACTTTAGTGGCTAAATGGAGGATGGATTAGAGTGAAGATAGACTAAAGGCAGCCAGTCCCACCAACTGGGTCTCATGATATTCCAAGTGTGAAATAATCACCAGCATGATGGTTTTATCAGAGGAGAAAATGGGGTGTATTTGAGAGAAGTTGCAAAAGTGAAATCATCAGGCCTTGGCAAGAGATTGGGTATGGTGGGGGAGGATGAAAGAAGTGAGAAATCAAGGCTAACATCTAGCTTGGGAGCCTTTGGAACTAGAAGGATATTGGTGCCCTCAAAGGGAAGTTTGGAAGAGGGGAGAGTTTAGGGAGAAAGAGAATGAGTTCAGTTTTAGATATGTTGAGTTTAAGTTGTGTATGGGACATCCAGTTTGAGATGTCTGAAAAAAATCAGAAATGTGAGACTGGAGGTCAGCAGAGAGATTATTGAGAATCATCTGCATAAGAGGTAATAATTGGATCCTTGGCAGCTGATGAGATGACCAAGTGAGGCCCAATTGGAAGCCCAATGATTCTGGTGCTGCTTCTGTTTGTCCTCACTGCTTCCATTGGGAGACCCACCACGAATGGCATAGGTTTGGCATCACCCTCCACACAGCCCAGATTGTTAACCTCAGGGACTCAGCCCTTCTCCAGAGGAAGACGAAGCCTGGGATTTCTGCTCTTCTTTCTGCTCCATGTGCTGTCACTCCTTCAGGGGCCTGTTATATTGCTTCTCCTTGTTGTGTGTTTGTTTGGGGTGTTATTATTATCTCTCTTGTTTTATCATTTCTTTTCCTACTCTGGTGCTACCTACAGCAGGCTACTCACATCCGTAAGTCTAGGCTTGTCCAGTATTGGACCTAAAGCCATTTAAGTGAAGGAAGACTCCCTGGAAGACTTTTAAGAATTCACCATGAAGCAGTATCATAATGGCTCCAAAGATTATGCTAGTTTTTCTTTAATAGCATCAAAGCCATCTTCCAGGTTTGATTTCTTATCCCATTAAGGTTCAGGCCATAGTCATTGACCTAGCACCCTGGTGGCCTAAGTACAAAACTCACTCCCCCAAAACACAAGGATGCCTGGGGTGGTTCTCTCTCAGGCTTGACCAGCACATCAGCATGGCCTTCATAAAGGCAGCGAAGTCTCAATGGAATCCATGATATAATCTTTTTGAATATCCTTTCCTAGATACAACTAAGGAAACCTCCTTTAGTTAACTGTCAGGTGGTCTGAGAGTTTCATTGTGTTCCAGTTCCAAACATGAAGCATCTGGCAGGCCTGAAACCTATCTGGCCCATGACCCCATGAGATAAGAGAATCAGAGGAATAAATTTGTGGTGTTTAGTATAGAGAAGAGATTTGAAACAATGGACACGATAAATGCCTTTTAGTATTTGAAGGGTTATCACTTGGAAGAGGAGTTAGACATGTAAATGTTTCAGAAAGGGTGAGGCTGGTTCAACATGAGGAGAAACATCCTAACAATTTGATACGCCCACACATGGAATGTGCTGCTGTGGGAGGCACTGGAAGATGTCATTGGAAGTGTTCAAATGGAGACTGGATAATGCCTTGTCCTGAATCATTGGTTCATAGATTTATAAAGGGAAGAACTTTAGAGATCATCACATCTGCTCCTCTTATTTTCCAAATAAGGAAACTGAGGCCCAGGGAGGTAAATGTCAGGATCACAGAGCTAGTATTTGAGATGGAAATTCAAATCTATTTCTTCCCATCTCATGCCCTATCTGCATTGTAGGGAAATTCTTATTCAATTAATAGTTTGGACTTTATGGACCTCAAGGTTCCTTCCTAGCCAGATTCTTTGATTCTGAAAAAAAAAAGTATAATCCAAAGGAAAAAAAAATCCTAAAGATATTGTCAAAATTTATAATTATGCCTATTAAGCTTCATTTTTCTGAAAAAGCCTTTTGAAGTCCTTTTCAAACTTGTTTTGCCTTCACTTCCTTCAATCAATTCATAAAAAATCCTTAAAACTTGCAATTATGAGGAAAAAAAACCTAAGACACTTATTCACAATTACAGAAATCAGAAAGTAATTGGACATTTATAGTCCTTATGTACTATAAGGCTAATTTGTAATTTTGAGAGTAGGAGTAGATATCTGCAGAAAGAGACAGGTGCTAGGAAGCCATTACCAGCTTCTAGACTCACAGATTAATTAGAAGGTACTCTAGAGCTCATACAACCCTTTCATTTTATCAAAGAAGAAACCAAGGCCTAGTTTGTTGATTTGCCCCCAAATCACAGAGTTAGTGACAGAGATGGGACTTGAGGCCTGGTCTTCCGACTTATTCTAGTATTCTGTCTACTGCATCACTGCTCTCCAAAGTTTTTTGATAGAGCAAATCTATCAGCAAAAGATTCTTGAGCACAGTCCCCCCCATATGCATATACAACTTATTTATGAATTATAAAATGTGCTACTTTATCAGCAATTATGTACATCATAAACTTAGCCCAAAAGAGAAATTTTAAAAGGGGGCAAGTATGACTATGTGGTCCTAGGGCCAATAGGGAGCCAGTAGAGTTTGAGTAGGGCAGTGACATGGTCCTATCTGTGCTTTAGAAAAATCACTTTTCCATCTGTGTGGAGAATGAATTGAAAACGGGAAAGCTTCAAGGCAGGGAGACCAACATTGTGACTGTGTGGGTAAGAGGCGATGATGGTTTGAACCAGGATGGCAGATGAATGAATAGAGGGAAGGGGACACGTATGAGGGAATGGGGAGGCAGAACTGACAATATTTGGAAACTGGATGAAGGTGTAGATGTGGGGTAAGGGAAAGTGAGGGGTCAAAGATGCTATGAAAACCTCGGTGACTGGCAAGATAGCCATGCCTTTGACAACAATAAGGCAGTTTAGAAGAGGTATGGATTTGGGGGAAAATAAAGTAATGATATTGTCCAAACAGATCACCACCATCCAAACCTATTTGTCCTTTGTGATTTATTTTGTCTCATTTAAAATGAAAAGCGGAGAGGCAGGGCCCTTACCCTCCCTTTGCTGTTCCGGCCCAGAATTTACCCTTCCAGGAGCATCTGCTGTAGTCCTAGGCGGTAGGGGTAAGGGTAGGGGTAGTCCTTGGGGTAGGGGATGGAGGTAGAATTTTCACTGTACCTGCACAAGTGCTGTTCTAGGGTCCTGGGAGCCCTGAAGGACTAACATACAGCTTAGAAAGGAGGGAAGATGGGAGCTTTCACAGCATGTGGAGCACAATGGTGGGGAGTGTTGGAGGATAAGGGTATGTGTGGTTGTATTGGAGACAAGCCTGATAATTGCCTACCTCTGCAAGGGTAGAATTCTCTCTTCCCACCTTCCCAGTTGTTGATGACCACTGCACTACCCCAGAGTACCTTTGGTTATTGCCATGAAGTATGATAAATATGAAGAATCTACAGAAATATAGAAAGATCTGCACAAGAGGAACCACGGAGAAGCCAGAAATCACATGGAAAGGAGAAAGTCAACCATCAGTACCAGAAGCTCATATCCTTGTCTATTGATAAAGGAGGAAAACTTCACAAATTATTTTAAAAGATTTTACATCTGTTCTTCAAGCCAAGTGATCTAGAGGCAACAAGAACTTTACATTTTAACACTAGTTCTCATGTTGTTGTTTTTTTTGAACCACCCCTAGTCTCTTGTGTTTAGCAAACTTTGTATTTGGAATTGGTTTGAGTTCTCATTAATTTTTTGCATATATCAATTTTGCAATACCATCGCTTAACTGTGCTTAAATGTGCAGGCATTAAGGGCAAGTCATTAAGAACCCACTTTGAAATTTATGATCTTGAAGTTACACACAGATTGATACAAATACTTTTCATTCTGATTTTTTACCCCTGGTTTACATTATGTGGCACAGATTTTTCTCTATATCTTTCTCTATATTTTTCTTTTATCTGCTCCAGCCCCCTTACCTTTACTCTGTGAGTCTATCTATGTTTCAAGAGTGAAATTTTGATGCTACCTGCACAAATGCTGTTGTAGGTACCTAGGGACCCTGACACACACCTTAGAAAGGAAGGAAGTTGGGAGCTTTCAAAGCAGATGGATCAGAATGGTGGGGGATGTTGGAGGATAAGGGTAACTGTGATTGTAATAGAGAAAAGTCTGACAACTGGCTCTCTCTGCAGGGGTACAGTTCTCTCTTCCCACCCTCCCAGTTGCTGATGACCACTGCACTGCACCAGAGTACTTCAGATATATTGCCAATGACAAATATGAAGAATCTGCAGAAATATGAAAAGATCTGTACCACGTAATATAAACCAGTGGTAAAAAATCAGAATGAAAAGTATTTGTATCTTTGTATAAATGCAAGACCACAAATTTCAGAGTCGGTTTTTAATGACTTGCCATGAATGTCTGCACATTTAAGCAAAATTAAACAATTTTATTGCAAAATTGACATGAGAAATGAAATTAATTTCAAAAATAAAGTTCAAATAAAAATAGACAAGAGACTGGGGATGGTTCTGAAAATAACAACATGGGAACTAGTATTAAAATGTAAAAGATCACTTTGCATCTGTATCAATTGGCTTGAAGAACAGATGCAAAGTCTTTCAAAATACCTTATAAATTTTTTTTTTCCTTTGTCGATAGACCAGGGTATGGGCTTCTGGTACTGATGGTTGACTTTTTCCTTTCCATGTGACTTCTACCTTCTCCATGGTTTCTCTTGATTGACAGTAGTGGTTTCTAGACTGTGGCATTAAGGACACACACATATTCAAGAACAGTTGTGAAATTCTTGTACGTAAAAAGATGCCCATAGGCAAAACGAAATAACGTGACGTGTCAACAAGTCCCTTCCTGGTCATTCAAGCTGAGTAAATGTCAATGAGGTAATCATTAGGCAGTTTCTTCACCAAGAAACCAGTAATACCTGTTGTCTGAAGACACATATTAGAAGGAACACTTTCTTTAGATGTAAATAAAGTATTACATACCTATAAACTATAACAAAAGAAATAATAACTTGAGAATTCTCACTGGGTGTAAAACCAATGACAAAAGCCCTATACTAAACGAATAAATCAACAAGCATTTATTAAACGCCAACATATGTCAACCACTGTGTTAGCCATTAAATGTAGAAATACACAATGAAACTGTCCCTGTGATCAAGAAGTTTACATTCTTCTGGCTCTACTACATTTCAAATCTATTAAAACAAGAAAGTTATACAACTGATGGGGTCATCAAAGGAACAGAGACCAGAATGCCTGTGCTACAAATTAACAAAATTTGAACAAACAAATGGAGAAGTCAGTGTTGGAAGAGCCTGAGGAAGATAGACACACATGTGATTTTTTTAAATTCTTTTTTTATTGTGAACTTAAACTTTAAACATGAAGATTCCAATAAACAAAGAAGAGAAATTGTAGATGAATATAATGGAATATCATTGTGTTGCAATAAATGGCATATAAAGAACATGAGGAAGCAAGAAGATGTGTATGGACTGATGCAGAATAAAACAAGTAGAAGTAGGACCAACATACAATGACTAAACAGAGTAAGTGGAACGATTTCTAAAGGAAAGGCAGGCTCTAAGTAACTAGAAAATCAATAATAATTGTAGAAATTAGCAAATGAAACATAACATCTTCTTCACAGCTGACAGCTGCATACCCTTTCAGATGGAATAATGTTTCTCTTATGTGACAGAGTTCAATTCTTTGGTGAGAAAGGGATGGAATATTCAGAAATGATTTACCTCTTTTATTTATTTCCTATTTATCCTGTGTATAGCTTGTTGTGTATATATTTGTTTACATGTTGTCACCCCCATTGGATTGTCTCCTTGAAGAAAAGGGACTGTCTTTTCCCTCTTTTTGGGTTCCCAATGCTCAGCACGGTATCTGGAACATTGTAGGCACTTAGTAAATGTTTATTGAATCTAATTACATGTATAAATATATATATATATATGTATTCACATTATACTTATAATATAAAATATTATATACATACACACATACATATATAATAAAGGGCACCAATAAATCTTTCTTATGGGGAGGGGAAGGGAAATAAAGGTGAATGTTACCAATTCCAAGAACTAAAGCTAAGTCTAGACCCAAATTCTTTTTAAAAAAAAATCACTCTTATATGGGAGAATATACAAGACATTCCATACTTCTGTCTAACATAATGAAAACTTCCTTGGCAGTAGTCCTTCCTGCATGTACTTGTATTGCTCATCACAGGTAGCAGTCTTCTAGAAGAAAGGAACTAAGAGGTCATTACCCTCTTGCAGGACGCCTATCCCAGGAGCCTATAAGCACTGCTACTCACTCAGTGGTCCTTCCCTAGCCCAATAGTTGGGACTTCCCCTTCTGTAGGAACCCCATAGGTTGACAGAGGCTGAAACACCAAATCTTTGCCCCTTTAGAGGCTTCAGCTAAGGAATGATCTCCATTTTTCAGAGTGGCCTGAGTCTCATTTCCCTGCTCACCTCAGAAAAAAATCAACCTTGGTCATCTGAACCCTTCCTAGGAAAGAACTGTCCAATGGGAACCATAATGGCAGCAATGTTGGAGGGGTTCCATAAGTTGCAGATTGCAGTAAACAAAGGTCTACACTAGGCCTGCCTTTGCCAAGGTTTCTGGTGGTGTCCATTCCACTGGGGCCTTGGCCACTAGTCATTCCACCACCTGCTGCCGTTGCAGTCCCCACCACTTTCATTTGCCACTAGTGGTCCTCACTGTCCATTGTGCTGGGTCAAAGGAATGTCTCCACTCCCAAGCACAATGCCTAGCAAAGTCCCAAAGTGCCATGGGAACCAGCTGGAAAGATGAGTAGAGCCTAAGGCCTGTAGTCAAAGAAAGAGGTCAAATCTGGCTTCAGACATTTACTATGTTTTTGACTCTGGGCAACTCACTTAACCTTTGTCTGCCTCAATTTCTTCAATTATAAAATGGAGATATTAATAGCACATATTTCCTAGGGTTTTGTGAGGATCAAATCAGATAATATATGTAAAGCACTTAGCGCAGTACCTGTTAAATGCATATTAAATAAATGCTTTTTATCTTCTTTCTTTCTTTCTTTCTTTCTTTCTTTCTTTCTTTCTTTCTTTCTTTTCTTTCTTTCCATCCTCCTTTCTTTCCTTCTTTCTTTTTTATTTATTTCATTCCTTCTTTTCTTCACTTCTTATTTCCTTATTTCTTTATTCCTTTCCTTCTGTCCTTCCTTCCTTCCTTCCTTCCATCATTCCTTTCTTATTTTCTTCCTTCCTTGGCCCAAGACCTTCACTTATATTATCAGTAGAGCAAGGATAGACTCCCACTGCTGAGATATAATCATGTTTCTCTCCCCTAGGCCTGGCCAAACACTGCTATGGGCACTCCAATATTGGTGCCTGGCACTTCCTCCCCATTCCAGGCCTTGAGCACTGACCATAGTACTTGCCACCCAGTTTTGGGTTGAGAACTGCTGCAGGCATCATATGTGCTTGCCAGATCCTCACCAAAAATGACCTTTGTTCCAGAGCCTGTCCAATGCTGGTGCCTGAGCACTGCCTCTTTATGACAGAGTCTGAGAGCTGTCATTGTCTCTCTCTGTCAGGACCAGGCTTCTGCCATAGGTACTGCCATTCTTGCAGTCTGAGCTCTGCTGTAGGAGCTGCTGCTCTCCCCTTACTCTAAGACATGCTCTGGGAACCATCCCACAGTGCCTCCTCACTCATCCCTCACTAGAAATTCCAGAGACAAAAAAATTCACAGAAACAAGAGTAGAAGTATCTCTCTGAATACAGCGCAGGAGTGTCCACTTTTCTTAGCAAATTATCTAGGAGGCCTTTGGCACATTTGTCCATACCCCAATTCCAGAAAGATCTCTGGGATTCTGGGAAGGCTGAAGGATTTTCCTTTCAGGTGCTAAGCCCAATACCTTACTCTACAGAATCCTGCAAAGTCCATAGACAGAGGTCCCAATAAACTCCCAAATCCTATTTGCAAAGTCCAAAGCAGTTCCTTCTGCAGTTTTCAGACAAGCCCCAAAGTTCAGCTTTTAGAGAGGACCCAGGCCTAGTACAGCTACTAGGCCTATAAACACTATTCCTTTTGATGCAAAAATTATACAAATTCAACAAACCGTGTCTTATGCCATTTAGTATCTTCAGGGAACAGTTTTTAAGGTCACAGAGTGCATTTACATCTGTTTCTCTCTGTGGGCATTCCTGCTAAAAGCCCAAAGACAGTTTGCCATCTAACCAATCTTTGCCACTAGGAGCTTTCTTATGGGACCAAGAAAAGCAAGGAGGCCATCCAAGGTTCCTGTTCTCTGCATTGCCCCTTCCCCTGACTGCCAAATCCAGTGGCCTTTCTCAATCCTCATTCTCCTTGGCTTCTCAGCAGCCTTTGACACTATCCTCTTCTTCTCCTTGATACTCTATTCTCTCTAGGTTTTCAGGGCCCCATTTTTTGGGTTCTTCTGTCCATATCTGACAATTCCTTTTCAGTCTCCTTTGCTGGATCTTCATTCTTGGTCGTACCCACTAAGGGCTATCCTGTCCCCTAGGACTCGGTCCTGGACACTCATCTCTTCCCACTGTACTCTATTTCATGGGTTGATCTTGTTATTTCCTGCCTCTATTTTTTTCTTCCTTCCTTATATCTGTCCTCATTTCCTTACTTGCTTTCTTCATTCCTGCTTTTTTCCTTTAGTTTTTAATTCCTTTATTCTCTCGTTTCTTCCTTCCTTCTTTCCTTCCTTTCTCTCTCTATACTATTCCACATGGGGATCGCATCAGCTCTCATGAATTCAATGATCTCTTTTGCAGATGATTCTCAAATCTATTTATCTAAGACCCAATCTCTCCTCTGATCTCCAGTCTCACATCCTCGGTTTTTTCAGACATCTCCAACTGGATATCCCATAGACATCTCAAACTCGACGTGTACAAAACTGAACTCATTACCTTTTCCTAAAAGCATTCCCCTTCCAAATTTCCTTATTACCTTTGATGGCACCAATATCCTTTCAGTCTGACAGGCTTCTGAGCTAGGTGTCATCCTTCCTTGATCACTACGTATCATCCCCCATACCCAGTCTCTTGCCAAGACTACTTGATCTCACCTTCGCAACATCTCTCCAATACATACCATTCCCTCCTCCGATACCACCATCACCTTAGTGCAGGCCCTCATTGCCTCACACTTTGACTACCATGACAGCCTATTGGTGGAACAGCCTGCCTGTCTACTCCATCCTCCATTCAGCCACCAACATGATTTTCTGACAGCATAGGTTCGACCACATTCCCCTTCCCCCCTCAACTCAATAAACTCCAGACATTTCTTTATCATCTCCAGGATTACATGCCTCTCTTTGGCATTCAAAGCCCTTCCTAACCTAGCAGAACAATATTGTCTTAAAAACAACTTTCAGCAAAAGAGTAATTTTGACTTTTATAAATATCCAAATTAGCTACAAAGGATATAAGAGGGAAGACACTATCTGAATCCAGAGAAAAAACTAATAGATAGATGTATAGAATGATTTCACACACACACACACACACACACACACACACACACCACATGCCTATTTGTATCTAATGGTAGCCATCTTTAGGGAAAAAAGAAAAAAAATTTACATGATGATTTTATTATATATTTAAAAGGAATAGCAAATTGTACATAATAGATTTGTAGTTTCATGTGCAATCATCTTTTTATTATCCTACATTATGAAAATGCTTGTTTTATTCCATAAATATAAAATAAAATAAAATACAAATAACATAGCCCCCACCCCACCCTTCTAGTCTTCTTAGACCTTACATTCCCCACTTACTCTTCCACCCAGTGATACTACCCTCATTGCTATTTCAAGAGATAAACACTCTATCTCTTGGCTCTGGGCTTTTTTTATAGCTGTCCCCCAGGTGTGGAATCTGCTCCCTCCTTATCTTGTCCAAGCTTCCCTGACTACTTTCAAGTCCCAGCTAAAAGGCAGGAAGCCTTCCTCTATCCCCTTGAATTCTTGTGCCTTCTCTGTTAATTATTCCTTATTTATCCTGTACGTAGAGCTGTATTGCTCTTTTTTTGCTGTCTTTCCTTTCATCCCCAGCACTTAGGACAATGTCTGGCAGAGAAAGTACTTTAGAAATGCTTATTAACTGACCAGCCTATACTAAAACTATAAAAAACATACAAAACTATGAAAATTCAACAAACCACAATTTACATAAGTCATAGCGCTGGGGTCATGAGTGTTCAAGACATACAGTATGTTCCCACCAGTTCCTAGTTGCTCAATGCCCACAGACAGTTTACTATCTCATCAGACCCCCTTGGGGCAACAGGTGCTTCCATACGAGATGTAGTCAGCACCAACAGAAGCAGGAAGGCCTCTCAGGGTTCTTTCTCTGAATTTCTCCTTCTCCACTTAGTTGTTTCCAATAAGCTATTACCAGGACAAATACCATAGGCCAGGCCTGATTTTGCCCTCTTCTAAAGGATCAGGTTCAAAATAGCAATGAAATGGGGCACTTGTACTCCATTGAAGAGTGAGCTAAAGAAAGTTTGGCAGTCATGTCAAGTCTGAAACAAAATGAGCAAAAAGTCACAGGGGTTACACAACCACGTTAACGCTAACAATATCCAAGAGCTCACAGAAGTCATAGTAACCACAGTTAACTCTAACAAATAAAATAATATAAAAACATTTTTTAAAATGGAGCCAGCAGTGGTCATAAGCAAAAAAGCTTTCTTTATTCTGTTGGAGGAGGGAAACTAGATGCATATGTTGAGGCCTCCTTTAGTGAGGTCAAATCTTAATACACGTAGCAGTGGCTATGCAGTGAGCTGTAGCCCTGACAAGTGTTATTCAAAGCAGGGCTTCATGACCAGAACACAGGTCCTGAAGGTACCTGTCTGAGCTCAGAGACCACCCTGGGATGGTGAGAAACAATTCTGGGATAACTAACCCAGCAAAACTGCGTATAATCCTTCAGGCAGAAAAATGGACATTCAATAAGAGAGGACTTTCAAGCGTTCTTGATGAAAAGAACAGAGCTGAATAGAAAATCCGACTTTCAAATATAAGAACTCAAGAAAAGCATGAAAAAGTAAACAGGAAAGGGAAATCATAAGGGACTTAACAATTTTAAACTGTTTACATTCCTACATGGGAAGATGATAATTGTAACTCATGAGACCTTTACTCATTATTAGGGTAGTTATAAAGAGTATATGTAGATATAGGCACAGGGGTGAGTTGAATATGAAGGGATGATATCTAAAAAATAAAATTAAGGGGTGAGAGAGGAATGTGCTGGGAGAAAGAAAAAGGGATAGATAGTACGGAGAAAATTATCTCACATGAAAGAGGCAAGAAAAAGCCTTTGCAGTGGAAGGGAAGAGGGGGGAGGTGAAGGAGAGTGGGTGAACCTTACTCTCAGCAGAATTGGCTCAAAGAGGGAATAACATACATAAGCAATTGGGTACGGAAATCTATCTTACCTCACAGAAAAGTAGGAGGAGAAGGGTATAAGAAAAGGGAGTTGATAGAAGGGAGGGCAGATTGGGGGAGGGGATAACAAGAAGCAAACATTTTTGAAGGGGGACAGGAGAATAGAATAAATGAGTGTGGGTGAAGTAGAATGGAGGGAAATACAGTTAGCAATAGTAACTATGAAAAAAGATTTTGAAGCAAGTTTCTCTGATAAAGCCTCATTTCTCAAACATATAGAGAACTGAATCAAATTTATAAAAATAAGAGCCATTCCCCAATTGATAAATGATTAAAAGACATTATTTGTTTTTAGATGAAGTAATCAAAGCTATCTATAGCCATATGAAAAAATATTCTAACTCACTCTTGATTGGAGAAATACAAATTATAACAATTCACACATATTAGATTGCCTAATGGGACAGAAAAGGCAAATAACAAATGTTGGAGGGGATATGGGAAAAATGAGACATTAATGCATTGTCGGTGGAGTTGTGAATTGATTCAACCATTCTGTAAACCAGTTTGGAATTATGCCCAAAGGGCTATAAAGCCATGCATATCCTTTGACTTAGCAATGCCACTACTAAGTCTATATCCCAAAAGAGATGGGAAAAAAAAAAAGGAAAAGGACCTATATGTACAAAAATACTTATGGCAGCTCTTTTTTGGGGGTAAAGAATTAGAGGTTGAGGGGAAGCCCATCAACTGGGAAATGGCTGATCAAGTTGTGATATATGATTATAACATAATACTATTATTGTACTATAAGAAATGATGAGCAAGGATGCTCTCAGAAAAACCTAGAAAGACTTGCATGGGCTGATGTGAAGTGCAAAGATATATTGCAATATTGTAAGCAATATTATTGTAAGATGATCAGCTGTGAACGACTTAGCTATTCTCAGAAATACAAAAATCCAAGACAACTCTGAAAGACTTATGATGAAAAATGCTATTCATACCCAGAGAAAGAACTGATGGTGTCTCAATATAGATTGAAGCATACTTTTTTTTAACTTTATTTTTCTTGGTTTTTTTTCTTGTCTATGTTTTCTTTCACAACATGATTATTATGGATATGTTTTGCATGACTACACATGTATAACCTATATCGAATCGCTTGCCTTCCTAATGAAGGAGGGTGGGGAGGGAGGAAGGGAGAGAATTTGGAATTCAAAGTTGTAAAAACAAACGTTAAAAATTGTTCTTACACGTAACTGAGGAAAAATAAAATTCTAAATAAAAGCTTTAAAAAAAAACTATATTGAGTCAGTGACCCATTGTTCCCAGCTAGATTATCAATCAGGGTTGGGGGAGGTTCTGTTGGGAAAGGCAAGGGGAAGCCAAGTCCACAGCTTTTTGCATTCCCTGAGATGCAAGGGTTCAACCTCTTTTGTTGACATTGACTGATCTGAATTATCTTTACTCATTATGAAAGTTCCCAATAACAGTTGGCCACCTCTCCTCACCCTAATTGGACTTTGGGATAGTGGGACAGTCACTACATCATGCCATGTGCCAGGTCTTCTGCCTTCAGGAGAAGTGAGGAAATGTAGCCATAAATGCGTCTTGGTTTCCACATAGCCTAGGATATTGGGCCCTCAAACAGTAAGGAAGAGGAATTTAAGAGAGAAGTTAAATACTTGGCAGTTTGAGCAATTTGACTACTCAGTCAACATGAAGGTACTCCTTCTGGGGTTCATCTTCTTCACCACAGCAGTACATGGTAAGAAGATGGAAAGATGTGAATTTGTCAAGAGAATAAATCAGCTACAGCCTGGATAGCTACCGTAATTCCTTCCTGAGTAACTGTAAGTCTGATCTCCTGTGGATCTCCACAGACACTAGGAGAGGAGGGCTAAGAATGGGGGTGAAAGTTTCAAAGGAATGCATGATTTGTTGTTCTTATTTTTTCAATTGCTTTGGGTGTTAATGTAACTTGAAACTTAAGTTCTCAGTTAAAAAAACACCACCTGGATCACCCAGAAGCCAAATCTGCATGAATAAAATGTTGAGGTGAGGAGGGAATTTAAGCTTTATTTATCTTAGAACCTGACCAATTGTATCCTTCTAAATCCACTGTACTAAATCAACAAGTTTATTTCCTATGGCTTTGCATAATCTGAGTCCAAATTTTAAGATTAGCCGAGCCTCCATGCCTCACCCATACCAACTGCCTCCACTTCACAACAAGGAGTGTTGACTCCTTGAAGCCTTACAGGATGGCAGAGTATAAAAGAATTCCCTGTCATAGTGTAGTCAATTGTAGAAGATGGCATCTCTTAGAAGAGAGTTCAAGATTTGTGGAGAAGAAACAGAAATTCTGACCAAAAAGACCCTTTCTGCCTCAGTGTACAGGTCATTAGAAGTGCTCCTGCACCCCAGTGTTGAGGGACCCAAGCTGGTGATAATGGATCCCGACTCCTTCTAATAACTATTGGGTTAAGGTCCAAATTGTTCTCCAGAATTATACTGATAGTTTTCTTAATATTGTACCAGCCATGAATCCCTGGGATAAATCCCAGCAGGTCATAGCGAATGATCTTTGTGATATATTGCTATAATCTCCTTGATGATACGAGTGACAGCCAGTGAAAATGGTCAGTCAGGAGACAGAATGCCTTGTTCAAGGAAGAGCAAAGACGTCAATGTCAATGAATGGAAGAATATGGGGGGCTGGGAGGAGTGGTGCAAAAAGTAGAGGAAATTGGAAAGGGAGAAGGGGGCCACATTATAAAGGACTTTGAAAGCAAATTGAGGATCTACATTAACAATAATGGAAAAACAGAACTACCATCTAAATGATGTTTTATATTTATATAGGACACATTTTTAAACTTAATCAGCATCATTAACATCTTCTCCATAAATTTTTGAAGTCCAGAGAATGAACAAAAGAGTAGATTAAGCCCTGATTTGTAGCATTTGCCTATTTCTAAAATGTAAAAGCTCACACTGAAAACTCAGCCATCAGTGAACTCCAGAAAAGTAATATTTCATTGTTGTTGGGTCATTTCAATCATTCCTGACTCTCTGCTACCCTATTTAAGGATTTCTTGGCAAAGATAATGGAGCGATCTGCCATTTCTTCACCAGTTTTTTTTTAACATATGAGGAACTGAGGCAAACAGAGTTAAGTGACTTGCCCAGGGTCACACAGATAGCAAGTGTCTAAGGTCAGATTTGAACTCAGGTCCTCCTAATTGCAGAGTGAGGGCTCCATCCACTGCAGCATCTATAAACTATATTAGTGCTGAAGGAGGATTTCATCAGTTCAGATCTATTAACTTTCCTGGATAAATATGATTAGATATGAAATAATCACAATTAAAATAAATTTTTCACAGTGGTGTGCTTAGTGGAGAGCGATTTGAACACCACAGCTACACACTATAATCCTGGTGGTCAAAGCACTAATTATGGGATACTTCATAAACAGCCACTACTGGTGTGATGATGGTAAGACACCAACTGCATTGAATAGGTGTGACATTACTTGCTGAGGTAAGAGCAACCTCACAGATTTAGGCACAAGCTATGCAAATTAAAAATTTACAGAAGGGAAGAAGTTTTCCAACACCAATAAGAGACTCCTACTTTCTAATTAACTTTCTAGTCCCTGTCTCATCATTCCCTGGTCCAAAAAGGCAATCTGTCCTTAGAAGGATATAATTTTTTTAATCCTTTTGACTGGAACTTAATCAATCAGGAGGAAGGGACACAGTCCTTCAAATTCTCTTTTCATTTTAGGTAGCTACCTAAACTAGTTTCTAGCAATAAATGCCCTTAGGCTATGGAATGCTGATAATGGAAATTTTTAATAATTCAGGTTAATCCCATTAGTCCACATTAGAGGATCACAGATATAGAAGAGATCTAAGAAGTCATCTTCTCCATCACCCTTTCTTCACAGATGGTTGAAGTGAGGTCCAGGAAAGTAGTGATTTGTCCAAGGTCTTAGAGGGAAGAGGAAGTGTCCAAGGTGAGATTTGAACCTGGCTCTTTCAGCTCCAGAATCTGTGTTTGCAAGGTGTGGCTATGCTACTTCTAGCTCTGACTATTTTCTGTGACCAGTGAGCAAAGTTATGAATTTTTCCAAGCTTCTATTCTGTGTAGTCAGTCAACTTGGTGCAGTGGTAGAGGGCTAGGACTGGTGGTCAGAAGACCCGGGTTTAAATCCTTTATCTGTCACTAGCTGACAGCTGAGTGATCATGCACAAGTCACTTCACTCTGACATCTCTCTACTCTTCATCTCCTCTTGGCTTGTTTTAAAGATGAATTAACTAATATGGAACCCCAAGAGCCCCAATATGAAACCAAGTCTGCTCTAAGAAAGAGACAAATGAATCAGGGTGCATGTCTCCACAGTTTAATTTCTCTCAAGCTGGCTTGACATGCATCACATGGCAGTTCAGAAGTGGCTGGGCTCAAGATTTGGGGTTACAGAGTTATATGCCTTCAAAGAGTAGGTGTTCTCAAGGGATGCCAATGAACTCTGGGAGGTGGGCTATATTAAAATGAGGGTCTTTTGAGTAGTGACCCAGGTCACTCAACCCTGGTCAAAGAGACATGAATTTCCATAATACCTGTCTTGACAACAGGAAGGAATCAACATTTTCCCAGACTTGTCTAGGCAACATAATGAAGAAGGACTGAACTTTGAAAGAAAAGGGGATGGGGAAGCTCTGAGTTTCCAAGATAATGATTATGAAGAAAAATCATTTTTCACACTAATAATAATAATTCACTGCCTTTTTTTAATTTGAAAGAAAAAATAATGAAAAAGGATTTCGATCCATTCCTGACTTTTTTCCTGATTATTTAAATGAATGATCTTCAACCTTCTATCATGCACCCTTCACCCAAGGCCTGGCTTTAAGTTCTGATATTAACATTGACTATGTGTTTGACCTTGGATGACTTAGTCTCAATTTTCTCATCTGAAAAATGGGGATAACTGCCTGCTTCATAGGGTTATAGAGAAAAAAGCCCTTTGTAAGCCTTCAAGTGATATATAAATTCAAGTCAGTTTGATTAAAGTGCTGTGCTACACTTAGGTCTGGAAGGAGATGAATGAGAGAATGGACCTTTCTCTACTGTAGCCTCATTTATCTGAAATTTAGGAGAATAATCTTCCAATATTGTTTCTACTGCCATAATAATTAGGATTGGTTCCTTTAGAGAAAATGAACTTGAAACTTGCTTCTACCTTCTTTCGTTTTTCTTTCAGAAATTCAGGAAGATAACTTTGATAAAACAGTAAACTGTGAGAAGATTGAAGCTTGGCATGGCATGCAAGCATGGGATGTTTCCAGTCACTATAAATAATTCATTGCTTTTAATGGTGGGCATGTTCAGTGAGAGGGGGTGTTCAAAGATAAAATAAAGTCCATTCAGCTGTGTATTGTACAGCAGTATCTAGGCTGATAAGGTATATTCATATTAGCAATCATTTTTTAACAATAGTACAACCTCTCCTAATAAGAATCCTAGGGTTCTGTGGTGCTGCTTTCCTAATTCTACAGAAAGATAATATATGACTGTAATAATTATCTAGCAAAGAACTACAATGTTGGAATTGACCAGTAGGAGGCTCTCTACATGAACCACCAATCAAGTGATCATGTAAATCCTATTTCTGGGCTCTACTGGAGCCTTTCCTAAGAGGCCGCAATATGCATTCTGGTCACCAGAGGGAGCTCAGCCAGAAGAAGTTAAGGCCCCTCTGCCTCCAGTCAGGCTCTGATTGTGTTCTTAGCACAGAGCAGCTAGCAGTAAGCTCATGCTGGCAGGGTTCAAGAAAGCATCTGAAATTAAATATTGTTTAAAATACTGAAATAGGATGTCTGTAGCCTATACTACTTCCGGAACCCCTAAATTTTGTTCTCCTGGTTCACTGCCCACTGCATTCCTTGATTCAGAGACTTAGAATCAAGTGATTATAGAGTTATTTTGTACAGAACAGGAATAATGGTAGGGGCATTCCCTCTCTATCTGAGAATCAGGATCAAAAGAGAAACCTACTTTCTCCCTGACTACCACAATAGGATTTAGAATAAATGGAAGTCTCGTGAAGCCAGGATCATTTCTCCTGACTGCTTCATTTCTCTCTGCTCTGTGATGGAGACTATGCTGGACGTGATGGCCTCCATTTGTTTTGCTGTATGTCCCATGCTCAGAAAGTCTCCTCATGGAGCCCCAACTTTTTTCCAGTACAGTCCCTAATTTCTCTACCTATCCATGTGACCACTCCCTTGTTCTCCCTTCCTATTTCTCTCCTTTTCAGGAAGCCCAAATAGCAAGTCAACAGAAGGAAGAAACAAAACAAAAAAGAGAATTCTTGGGTGTGAATAGCACACTGGCTCTCATTAACTGGCCAGCAATAGGTCACGACCCCAGTACCACTTAATGGTTATTGTTTGGACCAGTATGGCTCAGAGTGAATGTAAATGGTAATTGTTTCTCTTTTAACCAGAAACCCAGAGGGTCTTCCTCCTCCTAGTCTGATTATTTTTATTTTGGATTAAAGTGACAAGTCTTGGCTCAGTTCTTAAACAGCCCTACTCACTGAATGACATAACCTTAGTCAAAGTGAGACTGATTTCGCAAACTATTTTGATGAAATTTTTATGTAACTTATGCTTCTGCCTGTTATTCCATCTCTGAATCATTATTTTCCCCTATCAGAGGGCAGAGATAGAGATTCAAAGCAATCAGGAGAAATGATCCCGTGTTAATGAAACTTCAACCTATCATAAATCCTGTTTTGTTAGTGAGGGGAGAAGTAGATTTCTCTTTTGATCATAATTCTCAGATGGAGAGGGAATGCCCCTACCACTGTTCCTTTTCCACGAGTGTGACGGGGATTCCATCTAGCTGTACCCATATAGGTGGTAAAGCAATCAACTGGAAATGATTAGAGATGAATAAATTTGGCCAGGTATTGTTTCCTTTATTCTACACTAAATAAATTCCATAATCATTTGATTCTAAGTCTGAATCAATGAATCCAGTGGGCAGTGAACTGAAAGAAGAAAACCCAAAAGGTTTAGGAGCCCATGAAGTAATATAGGCCGCAGAATTTATATTTTAATATTTTAAACAATATTTCATTTCAGACCCTATTTTGAACCCTGCCAGCATGAGCTTAATGCTAGCTACCTTGTGCTAAGGATCCAGTCAGAACATGGGGGGGGGGGGGTAATAGCCTCATCTTGTGTCTGAGCACCCTCTGGTGACCAGAATGCATATTGCAGCCTCTTTGGAAAGGGCTATCTTTCCAAGTTGCAAAATTTCCTCTTGAGGAAAAATTCCTCTGCCAATCTGTTTCTGTGGCCAGGAATCATCTCTCCACAGCCCAAAGGAAAATTATAATTCAGAGATGGAATAATAGGCAGAAGCACAAGTTATATAAAAATCTAATCAAAATAGTTTGAGACACGATTATCTGGATCTTCAGACTTTTTAAAAGAGCACTTATTATATACCTACTATGTATAGAGCACTGTGATAGGTGCTGACAGAGAAAAAAAGATTCAATAAGACATGGTCCTGCCCTCTTGGAGCTTAGGATCTAGGAACTGGTTTTACCATAAACGGAAATACCTATAACTCAAAATGATCTCTAGGACCATGAATGAGATGCAAACCAAGTACAACAGGGAGAAATCATTGTTGAGTCTGGAGTTCATTGAAAGAAAGAAATGGTGGTTAAGCTGGATCTTAAGGGAAGGGTGGATAGGATCAAATGGTTAAAAATGGACCATTCTATGCATCAGGAATAGTCTGAGTAGAGTGGGGGCAGGACAGCAACAAGATAGATAGATATATATGGGGTTCAGGAAGGAATGGAAATGTAGCACTTGAGGTAAGTTTTCTATAAGATAAGGCTGGAAGAACTCGGAGGTACCAGTTTGGAAAGAATAGAGAGCCAGGCTGAGTTTGAATGTTATTTGTTGGCAATAAGTAGTATTTATGGGACTCATGTCAATAGTCCCATACAACAAGAACTACTTAGATTCATGCAACCTAGAGTTCAGATGTAATTTCTCTTAATGTATTGAGAAGGTAAGACTTTAGCTAAGACTTGAAGGAAGTCAGAGAAGCCAGGAGGCAGAAATAAGGAGGAAGAGAGTTCCTGGCATGTGGGAGAAGCAGAGAAATGCTGTGCAATGGAGAGATGAAGTGTCTTATTCAAGGCACAGTTAGGAGGCCAGGGTCACTGAATTGTGGAGTACAGCATGGAGTATAAGGCCAGAAGGCTGGCAAGGTGGGTTTCATCTAGCGTGTAAAAGGCTTTGAATGCCCAACAGAGGATTTTGGATTTGATCCTGGAGGTAATTTGTAATCACTGGAGCTGTTGATTAGATAGGAGCTGACATGGTGAGATTCGTGTTTTTGGAAGATCTTTCTGACAGTTAAATGGAGGATGGACTGGAATGGGGAGAAATTCATGGGAGGGAGAGCAACCAAAAGGCTGCTGTTATAATCCAGGTGTGAGGTGATAAGAACCTGTACCAAGATGATGGAAGTGTCAGGACAGATTAGGGAACATATAAGAGAGGTATTACAAGGGTGGAAAATGGATGTCTTGGTTAGATATGTGGATTAGATATGCGGAATGAGGGAGTGAAGAGTCAGAAATCACTCCCTGGGTAAATAGGAGTATTGGGGTATTTTCTACAATAATAAGGTCTGGTGTTGGGTAGGATGGAGGAATGTTCTGTTAAGGACTATTAACATGTTTTGAATTGATTTCTTCAGCACTGGGTAGTGTATTTGGTAATTACTCTTTATAAAATTCATTTCAATAACCAATGGCACTATTAGATGCCTGAGTTAAACTCTGTCTCCAAGAAGCTTACAACCAAATAGGAAGGCAAAGATAAGTATTCAAATGGTTATGAAACAAGGCAAAATATCTTGGATGTAAAGCAGAAATTCAGAAAAAAAATCAGTTGAAATTAAAAGAGAGAGATCACTTTCATTGGGTGATTCTTGAGAAGCTTCAGGGAGGAAGTGACAGGGATGAGCCTTGAAGGAGAGGGGGGATTTTATGTGATGAAAATGGCAGGGCAGAGGTGAGTGACCATTCTACCCGTGGAGGACATCTTCAAAAGCACAGAGATGGAAGACATTGGGACAAGAACAGGAGACACTAAAGAATCTAGTTAGTCAGAACATAAAATAACGGAATCATTTTTGGTTGCCTCAACACTAAGAATCACAGAAGTTTCAGAACTGGTAGAAACTTTTGAAATCTAATAGCCAGATCTTCTTTTTAAAATAAGAAAGCCAAGCCTAATGAATGACTTCTATTAGAACTATTTGGGGGTTTTTTGTTTGTTTGTTTTTCTATTTTGAAATAATTACATTTCATAAATATTATTACATGTCTCTATATTCATGCAAATCAAAAATGAACATTTATCCAAGTGTAGTTTTGCTCACTTTTTCATTGCTTCATCTCCCTTTCTCTGCAGGTTGGGCTGGCGAAACAATTGCACAGGAACAAATGCTTCCAAGTATCTCGGAGGTTGTCATCTATAACCTGATACTTTTAGGTCCTCCAGCTCATCATAATTCCTCTGTTTATAAAGGAGGTTTTACAAATCAAATATTGTATTCTTTCCCTTAAAAATAATTTTCTCTAATAAAGTTGGCACAGAATAAAGCAACAAGTTTTCAAAAGACAATGTTTAATAATGGTTTAATGCCTGGCTACCTTTTTTAGATTTTCAGGAACACTCATACTGAAAGGAAACTTGTCTGGTTATCACACAAACCTTCATGATATTCAGGTTTGGGTATGAAGTATCATAAATACAGAAATTCTTCAGTTCTACAGAAAACATGTTTCCAGAGAAGACATCTTAAAGTGAATATGCGCAAGGTGAAATCCTGACCCATCAGCGACTATCACATCAAATGGTTAAAGTGAGGCCAGGGAAATAAAGTGATTTGTCCAAGGTCATAGAGGGAGGAGGAAGTACCCAAGGTGACATTTGAACCTGGGTGTTACAGCTCCAGAATTTGTGCCTCAGAGGTGTAGTTATGTTACTTCTAGCCCTGACTGTTTTTTGTGACCAGTGAGCCAAGTTATGTTTTTTTTTTTTTCCCAAGCTGCTGTTCTATGTAATCAGTCAAGTGGGTGCACTGGCTAGTAGGCTGGAATTGGTGGAAGGAAGATCTGGGTTCAAATTCTTCACCTGTCACTAGCTGGCAGCTGAGTGATCTTGCACTAGTCACTTCATTCTGACAATTCCCTAATCTTCATCTCCTCTTAGTTTGTTTTAAGGGTGTGTTAACTAAAATAATAATAATAATAATTAATAATAATAATAATTCACTGCCCTTTTTAATTGGAAGGAAAAACATAATGAAAAAGGATTTCCATTCCTTCCTGATTTTGTTCCTGATTTTTAAATTTTAAAATCTAAAAAAGGTAGCCAGGCATTAAACCATTATTAAACTTGTCTTTCGAAAACTCTTTGCTTTATTCTGTGCCAACTTTATTAGAGAAAATTATTTTTAAGGGAAAAAAATACAACCTACTGTCATTCACCCTGCACCCTGAGCTTGGAGTCGAGACACCTGGCTTTATGTTCTGACATTAACATTGATTATGTGTTTGACTATGGATGATTCACATTTCCTCTATTAATCTCAATTTTCTCATCTGAAAAATGGGGATAACTGTCTACTTCACAGTGTTATGGAAAGAAATGCACTTGGTAAGCCTTAATGTGATATAGAAATTCAAGTCAGTTTGATTAAAGCGCTGTGTTCCACTTAGGTCTGCAAGAGATGAATGAGAAAACAGACCTTTCTCTACTGCAGTCCCATTTATCTGAAATTTAGAAGAATAATCTTACAAAATTGTTTCTACTGCCTTAACAAGTAGAATTTGTGCTTTTAGATAAAATGAACTTGAAACTTACTCATGTCTTTTTTCATTTCTCTTTCAGAACTTCTGGAAGATAACCTCATGAAAGCAATAAATTGTGTGAAGATTTTAGTACAACAAATGTTAAGGAATGGTATGTCTTCAGTAACTATAAAGAATAATTAATTTCTTTCAGTGACGGGCATGTTCACTAAGAGAGGGTGTTCAAAGACAAAATTAAGTCCTTTCTGTTTTGTTTTTAGCACCAACTAGACTAGCAGGGTATATTCATATTAGCAATCATCTTTTAACAATATTCTATAGCTCAGCCTCTCCTAATAAGAATTCTAGAGCTATGTGCTACTGCTTTCCTAATTCTACAGAAAGAGAATATATGACTGTAATAATTATCCTGCAAGGAAGTACAATGTTGAAATTGACCACTAGGAGGCTCTCTACATGGACCACCAATCAAGAGATCTTGAAAGTTCTTTTTCTGGGCTCTACTGGAGTCTTTCCTAAGAGGCTACAACATACCTTCTAGTCACCAGAGGGGGCTTAGCCACAAGATGTTGAGGCTATGCTGCTCACTCTCCAGGCTGTGTTCTCAGCACAAAGCAGCTAGTATTAAACTCATGCAGGCAGGGTTCAAAACAAGGTCTGAAATGAAATATAGTTCAAAATATTAAAATATGTGGTCTGCGGTCTATAGTATTTCATGAACCCCTAAACATTTTGGGTACTGTTCTCACAGGTCACTGCCTACTGCATTCCTTGAATCAGAAACTTAGAATCATATGATTATGGAGGTTATTTTTTGTAAAATAAAGTGAAAAAGAAGCAGCCTAATTTATTCATCTGTAATCATTTCCTACTGGTTGACCTGTCACTTATGTGAGTGCAGCTAGGGAGAATCCCAATCACAGTCACAGGAAAGGAAGAATCATAGGGGCATTCCCTCTCCACCTGGGAATCATGATCAAAAGAAAAATCTACTTTCTCCTCAATTAGCACAACTGGATTTAGGATAGGTGGGAGTTTCATTAAAATAGGATCATTTCTCCTGATTGCTTCAAATCTCTATCTCTGCTCTCTGATGGAGACTTCTCCTGGCTGTGTTGGTCTCCACTTATTTTGCTATGTGTCCCATGCTCAGATAATCTCCTTCTAGAGCCCCAACTTTTTTCCAGTGCAGCTCCTAATTTCTCTACCTGTCCATGTGACAGCTCCCTTACTCTCCCTTCCTGTTTTCCT
Organism: Phascolarctos cinereus; assembly: GCF_003287225.1. Taxonomy (NCBI): domain Eukaryota; kingdom Metazoa; phylum Chordata; class Mammalia; order Diprotodontia; family Phascolarctidae; genus Phascolarctos; species Phascolarctos cinereus. Next base: position 234,484,279 of record NW_027555514.1, on the reverse strand, counting down.
CCTTTCCTGGTAGCCCAAATATCAAGTCAACAGAAGGAAGAAAGAAAATGAAAAAGAGACTTCTTGGAATGTGAATAACAACCCTTACCCTGTTTTATAATTTCTGTGATCACTCACCCACACCCCATGAAGGGAGGAGGAGGCCAAAGAATTTCCCCTGTTAGAATAATATCTGAATATTCTTAAGGAAAAAGCCTCAGCGAATTGGTTTTTGTGGCCAGGAATCATCTCTCCACGGCCCAAAGGAAAACCATAATTCAGAGATGGGAAAGCAGGCACAAGTTACATAAACATTTAATCAAAATAGTTTGAGATATGACTATATTGGTCTACAAACTTTTAAAAAGAGCACTTATTATATACCTAATGTATATAGAGAGGTGTGATAGGTGTTGAGAGAGAGAGAAAACATTCAATAAGATACGGTTCCTGACCTCTTGGAGCTTAGGATCTTGTAGATGGATTTGCCACAAACCCAGCTAGGTATAATTTTAAATGATCCCTAAGTCCATAGGTGAGATGTAAAGAAACACAAAATAGAGAAATCATTGATTCTGGACTCTAAACAAATTATAGAGTGGCAGAACTGACAAAAAGTTGGAGTGAAACAATTTTCCAGCCCAAGACAACTTAGAAGGTTGGCAGGAAAGGTCTATTGCACCAGGGTGAGAGTCTAGCACAGGACACACCAGCAGAGACTCAGCCCCAGCAAACCAGAAGCAGGCCTCAGGGTGACTGAATCAATGACAGCAGTGGCAGTTTTGACCTCACAGCCCACAGACAGTAAGGAGATTAGACAACAGATCAGAAGGAGATTTACAAGGGTCCCTTTGCTGGCACCAAGGGGACTTGGATCTGGGTCACAGTCCTGGGATTAGTCCCAATGGGAAGATGAGCACTAGCACGGCAGAGTTTGCAGCAGCATGGGAGCAAGGACCCTGGTCACAGTTACATGGTTGAAAAGAGTGCTTAAGGTTGCTCACAAACCAGTGTAATACTAAACACACCTCTCCCTAGATCACACCACCTTGGAAGAGCCCAAAACTTACAAGTCCCCAGAATTACCTCTGAAAACAGCTGCACAAAAAACCTCCACTTGGGAAGCAGAACCCCACTTCAGCATAGAGTTAAAAGTGAAGAAACAGGATGGAAAATGAGCAAACAACAGAAAAAAATCTGACCATAAAAAGTTACCAGGGTGACAAGGAAAATCAAGACATATACTCAGAAGAAGAAAACAAAGTCCAATTCCTGCGTTGAAAGTCTCAAAGAAAAATACAAATTGGTCTCAGATCATAGAAGAGTTCAAAAAGGATTCTTAAAATCAAGTAAGAGAGGCAGAGGAAAAATTGGAAAGAGAAATGAGAGTGATGCAAGAAAATCATGAAAAGAGTCAACAGCTTGGTAAAGGAGGCAGGCACAAATAAAAAATACTGAAGAAAATAACATCTTAAAAAACAGAATAGGCAAAATGGTAAAAAGAACCACAAAAATCCAATGAAGAGAAAAATGATTTGAAAAGCAGATAGAGCAAATGGAAAAAGATACACAAAAATTCACTAACGAGAAAAACTCCTTAAATAGTAGAATTGACCACACGGAAAAGGATGTACAAAAGCTCACTGAAGAAAGTAATTCCTTAAAAGTTAGGGGGCAGCTAGGTGGCACAGTTGTTAGAGCACCAGTCCTGGAGTCAGAAGGACCTGAGTTCAAATCCAGTCTCAGACCAGACACTTGACACTTACTAGCTATGTGACTCTGGGCAAGTCACTTAACCCCAATTGCCTCACCAAAAGAAAAAAAAAGTTAGAATTGGGCAAGTGGAAGCTAATGGCTCCATGAGACATCAAGAAACAATAAAACAAAATCAAAAGAATGAAAAATAGAATAAAATGTAAATTATCTCACTGGAAAAACAACTGACCTGGAAAATAGATCCAGAAGAGAAAATTTAAGATTTATTGGACTACTTGGAAGTCACAATCAAAAAAAGAGCCTAGACATCATCTTTCAAGAAATTGTCAAGGAAAACTGTCCTGATATTCTAGAATCAGAGGGTAAAATAGAAACTGAAAGAATCTACCAATCATCTCCTGAAAGGGATCCCAAAATGAATACTGCCAGGAATATTGTAGCCAAATTCCAGACCTCCCAGATTAAGGAGAAAATACTGCAAACAGCCAAAAAGAAACAATTCAAATAACATGGAGCCCAGGATAACACAGGATTTCACAACTTCTACATTAAAGGATCAGAGGGCTTAGAATATAATATTCCAGAGGGCAAAAGAGCTAGGATTACAACCAAGAATCACCTACCCAGCAAAACTATGTATAATCTTTCTGGGGAAAAAATAGATTTTCAATGAAATAGAAGACTTTCAAGCATTCCTGATAAAAAGACCTGAGCTGAATAGAAAATCTGACTTTCAAATACAAGACTCATGAGAAGCATAAAAAGGTAAACAGGAAAGAGAAATCATAAAGGATTCAATAAGGTTAAACTGTTCATATTCCTACATGGGAAAAGATATAACTCCTAAAAACTTTCTCATTATTAGGGCAGTTAGAAGGAATATATATAGACAGAATGCAGAAGTGTGATTTGAATGTGATGGAATTATTATCTGAAAAGGATAAAAGGAGAGAGAGACTAGGATAAATGGGGGAAATTAGGATGAAGAGAAATGCATGGTTGGTAATCATTACCATGAAAAAAAATTTTGCAGTGAGTTTCTCTCATAAAAACTTAATTTCTCAAACATATAGAAAACTGAGTCTAATTTATAGAAGTAAGAGCCATTCCTCAATTGATGAATGGTTAAAGAACATAAACAGGCAGTTTTCAGACCAAGTAATCAAAGCTATCTATAGTCATATTAAAAAAAAAAGCTCTAAATCACTACTGATGAGAGAAATGCAAATTAAAACAACTTTGAGCTACTACCTCACACTTGTCATATTGGATGATATGACAAAAAAAGAAAATGACAAATATTGGAGGGGTTGTGGGAAAAATAAAACACTAATGTGCTATTGATGAAGTTGCATATTGATTCAACCATTCTGGAGAACAATGGAATTACACCCAAAGGCTATAAAACCATGAATACTCTTTGACCAAGCAATACCACTACTATGTCTGTATCCCAAAGAGATAAAAAAGTAGAAGGACCTATGTGTACAAAAATATTTATAGCAGCTTTTTTTGTGATGGATAAGAATTGGAAATTGAGAGGACATCCGTCAATGACTGAACAAATTGTTGTATATAATTTTTTTCTTTTTTTCCTTTTTTAATATAAATTTATTTATTTTTAGCTTTCAACATTCACTCCCACAAGTTTTTGAATTCCAAATTTATACCCCATCTCCCCCCTCCTCCCACCCCAAGATGGCATGCATTCTGAATATCCTTTCCCCAGTCTGTCCTCTCTTCTATCTCTCTCCCCTTCTCTTATCCCCTTCCACTTCTATTTTCCTGTAGGGCAGGATAGACTTCTGTACCCCATTTCCTGTATTTCTTATTTCCCAGTAGCATGTGAAAACATTTTTTTTAAACATATGTTTTTAAAACTTCAGGTTTCAAAATTTCTCTCTTCCTCCCTCCCCACCCACCCTCACTGAAAAGGCAAGCAACTCAATATAGGTTGTACATGTTCAGTTATGCAAAACAAGTCCATAGTAGACATGTTTGTGAAAAACTAACTCTATTTCCCTTAATCCTATCCTGCTCTCCCATTTATTCTATTCTTTCTTTTGACCCTGTCCCTCCTCAGAAGTATTTACTTCTGATTACTCCCTTTCCCAATCTGCCCTCCTCTCTATCATCCCCCTGCTGTCTTGTCCCCTTCTCCCCCTATTTTCCTGTAGGGTAAGACAGATTTCCATACCGAATTGAATGTGTTTGTTATTCCCTCCTTAAGCCAAATCCTATGAGAATAAGATTCACTCATTCTCTCTCACCTTCCCCCATTTCCTCTCCAATGTGAGAGGCTTTTCTTTTGTTTTTTTTTTGTGTGAGATAGTTTACCCCATTCTACCTCTCCCTTTCTTCTTCTCCGAGTATAATCCTCCCTCATCCCTTAATTTTATTCTCCAGATATGACCCCCTAATCTTCAACTCACCCTGTGCCCTCTATCTATCTCTCTACATTGTTGTATATCATTTTGATGGAATACTATTGTGCTTGAAGAAATGATGAGCAGGATGCTCTCAGAAAAATATGAAAAGAATTACATGAATTGATACAAAGTGAAATGAACAGAACCAGGAGAACACTGTACACGGTAATAACAATATTATATGATGATCTACTAAGAATAACTTAGCTATTCTCACACAATGATTCAAGAAAATTCTGTAGGACTTATGATAAAAGGTGCTGTTCATCTTCAGAGAAAGAACTGGTAGAGCCATATCAAAGATACTTTTTTCTTTATTTTTCTTGGGTTTTTTTGTCTGTGTTTTCTTTCACAGAATGACTTACATGGAAATGAGTTTTGTATTACTACCTACACATGTATAACCTATGTCAAATGTCAAATTGCTTGCCTTCTCAATGGGAAGGGGTAGGGAGGGAAAGAATTTGGAACTCAAAATTTGGGGGGAAAATAATGTTAAAATTGTTTTTACATGTAATTGGGGGAAATAAAACATTAAAAAGAAAAAAATGACTAAAAAAAAAAGCTAATATAGCTGATATTACTATATTCCTATCATGAATCCCATCTCACCAAATTTCACTGGTACCTATGGTATCATATCTACCTTCTAGCATTAAATTCTCAAGTTCATTTAACTGTCCATACCTAAATATTGGTGCATAGCTATATGAGGCCATAAGCGTTGTTCTCAATTCTCTAATTATTTTTCTCTGAATTTCTAAGCACCTCACTCTGCTAGTATTCTTTTGTCATACTTACTCTCTAACTCATTAACTAGATTTACAGTTTTGTCAGGGCTCCTTTCCCCCACCCCCATCTAGTTTCAATTCACAAATCCCTCAATCATACTGATAAGTCTTCAGTCCAATTAGTTCTTCCCAGTCCTCTTTCGATGTATTCTGGTCACTAACAGGACAGGGTCCAAAAACCCTAATCTCTTTTTTCAAAACCAATTCTACAGGAAACTCTTGGCTTGGTACATATTTTCTTCTTCAAAATTCCAGCCTTTAATGTGGGGGGGGGGAGCGGGAAACAATAAAATTAATACCTGGAATCCAAGTCCATTAGTTTCCTAATCCATGATTTAATAGTTCCTAGAGTTCTTTTCTTCTAATGACATGCTTTCTCCACAAGATGGTGGTAGTGGTCAGGTTTGATAAATTCTCAGCAGCAGTCTTCATAAGTTGGATTTGTGCTCTAGGAAAACAGGCTGTATCTTGACTGCACACATCTTTTCAGCAGGGAATCAGTCTTACCACAATGCATGGAAGGTTTTCTTTCATCTACTGATGTTTAGCAAGCCTCTATATCATTCTGGGGAAGTCCTTCCCTAGCAATTTCCAGTTCACTTATTTTGGAAAGAGCTTAATTTTATGTTATATAGCCTTAGTAATTCAGAATTTCTTCCTTGGGAAGTAGTGTGGTATAACATACAGAGCGATGGATTTGGAACCAAGGTTTAGGTCTGCCCTTATATGTGACTATATGACTCCAATTTCTTAACCTTACCAAAACTCAGTTTCCTATTGTGTAAAATATGTATAATAATACTAGCACTACTCATCTTACAGGGTTGTTATAAGCAAAGTGCTACGCAAATGCTTTATTATTCCCTTTCTCTTTTTTTCCATTCACCAACCTTATGCCTCGGTTTTGCCTTCCCTCTGTTACCTAAGACTTTTGCTATCTGGCTTCATTCTTCAATTATTTCCTCATTCTGTCATTCTGTCTAAGAATTTTTATCATCTCTAATAAGACAGTGTATAGAGGCCTTTCACCTCAAGTACAAAATCCAGGTTTTCTCTCTCTCTCTCTTTGTCTTGCTCTGTCTCTCTGTCTCTGTCTCTGTCTCTCAGTCTGCCTGTCTCTCCCCTCCCTCCCCTTCCCCCAAGAGCTCACACACATACATATACATTAGGCAATTGCCTCTGATAGGAAGATAAACAACACAATTAAGGAATAGGTCATTAGAATAGCTCCTTCTATCCAGTTCTTGGCCCTCGAGTCTCCCAATATTTCTGCTCCCCCATGTTAAAATGAGTTTGTTATATCTGTTATTTACAATGTGGGACCCAGGGCACTGTTCATGTTCTTTCATTACCACACCTTTCATGTTTTAAAAATATTGACTTTTGCATCCACATCATTCTCCTGGCTGAAGCCCTCCTTAATGATCAATTGCAGCATGGTATTTCCCAGCTAAGTGTATTAGGAATACAGTTGCTTTATAAAAACATTACTGGTGAATAGAATTCTCCCTCAAACATTGGATCTGCCAATAGGGTAGAGGGAAAGAGTCTTTGTATGCCTTGTACCTCTATTTTATTTTCTCCCTAACAATCTAGCCAAAATTATGTCTGAATTTCCTGTGGCAAGTGAGTTGTCTGATGCCGAGTTCAATTGAAATGTATCTTCTCTCTTCATTCACATCCTTTTAAAAGCACCAATCCTTCCCCACCTTCCCCCTGTCATTTCATTGGTATAGGGAATTCCCAATGAGGACATGTCTATTAATGCATATGAGCAACTTCCAGCCTTAGAGAACCATCTGGGAGAGGTTAGGTTACTTACCTTAGGTCACACAACAATGCAATATTAGTATGAACCAAACATGGGACCTTAATCTAGGTCTTCCTGACTTTGAGGTTGGCTCTCTATTCATGATTCTATGCTCTTTCCTCCCCACTTTTCTCAAGTACATAGTTCCCACACACCTCACTCACTGGATATGGAGATTGTCTTTTCTATGTCCATCAATGGCAAACTCATTGCTTTACAAATATGCTGAAGAGTTACAAAGTTTAAGAAACACTGTTCTAAACATGGAATGATGGTCACTACAAATAGCTAACCACTCCTTTCTCCTCCTCCTGCTTCTTTAAATCTGATAACTTGATTTTTATTTCACTCAGAATCATGATGAAGACATAAAATTATTATAATTACAATAGAGATAAGTTGACCTTAGTCAACACAATTGAAATGGAAGTCTACTGCCAATTGCCACTGTTTAAAAGAAACTCAAAATGAATTTAAAACTAAATTCAACTGCAGGAAATCATCTAGATAAAACAAAAGGGGAAAGAATAATGAAGATCAAGAAGAATGGAACTGTATCCATCTTTAATTCAAAACCTGGTGGAAGAGCAATGTATGATACAAAAATGTTCAACTTACCCCTGAGGCAACTGGACTGGGAGTCAGAGGACTTGGGCTTGAATCTTGATTCTGCCACTTACTACCTGAGTGACCTTGGGCAAGTCACAACCTTTCTGGCCCTCAGTTTCTTTATCTGTAAAATGAAGGTGTTGTACCAGATGACCTCTTTCAACTCTAAACCCTATAATTCTAAAAGTTGGTGGTTGCCAATATATCATATGAATTCCCTTTCTCCAGTCTAAAGGTTATATGTCACAAGGGAGATTCTAATGCAAATAATATCTAAAGGACATTGGCAATTTATGGCATCCATGCCACTCATTTGAGGAATGAGATGGAAATGGGTAAGCTGAGCATGCAAGTCTACTCAACAAACGTCCTGAAAGCTCCTATACTGTCTGACATCACAACTCAACAACTTTGCCCTATTAAGAAAAAGGGGGAGGGAGTCTTGTCTAGAGACAGAGAAATAATTGAGCTGCCAAGGCTCTTTTGTATCTTGCATTTTGTTTATACTGATCTCTTTGGGCCACTTACAGGTAGCCCAGCCCCACACCCGTCACATGGCTTGATGTTTGGAGCTTCCACTACTACTTGTCCATCTGAACCAATCAAAACTACCTCCACCTATAGGGGTTAGAGGACCTTGGCTGTTACTGGTGTTGTACAGAGTAGACTTGTGTTTCCTGGTTCTAAACAGACTAATCGATATCTAAAGTCCATTCCAACCCTGCAATTCTACACAAAGGCAGTCCTCAAACATTGAGACTCCCCATACCTGAGATGTTTAATAGGACCAGCAGGAAAGAGTAAGCAACTAGACAGACCATTTTCTGCTCCCAACAGGTCTGGAATCCTTTCACAATCTGACTAGAAGGTTGTCAGATTATTTGCATTTCCCTTTCTTATGGTATATGAGGATAGAGATTGGACCTATGATTTCATAGGTATAGAGAACTCCCCGATGATAAAACTTCCTCTAATCAATGTCGTTAGCTATCTTCTCTGAAACTTAAGAGTCAGAATTATCTGGAGGCACTGTTTAGTTTTATCCTACCCAAGGTTATAGCACCAGCATATATCTCAGAGGCGACAACCTTCTAGTCAGATTGTGAAAGGATTCCAGACATGTCGGGAGCAGATAATGGTCTGTCTAGTTGCTCACTCTTTCCTCTTCATTCTATTAAACATCTCAGGTATGGGAGTCTCAATGTTTGAGGACTACCTTTATATGCCAGATCTTCCTGGCTTCAAGGCCAGCTCTCTATCCACTATGGTATACCAAAGAGGGGTCAATAAAACAGATTCAATCAGTGCATGAAGCTTTCCTAGAACATTCCTAGAGCTGAAAAACCATCTTAGAAATCAACTAGTCAAGGATTCCCAAGTTTTTTCATGATTCCACAAGTTTGTCATCATAGTGATTGTGTGGGATATGTGAAGATATGTGGACAGAACAAATAAATGAGCAGGGTTCTGTAGCAAACGATTTACACGTGATGAGGGGGAGGGCCTACTGGTGGCATTTGCCAGCCGCAGGGAAGAGTCCTGACATTGCCTTCCTAAATGGAAATTCCTTTTAGCTGCATAGAAAATCTTATGGCAACAGCAACCAACTGGGACATGGACCAAATAGGGCTTCTAAAGACACTTGCACATTGTAGCCAGACCTTGTGGGGTCTCTGGTTTGTCCAACTCTTTGTAACTTACAGATGAGGAAACCGAAGAACAGCGTTCAAATAATTTGCTCTGGGTCACGAGCTAATCGGTGATAGAGGTGGATACTCTGACCTTAGCTCAATGTTCTTCCCATTGTATGCTAGCCAATGGTTTCTATTCCTAAAAGACATGACATTTTACCCCTACTGAAATGAAATGAAAGCTTACAGACAAATATTACCTGTAGTTTGATCACACTAAGTTTGCTGTTAGATGCAATGGTTTTAAACTCAGCTATCTTTAGTTTAATACTACAGAAAACCCATTTTATTTACAATACCATTTCAAGTATCTGTTAAATCCTTACAATGTGCCAGGTACTGTGCTGGGTGCTGGGGATGCAAAGACAAAAATTAAAAAAAAAAAAAGAAAGAAACAATCTCTGTACTGAACCAGCTTACAATCTAATGGGAATAGATTATATACATACACATACATACACACACACACACACACAAGTATATACTCCCTCCAATTTAGGATTTTAGAGCAGCTGGGATGAAGACTGTTGGATGAGACAGAAATCTTCCATTTGCTTTTTGACTCACTGACTAAAAAGAGATTATGTCTTAAAGACATAGTGTCACTTTTCCTCTTACCCTGGAGAAATCTATTTTTTTTTTTTAGGCAATTAGGGTTAAGTGACTTGCCCAGGGTCACACAGCTAGTAAGTGACAAGTGTTTGGTCTGAGGCTAGATTTGAACTCAGGTCCTCCTGACTTCAGGTCCGGTGCTCTATCCACTTTGCTACCTACCTGTCCCTCCTGGAGAAATCTCATGTTAAAAATGGTCATTGGCTCTAGGGCAAGCTCAAAGTTCTCGTGGGTGAGTTCCTGGAGCAAGGATTCTTAAGCTTTTTACCTGTCGTGGATCTCTTTGGCATGAGACCTATGGAATTTAAGATTAGAAGTGAGTGTGTATGTGTGTGTGCTAAAATTCATAATAGAAGGAAATGCTAAATTTTCACTCCAGGTCAGGGAAAATTAAGATGCAATATTTTTTCTCATCCAAGTCCAGGGATCCCCTGAAATCTATAGATCTCAAATTAAGAACCCCTTTTCTAGAGACTGGAGTGGGAACAGAGATAGGTATAGCTGCTGGAACTTGAGTAGTCACAGAAGCTCAGATACTGCAGCAGCCTCCACCCAATGAGGCTGGGAAAGCAACCTGAGACAGAGAAAAAAAGTGTGTCTTGGCAGACTGCTCATTGCTGAACTTTCCATCCAAGAGAACTGGTATCAGATGGAAATGTTTATATCCCTCTTCTCCCTTCTCCCTATCCAGTTAAATCCAAAGCTTCTCTGTTCATTAAAGTTTGTTTACATTTCTGTTCAATTGGTATTGAAAGCCTGAATAAAAGTGTGGTCAACCATCACATATTTAAATTTGCATGTATTTCATTAGTGAGAATGGGATGTGTGAAACAGAGGAAAGCAATGACTAGCATGTTACATAGACAAAGTGAGACAGACAAAATAGACTCTATCAGAAACTGCCATGATCTTTCCAGATAAGGGACCCAGAGCAAAATGAAAGCCAATTTTATTTACTTATAGTTCATAACTTCCCAAAGCAGGGCAAAAACTTGAATCTGGTTTTTCAGGAATTCAGCAATTGTTTCTGCCTGGTGGAAAGATAAGTAAGTTGCTACAGTGGGCCCCTTGGTGATTTCAATTATTCTACTCTGAGCTTTCTCAAAGAGCCCCCTCCATGGGTCGTCAAGGGTGAAAACTAGGTAGGACCTAGAGGAAGAGGGTATAAGAATCCTAATCCTTACTCTCTTGAAGTAGCCTAATGGAATTCTTTCACATCATAGAAATAATACCACCCAGAGATAAAGCTGTACAGAGCAGGAGTGGGGAGCCTGAGGTCTTGAGTGCAGCCCTTTGATTGAATCCAAACTTCATATGATAAATTCTTTTAACAAAAGGATTTGTTCTCTGTTGAGTCAGTCAAAACGCCACACCCAAGGACCTCTAGTCTCAAGGCCATAGGTTCCCCACCCCTGATATGGAAGATCTCATCCTAGGACACTTTCCTCAACTCCAACTCCCTGCTTTGGGAATTTGAATATTGCTTTAATTCATTCTCCATGCTTCTTTTTCTTTTTTTTGGTGAGGCAATTAGGGTTAGGTGATTTGCCCAGAGTCACACAGCTAGTAAGTGTTATGTGTCTGAGGCTGGATTTGAACTCAGGTCCTCCTAACTCCAGGGCTGGTGCTCCATCCTCTGCGCCACCTAGCTGCTTCTCCATGCTTCTTTTTAAGAAGAATTTTCCTTTATCATTCCTCCAACTATTAAAAATATCAATACTACAAAACTTATTAATTTCATTTGGGGGATGCAAATTTTTTCAATTTTATTTTCATTTTTATATTTTTTAGTTATTTCATTTGTCCTTAGATATAATGAAGGTCTGGTGAATGCATAGAACAATCCACTTGCTCCATTACGGCAATCTCTCTACATGGAGGACACTGGGGAGCTGGTTCCTGGAAGAATCATGGTGGCACGTAAGAAAAGTATCTTAGAGAGACTGTGGAACTTGAGTGGACGTTCTTTAACAGGTTCCAGTTGGCTAACCAAGTGAATGAGAGGAGTCTTTTTGGATTGACTGTATAGCTGGAACTGTTGGGGCAGGAGGGGAGAGAATAAGCATTTATTAAGTGCCTACTATGTGCCAGGCAGTGTGTTAAGTGCTTTACAAACATCTTATTTAATCCTTACAACAACCCTGTGAGGTAGGTGCCATTGTCTCCATCTTATAGTTGAAGAAACTGAAGTAAGCAGAAGTAAGTGACTTACCCAGGGTTACATGACTAGTAAATGTCTGAGGCCAGATATGAATTCAGATCTTCCCGACTCCAGGCCCAATGCTCTATTCATTGTGCTACCTAGCCACCAATACGTCAGCATCTTCAAAAAGGCCTGAGTTAGCTCTAGCCATCTCTTTGTTTCTTTCCTGTCTGGGGAAGCTCTCATAGCATCTGGTGAGAGATTGTACTGTTAGGGGAAACAGGATACTCTTCCCCTGTGATGCCATGTAGCCTCTGAGAAATGAGACACGGTCCTTCACCTTTTGGTTCATTTTTTTTCTCTCTCTTCTGGGTGTAGGAAGTTATGTCCAATCTTGGTCAGGTGAGTAAGCCACAGGAACATGGAAGTCAAAATCCAAGTTAGGTGTTGCAATCAGCCCTGCATCAATGACCCAAGGAGCAAGGAAAGATCTTCAGAATCAACCTTCCGAACCCATGCCAATAGACTCACTGGACAGTCATGCTACTTCTGGACCCGAACTTGGTGGGACCAATGTGAAGTAGGAAGTAAATAATGTTTTGAACCTATTTCCCCAGAGTCCAAGGTAATATATAGGAAGAGTATGCTTCAGAGGTGTCGTGGGAAATGCTTATGTTTATTCTTATTATAACTTTAAAGTAAATATCCCTTTGTAAAAACTATGTTTGGGGCAGCTAGGTGACACAGTGGATAGAGTGCCAGACCTGAAATCAGGAAGACTCATCTTCCTGAGCAAATCCACCCTCAGATATTTACTAGCTGTGTGACCCTGGGCAAGTCACTTAGCTCTGTTTGCCGTGGTTCAATATGTGTAAAATGAGCTGTAGAAGGAAATGGCAAGCCACTTCAGTATCTTTGCCAAGAAAACCCCAAATAGAGTCACAAAGAGTCAGACATATTGAAATGACTGAACAATAACAAAGAAATTAAAAGAGACCCCTAGAATCCTGACAGGGAGATGTAGTAGGTCCAGTAAAAACAAAAAACAAAAACAAAGACCTCATCCCAACCATGTGATTAGCTAACCAAAACCAGCTGTAGGATATCCACCCATGTTTCATAGTCTCTCCAAGACACATGACTCTTCTGGGAACCATATTCTCGGCATCCTCAAACTGGAATCAGACGATGAAGCTAATGGGTTCTATGCATGCACCAGACTCTCATTTCATAGAACTCAATTTAGTTAAATACTTTTGTTATTACTGAGAAGATTAATTTTCATTCAGTTTTATAATTTTTGCATTGCCCTTATTGGATTTTATAATTTTGAACCAGACTTTTGCCTCCATTTTGCTGCTTTATTTCTGCCTCTCATTGAAGTGTTGTTGATTTTGTGTTCAACGGTGTTTCTAATTTTGGTTTTGCTTTGCTGTTATTTTGTTTTGTTTTGTCCTTCTGATTAGTTTTCTTCATTGTATCTGCTCTTACACAGTCCTATGTTGCATTTACATAAAGAAGCCTATTATTTAATGATGCTACCTGTTATGACACTGCCTATCAGTGTGCCAGTGGAATGCTATTACTGTAATTGCTACTATATTTGCCTATTTGCTTTGTTACTGGCTTTTTGTATTAGGTTATAATATTGCATTTTACTATTACATTAGGGTTTTTTCATGGATTAATTAATTAATCTATAAACCAGATGGGAGCATAAGTTACTTGAAAAGTATTGTGATTTTTCTTAATTCAAAATTTATAGGGGGCTACTGACTTTATGGGAACAAAAATAAAGACATTATAAGGGCATTGAAAAGATGTTCATAGCTGGGGAAAAAAACTTTGCAAGAAGTTTCTCTGACAAATATCTGGCATACAAAGTACATAAAGAACTGATCCAAAGAGTGACAGCTATTGCTCAATGTATAAATGCTTCAGATCACTAATAATGAAAGAAAAGCAAATTGAAATAAATTTAAATTTCTACCTCATATCCATCAGGTTGGCAAATATCCCACACAAAAAAAGCAAAATAAAAATTATTGGAGGGGAAGACTGGTACATTAATGCACTGTTGGTGGAGCTGTGAATTGGTATAGTTATTCTAGAAAGGAATTTGGAATTATGCCCACAAAGTCACTAAATTGTGCATGCCTTTAATCCAGCAATGTCACGGTTGGGCCCATATCCCAAAGAGGTCAAAGAAAGAGGAAAAGGACCCATATGTACAAAAAATATTTACAGCAGTTCTTTTTGTGGTGGCAAAGAACTGTAAACTAAGGGACTATGCCCATCAATTGAGGAACTGCTGAACAAATACTGGTATAAGGGTGCTATTGCTCATCCTTCATTTTAGAAGAGGACTAATGATATCACAGATATATTATATATTATCTTCTATAATTATATAAGATAATTATATCTTGCCTGTAGTGTGAATTGGATTTAAGTGAGTTGCACCAAGTCGTCAGCCTCATTCTTTCTTCCAAAGTCCTTAAAGTCCAGTGGCAATACAAAAGTCAAGACAACAGACAATAGCCCAAGATGCAATGGATGACCTTATCATCTTCAATGTCTGACCACATGCCTGCTTCAGCACCTTCGTGTCCATTAGAACAAATTGTTCTCATCCACCTATTCTGCCAGGAGATGTCTTCACATGCTTCACAGATCCCTAACTCACTGATGGGTTTGAGGCCTCTCTCAACATGATTTAGCCCATCTGCCAAGAGTTTTACTGGGGTGCAGCCGCTGCATATGCTACAGCTTCTTGGAGCCACAGGTGAGAACTAGGTGACAGTTGGACACCAAAGGTGGATGAGCAGCCCTGAAAAGGGCTCAGCAAGCCCTCACATCAGAGGTGCTAGTCCTCCCCAAATACCACATACACTCTTTATAGATCTAATGAAATATCATTGCACCATGAAAAATGATGAAAGGGATGGTCTGAGACATACCTTGGAAGATTGTATGCACTGATGCAGAGGGAAACAAGTAGAACCAGGAGAACAATTTACACGATAACAATAATGTTGGGGGAAAAATAAACAAACTTTGAAAGACTTACAACTCTGATCAAAGCAATGATCAACTACAATTTCAAAAGACCAGGGGTGAAACATGCTAGCCACCTTCTAAAAGAGTGGTGATGAACTCAAAGTACAGAATGAGACATGTTTCTGGACATGGACAATGTAGACATTTGTCTTCCTTGACAATGCATATCTGATACAAAGATTTTTTGTTTTCTCTTTCAACTCGGAGAGGGTGGGCAGAGGGGGAATATATGGAAATTTTCATCTTAGCTGGCATTAGTTAGGTTCAGAATTTAAAAATAAATATAAAATCATAACAAGGAAAAGTTAATCAAAGATTACAAAGATTACATTCATAGCAAGATCAAGGCTGAGGAAAACATTCCACTAGCATTCTATCTATCTAGATAGATAGATAGATAGATAGATAGATAGATAGATAGATAGATAGATAGATAGATAGATAGAAAGACCTATATTCCTTATGGCAGAGAGAGCTCACCTGTGTATCAGGTTAGGGATGGACAACTTAGGTATCACAGAGATGCCTGGCTTGTGATCAGGTTCTAGACTAGATATCTCATCATGGACAGTAATAAAGGAACCTCTTCAACAATAGACATTTGTCTTCCTGGAGAAGACCACATACAGGTCTGTGCTGGTTATGCAACAGAGTTTCTAACAGGCCTTGTAGGAATCTGATAGGGCCAAGATGAGTTGTTTGATGGAAAGTAATGGAAACCCAGCATCTGAATTTCTGAGGTGTCTAAAGAAAATTAAGGGCATGCATTACACTGTTATTCTAGATAATGAAGCATAAGTTTCTATCATGTTACATTTTATGACAGATATTTGAGAAAATACCTTTACAGATGCTGGAAGGACTTGACTTTAGAGGACTTACAAATTATTAATATAGGGATACATCAAGGTTACCTTGAAATTTCAGAAGGAAATTGCTGGGTCAACAGGGCAGTAGACACCTTGGATCTTCTGTGATCAAATCCACCATTCTTCAATGGAGTATCAGTTCTAACTGGAACCAATTCCATTCTGTTGAGGATACTAGCAGAAATTGCAAACAACAAGTTGGACCTAATACCTCCTCACTTTGACCATTCATGTAGCATCTGCACAGGCATGCTCAGGAGGATAAAGTCAGGCAATGATGGGGAACATCACAAGATGGCACTGGCACTTCAACTTCCAATGTAGATCCTAAGATAAGTGACTTTAGTGACTCCTCAGTAACAGAAGAAGGCATGGATGAGGGAGAAACTCAGCAAGAGCATAGATAGATTCTTACTAGGTGGGATGCAGAATGTGCTTGAGAAATAGCACACAGAATCCAGCTCACTGATTCCTAAAGTGATCTAAGAATTATCTAGGGAGGGGAGGAGCCAAGATGGCGGAGTGAAAGCAGTGACTTGCTTGAGCTCTCCCCCAAACCCCTCCAAATACTCATAAAAAATGGCTCTAAACAAATTCCAAAGCAGCAGAACCAACGAAAAGACAGAGTGAAACAAATTTCCAGCATGCTACAACCTGGATGGTTGATCAAAAACGTATATTGCACCAGGCGGGGAGAAGAACACAGTTTGGCATGGGTGCACAGGCTGCAGTGAACCTAGAGCAGGCCTCAGAGGACTGAATCACCAGCAACTGTGGTGGCTTCCAGACTTCTCAACCCACAAATGCCAAAGACAACTTAGAAGGTCAGTGGTAAAAGTCTGTATCTGAGGTGAGAGAGAGAAGCGAGGTGGTCTCAGCTCCAGTTCCCGAGCTTGACCCCGGGGCAGTGGCTGCCTCCTGAGCTTCTGGCCCACAGACTGAGGGGGGATTGAGTGGCTGATCAGAGGTGGATTGCAGGGATCTCTCTGCTGGTGCAGGATTCTCTTGCTTTGCCCATGCTTGCATCTGGTTCATAGTTCTGGGTGGCGGTCCTGGGGCAAGGATGAGCACTGGTGTGATGGAGTTTGTAGTGGCAGTGGAAAGGAAATCCTCACAGTTCCAAGACAGAAAAGAGTGTTTGTGGTCGGTCATTCATAGACCAGAGCACAGGCCAGGAGAGGAGTAAACACCTCGCCCTTGATCATAGCACCAGGTCCCTAGAAGTATCTCTGAAAACAGCTGCATAAAACCCCGGAAGTTTGAGACAGTACATTCTCCACACTGGAAACAGACTCCTACCTTGACAAAGAGTTCATAACTCAAGTAATTGGCCGGGATCACAAGCAAGCAGTGCAAAAAGAGTCAGACTATATTACCTTACTTTGGTGACAAAGAAGATCAAAACATACAACCAGAAGAAGACAATGGAGCCAATCTCCTACATCCAAAGCCTCCAAGAAAAATATAAATTGGTCCCAGGCCATGGAAGAGCTCAAAAAGGATTTTGAGAAGCAAATAAGAGAAGTAGAGGAAAAACTGAGAGTGATGCTAAACGAAACCCAAAAAAATACTGAAGAAAATAACACCTTAAAAAATAGCCTAACCCAAATGGCAAAAGAGGTCCAAAAAGCCAATGAGGAGAAGAATGCCCTAAAAAGCAAAATTGGCCAAATGGAAAAGGAAGTCCAAAAGCTTACTGAAGAAAATACTTTCTTAAAAATTAGAATGGAGAAATTACAAGCTAGTGACAATGTGAAAAATAAAGGCACTGTAACACTAATCCAAAAGAATGAAAAAATAGAAGAGAATGAAATATCTCATTGGAAAAACAACTGACCTGGAAAATAGATCTAGGAGAGAGAACTTAAAAATTATTGGACTATCTGAAAGCCATGATCAAAAAAAGAGCCTAGAGTCTTTCAAGAAATTATCAAGGAAAACTGCCCTGATATTTTAGAACCAGAGGGCAAAATAGAAATTGAAAGAATCCACCGATCACCTCCTGAAAGAGATCCCCAAAGGAAAACTCCTAGGAATATTGTAGCCAAATTCCAGAATTCCCAGGTCAAGGAGAAAATATTGCAAGCAGCCAGAAAGAAACAATTCAAGTATTGTGGAAACACAATCAGGATAACACAAGATTTAGCAGCTTCTACATTAAGGGTCCGGAGGGCATGGAGTATGATATTCCAGAGGGCAAAGGAGATAGGACTACAACCAAAATCACCTACCCAGCAAAACTGAGTATAATCCTTCAGGGTAAAAAATGGTCATTCAATGAAATAGGGGACTTTCAAGCATTCCTGAGGAAAAGACCAGAGCTGAATATAAAATTTGACTTTCAAATACAAGACTCAAGTGAAACATGGAAGAGGTAAACAGGAAAGAGAAATCATAAGAGACTTATTAAGGTTGAACTGTTTACATTCCTGCAGGGAAAATGATGATATTTGTAACTCATGAGTCATTTGTCAGTATTAGGGTAGTGGGAGGGAAAAAATTATATGTATGTATACATAGATAGAGGGCACAGGGTGAGTTGAAGATGAAGGGTGATATCTGGAAAATAAAATTAAGGGGTGAGAAAGGATTATACTGGGAGAAGGAGAAAGGGAGAAGTAGAATGGGGTAAATTATCTCACATGAAACAGACAAGAAAAGGCTTTTACAGTGGAGGGGAAATGGGGGAAGGTGAGAGGGAATGAGTGAATCTTATTCTCATAGGATTTGGCTTAAGGAGGGAATAACATACACAACAGGGTATGGAAATCTATCTTACCCTACAGGAAAATAAGGGGAAGGGGAAAGAGAGCAGGGGTTGATAGAGGGGAGGGCAGATTGGGGGACAGGATAATCAAAAGCAAACACTTCTGAGGAAGGACAGGGTCAAAAGAGAAAATAGAATAAATGGGGGGGTAGGATAGGATGAAGGGAAATATACTTAGCTTTTCACAACAGGACTACTATGGAAATGTTTTGCATAACTATACATCTATAGCCTGTATTGAGATGCTTGCCTTTTCAATGAGGGTGGGTGGGCAGGGAGGGAGAAAATTTGTAACCCAAAGCTTTAAAAACATATGTTAAAAAGAAAAAAAGAAATTTTTTTAAGAAAGAAAAAAAAGAATTATTTAGGAAAAGTTCTTTATAATGAAGCCAAAGATTATCTCAGAGATCTGTTGACTAATGGCATTATCAAAGAGTTCAATATGCCCATAGATATCACCTATAGTGACGGTACAGAAGAATGGAAAGTTACAGGTCTAGGTAGATTATGAATAAGAGAACCAAATTGGACCAACACCATGCCAGAAGTTCAAGGCATCCTGGAATATCTGTGAGGCAGTTCTTGGCATTGGATTTATGCAGACTTACACTAATAAATTCCTCTGTTTTTAAAAATTCATATTGAGAGGCTGGACCAAGACGGTGAACTAGAAGGACATGGTACAACATAACAACCTAATTACCACAAAACTTAGCTTCTTTGACAATTGGTAGATATGATCCAGATTTCCTGAGGGACAGAAGTTAAAATGATGGGCTTGACTTCTCTCCTCCTCCCCTTTCTCTTTTCTTTCCTGCCTCCTCTCTCTCCTCTCTCTTATCCCCTTCTCTCTCTCCTCTCTCTCTTCCTTTTAACTCCTCTCTCTCTCTTGCTCCCCCTTGATTTTCCTCTTCCTTTTCCTCTTCCAGCCCCACTTCTTGTTGCCTTCACCTCCTTTCTCCCCCATCTTTAACCTTTGAGGTTCTGTCTGTGCTAACTGTGGGACAAGGCAATGCAAAGTGGATGGAACCATAGATACAGCTGCTTCATGGCAAGCCTAGCCTTCTTGCTCACAGGGGCCAAGGCCACCGAGGCACAGCATTGCCTGTTCAATTCAGCCTGTTTGAGGACGATGATGAGCCTGTGGCCAATGTGTCTGAACTCGTCAGCATCCAGTTTGAGGTGACCATGTCTCAGCTAGTAAAAGTGGATGAAGTCAAGTAGATTATGAAGATTAACTTCTGGCTGAAACATGGATGGGATGACTACAAGCTAAAGTGGAATCCTACTGGCTATTTAACTCACACCTGTGCCTTCTGAAAAGATATGGGCCCTTATATAGTGTTACATAAGAATGCAGGTGGGGATTCCCAGGTTCACAAGACCAAAGCCCTAGCTGAAATACACAGGAAAGGACATCTGGATCTCTCCTTCCACCATTAAGAGTTCATGTAAAACAAACATTCCCATTTGACTACCAAAACTGCACCATAAAGTTTTGGTTCCTGGTCCCATAAAGCCAAAATTGACTTGGTTCCGAATGGCTCCTGTATGAAGATATGTCCCAGTACGACTACTGGTAAAGTCCAGTACCCCTGGAAACAAACATGATATCAAGTAAACTGCTGTGAGAAAGCTGACCTTGGCATCACTTTACTCTCTCTACATCTTGCTCCTGTCTCTGTTTTACACTATCAACATCATCCTTCTCTGCCTCCTAATTTCTATTTTGATGATGCTGATACTTTATTTGCCCTCCAACTCTGCGGAGAAAGTGACCCTTTGCACCTCTTCTCCTCAACTGTGTTCTTGGTGATTGCTGAAACCATCCCATTCGTGTCTCCAGTCATTCCTCTGATAAACGTGTACCTCCTGTTCGCCAGGACTTTTCTCACCCTGTCCATTGTCCTCACAGTCTTTGTCCTCTTGCACCGATGAACGTCTAAGACTCAGATAATGCCCCAGTGGATGAAGACTATATTCCTGAGATGACTTCCCAGGATCATGCTTGTGGCCAGGTCAAAAGTCCAGGTCATTATCCAGTGCTGAGCTCTCCAACCTCAACTGCTTCAGGGATTCAGAGGCAAAATGCTGCAAAGAGGGGATAGGCAGCATCTGCTGCCACTAGAGGGTAAAGCTCTCCAACTTTAGCACCAACCTTCTAAGGAGCTCCAGCTCCAAACCTGTGAGCTTCCTTTCTTAGTTCTGTTACCAGAAATGAAAGATGCAGTTAAGAGAATCAAATGCATTGCTTTTAAAAAAAAAATGAGATTTAAAATGCCTGGAAAAAATGTTGCCACAGTCATTGATCATTTTCCTCTAAGTTTTCATTTTGGTTTGTATTTTTACAATAGCAGGGTTATTCTTGCAACCTTTGATGACTGGAATGAAATGTAGCTGCAGGGTGTATGTATTCTGCAGGTTAATCAGCAGAACCACTCTAGCAACCACCAAAAACACTTATACTTGATATCATTTTACTGTCCAATATTTTAGTCCACTCTATCATTCTTTAAGGAAATAGAGGTCTCCCTAAGTGCTGCTGTAATCTGTACAACTAGTCTATTTGCAATGTAATAAACTTTACTCTTTAACTTACTTACTTACTCAACACTTTCTGTTAAGAAAAAAATCTAAGGCCATGCATTTACCAAGCAAGAAGGCAGTGTATTAAGGTGTTTGTTCATTATAACAAAGTAAATAACCAAATTTTATAAGTTAAACATTAAAGGTAAAATAAATAAAAATATAAAAGCCTTTTAAAAAAGTCTGATGGAGGGGGAGTGTAGCTCTGAAGGGGAGGAGAAAAACATCAGTAGGCAAAGAAATCCCTTGAGGAACAAAAGTAAAGGTGAAAAACTTCCAGGGCTAAGGAAATCCTTCACTGGGAAGGATTTTATTAAAAGCTTCAGTGCTAAGGAAAAATCTGGATGCCCATTGCTTTTAGTGAAAAATAAAGGGAAGGGGGGCATTAGGTAGTTGCAGAAGAATAGGATTTCAAGGTAGTGAGATAAGTAAAAACTAGAAAGCCTCACTTCTTCCTATCCCTTATCCTCCAATGAAATAGCCTCAATTAGATGTTTCAACAGAGAAGGAGCAACCTTAGATTTACCAGAGGATTAAAGACAGCTTCTCCTTTCTCTTGTTCTACAGGAAAGGGCTTCAACTAATTCCAGAAGGAGGAGGAACTTCAGTGTCCATGGTGAAGGAAAAGATATGACCTTCTGAAGGAAAAGAAATCTGACTCTCAAAGAAAGGGGGAGTCTGGGCAAAAGGAAGACCTCAAGGGCAAAGGAAATGGTTTCAACTTGATCTGATCCCTGGAGTACAGAAGAACTAGAACTCAACTACTGAGTCCTCAACACCAAAACTTAAGTAAATAAATGGATGAATAAGCAAACAAAACAAATAATGGGCTTTGTTATAATTGTAGGGATGACTAAGACACAAACCATAAAGAATAACTTTAAAAACCCCACCTATAATCAAAATCAGAGAAAAAAACAACTTGCCCAGAAGAACAATTAGAATAACTATAGAAAATGATGTGTTTTTTAAGAAGTAATCTATATAATATAATAATATATATAAATAATAAATAACAAAAATATATTATATATTATATTATAAAAATAATTTATTTATATAGATAGATAGATAGATAGATACACACACACACACACACACACCACACACACACATACACATATATATGAAATTAGAGCCATGGAAGAGAGACGTGGGGAAAGAATCTACAGCTTAACACAGATTGGTACCTTATTCTAATAACCTTATTCTAGTAACAAATTCCAAAAATTAAAGTGAACAAAATGGAAATTAAGGAGTCTAGAAGAAAACCATTTTTTTTTAGGCAATTGGGGTTAAGTGAGTTGCCCAGGGTCACACAGCTAGTAGAGGTGAAGCATTTGGTCTGAGGCTGGATTTGAACTCAGGTCCTCCTGACTTCAGGACCAGTGCTCCATCCCTCTATCCACTGCGCCACCTAGCTGCCCCCAGAAATGATCATTTTTTTTTACGTCAAAAGATTGAGAAGAAAAACCTGTAAGACATTTCCCACATACAAAAAACAAGTAATCAGGGAAATAGATCAAAGATATACAACTTAAGAATTATTGGACTATCTGAAATTGACCATAAAAAAGGGACCTGGTTAGTGTATGTATGTATAGAATGCATATATTTTTTTAAAATCATTAAAAATAATTACCCAGTCATATTGGAATAAGAAGGCAATGTGAAATAGAATTCAACAATCATTTTCTGAAAGAAACCTCAAAATAAAAACTCCCAGGAATGCTATTACTAAAATCCAGAGCTTCTAGACAGAAGACAAAAAAAACCAAAACAAAACCACAAGCATCATGAAAGAAAAAATTCACATACTGAGAGACTACAGTCAGGATTGCAAAAGATTTATCAGATATCACTTTAAAGGAACAGAGAACATGGAATGAGATATTCCAAAAGGCAAAAGATAAAGGTCTACAACCAAGAATAACTCACCCAGCAAGAAGTATAATCCTACAAAGGCAAAAAAATAAACCTTCAACAAATTAGGTGACTTTCAAACATTCCTGATAAAAAAAAAATCTGAGCTGAAAGGAACTTTGAAATACAAATATGGGAGTCAAAAGAAATATTAGTGAACAATCAGATGAAACTTTATAAGGATAAACTATGTGCATTCTAATGGAAGAGGGGATAATAAAAGAATTCTTTAAGAATCATACTAGCATAAGGGGTTACATAGGTAGTCACATAAAACAGAAGACCTAGAAATAGTTTTGTTTTTATAATATTGAAAGAAAAAAAGAGGGAGGAATACTAGGAGAAAAATGAGAAGAAGGGCGGAGGAATTTATGATCTAATATATCAGGATGCACAAGTAGAAGTGTATATAAACATGAGAGGATAGGAAGGGAAGGAGGCAACACAAACTTCACTTTCACCTAAATTGATTAAAAGTTAGTAGTATACAAAAACACACAATACACTCAGAAAGAGTTTGGTGAAGGAATACAATCAACTCAGCAAGGATACAGAAAGGAATAGGGAATATAAGGGGAAGGTAGATTCAGGGAGGGATTAGTCATAAGCAAATCCTAAACTTGAAGAGGGATAGTGAAAGTATTAAAAGTAAAGAATAAAAGCATTTAATAAAGGAGGATCAAGGAGTAAAGGAATAGAAAATGCAAAAGAGAATAGGGCAGAGGAAAATACACAATTCACTATCATGACTGTGGATGTGAATGGGAGGCTCACCCCTAAAATTGAAGAGGATAGCACAATGCATTACAAAGCAAAATCCAATAATATGTTGTTTACAATAAATACACTAGAAACATAATGACTCACACAGAGTTAAAATAAGGGGTTGGAGCAAAATCTGTCATGCCTTGGGTAAACACACACAAAAAAGCAGGGGGAGAAATTATGATTTCAGACAAGGGTAAAGCAAAAAATAGACTTAATTAAAAGATATAAATAGGGAAACTATATTTTGCAGAAAAATAATAGACAATGAATTCATTTATATTCTGCTAATTATTGCTGCTGCACAGGACATAAATTGTTTTCACAATCATTTCTCTTTTAAATAATGAAGAAACTATGTACTGTTGTTCCATGCTATCCTTAAAATCCACAAGCCCTCTATATCATTAGGTGTTTAATTATTTTCTTTGTTTTGCAGCACTCATTCACAGATGCCTAAATTCATTTACTAAATCTGGAGGCCACATTTCTTTCTGCTTTTAATGTCTTTCTTATTGGTCTAACTGTTTATGCATCAAGACGTTTACATTTTCTTCTTCCAGACATCTTTGGTAACTTCAGTCTTCCCGCCATCCCCTGACCCTATTCTGTTTTTCAGTTGTTTCTGTCATGTCTGACTCTTTATGATCCCATTTTGGGTTTTCTTAGCAAAGATAATGGAGTGGTTTATCATTTCCTTCTCCAGCTCATTTTATAGATGAGGAAACTGAGGCAAACAAGGTTAAATGAATCGCCCAAGATCACACAGCTAGTAAGTATCTGAGGCCAGATTTGAACTCAGGAAGATAAGCCTGGCACTCTATCCACTATGCCAGCTAACTGCCCTTCCCACCCCCTCTTAGTTTCTCTTATTGCTTACTTTATGACTCCCTCCCCTCTTTGATGGTGGTTTCCCTGAGTGTTGGATCTCAAAATGTCTTGGTCTCCTCCACACTGGGCAATTCTTCATCAGCCTAAATCTCTGCCCCAACTGACTTTAGTGGGAGACAGAACTAGTCCTAGCTAGATGCTGGACTCTTTCCCTTAGGCTTAATGGAGTGTTACACAGCTCCCCTCGACCCCAATACATATCCCACTCTATTTTCTTTGTTCTTCAGTTTTTTGGTGCAGCAGTACAGAGCCCAGTCATAATACTATCACAGCCTGAACATATTTCCAAGTCACTGGGGGAGGAGATGCAGAGTTGAGCTCTATTATAAGCCCAGATATGGGTTCTGCTCCATTCTTTTTCTTTCTCCACTCTCCTGCAGAGATCCATTTGTGGCACAGAATGCTGCCATGTGGATACAGCTGCCTGAGTTAATTTGTGACCTTTGGAATAGAGTAGAGAGTTGGATCTCTGGGGCACTAAGGAGGAAAGATAGAGTGTCAGTTTGTACAGCTGAGCTTTATTAAAAGTCCAGACTTGTGTTCTACCCCATTGCCTCTGTTCCTCTGCTGTCCTGCAGAGGTCTAGACTATTGAAGTCTGACAAGTTTCTGGTGTTTGGAATTGGGATTCCTGTAGCACTGGGAAGAAGGAAAGGAGGTCAAAGTGTCAGGCTGAGTTCCCTCGCAAACCTGTGATTGGCTTGTGCAGCCTTGCTGCCAGGAGTGTGGGTGGTGGTAGGGAATGGAGTGCTGAGTATAATCTCTCATTAAGGGTTAGGGACTATTGGCCTTTGCTACTAGCTTTGGGTTTTTACTTTATTTAGGTTCTTGGTGTCCTAGACCATGGAGTCAGCTAAAAGTGCTTTATTTCTGGCACATAATTTCTGTTTTGGAGAGCAGAGGTTTGAGAGATTGTAAGGATCAGAGAAAGTATCTAGTCCTTGATCTTATTGGTCACACGACCCTTAATTTCAATGTTTAACCTATAGGGACTAAATGATACAGTATCTAAATGCTTAAAGGAAAAACTAAATGAATTACAAGGAGATAGCAAAAAAAAAATAGTAGGGGACTTCAATGTTCCCCCTTTCATAAACCTAACAAAAAAAAAAAGTAAAAGGACCTGAATAGAACTTTTTAAATATGATAGGCTTCTGAGAATTATTGCATGGGAGAAAGAAGTAAACATTTCTCAGCTGTGCATGGAATCTTTACAAACACCAACCATGTAGTTTGCCATAAAAACCTTACAAACAAATGCAGAAAGGCGGAAATATTAAATATGTGCTTCACAGACTACTATAAAATTGAAAAATATATAATATTAAATAATGGACCTCTGAAAAAAAGCATTAAAAATAAACCGAAGACTGATAATTGTACAGAACTGGTGGGTCAAAAAATAAATGACAGAAACAATAGATAATTTCATTAAAGATAACTACAACAGTGAGACAACATATCAAAAATTTTGGCATGTATGCCAAAAGAGTCCTTAAGAGAAAATGGATATCTCTAAACACTTTAATTAACAAGGAAAAAGATCAGATCAACAAATTGGTCATGCAACTAAAATAAAATCAGAAAACCAATGAACTCAAAAATCCTAATCAAACTCCAAAATAGAAATCCTAAATATCCAGAAAAAGATTAACAATTTTTTTAAAAATCTGACTGAATTAATAAATACTAGGAGCTGTTTTTTTTAAAAGAAATACCATTAGCTAATTTGATTAAAGAGAAGAGGAAAACCAGACATCACATTTAGAATTCACAACAAAAGAATAAAAAATATTATTACAAATCATTTTGTCCAACTACATGTCAATAAAACCAATTTAAATGAAATAAATGATTATCTACAACAATGTAAAATACCCACATTAAGAGAACAAGAAAGAGAGAATTTAAACAACCCAATTTCAGAGGAAGAAACTGAACAAGTCATGAATGAAATCTCAAAGGAAAAAATCCTAGGATCACATGGATTCATAAGTGAATTCTATCAAACAATAAGAGATAAACAATTCATTTCAACATTCTGTTAACTGTTAGCAAAAATAGCAAACACAATGATCCTACCAAACCCCTTCTATAACTGTCAAAACAGAAAAAGAAAACGTATATCAATATCCCTAAAGAACAATGATGCAAAAATTTTAAATAAAATATTAGCAAAGGGGGTGAAACAACACATCCCAAAGACTTTACACCAAAATCAGGTTGGATTTATATCAGAAGTACAGAATTGGCTTAATAGGAGGAAAAACATTGACTTAACTATGTTAGTAACAAGAACAAACATCACATATCAACAGATGCAGAAAATAAATGGATCTTTCATGAAAATGATATATAGAATATATTTAAAACCAGGAGTTAGCATTATATATAACAAGAATGAACCAGAATCTTTTCCAATAAAATCAGAGGTGAAAAAAATATATCAATCATCACCACTTCTATTTGACTTTTTAAAAAAGAAAAAAATTGAGGGATTAAGCATAGGTAAACTAAAAATTAACTAAAACAGTAACTTCAGTGAAGTTGTAGTATATAAAACAAATTCACACTAATCATTAGCATCTCTGTATAATACCAATAAAACCCAATGGGAATAAACAGAAAGATAAATTTCATTTAAAATTACTATAGAAGGAATAAAACATATGGGCATTTATCTACCAAGATATACACAAGAACTATATAACAGCTACAACAACTACTTAGAGAAACAGACTCAAATAATTGGAGAAATATTAATTGTTCATGAGAATACCAATAAAAGTGAGAATACTACCCAAATTAATTCATTAATTCAATGCTTTAGTGATCAAGCTACATTGCAGAATCTCTCTTGCAGATTTGTTGTTTCTCGATGGGATTGTTAAACTTACCATGATATACTGTAGTTTGCAACTTTATGGTGTTGTTGGTATTTTTTTTCTGGTGGTAAACTATGGATTCCTTTAATTGGCACTTTGTTTCTCTGAATTCAGAAGTTCTGGGCAGTTTTCTCGTATTACGGTGTTCAAGTTTTTTGACTCATGTTCTTCTGGAAGACATGTAATCTTTATGTTGTCTCTACACATCCTGTCTTCAAGATCAATATTTTTTTAAAATACAGAACATGTTTTCTTTTAATATTATTCCCTTCTGCATCTCTTCTTCCAGACTGTTCTTCACTTCTCTGTATTTCCATTCCCAATCAGTGAATGAGATTTTTTTCTTTTTCTTTGGCGAGACACCATCAAAAATTAAAGTTTTTCTATTCTGCCAATTATTTCTGCTGCATGGGACATACATTCTGCTCTAACAACTCTAGGTGTTTTTTTTTTAAACTACTCAAACTGTGTCATGGTTCCATGTTCCCCTCAAAATTATAGGGTCCAGAGCTTTGCATCTGCAAGTATTGACTCGTTTTCCTTTATTTATGTAGTATTTATTCATAGATGCCTTAACTCATTTACTAGATATTACTAGAATTCATTTCCTTCTGCTCTTAATGTTTTCTCTGTTAATTCATCTGTTTATGCTCACAGTCTCTGAGTTTTCTTCCTCCTGAGGTCTTTGGCAAATTTAGTCTTTTGTCTCCTTATTTTCTCCTATTGATCACTTTGTGGCTCTCTTCCTTCTGATGGTGGGTTTTCCCTGGAGACTGGATTTCAAAGAATCTCAGCCTCCTCCCATTTGGGAGATTCTTCACAGTTAATTGGCCTAAATCTCTACACCAAGTTACTTTTAGGGGGACAGCAGTGGCCCCAGCTGGATGTTGGGCTCTTTTCCTCAATCTACTGCCTCCTCACACATGGCGTCCTGCCCCTTTTCTCCGTTCCTTAGATCCCTGGCCTACAAATACAATACGTCACCACGCTACTGCTACTATACCCTGGACAAATTTCTGCTGTTTTGAGTTTGGATTTCTGGGGGAAAAGGGAGGAGGCACAGATCAGGTTGTAGATTTGAGCTCTATTATAATAAGACCAGCACACATCCCGCCCTGTTCCCTCTGTTCTCCTCTCTTATAGAGTTCTGTTGGAGCACAGTAGTGGCCCTGGCTATGGAAGCCTTGGCAATTTGGAGCCTGGATGTCCAGGCATGGGGAGGAGGTCAAGGCATTTTGTTGCAAGTCTGTTGCTGAGTGAAAACAGGTTAGGCACCAGTTCAGTGAGTTGTGGGTTTTTTTTTTAATCTTCTTTTGAGTTCTAGGTGTCTTACATCATGGAGACAGCTAAAGTTGCTTTATCTTTGGTGAATCATTTCTGTTTTGGAAAAGTTTGAGAGGTTGTGAGGACAGAGAAAATGCTTAGTCCTCCATTTTGTTGATACACTACCCAGAAGTTCAGAACAATCAAATTACCAATGGATTACTTTACAGAACTAGAAAAAAATAAAATTCATATGGAAGCAAAAAAAAAAAAAGAACAAGAATCTCAAAGGAAAATAATGGGGTGGGGGGCTAGAAACAAAAGGGAGTCTAGCAGAAGTGGATCTTAACCTACACTTTGTTGCCACTGTTGTGTTTTTTTTTCAGTCATGTCCAAATCTTTGTCACCCCAATTGGGGTTTTCTTGGCAATTTCCATCATCCTTATCCATTTCCTTATCCAGCTCACTTTGCAGATGAGAAAACTGAGGCAAATAGGATTAAGTGACTTGCCCAGGATCACACAGTTAGGAAGTATCTAAGGAAAGATCAGAACTCAAGAAGATGAGTCTTTCTATCTCCAGGCCCGACATTCTATCCATTGCACCACCTAGCTGCCCTAACCCATAATATAAAGCAGTAATTCTCAAAACAATATGATACTGGTAAAAAAAAATTGATCAATGGCATAGATTAGCTACACAAAATACAGAAGCAAGAAATCTAATAGGTTAGTAATTTGACAAATACAGGACCTCAGTTACTTGGGCAATAGCTCACCATCTGATTAAAACTGCCGGGAAAATTGGACAGCACTATGGAAGAAATTAGAGTTTGACCAATACCTCACAGCTTATACCAAGATCAGCTCCAAATGGATATATGACATAGACATATGAGGTCACATCAAAAACAATTTAGAGAAACAAGGAAAAAATTACCTATCAAATCTATACATAGAAGAAAGGTTCATGACCAAACAAGAGACAGAAAGGATCACAGAAGATAAAATAAAATAAAATTTAAAAGGTTTTGCACAAAAACAATAAAGCTATAATTAAAAGAGAAACAATTAACTGGAGGAAAAATTTTTGCAGCAAGTTTCTCTGATAAAGGATTTATTTCTAAGATTTGTTGAGTGTCCCAAAAGTCCTAGAGCAGTTTTAAGCTTTAGTACCTTATTACTTTAATAGCTACTCATGAATAAAACTGCATTGAGGGTTATACCAATCACACTATCAAAGAATTATTTTATAGAGCTAGAAAAAATAATGAAATTCATCTGAAAAAACAAAAGGCCAAGAATATCAAGGAATTCAATGGGAAAAAAAATGTGAAGGAAGGCAGCATAACAGTTCAGATCTCAAACTGTATTACAAAACAACATTCAACAAAACAATCTGGTCCTGGCTAAGAAATAGAGTGGTGGATCAGTGGAACAGGCTGGGTACACAATACATTGCAGTAAAATGACCATGGTAATGTAGCACTTGATGAACACAAAGATTCAAGCTTTTGAGGCAAGAACTCACTATCTGACAAAAATTGCTGGGAAAACTAGAAAACCGTTTGGCAGACATTAAGTACAGACCAACATTTTACACCGTATACCAAGATAAAGTCAAAATGCATACAGGACTTAGACATAAAAGGGTGATATAAGCAAATTAGGAGAACATGGAAAATTTTATATCAGATCTATGGATAAGGGAAGAATTTATGACCTAATGAGGGAGAGGGATCACGAAAAGTAAAATGGATAATTTTTATTACATTAAATTAAAAGGCTTTTGCACAAACAAAACTAAGGTAGTCAAGATTAGAAGAAAATCAGGAAACTGGGGGAAAACATTTACAGCAAGTTTCTCTGATGAAGGCCTCATTTCTTAAATATACAGAGAACTGAGTCAAATTTATAAAAATAAGAGCCATTCCCCAATTGATAAATAGGCAAAGGATATGAATAGGCAGTCTTCAGAAGAAGAAATCAAATCTATCTATAATCATATGAAGAAATACCCTAAAACCACTATTGATCTGTAAGGTTATGAGCCATTCCATAATTGAGAAATGGTCTATAGATATGAACAGGTTGTTCTCAAGGGGAGAAACTCAAACTATCTGTAGCCATATTTTTAAAATCACTAATTATTAGAGAAATGTAAAGCAAACCAATCCTGAGATTCCACCACACACCCATCAGATTGGCAAAGGTAATAATATCTAATAGTAATTAGTATTTATTTACATAGTACTTTAAGGTTTGAAAAGTGCTTTATAAATTGTAACATATTTTATCCTCACAACTCTCAGAAGTTGATGCTATTATCTTCATTTTAAAGATGAGAAAACTGCGGCAAACAATGGTTAAGTGATTTGCCCAGGGACCCATAGCTAGTAAGTGTCTGAACCAAGATGCTAAGACAGATCTGAACTCAGGTCTTCCTGGCTCCAGCCCTACCTTTCTCTCTACTTCACCCCGTAACTACAAAGATGACTAAAAAAAAAAAAAAAGAAAAAAAAAAAAGAAAAGGAAGTGACAAATATTGGATATGCTATGGGTAAACAGGCACACTGACAATTGTTGGCAGAGCAGTGAATGAGTCTAATAATCATTCTGGAGAGTAATTTGGAATTATACACAAAAGTTACTAAATAGTGCTTCCCCTTTGACTCAGCTATGCCAATGCTATACTTATATCCCATAAAGATAAAAGGAAGAGGAAAAGGTTTTATGTGTGCAAAAACATTTATATCTTTTTTAGTGGCAAAGAAACTGGAAACCAAGGGGATGTTCATCACTTGGGAAATGGCCGAACAAACTGTGGGATATAAATTTAATGAAATATCATTTTGCTGTACGAAATTATGAAAGAGACGATTGCAAAGAGACATGGAAAGATTTGTATGAATTGAAGTAGGATGATGTAAGCAGAAACAGAACAACTTATATGACAACTTTTGAAAGCTGTAAGAACTCTGATCACTACAACAACCATCCATGATTCCATCCATGATGAAACATAATGTCCATCTCCTGGCAATGGACTCAGGGCACCAAATGAAGTATGTTTTTTGTACACAACTAATATGGAAATTTGTTTTGCTTGACTATGTATATTTGTTACAAGGATTTTCTTTTTCTTTTTCCAGTGAGGTAGTAGAGGGGTAGGAAGGAGAAGAAATAGATTCCTGCGAAACCAAAAAAAATTTTTTTAATTAAAAAATGATTCCTACAGTAGAAGAAGACAAGAGGACGGCTTTCGTCTTCCCAGCTAGATTTTACCAGTTTAAGCGCACACCACAATGCATCTTGAGGGCACCTGCCAATTTCCAACAACTGATGGAGAAAGTAAAGATGTGAACTACCTTTAAGTGTTGATATATCCTGATGACATTATTGTCTTTGGGAAGACCCTAGAACAAGAGGAGAGACTGATGAAAGTGTCGGATCAATTAGAAGAAAATGGTGAGAACCTTTCAATTAACAAGTGCCAGCGTTTCAAAGCTTTTGTCAAGTGGGCCACACTGTATCAAGACAAGGTACTCCAAGCCAGAGAAGAAAAAAAGTGCCCTTCCATGGGCCACTTCTCCCCAAAACTTCAAGATATAAGGAATTTATTTTTTCAATAAATATTTTATTTTTCCCAATTACATGTAAAAACAATTTTAGCATCATTTTATAAAATTTTGAGTTCCAAATTCTCTCTCTCATTCCCCTTTCCCCTCATTGAAAAGGCAGGCAGTTTTATCTAGGTGATATATATGTGCACCCATGCAAAACATATTTACATTAGTCATATTGTGAAAGAAAACACAGACAAAAAAAACAGGAAAAAAATAAAGTAAAAAATAGTATTCTTTAATCTGCATTCAGACTCCATCATTTCTTTCTCTGGAGGTGGATAGCATTTTTCATCGTAAGTCCCTCAAAATTGTCTTGGATTATTGTATTGCTGAGATAGCTAAGTCGTTTACAGTTGTTCATCATACAATGTTGCTGTTACTAAGTACAATGTTCTCCTGGTTCTGCTCACTTCACTTTGCAACAGTTCATGTAAATTTATAAGGACCTTTCAAGGATTTGGTGGTTATTATCAGGAATTTGTTAAGAATTATGCTAAAGCACTGAATAACTTCACTCATGCATCGGGGATTCAAGGGACCCAGAAGAAGGACACAAAGTGAGCATTTGCCTTAAAACCTACAAGTCTCTGTGGAGATGAGCAAGTAAAGAGTTGTGAACAAACTTACCAGGACTTGGTCAATTGCTTCACCACTGATGTAGACCCAAGCAGGCTTTTTGTTGTACATATAAATGCCAGTTTAGAGGCTTAGGAACAGTCCTGTGATGACAGGTATGATCACCAGAAACCAGTTGCATTTGCCAGCAATGGCTTGAATGTAAAAACTAAGTTCTTGGTGTTCTAGTTTTGAGGTGGTCACTGAGAAATTCAAAGATAATGATGGAATGATGTTGCAAGTGTGAACTTCCGTTGACCAGAAGCAAAGTTTTCTGACCAGAGCAAAGTCAGGTGATGGTTCGCAGAGTTGACTAGCATCACTAAACAATCATGAATCCAGCCTATATTACCAACCAGGGAGGACCAACATGGGACTAACATCTATAGATTACTTGTCCGAAATGTCACATGACAGTTAAGCTACAGTGTCATTTAAAGAAGGAGTGAAAGTTACCTGTACCACACAAGGAGCTGAATTACAAGCAAATGGTGGTAACAGCTCAAAGTTTGGTACTTGTGCCAGATAGCATGCCAGTAGTATACATGAACCTTACTTCAAGGAACCAATCTTCTTCACTCCAGTTATCTGTGGACAATCGGTAAAGAGAGAGATGGCTGATGAAAGACTATGTGAAGTGAGCCAAACCAGGAAGTGAGGAAATGATGGTAAAGGTCTCAAGTTCCAGTCTCTTGAAAGAACTTTACTCTTGAAACAATGGTATAAGTTAGAACTGTGCAAGACAGCACTGTTCTGGACTGTCATAAATTCCAAATATGGTACTGGGATTCAACTGACACTTCCCAAGGCATATTACTCTATGGCCATGAGAGCTTTACATGATGACTTTGGACATCTGGGTCAAAAAGGCTGTCAAAAATCAATTTTACTGGTTCAAGCAGTAAGACATGTACACATTGTATAGGAAAATAAATAATAGCAATTTGTGTTCATAAACCATCTTTTGGTGTTGATGGACAACTCATAGGATGTACACAGGCATGCCCAACCAGGAATAAGGAGAAAGGTTCCATAGTTGCTCAAGTTCTGTGGGAGAAGCATTTTTCAGTATATAAGCTTCTTGCTAGAATCTGTTTGGACCAAATCAGAAACTTTGTAAGCATACTGTTCCAGATGTCAGCTTCGGCTTGCATTAAGAGGTCCAGAACTAAACTACTCTTACAGGGAGACACTGTACAATGTTTCAAGAACACTTGAGACTAAAACAAAAATCTCAATAGTTTCCTAAGATGTGCCCAACTCTACTAGTAACAACACCACAGGCTTTACAACTTATCTCTTGATATTTGGATGAGTCATGCTTACCTTGTTCTTTGGAATTGCTAAGGATGGAGAGACCATAGACAGTAGCAATTGATACAACTCTCAATTAAGAAGCAGAAAAGGTTACCACCTTGGTACAACTTTAACCAAAAGATTGATGATGGAAACAATGGTACGATGCCCAAGTTCATTGCCAACACCTTCAACAAGGAACCAGTTTCTGCTGAGAAATCCTGATGTTCACGGGACACACAAATTATCAGATTTGGGAAAGTATTCTATAATGAGTTATTAAGAGACTGGGCGGGGACAGCTAGGTGGTGCAGTGGATAGGGCACCAGCCCTGGATTCAGGAGGACCTGAGTGCAAATCCAAACTCAGACACATAACATTTTACTAGCTGTGTGACCCTGGGCAAGTCACTTAACCACACTACCTAGCAAAAAAACCAAACAAACAAAAAAAGAGACTAGGCAACTTGTCTATTTGCAGAATAATCCTGGAGGCAGATGGGGGCCCTGTAATGATAATTCACCACAATCACTTACTATTTTTATAGGTGTTAGTGGGACTTGCTGAGGAGCAGGTAGAGACTAATGGACATTGTAAGCAAAAGAGATTGCATACTAGTAGTACAAAGACAACCTGAACCAAACAATGGATGAAAAACAATTATTCAAATGAGAAGGCTGTGTACTATAACCCCCAAAACCAATTCAAATAATGGTAGACAATTGAATCCAGAAGTAACACCTTTTCTACCTTGTACTTCAACTATAAAAACTCCTAGGGTATAGACATGCCCCTACATGGCTAATAACACCGCCAGATCGCCTGAGTCCTCCACAATGTCAGGTTGAAGAAGGCAAAGCTATAGTTCTGATGAGGAAGATGGTCAGGCCATACCATTGACTATCTCAGGCAGAGGGGCAAAGAGATCAGCAGGTGACATGAGAGCTAAGCTTATTCAACTGTAGACCAGCATAACCTGTGATATAACTGGGGAAACTATATTAAAAAAAGTTACTCATGTAGCCATGTGACAATGCTGAAGTTTATGCATGGATTGCGCGCCTTGAATGTAAGTACATTTTCCTTGATGCATGTATTAATTAGTACATGTTTAAGAAAGCCTGTTTTTATTATTTTGCTGTTCATGTTTATTTGCTTGTATTGTCATGAAGGTATTAAGAGATTTTTTTTATAGCTATAGTTTTGATGTTTGTTTACACAGACAGTATAATTTGTTATTTTGGAAGACTTACTGAGTTTCTTGAGAGCAAAGATCATGTTTTTACCTCACTTTGTATCCTCAACACTTATCATAGTGGCTGGTACATAATATGCATATCTGCTTATGTTTGATGGACACTCATGTACTGATGTGACATGTGCATGTAATACATTCTACATGTAATTTAGGCTGGTTGCAACTGAACTAACCTGCCAAGTCATGTTTTATCCAGGAGTGGGGAACCTGTACTGTGCCATGTGATGCTACACTTATCTTCATTCAGTGAAATTCTCACATTGTTTTGATGTTATGGTGCGTGATTACACAGATGTCAAATATACCACAGCTAATTCTTGTAAGAGATCGACGAATTCTTGATTCCAGGGAGAAATGTCATACTCCATCTACCAAAGGATTTAGTATAGTTGGGATGAAACCTGCTGGATGGGATGGAAATGTTCAGTTGTGGCTTTGTTTTTTGGCCCATTGGCCAGAAGGAATATTCATTAAAGACACAGTATTCCCTTTTCTTTCCACCTGCCCTAGAGAAGTCTCATCACAGGTGAAAAGTATGTGGTCCCAAGCGTGAGCCTGGATACCCTACATGGCAATTTTGAGAAAAAAACAGAAGGAGGACCAGACATGGGCATGGCTGCTGATGACAGAACAGTCACAAGAGCTTGGCCACTGCCCCTGATTCCTCTGCCCACCAAGTTAGGAGAGTAGAACAAGACCAAGATGAAAGGCATTTCTGTGTAGACTGGTCATTGCTAAAATTCCATTCAGGAGAACTGATATCAGCTGGTGATTTTTGGCTATCCCTCTCCTCAGACCTGACACCATGCTATTTGATATGGATACCAAAAAAAAAAAAAAAGGCAAAAGACAGTCTTTGCTCTCAAAGAGCTCACAGTCTAATGGGGGAGACAACATGCAAACCACTATGTACAAGATACATACATGTTAAACTGGAGATCATCCCAGAGTTTATATTTCTGTTCCATTAATGTTGAAAGCAAAAGTGTGATCAACCAAAGTAATTTCTATTTGCATTAGTTAGAATGCATTATGAGAGGCTGAGGTAGTATGGGGAGGAGACTAAAACAAATGTGTTAAACAGAGGGCATGAGATGGAGAAAGCAGACTCCACTGGAAATTGCTGAGATCTTCCCAATTCAAGATTTCAGCATTTCCTGGACATCTCCACTCCATGCTCTCCACACTCTGGCCATCATCTGTTTTTTCCCTTCTACCAGAACTTTGTATTCTGCCCCTGGGATGCCAGGCTCTGA
This sequence comes from Phascolarctos cinereus, assembly GCF_003287225.1. Classification (NCBI taxonomy): domain Eukaryota; kingdom Metazoa; phylum Chordata; class Mammalia; order Diprotodontia; family Phascolarctidae; genus Phascolarctos; species Phascolarctos cinereus. Next base: position 234,447,441 of record NW_027555514.1, on the reverse strand, counting down.
TAGATGAGTTTATGCCTTATCTTACCCAGAACCAGGCCTCCAATAACAACAAAAAACAATAATAACAGGTATCATAGCACCTTCTTTGTGCCAGGAGCTGCGCTAGGCGCTTTACAAATATTATTTCATTCACAAGACCTACCAGCCATCTGCATATCTTACTCCCTTCCAGCTCTCCTTTATATGCAGTCATCTCTCATTATAATGTAAATGCACTGATGCCTCAAGGACAGGAACTATCTTGCTTGCTCATATCTATATCCTCATATCCATATTAGCTTAATTCCCAGCATGTGGTAAGCACTTAATAAATGCTCTCTTCCCTATCTATCTATTCTTCATAACTTCCCAAATGATGATTAAAAGCATGAATCCAATAGGTTAAGGATGAAGTCGGCAGTAGTCTCTCTGGTGGAACACAAAGGTGGGGCAAGCTATCTTCTTGGGTCACTTGGCCATTCCCAGAGCTCAATTTCTGACATTGTTCAAGGAGACGGGGGGGGGGTGTAAAGCCAAGATGCTAAGGGTAGTGACTAGATGACTAGAGATAAAGCAATACCTGATGGGAGAAGGGAAGTATCTGGAAAAGCCTGGTGACGTCCACATTCCAAAGGTGAGTACCAAAAAGAATACAGTAAGAATTCTAATTCTTGCTCTCTTGGAGAAGCCCAGCAGAAACCTTCTACTTCATACAAATAACCTCTTACAAAGTAATGCAAATATATACAGAATATGCAGAATCTTTTGCACATTTAATTAGGAAGATCCCATTATACCTGAATAACTTCACAGCACCAGACTTGTATTTCTTTTCAAGAAGTTTCACCCAGAACATACACCTAAGAATTTAGAGAGAATGTAGTACTTTCCAAATTTAGGGTGGTGGTTGTTGTTTTTAATCTAGACCTGTGATTTCATCATTGTTGGGAATTCCTAAAGTGAAAACTCCATCTATCAATGCAGACTAGTAGTCATCAATCAGTTAACAAGAATTTGTTAAGCATGTACTACATGCCAGATGCTGTTAGGCACGGAAGCTACAATTACTGACAATGAAACAATCCTTACTCTCGAGGAGCTTACATTCTAATGGGGGAAACAACAAATACATGTGTAAGTATACATAGAATAACCGTAAGGAAAATAAATACAAATAAATACAAGATAGTTAAAGAAAGGAGGAGCCAACAGTTTGGAGGATCAGAAAAGGCTTCATGTGGAAAAAAGTGCTTGAGTGGCATCTTGAAGAAAAGAGGGACTCTATGAGGCAGAAGGGAGAAGAGAACGTACTTCAGACATGGAGAATGACCAGTATAAAGACAAGGAAATGGGAGATGTAAGGAAGAGAGAGGCCAATTCGGCTGGAATAGAGAGTGAAGGAAGAGGATTTATATATGAGGCAACTAGGAAGGACTCTAAAAAGTAAATCAAGTTTGTATTTGATCCTGAAGTTTTATCGAATAGGAGAGTGACATGGTCAGATGTGCATTTAAGGAAAATTACTTTGGCAACTATAAGGAGGGATGGACCAGAGCAGGAAGAGAATAGCGGCAAGGAGACCAATTAGGAGGCTGTTGCAATAGTCTTGATGAGAGGTAATGAGGTCAGATGTTAAGATACTGTGGAGGTAGTATCTTACTAAAAACTGGCAACTAAAATATGTGGGGTAAGGTGGAGTGAAGAGTTGAGGATAATGCCAAAATTATGATCCTGGAAGACTAGAAGAATGGTAGTATCTTCAACAGTTAAATGGAAGTTTGAAAGAAGAAAGGGTTTGAGGAGAAAGACACTAAGTTCAATTTTGTATTTGTTGAGTTGGAGATGTTTTGAAGGACAACCAATTCAAACTGTCTGATCATAGTTGGTGATATGGGAATGGGGAGGCAGCATGATACAGTGGAAAGAGAACTGTCAGAGAACCTGGGGTCAAACCCCAGCTCTGCTGCTCATTACCTGTATAACCTGGGCCTGTTTCTTCATCTGTAAATTAAAAGGATCAGACTAGATGGCTCTTAAGGTTCTATTCAGGTCGAAATCTATAGTTCTATGATCTATGGTCCTATGATGGTGAGGGGAAAGTCAGGGATTAGATATACAGATCAGTGAATCATCTGCATAGGGATGATTAGACCAAAAGGAGTTGTTGACATCACTGAGAGTATAGAGAAACAAGAGAAAAAAGTCAAGGTCAAAGCCTTGGGATAGATCCCCAAATTAAAAGACATGATATACATGATGAACCAGCAAAGGAAAATGAGAAAGTGTGGTCAAACCGGTAGGAGAATCAGGAGATAATAGTGTGTTGAAAATGCAAAGAGGAAAGGGTATCCAAGAAGAGAGGGTGGTCAACAATGACAAACACCGTAAAGGTCAAGAAAGATGAGGACCCAGGATAATCAGATTTGCCAATTTAAGAAATCACACTTTGGACAGAGCAATTTCAGTCAAATAATAAGATTAGAAGCCAAATTCTAAAGGTTGATGAATAGGAGAGGAAGCAGAGGCAACAAATGTAGGCAGTCTTCCCTCCTCAGGGTTTGGCTCAGAAAAAGAGGAGAAATATAGGACAATAGACTGAATGGACAGCAAGGTATAGTGAAGTTTTATAAAGGAGACAGCTTGGGCATGTTTGAAGGAACTACAAAAGGAATCAGTAGACAGAGACAGAGGGAAGATTAGAGAAGGAAATGATTAAGGGCATAATCTGCTGAAAAAGATAAAAGGGGATGGCATCAAGGACATTTGTAGTGGGATTGTTTTTGCCAAGGAGAAGATCTACTTCATTATCAGAAACTAAGGGAAAGGTGAAGATGGGGAATAATATCAAGAGATAAGATGAAGAAAAGAGAAGCAAGAGCTCTTAGCAAATGGTCTCAATTTTCTCAATAAAAAGTCCTTAAAAGAAAGAGGAAGTGTGGGAAGACTGAAGAAAGAAAATAAAATATCTTCTACTGGCATGCGATAGGAAATTAATCAGAGAGGAATAAAAATATTTTTGCTCAGCAAGAGCCCAGGTGCAGTAGGATAACAGGAATTTGTAATGTACCCAGTCAACATACTTATGTTACTTCCAGCTCTTTTCAGCAATGTGTAAGTAGCAGAAGAGGCCAGGAGCAGGAATAATCTAGGGTTGGGGTTTGGCAAGAGTTGAGTTTTAGAGGGTTGCCTGCAGTTGCTGAAAGTCTAAGTGACTGATTTATGGTCACACTGCAAGTATGGATCAGAGGCAGTTCTTGAAACCAAGTCTTCCTGGGTGACGGTCTATCTTCTATGCCATCGTGCCTCTCACTCCTACTAAATTATGTTTTGAAATTGTGATTAATACATCCACAACAGTCTTAAAACACTCTATATCTCAGTACTTGTATGAATGTAAATCCACATTTTTCTGAAAGCATTCTGCTCTTCATTTCTTATAACACAATAGTATTCCATTGCATTCACGTACCATAACCTATTTAGCCATTCCCCAATTGATGGACATCTCTTCAAATTCCATTTCTTTGCCACCACAGAAAATGCTACTATACATATTTTTGCATGTATAAAACTTTGTTCTTTTTCTTTGATAATTTTGAGCTACAGACCGAGTAGTGGTATTGCTGGGTCAAAGAGGTATGCACAGTTTAAAATTCACTTATAAACTTCAGAAAAATTTGTAAATGAACAAGAAGAGTATATATATACACACATTACTGTGTGCAGTGTTCTCCTGGTTCTGCTTATTTCACAGTAATAGCAATACTGTATGATGTTTAACTGTAAATGACTTAGCTATTTTCAGTAATACAATGATCCAAGACAATTCCGAAGGACTTATGATTAAAAAAAAAACACACACACTACTTACTTTCAGAGAAAGAACTGATGGACTCTGAATGCAAATCAAAGCATACATGTTAAACTTTTATTTATTTTTTTGGTCTGTGTTTTCTTTCACAACATGACTAATGTGGAAATGTTTTGCCTGACTGCATATATATATATATATATATATATATATATAATCTATATCAAAGTGATTGACTTTTCAAGGAGGGGAGAAAGGAGGGAGGGAGTTTGGAACTCAAATATTATTTTTAAAAAAACATTAAAAACTGTTTTTACATGTAATTGAGAAACAATAAAAATTTTGTAACAAAAACAACTTTTACATTAAAAGCAGAAAGGGACAGTCTGGCTGACAAGTCCGTGGAGAATAAAACACTCAAATTTTTTGGTTAATTAACCACCCACCTCCAATCCTTTAATTGCTGAAATCCCACTGATCTTTTAATGTCAAACTCAAATGCCACCTCTTCCATAAAGATTTCCCTAAGACCATCTCATTGCTAATCTTTCTCCCCTCTGACCTCATATAGTACTTTGAACTTGTCTTTGTCACTTGCGGTATTTTTAAAAATTAATTTGAGCATGGTTTCTATCATATGCTAGGCCAACAGCCTAGTTTAATGAGAAGATTCTTATGTTATTTAATATTTGCATTTCTCCTAGTAGCCAGTATGGCTTGCCTGCATCAAGGAAGACGCTGTTTTCCATAGGAAAGCGGTATTGCAGTAACACAAAGGAAACACGAGCCACGGCAAATCTAGAGACATCTCTGTCCCAAATGTTCTAATGGACGGCTTCTTCCCGGCCTCATACTGGACACACAGTTGATCAAACTATACCCTCACCCCTTCACATGGTGATGTCATTGGTCCTCTTTGAAAACCGAAGGACAAACAATAACAGCAGCTAGTATAGTCCTCTGTATGCAGTAGGCACTTAAGACATTTGCAGAAATAACCATAATGTTCAGCTCACATCAATGTTTCGCAACACAGGGGAGGCTCACATTCATTGATGAAAATTCTATTTCATGTCATCTGCTTTTTTAAAAAAAAGTAATAATTTCTATTTTCAAAACTATCTCCTCCCTGCTTCTTTGCACGTCCTCTTCTCTTCTGTGCATTTTTAACAACAGCCCTCTTCTTGCTTTTATCTTTACTGCTTACCTTATCTCTCCTCTCCCTCTCCTGCCATTAAAAACACAAAGAGGAAAACAAAACCAAAAACAAGTCCTTGTAACAAATAAGCGTAGTCAAGCAAATCAAATCCACACAGTAGCCGTGTCCAGAAAGGTATGTCTCTTTCTTCACCTTGAGTTGATCACGTCTCTATCAGGAGGTGGATAACATGCTTCATCACGGGACCTCTGGAGATGCGGATGATCATTGTATTGATCAGAGCTCTAAAGTCTTTCAAAGTGCTGTCCTTAACAATTTGTTCTTCTCACTTCATTCTCTATCAGTTTATGCTACCCTATATTCTCTGAATCATCTCACAATCTCTTACGGTGCAATATTACACTACATTCCTTTACCACAATTGGTCTAGCCATTCCCCAATTGTCTAAGAGGAAATCTACTGTACTTTCTTAGATTCTAGTTGCTCCCTTCTCCTTTTCCATTCCCCACTTCAGGATCACAAAGTTTGTTTTACTCGCAATTCCCTCCCCAGTGTTATTTTCCTTAACTCTCTCTTATTTCACTTCTTGACTGGGTTTGATGTACTTCTGCACTAAACTCTGTGTACATGTGCATGCCTGCATGCATGCTTGTGGCTTGTGCCCACCTGTTCAACCTTTGTTCATTTCAGGCAAGAATGGTAATTTGATCAATGATCATTTGACGTTCATTTCCCCTACACTTTCTTCCATATTCTTCTCACACGTGCCAATTATGAGAAATACCAAGTTTTATCCCCTCTAACTCCATTCTAGACTAGCGCATTCTTCCTTTTACCCTTTCTCTTCTCTCCTCTTAAAATTCTCAAAGCAGAACCAATCTCTGTCTTTCCTATTTAACTTTGCAGACATTAAGGTTCTGAAGGGACACGTTCCTTCTCTCCTCATTAGAATGTTAGCATTATATCATCATGCAGCTCCTTCCAAGAGCTAAAGTAAAGTTACCTTTGCATGTTTCTCTGGACTCTTGTGTTTGTATATCACCATTCCTAGTCAACTCCGGTCTTGTCATCAAGAATGCTTATAAGTCCTCTATTCCACTAAAGATTCATTTTCTCCCCTAGAGTATTTATACTTGCCTTTGCAGGGTAAGTTTCCTTGGTTCTCTCTTCTGCTTTTTGGAATATTATTTTCCAAGATTTCCTCTTACGTGGTAGAAGCCACCAGTCTTTTGTAATCCTAACTCTAGGTCCTTGGTACCCAATTCTTTCTGGATGTTTGAACTATTATTTCTTTGGCATAGTTCTGGATTTAGGTGACATTCTATAGCCTTTTCCTTTTGGTTTTCTTTCAGGAAGTTACTGGTAGCTTTTCCACCCTCTGGCCTAAGCAGTTTTAATTTATGATTTCTTGAAAAATAGTATCTAAGCTTCTTTCTGTTCTTTTCATGTCACGGTTTTCCAGTAAGTCTGAAATTACCTCTCAACCTGTTTTCCAGGTCAATTTTTTAAATCAGCTTACATTTTCTCATTTTTTTCAATCTTTCAATTTTATTTAAATATTCCTTGCTATCTCATGGAGTCATTGCTTTCTCTTTGGTCTATTCTAGTATTGAGGAAATCCATTTCTTGATTAAGATTTCCTGCTTTCTCTTCTAAGTATTTACTCCCCCTTCTAATTCTATACTCCAGGGCTTTTCTTTTCTTTTTAAAAATCTTCTAGGTATTATGTCGTCCTTGTGGAAAAGACATTTTTTTTTTTGAGTCTCTGCTTGCCATCACACTTTCTTTTTCTTTTGGAGGGATCTTTAGATTTGGAGAGAAAAGAAAATGATGATAGTGTTTTCTTTGATTCAATCAGATGTCCAGCTTTAGTACCTCAATTGGGGCTTTGTAGAAGGGCCAGACTCTGCTCCCTGCTGCAATTTTGGGTGGGATAGCCTGACTTGATTTTTTCTTGGGGTCCTTGTATGGACATCCACCCCCTGGCGTATTGTTCCTCCTTGATCTTTGAGATTCAAAGCATTAGATCTTCAGGGCCTTCTCTGATGTCTCAGTGCTAGGGTCCTTAAGAGACTCTGGACCTGAGTTATCCAGGTCTAAGCAGTCTGAGCACTGTGGTACTCTTCTGGTTTGTGCTGTACTCGTGGAAACCTCCTGCTAACCCCCAGACTTCTAAAGTCCCCACATTAAGGCTTTCTTAGTGGAGAAAGCCTCATTAAGAGTTTCTACTACTGCTGCCTCTAAACATAGAGCCTTGCAAGCTACCTGTGTCCCATCTCTAGTCCCAGTGGTGCTTCCTTTGCCTCATTCTTTTTTTGCCCATGGACTTCTGACTGACTTTTTGTAGAATTCTGGGGTAGAAGTCGCTGTAGCTTCTCACTGCATTTCTTGATCATTACACAGCCTTGTGCAAACTTCAGGGTTTTGCTGGAATAGATATATGGAAGCTGGATGATCTGCCTCCCATTTTGGCAGGCATGCTCCTGACCTTACTTTCTACTTCCCCTACCTTTAAGCCCTTGTTCATGCTGTTTCCTCCTATTGAATACCTTGGCTTACTCACCTTTTCCTACCAAAACTTTACTAATTCAGGCCCAGCTCAAATGCTGTCAACCCCTATCAGACTTTCCTTGATCCTGTTAAGCAAATGCAATCTCTCCCACTACTGAACTCAATAAAATGTTATGCCTTTCTTATGGCACCTAACATAGTTTTTTATCAGTTGGTTTTTTTTTTAAGTTATTGGTATACCTAATCATCCCTACTAAACAGTAAACTCCCTAAAGGCAGAGGTGAACTATGTTATCTTTGCAACTCCCACAATACCTAGTGCAGAGTTTGTATTTTGGGATGGGAGCTTCATATATATATGAGCTGACTACTAAGCTATGGGAAAGGCTTAAAATAAAAGAACTTTGAGGAACAAATGAAGTAGTGATCAGGGTAGACCAGTAAGAAAGAGTACTAGTTTTGGAGCATGAGGAAATGGGTTCAAAACTCTGCCCTTGCTATTCATTACCAGTATGACCTTTGGTGAGTCACAATTAATCAATCAATAAGAATTTAAGCACCTACTGGATCTCAATTTCTTTCTCTATAAAATTGGACCAGATGACTTCTAAGGTCCCTTCCTTCCAGTTTGAAATCCACATAGGGTTGTCCCTGAATGTAGTTCACCTAGGATAGTTACACACTTACTCTCAAAATTTTAGAACCCTTTTTTGTGGGTGAGTTGCCATTTTGGAGGAATTACATTTACAGTCAATTTGAGATCCAAAAGATAGCATGCAGAGATAGAAGGGAATTAAGAGATTACCTCATCCCAGCCATTTTGTTTTAAAAAAGAGAAAACTAAGGCCCAGAGTAGTGACTTGTCCCAGATCACAGGAGTACTTTTTAGAAAGGTGAGGTTCAAATCCCACTCCTCTGACTCCAAATTCAATGCTCTATTTTGTTGAGCTGCTCCTCTCTTTTCTTGTTGGGTAAGAAAACTGTCTTAAAAGCAAGAGGTGGCCTGGATAACTACTAAGATTCCTTTTATCCTGACCAACCCATGATATAAGTTGCACCTCATTTTGGACCCCAAATTATATTATTCAGCTTGACTTGTCACCAAATCACTTTTGCTTATTTAGATAAAGACTATTCTAGTCTATTTCAACTTTGTTACCAATTTAGTCATTTTGGTCATTTTTATTGTTATTTAGTCATTTTTCAGTTGTGTCCAACTCTTCTGACTCAATCTAGGGTTTTCTTGGCAAAGATAACTAGATGGGTTTGCCATTTCCTACTCCAGCTCATTTTATAGATGAGGAAAATGAGGCAGAGTTAAGTGACTTGCCCAGGGTCACACAGCTAGGAAATATCTAAGTCCAGATTTGAACTCAGGAAGATTACTCTTCCGACTCTAGGCCTAGCATTCTATCCACTATACCACCTAGCTGCCCTTATTTCAAGTACATAAAATTAAAAAGAGAGGTAGCCTAGGTAATGGATAGAGAGCTGGCCCCAAAGACAGGAAGACCTAGGTTCAAATTCTACTTTTATCACGTCCTGGCTGTGTGACGCTGGGCAAATCACTTAACTTCTAGGTCTCCCAGGAAACTGTCTACACCTATGAATTGCAGAGACAATAATCTGTACTGATAGAGGAAGTTCCCTGGCCTAAGCCAATTAAATCACTGTTCCTATCTCCAAAAGTTCAAAAACAAAAACAAAAAAACTCATAGAAATAAAATGAATGAAACAAGGATAAGAAGGAAAACTCAACTGGGGAAGGAGGAGCCTTTGCATAAAATATCTCTGATAAAAGTCTAACATGCAAGGTTAATACAGAGGACATAAATATATAAGACCGTGAACCATTCCTCAACACATAAGTGGTCAAAGGATATGAACAATTTTGAAAAAAAAATGAACTGACAACTATCAACAATCACACAAAATATTGCTCCAAGTCACTAATAAAAATTCAGATTAAAACAACCCTAAAATTTCACCTCACACACTGCAAATTGGTCAAAATGACAAAAGACTTAAAAAGTCTACTTTGGAAGGACTACAAAAATGCAGGTATGCTAAAGCACACCATTTGTACCATGAATCTGTCCAACCATTCTGGGAAATAATTTGAAATATGGGAGAAAAATTATGAAACTGTCCTACTCTTTGACCCAGAAATCCCATTTCTGGACATATACCCCAAGGAAGGCAAAGACAGAAAGGAGGGGCGATGGTGTCTATATGTGTGTGTGTGTGTGTGTGTGTGTGTGTGTGTGTGTATACACACATATATACACATGTATGTGTGTGTATATATGTATATACACACACATATATACATATGTATGTGTGTGTATATGTGTGTGTGTGTGTGTGTGTGTGTGTATGTCACAAAACAGTCATAGAAGCACTTTATTGACTGACTTTCCCTATTAGTTTTATTTCTAACTAATTTAAATGGAATAGAAAAGTAAAAATATGGGGCTCAGACTTCCAAGTTGCTTGATCTGGGACTTAAGAAGTGAAATGAATCCACATGTGATGACAAATTAGGTAGTTTTGCATTACCAATATCACATAGGCTTTCTTTCTCCCCCCTGATGGTCCAAAACAGCCTTGCCCGAACAGGCAGGAGAAACAATTTGTTTATATGATCTTTTCAGGATCTTAAAAATTGACTGAATCAACATCAGTCTGATGAATCAGTTTGCTCAAGATGTACTGAGTGGGTCCACATAAGACAGAGAAATTTCAGCCCATGAAAACACTGAGTTGTTCAGTCATTTCAGTCATGTCCAATTCTTTGTGACCCCATTTGGAGTTTTTCTGGCAAAGATCCTGGAGTGGTTTGCCATTTTCTTTTCCAGGTCATTTTACAGATGAGGAAACTGAGGTAAACAGGGTTAAGTGACTTGCCCAAGGTCACACTGCTAGGAAGTGTCTGAGGCTGGATTTGAAATCAGGAAGAGTCTTCTTGACTCCAGGGCTGGCACTCCATCCATTATGGAGCCACCTGCCTACCTCCATATAATACTACATTCCAATTAGGAAATTCCCTCTACCAACTGCAGATCAGGTAACTCATCTGTACCCTAAGAGTCTTATAATTGTCTAGGGAGAAGTTAAGTAACTTATCTCTAGTCGCACAGCTAGTATGTCAGAGATTCAACTGGAACCCAACCTTCTAACTCCAAAGCCAGACCTCTAGCTACTGATACACCAGTGATTCTTAACTTTGTCATGGATCTCTTTGGCAGTTTAGTGAAGCCTTATGGACTCCTCTAAAAAACAATGTTTTTAAATATGTAAAACAAAACATATATGATTACAAAGGAAACAAATTATATTGAAAGTTATCAAAATATTAAAAAAACAAATTCATAGATCCCCAGCTACAAACCATTGCCATTCAATTCCTTAGCACACAGGAAGCCCTATATAAATGTTAGCTACTATTATAATTGGAACTTTGGGACTGATTAATTCTATAAACATTTCCATGAACTTAACTGGCATCCCAGCAGAATCTCTATCTTATGGTTAGCATGGCTCTCCAGCTTAACATTCAACTTCCTGCTTCCCACATGCCCAATCAACCCTTAAGTACTCTAATAAGATATGCCTGCATCTAAGAATTGCAGCAGCTCAAAAGAAACATGTGATGCACAAATTTACTCCAAATATTCATATGGACTATTTGTGCCTGACCTGTGGTAGAGCCTTCTGAGCTTGTCTTGGTCTTATCAGCCACAGTCAAGCACACTGTACCTTGACTTTGACACAGTAATGTCATTTGAGTCCTCTTTGAGAACAAAGGACAACCACCAGGATCACCCCCCTATGCTTATTAAATGCAGTGCTACCCCTCCATCAGGCTCTATCCTCTCATTACAGGCAGTTAGGAGCCACATGCGGCCTTGAGGCCACAGGTCCCCCACCCCTGGTCTAGAAGAAGGGAGGACAGCCTCTAACTGGGGTCTATCATCAGTCTAGGTATACTCCATGTCAGGTCAATAGCTCATCATTCCTGTATTTTAAGTAATGATCCTGAACACCAAAACTCATTCTCAGATATCATCTTTTAAAGCAGCTATTCACTTCTCAAATTTGTCTGTCTTGGTCTTCTGAAATCCTTTACCTACAACTACCAGCAGAGCCATCTTTAGGTTAGGGCATAAGTTACCATTTTTAAAGTTTTCAGTTTCTTGCTAAGGAATCTTTAGCAATGCTTTCCAGGTTTCTTCATAATCCTCAGCAATGTCTTCTAGGTTTTCTTCATGTCAATCAGCATGCACAGGTAGTAGGTTATTTGAAAATGCTTCTCCTCCAATACTTTTTCCTCTCAAGTTCCTTTCACTGATCACAATCTTCTCTCTACTTTTCTGCTGACCTTCACTATGACCTGCTTTTCTTCAACCCTTCCCTGTTCTCCAAGTATATTAGCCCTCTTTTCCTTTCCTAGAAAGGAACTGACTGGAGCATAATTTCACAGTTCATTTTCTTCACTAAAAAACTGCTTACATCATTTGGCTATCTATTGGAGAATGGCTACCTTGGATATCATATATTAATCAGAGACATTAAGTGGAAAGATCATCCTCCCTTCCCCCCAAATTGTTCTCTTATTTTAGCTGCATTAAATTTCTTCATGCAAAGGCAATCCATTTTATATTATCAAATTGTTGTATATATTAGTGACCTCCTGTACCCCTTACAAATTTTTCTTTCAAAACACAGATCTGAATGACACCCCTTTCCCTAATCTAATTTCTAAATGATGCAATTGTTTGTTTAGTTTGCTCATATAAACTCACTTCCTGTTGATTTGCTTTGTAGTTTTCCCACCTGGACTTGCCGAGCAAGTTCTTTCCCCATAGTTTCTGTTCTGGGGTTTATCATACACTGAGGGGTTTTTTTGGTGTGTGTGCATGTGTCATTTTTGTTTTTTGGTTTGCTTTTGGGCCTTGCTTATCTAACCAGTTCCACTGAAAGACTTTTCTTTTTAATCAGTTCCAGCTTTAATGATTATTGCTTTCTAAGAGACATGATAATGAAATTAACTCAGGCAACAGCATTTTCATTATTATATTGGCATGGCCCAACCATGAAAAATGAATGTCTCCTCAAATAATTTAGCTCTTCCTTTATTTCTGTAAACATTTTTAAGGCATATTTATGTAAGGACTGAACATATCTCGATAGGTCCTCTCAAACATTATACATTTTGTAGTTTCCAAAATAGTTGTAGCACATTTTTTATACTAACAAAAAACTAGGTGGGCATCTATTAGGAAAGGCTGAAAATACTGGGGAATATATGACTATAATGGAATATCAGCAAACCATAAGAAATCACAAATGAGGAATTCAGAGAAACTGATGTAGTGAGGGAAGTAAAACCAGGAGAAGAGATGTGTCATGAAAATAATGGAAATGAAAATACTACTAAAAGGTAGCTTAGTTAATATTAAATATGATTGATGTTGGTCCCAGAGAATAGTTGATAGAGCATATCTCCCTCTTCCAAGAACAGAGATGAATTAATGAGCAAGGAATACTACATAATAGTAAAACATGGTTGATAACATCAGTCAATTTTGCTTAAATATTTTTGTTGTGAGAGTTCTATGTGCATACTGGGGAGAGAGTGTGGCGATTTTAGTTGTTCTTCAGTTGTTTTCAGTGCAACCCTTTGTGACCCCATTTGGGTTTTTTTTGACAAAGACAGTGAAGTGGTTTGCCAAACTGAGGCAAATGGTGATGACCAAAAAGAAGCATTAATGAAAAAAAAATTTAATATATAGAACAGCCTTGGTTTAGAAGGGGACACAGACAAGTAGGGTAGTGCTGAAATTGCATTTAGCATATTCTTTAATAAACTCTAAGCTGTATGGAATGTTCTTTATATATAGAAAGGCTCATGTTTGTTAACATTTGTCAAATTCTTAATAATTTTTTTAAAAAGTATATATATCCCACTCATGAAATGTATTATTTCTTTTGTTCACACTTGTTTACTTAGCCTAAATTATTTAATTTGTACATACTTTTTTTCTGTAGTACATCTTCTTTTTCCATATATATATATATATATATATATATCAATACACACACACACACACACACACACACATATATGTAATCTCGGCATAATGAGTTCACCTAGGTGTCAGTCCCCTCTCTGACATGTCCTAGTTGTGTGACTGAGGGCAAGTCACTTACCCACTCTTTGCTCTAAAAATTTTTTTTAAATGACAAGTTGTAGAAAAGGTGTCCACTTGCACCATGAGGAATTTCCTTATCCACGAGTTCCGTATATCAAAGAAATTATAGGCCTATTCCCTATTCCTTTTTCTGTGTAAATTCATTCTTGTGGTCTAAGATGAGGTAAGTAGGATGGAGGTGGGATGGAATGGAAAGGAAGGCAGCAATGGAAGTTTGCACCAAGATACTATGGGGGTGGCAGAATAATGGAGACAGGTAATTAGGGCTAGAGGATCTTTGGGAACTCAAGGAAATTCCTTTGCTTGAGGGGTTAGTGGTCAGTGGTTGAGAAAATAGGGGATGTGAAAGGCCTATGGACTAAAATTATCTTTTGTCCTGGTTTTAAGTTTTAAGTGCATTGGAAAGCAGACGTGGTTTAATTCAGCCACATTTAAGAACCAGGACTGTGTTGATCAGCCATCTCAAGAATATGTTCCCCACTCTGGAATTTCTCATCTCCTCAATTTTCACTTTGTTTTCCTAATCTTCAACATCTAAGGTAACCCTCATCACCTTTTTCCTCAAATTTTATTCCTGAGTCATTAAATGCTGCTGCAGAAAACAAATTTATGTTATGAGACCTCACCTGGGGAGTGATGGGATCAGAAGAATAGTATTCAGGCAGTAATGTGAAAGACGCATGGAAGTTAGTAGAGAGGTTAGGGCTAGATAAATAGATTTGAGAACCATTAGTATTCAGACGATAATTGAGTCCACGGGAACTGATAAGAACAAGCTAAATGTAGCCAAAGCAAGGGGAAATGACGTCCTTAATATTAATATAGAGGCAGAGGGAGGTAGAAAGGAGATAAGTATCTCACTGCTGCAAGGAAATTACTTTTCTGTTGGCTCCTTATCCTTTTGTGCCCCACCACACACACACACACACACACACACACACACACACACACACACACACACACTCGCTGTTTAAAACATTTTTCACACAAGTAAGCAACCTGTTCATTTGCAAGATTGAAACTACCTAACCCACCCCCATAAAACCTGCTTTCTTCTTCCTTCCCTCTGGCTTCAAAGGAAGAGGTTTTCTTACTCATTGGCAAAGCTAACCTAACCCTTCCAACTGTGCCCTTGGACACCTTCTTCCCCTGCCTCTGGGACCTTGTTCAATCACCTTTAATTTCTCTCAACTGGCTTATTCCCCCTTTACTAACATGCTCACATTCACCCCTAACCCCCCAATTCCATCCCTCCCATTCCCCCAGTGCTAGTTTCTCAAGTTACCTTCCTCTTTTTTCCCCCATCATTATCAAATCATACTCAATCCCTTGCACTGGGGCTTTTAACCTCACATTTCTGAAACTTTCTTTGGAGTTAATCTGTGACTTATCCAATGGGCTTTTCAAGAGGACACCCACCTCTTTATTTCTAGACTTTTGCTTTAAACTCCAAAACTGTACTTATCCATCTTCTGCAAAACCAGTCTCTCCTGATTTTCCTATTGGTTACCATTACCTGGCTGAAAGCTTCACTTGTCTTTAACTTGTCTATCTCCCCTTGATACTTCTGCCAAGTGACTTGAATTAAAGTCTACTTCCTTATTTTCTCTATTATCTTTCTATTTTCCTCTACTCTAATATTTAAGGGCATCACTTGCCCTTGCTTGGGTCACATGCCATTTTGCTTGCTTCTTATCAACTCCCATGATAATTTTCATCTGAATATGCTTGCATCACCTAATGTTGCCTCACTCCAATCCATCCTTCACACCACTGCCCAAATACTGTTCAGATCACATTACCCCCTGTTCAGAAACTTTATGTTCCCATTGCTTTTAATTCAAGTTCTATAATTCAAAGCAAGCCAGCCCTTCCAGCTTTCTCACATTCATCTTTCCACACTAATCACTGGTCCTCAATTTTATCTTAACCTCTTCAACATCTGTGCTTCTGTTCATTCTGCACCCTGCACCTCATGCCTTGAGTGGATATCACACCAGCTCTTATTACTTCACTTGCTAAAACCTTCCCTTCCATTAAGGCGAGTTCAGATGTTGGTCGTTCCATTTTTTCAACTCCTCAGCTGGAAGTGATTTTCTTCCTTCCTCAAATCACTCCTAACTTTGCTTAGTCCTTTCCTATGTACATTCCAGTTCCTTTTTGTTATGTCTCCTATTAAAATATTAAGCTCTTTAAGGGAAGCCATAGGCATTTAATGATAGCTTGCTGAATTTGGTTATATATAGGTTAAGGTGAAAGAGTCAGTACCTCAGGCTTTTGGAAGGCAGTCTTTTGGCATCGTGGTAGAGTGACTCCGTATATTCCCGAAAGTGAATTACCAGGGCATCATAGGAGAACGATGGCTATAGAATGTTATCTACCAACTTGTTCTCCTATCACCTATCACTTATCTCTCCAGTTACCTCTCTTCTCAAACACTTAAAAAAAAAGTTATGGCAAGTTTCTGAGCATTTCAGATATTCCAAATCAGGATTCTCAAGAATAAAAATTCTGGCTCTCCTTGCTACTTGTGTTATTTTGGGGAAGTCACTTTGCCTGTTTCTTAATTTGTACTCAAGGGAGTCTTTAGATGACCTTTAAGGTCCCTTCCAAAGCTCTAATCCTGGTACTGCAATTGATCACTTTCCTAGAAAAGCACTTCCACCTCAATGATCATACAGAATTTTTCAATGACATGAACTGTATTGTCAACTGAAAGGCATACGCAACTATTATGATTTAATGATACATCACCATCTAAAGACTCAAATCTTACTTTAATTATAGTAACCAGGAATCTTGGTCCTGGAGAAGACCTGAAAAAATGTACTTCCCTTCCTACTTAAGAGATTGGGAAAGGGAAGGGTTTTCAGGCACTAAATATTGCACTGTCAGACTAGCCTCTGTTAGTTTATTTTAAACTGCTTTTGTATTTTTATCTTTTGTTACAAGGAATGGCTCACAGGATGGGGAGGAAAAGATAGGTTAAAATGAAGATCACCATGATATAAGTAACATTTAGGTTATCTTTGATTGCTATACAATATTCAAACCTAAAATTCCTTGCCTACCTAATCTGCAGATGCTTAGCTATTTCTCACTTCAGAGTACCTAGACCCACAGAAGGAAGCATGGTACACTATAAAGTACACTGGCTCCCAGTTATTGGACCCGAGTCCAAAGTCCAACCTCTAGTGTTGGCTGCACGTGGGAATTTGGACAAGTAACAACCTCCCTGCCTGTTTCTTCTTCAAGAGTTTGTGCTAAACAGTCTCTTGCCCTAAATAGCTGGATGGAGATCCCTATAATCACAAGGCCCATACTGATTTTTTTCTTTTAATTCTCCTCTATGCTGATCAATTTCCTCTCATTACCCCTAGCTTCAGTTCTAACTCTTCTCTTCTATGTCTCACCCTTACTGAAAATGATTGGATCAATCTCATTAAAAAGACACCTGTCTCCATTAAAACTTCTCAGCATAATTAGCCATTTTCCTCACTGGTTATGGAACAGGTATCTATGAGACTAATCCTGTAACCTTGTTCTCATTTCCCCTGTCTCCTTCAGTGATCCCCATTTCATGCATCTTTCATTTCTCGACCACAGGATCTTTCCCATTTGACTAGGAAAATGTTCATATCTCTGTAATCACCTAGTAATCTATCCTTTTTTTCTCATACCCACCACTCTACTCTTATTGAGCGATCCACATCCTGTGCTACCACGGTTTTCTACAATCTGGCTTCTGCCTCATCACTACTAAAACAGGATCTATAATGTTACCAATAACCTAATTGCCAAATCAAGAAGCCTTTCTGCCCTCATTCTCCCTTAATCTCTCTGTAGCACTGCTTCACCATACTCTGTCCTCCCCTGGCTTCAGAAATATCACATTTTTCTAAATTCTCTTACCTTTTCAATGGCTCCTCTGCTTATCTTCTTTTTGATCCTTTAATTGGGGGCATTCTTCAAGATTGGTTCTCTCTAGGAAACCTCATTCACATTCAGGGATCTGATTGCCACCTTCACTCCAACTGGTTCATTTTGACTAATCTATTGAACGAGAAACTTACAGCTCCCAAGACCTAACAGTTTCTCTCTTCCTGGATGCCTCACTAGCTTAAAAAAAAAAATACTGCTACACACAGAGCCTTTTCCTATCTATGAGCTCTTTGGGGTTTATCTATATCAGAGGCATCTCTCAGTCTAAAATAGACATACAGGATAGTAAAGTTTAGTGTATAGTTCCAATTTGTTTTCCAGAATGGTTGAATCAACGTTTCCACCAACAGAACATTGGCATAATCCATGATCTTGCCATCATCCACAAAGGCACCACTTCTTTGTTCATGAACTCTGAAATCCCCTTATCTGACCACAATCTACTGCCATTCCACAGCTCCCTCTGCCTTCCAACACCCCAAATTATGACCTTCAAGCCTTCAACCCCCTCCCCCAACTCTTCTAAGCCATCACTTCCACACTAACTACACTCACCCTATCTTAACCCCTTGGTGAACCAGTTCAACTCCACATTGTCCTTTAAGTTCCTTGCCCAAGACTGTATTACTGATCTTGCCCTGCTAGGGCTCAACCTGGCACTCTTATTATCTTCTGCTTTCATTCCTACCCAACATGCTGGAGAAAATCCTGCATGCTAAATGGGTCTACCATAAATTTGTTACATGATCAAAACTTGGCCATTACTGCTGCAAGTAAATCGTCTTCTATCACATTCACCACAGTAGCTCTTCCACATCTTTTCATTTTTTAAACTTCCTATGCCTTTTAATTCCTCAGTCTCTGAACTAAGAACCATGCCTCATAGTTCCTTCCATCCACTGAGCACAGTATCCTCACCCTTCTTGACCTCAAATCACCCAGATACCTTCAGCCACTCTCCCCTTCACCCATCTCAGAAGATCCTTCTCTCCTTGCCAAATGATCTCAATTCTATCCTGTCTTCTCCAGCAAATTACCCTCCATTTATCTTCCAACTCTCCCTGCTAGCCGATTTCCTACTGCCTACAAACATGCCTGTCTCCATCATCATAAAGTCCTCACTTGATCCATCCATCCCCACTATTGTCCTACAATTCTCCTCCTTCATGGCTAAGCTCTTTGACAATGCTTGTGTACAGCAATGCTAACTCTCCATAGTATGGCTTCTGACCTCACTTAACTCAGTTCTCTCCATGTTACTAATAATCCCTTAATAGCCAAATCTAATGGCCTTTCCTCAATCCTTAGACTGCATGACCACTCCGCAGTCTCTGACACTATCACCTTCCTCTCCTTGATACTTTTCCCTCTAGGTTTTCTTGACACTATTTTCTCCTGGTCCTCCTGCCTCTCTGACCATTCTTTCTGTGCTCACATCTAGGTCTTGCCTGCTATTCTGGGCTCCATCTTGAGTCCTATTCACTTCTATACTATCACTTGATGTTCTCATCAGTTCCCATGGATTTGTCTGAATGCTGATGAGTCTTATATCTACTTATCTAGCCCCAATCTCTCCACTGTCTTTCAGTCTTACATCTCCAACTATTAGAATTTTCAAACTAGATGTCCTGTAGGTATCTTAAATTCAACATGTCTGAAACTTAACTCATTACTTTCCAAACTACCTACCTACCTCCAAACCTACCTATTCAACAGCACCAAAATCCTTCTAGCTACCCAGGCTTGTAACTCAGGGACCATCCTTGACTCTTCATTCTCATTTCCCACATCTAATCTATTCCAAAGGCTTGGTGATTTTTCCCTTTTAACATTTCTCATGTTCATCAAATTCTCTCCTGTGACACCACCACCACTACCCTGGTGTAAGTCCTGATCACCTCACACCTGGACTATTTTGGTTTCTCACCTTATTTAATGTCTCTCCCCACTCCGGTCCATCAGTATAGTTTTCAAATTAATCTTCCTATTAATACACATAAGTCTAACTATGAGACACACACACTGCACCCTTATCTCTCCCTCCCTGCCCCCATTCCATCAACTCCAATGGCCCCCTATCGCTTCAGCCAAATATAAAACCTTACTTGGCTATCCAGGCCCCTCATGACCTGGTCCACTATTACCTTTCCAGTCTTCCCTCCCCTTACTCACCTCCACATATTCTATAATCTGGTTATACTAGCCTCTCTTCTTCCTTGCACTAGACACTATCCATCCCCTGGACCAGTATTTTCACTGGCTATTCTCCATGCCTCCCTCATCTGTCAACCAGCAACCTACAAGCTTTCAGCTAAAGCTCCACCTCTAAAATTATATACTTTCCAAACTTCTCAATTCTTGTGCTTTTCTTAAGTACCTCCAATTTATCCAGTATATAATTCACATGGTCATGTTCATAATCATCTTTGCTCATTAGACTGTGAGCTCTCAGAGGGCAGGGACTGTCTGATCTTTCTTCATATCCCGTGCAAAATAAGTGCTCAGTATTTATTGACTACTTTTTTTCACACAGGTCCAACAATTGTCACCTCCCTTTTTTGTCATCTCTGCCAATTTGATGGATGTGAAGTGGAATCTCAGCATTGCTTTAATTTGCAGTTCTATGTGATTTGGGGCATTTTTAAAAAATGGTTGAAAGCATGCTGCTTTTTTTTTGGGGGGGGGCTGCCCAGAGAACTGTTTTTACGTCCTTTGGCCAAGTAATCCATTAAGAAATGGCTCTTGTTCTTCGATATATACATAATTTTCCTCTGCGGCCTGGACATCAGATTCTATCTGAGCTTGATGCAAAGGTTCTTTCCCTCAGGTTAACTATCCTTATAATTTTAGCTAATATTTATTTTCCTACTTTTCTATAATCAAAATGTCCACTTTCCTTTTTTTATGATCATCTCTACATATAAGTCAAGACCTATGGTTGTGAAAAGTCATCTCTTTACTTTGATTATATCACCTTTTATACCTAGGTTACATACCTATTTCAAACCTATTTTGATACGTGGTGTAAGATGCTGGTCAATCTACTTTGTCAGTTTTCCATTTTTCTCAACAGTTTTTGCCTAGTTCTTATGTATACTTGAGCTTATTAAACACTATGCTACATTCAATTCCTTCCGGAGCTTGTTTAACTAAATTGTGTTTCACTGATATTTTCCTGTATTAACCAGTACCAAATGGTTTTGACGAATTCCTGCTACTGGTAAGTTCTTCCTTCCCACTATGGTGAACTTTGTTATTACCTTGTCTAGTTCTATAAATTAACCCTTAGAAGTCTAGCTGGTACATTAATAAATTTTAAAAGCCATTTAAGACAGTATTGTTGTTCCTTACATTATCGCAAGTCAACCATCAACAATTCTCCACTTGCCTTTATTTTTGTTACTTTAAAAAATTTTTTATAATTCCCATCTTGGTAGCTTGATAACTAGGTATTTTATACATTTTGAATAATTCTTTTTCCTGTCTTTTCCTGCTGACTGACTTTGGGGGGGGGGAGTTATTTTATATTCTATTTTACTAAATTTAATTTTCTGAATAACCTTTTGGTTCACTTTTTCTTAAACTGCAAAATATCTATTTTTTTCCTTTGCCTACCACTTATTCTCTCAAGTTCTTTGTGGTTCAATACCTTCCAACACTTTTACAACTATATTAAATTAACAGCGCTTATCTTTTTTGGATCACCTACGCAATTTTAGCAGATACTAACCTAATCTCTTATCTTTTAGATAGTTTATTACATAAAGGTTACTTTATTCAGGAGTGTTACATTGTTTCAAAATTTTACCATGTCTATGTATATCTTGACTTTTTTCCCTTACATTTATAAATTTCCTAATAATTAAAACATTCCCGGAGGAAAATCAATTTGATAATAGTTTACTTTTAATAGATTCTGTTCACGCAGCACATCTAATAGCAAAGATCTTTCATCCTAAACCTGATCCTCTTTCTTACCTCAATTGTCTGTGGTACCACTCATTATTCATCATTTTTTTGGCAATCTCACCTTTGATCCTTCTTACAGTCAAATAGCAAATCCTGTCTGTTCTACATCTCACTAAAATCCTTTTCTGTGTAATCCCACCACTAGCCTAACAGGTCTACCTCCACTTCTCTTTCTTCCAAATCAATTTTTTAACCACTTCCAGAAGAAGAAAAACACATATATTTCATCATACCACAACTTTACTCAAAAGTATTCAAAAGCTCTCAGTTGTCTCCTGAGTTAAGTTTAAACTCCCTTGACACTTAATAATCTAAAACCAGGCTCATTCTCACATTATTCCTCACAATATGTATACTCACTGTATTACTGGTCCTTGAATATTTCTCTCTCTACCCATCCTCTGCATCTTTTTTACAGCCTTCTTTGACTTTTCCCATACCCAAAGTATTAGCTTTCCATCTTAGTATTCACAACTGTTTATTATTTGTAATTATGTATTACTTCTTTTGCTGATCATTAATTAAGACTAAACTGCAATCTGTTATCATGCTCAATACTTAATACATGCTGAACTGAATTAAACCTATAAAGTACATATTGAATACTTGTGATCCCAACTCTGAGGGAGGCTGAGGCTGGCAGAATTCTCAAAACCTTGGGAGTTCTGTGTTGAAGGAAAATATACCTATCAGGGATCCACATGAAGTTCAGCATCAATATGGCGAGCTGTAGGGAGGCAGGTCTTAACTGTCCCCTAGGGAGTAGCAAACTGGCCCTGGTCAGAAACAGAACAGGTCAAAGCTCCCAAGAAAATCATTACTTGGGATCAGGCCCATGAGCGGCCCTTGTACTTCCAGCCTGGGTAAGACGGGGAGAGTCAGCTTAAAGGTTGATGACTTGGCAGTACAAGCCAAAAAAGTGACGATGTCTATTTAGATGCTCCAGAAAGAAATTCCAGTCTAAATAAGTCATATAAAATCAATTTCATGCCATGTGAACTTAATTTGCGGTCTTATTTTTGTGGGAGAACAAAGATTTTGTGTTAAATGTCCCCTGGACCAAAAAGACCCATTTTAAAAATTAACTCCCATTAAAAACGATCATAAATTAGCTACCTGTACAATATTGTGAAGAATTATGGTATAAGCGGTCACAGTTTTTTAATTTACTAGTTTCTCTCAACCCTAACTATAGTGTAGATAAAATCTCCTTTTGAGAAGCACCTCTGTAACTGACAACTAAGAGAGCAGAGGGCCAGGAATTAATGCAACAAGATGCAGAAGCATTTTTGCTTACATTAATAAAGTGCTGACCACTATATATTGGAGACAGATGTGGTCTACAGACCCTAATGTCGTTAAAAAAAAATTGTACTCATGTTTTAGTAAGATAGATTCATTTTTGAAAATTGAGGTATAACCACCTGAATGAATTTAAGTTCATTCAAGGATGCTTAGCCATAGCAAGAGAAAAAAATCCAAT
Source organism: Phascolarctos cinereus (assembly GCF_003287225.1). Taxonomy (NCBI): domain Eukaryota; kingdom Metazoa; phylum Chordata; class Mammalia; order Diprotodontia; family Phascolarctidae; genus Phascolarctos; species Phascolarctos cinereus. The sequence continues at coordinate 234,424,371 of NW_027555514.1, read as the reverse complement.
TGTAAAAAGACCATATTGGGATATAAAAACAAGCATTATTGCCCATATGTACAAAGTAGGCAATTATGTACAAAGTATCAGAAGGAACTACCCAGTAGAGGGAAAAAATACAATGCAGCAAAAAATTTAAATGCTTATATTATTTCTTTTCTCCCCCCCCCCGGGAAGAAAGAAATATAAGCATTTAATTGCCTCCCCGGGCAACTGGGGTGAAGTGACTTTACAAGGGTCACATAGCTAGTAAGTGTCAAGTGTCTGGTCTGGGACCTTATTTGAACTCAGGTCTTCCTGACTCCAAGGCCAGGGCTCTATCCACTGTACCTCCTAACTTGTTTTATTATACTATTTCTTAAAATTATTTCAAAACCATTTCCAATGTTTAAAATCAATTTCATTTTTTAAAACTAGTTTTAGTTATTTTGGAACTTAGGTTTTAAAGAAATGCTTTTGTAATAATAGCTTAAACAATAATTCCCTGGTCTCACTACCTAGGGCAGAAGCTACCATAGTAAAAAAAAACACAGAAGATACCACCAACCACCACTCCACAAGTTTTAAAAACGCCAAATTTCCTCAAGTAACAAAAGTCGAACTGATCCTAAAAACAAGTACTATACTTACACATATAGAGGTGAAAGGTATCATAACTCATTGAGTCTATAACCCATTTTACAGGTAGGGAAAGGGAGGCCCAGAGGGAGGCCTCCTTTTTTACTACCATAAATAACCTTTTCCACACTTTTGATTGGCCAAGGTTACACAAGCAGTAAAAGCAAAGCCAGGTTTTCACCTAGGGATTCTTGTACTCCCAAATCCATGGTTTTCCCCTTACTGTACTACACTGCCTCCTAATACTCTAAAAAGAATACTTTAATCATTTGAAATGACACAAAACCTTAATGAGAACCCGATTAGAATCCTTAATTGTCAATTTTCTTCTCCCATGTTCAACCTTAAATAAAAGAAAACAAACTATTAGAGATTGATGTTTTTAAAAAAGACTACTTCTACATGAGTTTCTGTACAAATTCAGTCTGACATCCTACCTGCAGATAACTGATCTTCAAAATGACTGTCTTCTAAGATGTTCGGCTATACTTACTAGAGAACCATATAATAAATATCTAATGTTTTCAGAATAAGGACTGAAAAATTAAAGGTCATCTGGCTAACCTAGAGCTTTTGCCACTTAACAACTTGACGCTATTTTCAAGTATTTCAAAACATACTGGTAAAGTGGTTCTACAATCCATTACATTATGGACTACAGTCTATACATTTAGCTTTCATCTTCAAATGTTCTCCCATCTTTGCAGTATTTACTTAAAGTAGCAAGAAATTTTATTGCTTCCTTTCATTAACTTACAACCAACCAGCTAGTGGCCCATCAGGTAATAATATCTGTTGCAATGCATAACCACTGAATTTCTCACTTGAACAAAAAAATCTCAACGGTGCACTTACTGACTTACATTCATGCAACCAGTTATCTGGGCTCCAGTTATTCTGATGAGTCCAGTATAAAGAGAGAAAAACAACAGCTGACATTATATTGTGTAAATACTTTAAGGTTTGCAAAAAGTACTATGTAAATACAGTTTAAATATCCTCTCATAATAACTCTGAATAGTTACTGTATTTTTAAGAGGAAGTAATCTTGCGAAATGGCAATTAACTGCGTTGAAGGTGTAAGAATTAGCTGTCATGAATAAAAGGGCTATTAAAGACAAGTTACCTGCCTCCAGGAGAATGAGTAAGGAAGAAAGAGTTAAGTGCCATCTCTGGAGATATAGTTCAAGAGAACCAAGCTTAAATTGTCCTTTTAGGGAGAAACAGAACAAGCTCACCTATATTTATTCCTAATGAGGACTTAAGTCTGTGGAGAATTTCTGAGGTGAACTGAAAGACCAGTCAACATCATGAGAAAAGAATTGTCGGATTTGGGATTCTGATGTTTTGCAGAAGTCAGAAGTTGCATCTTTTGGTGAAAGAATTACAGCAGACAACATCCTTTTCGTTACTTTTGAAGGTCATACAAGTGATCCTGGCTGTGCTTTTACTCACAGTCATTATGTTTGTTAGTGTTAGTATGTTATACGGCCAGCAACAATAGTATTTGTCTATGTCTATGTGACTGGGGTTTGAGACTAAGGGGGACAAAAAACTTATGAGAGATTTCCTCAGTATTCCTAGAGTGGGAGCTTAAGCTAATTTATTAGATTTTTCATTTTTTAGTAATTTATGAGGTAACTGTAAAACAAATTCCTTAACTGGCTTTGAACCTGTGCAAAGAATAAGGTAATGAATCAATAGCAGACTGAGTGAATGGGAAGAGTAAAGGTATTTGCATACTACTCCTGGAAGCTCTGCCAAAAAGTCTTGCACATGGCTATCTGTTCTTAAGATTATTTTTGATCCCCTGGTCCAACAGCCTTTACAAAAATTCATCTGGATTCATTAAGTACTTAGTTCTTATATACAAAGGATCAATTAAAAAATAAATCTGGGCTATCAGGGGTTTAGCCTTATGAGCCTAATTCCAATTTTTGTTGCAAATTGACATGGAAAAAACTCACTGAAACCACATCCATAATTTGACTCTTTTAAAGATTTCCACACACATCATCTATAAAAGTACACTGTGTTTACTTAAAGCAGAATAAAACAGAGTTTACAATTCTCCTGAAATAATTACTTTAATCAAAAAGTTACCAGGAGCCATGGATGGCACAGAATATCATAGTCTTCAAATTCACTATTATACTAATTTTAAAACAGAAAAAAGTAAGTGATGATTCAGTAGTACTATTACATTAAATTACCTAATTTTCTTATTAAATTTTTTTTTAATTTTGGAAGCAATGGGGATTAAGTGACTTGCCCAGGGTCATACAGCTAGCTAGTAAGCGTCTGGGGCTGAATTTGAACTCGGGTCCTCCTGGCTCCAGGGCAGGTGCTCTACCTGCCCCTAAATTACCTAATATTAAAAATAATTTTCACTACCTTAAAAAAAAAAAGGCATGTAGAGAGGTAGCTAGGGCATAAAGATCAGGACTCCCATACTGCTACTTCAAGTGTCTTTAACTCCAACAATGGTTTAAAACTTCCATAAATGTTAACTACCCATGTTCTTACCCAGTAACCACAACTACGTTAGTCATAGCATGTAACAAATAGTATTTTGCACTGTTCACTAATGCTATTACTGCAAAAATTCAAGTACCTAAAATTTGATCAAATTAATGTTACATAGCATTTTGGAGGTTCTTCTTCTTTATTCCTTTCTGCATATTATCTTTTAAGGTGACTCTTGTGAAGTAAACCTAAAGTGGGATAACAGACTTTGAGAGCTAGGAGGAATCTTACTGGTCAATTTAGTTACTCCTCTTACTTTACAGGTAAGGAAACAGCAATATGAACTAAGTTGCCCACAGATAGGTTTTAGCACTGACATAATACTAAAACTTAAGTATCCTAATTCCTAGTCCAGTGAGCTCTCTACTAGACCACACACCTTTCCAATACTAGCATTCCTATACTTCCAATACTAGCAATCTTAGTACGAAACAATCTTATTTCTGATACAGCATATAATTTTACTTCTTAGTTTTACTATGCAATGCCAGCAGTGTATGAATTATTCATGACTTTACAAAATAATGTTACAAGAAAAACTAAAAAGGACAGACTGCAAAGTATTTATCAAAACTGTATTTTATTTTTTCAATACAAGATAAATACCATGCTTATTACTACTGCAGTTTTAAAGCCAACAAAGGCCATATAGCAAACTGCTGAACAGTCACCTAAATGCAAAAGAAAAGTAAAGATGGAAAGTGGACATTAACACAAAATTCCAACTACAAACACTTTTAAAAAATGGAATGAGATTTAAAAGAAGCTAACCTGAAAGTCTAGTTCACCTGGACAGGACGTTAAAATGATGTCCATTTGATCAAATACCACCTTACCTTTGCACAGATATCTTATGAAGTCACCATATATTCAATAGCTAAAGATGTATGACTTTCTTTGGCCTGCTGGTATTAACTTATTATTTACAAACTCTTATTTAGGAATTCAAATAGACACTGGTTACACAGGGTACAATTTTTTGTTAGGAGCTTTCTAACAGAAATCACACAAAAATTTGATATGGTTGTACAGTACCACAAACAGCTGGTTATACAACCTGGACCAAGGTGACAATATAATAATAAACAGGTAACTTTTAAGGCTAACCATCAACATCAGATGTATCCCTTAAAATGATCATTTACTACAAAGGATCCTCTCCCTTTATTTACCACCTGAGTACTATAGGTTTTTCCTCAAAACACACCACCAATCAAAATGAATTTACCATTATATTTTCAAATCATGTAACATGGAATGCCAAGGAGTATTATGCAGCAACAGTGTGACAGTAAGAACCAGTGTTCAAAGACATCCTTTACACTAACTGCAGGCATCTACCTATTTATAAAATACTTAACAATAAGACATTAATTCCAAAGGAAGTTATATGATATATCCATGTGGAAAACTTGGTTGTCTTTAATACAATTAAATTGCCCTTTCAGAACTTTTGTGACTTCATTCAAATTGGTTCGTTCTATCTGAAGTCAGATTTTTAAAGATTTCCATTCACAAATGCCCAGTGGAGTAGGAAGTCCTCTAGTATTATCAAATCAATAGACTTTTATATCTCTATCTATACCAAGTGTATATTTCCCACATAGAAAAAATAAGCAGTTTTAATTGTTGCACATTTAAATAGCAAACATCAACCACCCAAAGTTCTAAATAAGAAACAATGGTTAAGACAAACACTAAATCAATCCAAGTAGGATAAGTATAATACAATTACCTGAATATTTTGAATATTCATAAAAATCCACGTTGCTTCTTCCCAATGCTAGGAAAGACAAGTATAAGAATTTCCTCCCAGAAGCCTAGACAAAGTTTTTTTCTTCATATTTTCTACCACTTTAAGATATTTTAAACTTTTAACAACAAATATTTCAGTTGGTCTATGTCAGATATTTTACATCAGAAACATAAATGCTACACTTAAGGCCACATCTCAATTTACTCGATTCTTTTGTATGCTGTTCATTTTATAAGAAACTAGTCTAAGGCTTCCAAGAGTCAATTTGTATAAAAAAAATTTTAAAGGCATTATTTTTGAAAAGGTGACAAGGAAATACATTAATAATTGTAGGAACAGGAAATCAGAAATTCTTTCTGAAAATCACTACATATATACTTTCACCATAAATGGCAAATATATACAACATATGTCTGTAGTTATCCACATACAACTGGGAAAAACATTTACAGAGGATGTAGGGATGCAACTAGTCATTATAACCAATTTTTAAAATACAGTCTTCTTAAAACTGTGAGAACATCAACAATGTACTCTCAAAAATGAAATCACAACATAAACGTCCTCTTTAAATAACTTAAGCTGAAGCTTAAACAGAAAAAAAGATTTCTTATCTTACAAAGTACAGAAAATGTAATGATAGTTCAGGTACGACAGCCAAAATGTTGGGAGTACTCTCAACAGAAAGGCCCATCAGCAGCATCTCTTCTCGTAAAATGATTTGTATTTTTAGGTTATTGGCACATTTAAGGGGATACAGGGGAGAAGCTTTCCCCTTTGAACACCCCTTCGTGATAAAAGATTGTGCAGCTTTCTATTAAAGCCTCCACATTTATTCAGAAATAACTGATCTTTAATGACAAGAAACATTCTCCACAGGAGACTAGTTAAAAATAATAATCTTAGCTATTTTACATATCTTTTTTTGAGTGGTTCTAAGAATTTTAATTAAGAACCACCTTTGTAAAGGGACACAATAAAATATAAGTATAAATGAATGTTACCCTTTGACACATTTTACCTAACCAAATTCCACAAGCCAACAAGCATTTGCAATTTGATGACACTGGGGGGAAAAATGTGAAAATCAAATCACACTTAATCAAATAATGCTCAGATACCAAATAAGGTACCACCTAGGTGCTACAACAGTAATGAAACTGGCCAATAGCATTCTATTTAAGATTAACAAGCACTATTATTTTCAAATTAAACTAAAGCTTGAAACCACATTCTTTTACACTTATAAATCAAGAAATAATGAAAGGCTCTGGAATATTTTTCTTTTTGGTGTCTACAAAAGGGCTGACCCCTCTTTGGATTCTTTTTATATGCAAAAACAAGAAAACAGTTTTTAATAACATTAGAGCTAATGAAATAATTTGACCAGCCCATAAATAGAATTGAGGGGGAGACGGAGGGAACATTAAAGAGAGCTCATTCATCCTATACATTCATGACAAACTAGGTAGTAAATGAGGGTCAACTGACACAGTTCAACTGTAAACCAAAATGGACTTCTTTCCAGCAACAACTACTTAAGATAATGAATTAGCAATTCTGAAACAACATTTGGTACACTCTGCCCACAGCACAAAAGCCGTATTGAGAAAGTAGGGGTGAAAACTGATAGTGCATTAGCAAAGATCTCTTGCCAAATATGTGATAAAGACTAAAATATGTGTAAGTTTCCATGTAAATACCTTTAAAATGTTTTGATCTTTATGATTCCATTTTAACATTAAAACAAAATTCTATTCTTATGAACACTTTAACTTACCTGTGAGTTGTCCTTTTAGTATCAACTACTCTCTTGCAATAGGTATATATTCAATATTAATTCCCATTGTGTATTTTGAATGATAGTTTAACAAAGATAAGAAACAACACCAAAACTATTTGAAACCCCTATGCACAAACTAGGAAAATAAAAATCACATAACCTTAATACAACTTCCAAGTTAACATTTTTTTAAAAGGAAGCATCACTTTAAACAAAATTAAAGAAACATAAAAATTACTTCTGATAGCAAAGTTTTGACAAACATCAATGATCCCATGCATGAACATTCCAGTCACAAAAAAATTTTAAAATAAAACTGGGAAAGAATATATGGACAATTCCCAAAATAAAAGGCGATTTGGGAGGAAATGATCTGATCTTGTTAAAGGATCAAAGCCAGTGGTTTGCACCTGCACATTACACAAGTTCTTAGTAAAAACTAACTCAAATCTGTGCCATTGGAGACAGTCCCTCTTTTAAATTAAGCCCCTGAGGCCTTAAAAACTTATGCTAAAAACAAAAGCCAAACACTCTTAGGCAGTTTTAAGGACAAGACACATTTCTGGACGAATCATTAGTGATTTATACTATATTGACTTCCATAAACAAAAGTCTAATTAAGGTGACATTCAGCTGATGCAGAACAAAGATCTTTTTTTTTTGCCATTTTTTCCAAATCTGATAGGTCACGAGAGCCAGTTGTTTTAGAAATATACCTTTGTTGAGTCATATAAAAAATTTTTAAGGTAGGCCTGCAAAAATTTCAGATGATGAATTTTGCAGTATGAACCAACAGGCTGCATGAATGTAAAAAGCATACGTATATATTTGCTTACAGTGGGAGGATGTACTTATTAACCGAAATAAATGAGAATAAAATCTAGTACCTTAAAAAAAATTATGCTCATGAAAAAAAATCCACATTATTTGAAAAATCAAAACTAAGGCTCTCTTTACTCACATTTATCTGGTGCACAGCTGTATATATTCTCTCTATGGCTTCAAAATACACCAAGAGCACCTTTTCAAATATAAATCTGCAAAATGGCAGCACCTCAATTGCCAAGATGTTTCTTCAATGCTAATGGTTTACAATTAAATGTTCCTTTATACATTCGTGTTATAATTAAGTGGCATACCATGGCAGATAATACAGATTTTACTAAGATGTTGAACCCATAGATTTTTGACCCCTAACGTTGACTGGATTACGTGGATCACAATGTTAGTCAAACTGCAGTTTTTACAATTTTACATACCATTTAGTAAATTCACAAGCCATCTAAGTAAAAATAGCTAGAAAAGCAGAATATAGAAATATTAAATACTCCTTGTAATCACCTATTCTAATATCAAAATCAAGTGCAAAGAGACACTTAATTAGTATGTTTAATCCACTGAACGCAAGATTAGGTTGATGCATATCCAAAAACTATTGCGATGCTTTTTTTAAAGGACAGTATAAATGTTGTCATAGTAACATTATCTTCAAATATTGCTGAACACAAGACTTTCCCTGAGGTGTAAACATCAAATAACTTGAACAGCTTTACACATCAGCCCCATTAAACAGTTTATTACAACACTACATCTATTGTAATCAAAGTGGTGCTGTTTACAGACATTATCATATGAACATTTTAACAAGAACAAACTACTATAAAAACAAGCATTTACTTGACTTTTTTTCCAATTGCTTGCACATTATAATGGCCAAATGTATATAACCAGTAATAAAGTTGCAAAAGCTATAACTTTTAAATCACACAGGTTTCCTTCAAATAAAACAGTTAAGCAACATAAAAAGTAAAAGTAGAGCTACTGGTTACCATTTATGCAGATTTGCTTTATTCAGATCTATTCCTGTTCATTTTATCCATGAATCCTTACAGGTTCAGTTCAATCACAAGAAGCAAACTGCTGGACAAGCGTCACTTTCCCCCATGAAGAATGTTTCTTGTCTTGCAAGGTGTTCCTCTTCCTTCAGCTGTAATGTGTCAAAATTTGTGATGTAGATTTTGCTATTCCCCATAATACACAGAAAAAATGTTGGCTTAACTATACAGACACAAGTCGTGCATCTACTTCACCATCATGTAATCTAACACAAAATAAGCATTATGGAAACAGTAGCTGTTCTGTCTACTGGCAGAGAAACTCAAATCAACAAATCTTGTCACCACTCACATTTTTCACCCACAACACACTCTTTCTCTTTCCCCCCAAAATGAAATGGTAGTTGCTTAAAAAAACCATATATGGACCAATAACAAAGCAGCTACTGTCTCACTGTGATGATGGAAACATTTAGACCTTTTCCTAAAGAAGGTATACTACAAAAGTAAATGAATGCGTGCTTGGATGATTTGACTATATATTTTCATCCACCTACATATCAATTCTAAATTAATTCATTTAACAATTAGAAAGCTGAACTGAAAATGAAATGATTCTTTACATATTAGTTATATTTATTTAATAACATACAGGAATATCTGTAATTGTTATAAATCATATGCTGCTCCATGTTACAAAAAGTGTAAATAAGTAGAGATCAATATGGGCAATATAACTAAATATGATGACATCTAAATACAAATTTTTAGACATAATACAAATGGAAAACATTTACTTAAATTTCCACCCCATTCCACCCAGACAAATTGCTAAACCAGCATTATTGGCTAAGCATAAGACAAAATTTAATTTCTTTTAAATCTACAACGTTCACTTTAAATTACTGACTTTAAAAGCTCACAAGTAAATGGCATAAATTTGATAAATTTAAAAGTCAATAATAATAATCCATTACATAAATTTTCATATTTCAGGTCACAGTTTAAACATTCAACAACTTCATAAGTACTGAAAGCAATTTTTTCCAGTGACAAAGGAATGTTTAGCTTTAACACCAGATATTTGAGAGATAATTTCATAAAAGACCATTCAAAAGTTCTTGCAAGGACTCCTTCAATAATGAGGGAGTTTAAGGATTTTAATCACAGGAACTGTATATTTGATGATATAAAGGTACTCTTTGTTTTTTGAATACTCTACTGTGTGGATTTCCTTAAGTCAAAATTTAAATTCACTACTATTAATAAACAAAATGGATTAAGAATTCCTGCCAATTATTGAGAAGTTTCATAAATGGGTTTTTAATTACTTTATGTCTCCCCAACTAATTTGAAAGATCTTACAGTTAAGGACTGTCATCTCATCTTTGGCTCCCCAGTGCGTTCCGTAGAGCTAGCACTGAATAAACACTTGATGATAATGATGATGACGATGATGATGAGTCTGATTTTAGAAGTGTATGTGTGTTTGTGTGTAGAGGGGTTGGAACTTGATAAAGTCTATATTTTCTTCTCTAAAACAGTTCCCAAGTCCTCAGAGCTATTTCTGAAGATTTTATATTCACTCTGCAAAAAGATACTAAAGAATTTCTAGTGTTTTACTGCATTTCTAATTATAGAACTTTTGAGAGACCTATAAGCTACCAATTATGAATTAAATACAAAATTGTAGTTTGAGTTTTATCTCGTATTTTTTCATCCTTCACATTGCATATTCTTGGGTAGAGAAAGTATTAAATAAATGCAATGCAAAGCATAGAGGTAAATGTTTAGATCTGACAACATGTTAGATAACAAGAATCAATTGGGGGGGGGAGTGGGAAAATAACATGGAAGAGGAAATGTATTTAGTACCCCTCCACACACACAACACTTTACCACATACATTGGCATTTTATATTGTTCAATATTTAAACATGACATTATTTCCTAACTTTTCTGGGAAGATCTTTAAATGCATAGTTCAAATTTCTATATATAAAACAAGGTGGATTCATCATCTTGTAAAAAAAAAAGTTTAAACCCAACCTGAACCCTTTAAAAAAAAATCATACAGAACATAATAAATTAGAAGAACATTCCAATATTTTTTAATCCTTGTTTCTAAACACTTCATACATTTATTAGTCACGTAGAAATACAAATTTCACAGTATCTCAGAAGAAAGCAAATTTAAAAGTAAATTACAAATGTTTCCATTAACCCATTCAACAACTTTTCAGAAATACTTAAGTAGACATCTACATGAACAAAGAATTAGAAAAGAGCACAGAAATTCCAAAGATTTTCTATGTCCGTGCTTCTAGGAATGTCATCTTGTCTTATCGGTAATGACGATGCTATGCATCATAACTGTGTCATTTTCCTACAAAAGCTAGGATTATGACAGCAGTTATAATACAAAAGGTATGGGGAAAATATGGAATTCATTAATCAATAAGAGAAGTTTGTAAATGGAAATGAGTGTATTAAAGTCCATGCACAAAGAAACAATATTCAATAACATTTTTTGGTAATGCAAAATCTTAACAATTTAACAATTTCATTTTAAAAATTGCAAATTTCTATTTAAAAAAAAAATTTCAACAAATCCATCAGATATATTTAAACTAATAAGGCAATTTCACGTGGCTAATAAGATTTTGGTAAGACAAAAAGCACTTTAGTGGTGGACTTTGTTCAACTCAGTGGAACCAAAACTCTCTTTTTATGACTAAACTTTTCTTTTTCCCTCTAACTTAAAAGTGTCCTGGATTATGAGAAAAGAATGAGGGCACCAAACAATGGGTACTTATATTTTGTTATTAACACCCTAAATAAAAAAGGAATGTAGGTCTAAATTCCTACATGTTGATGCACTAATATATATTACAAACAATTCTCTGTTTATTGTAGATGTATACAAAAGGAAAAAAAATCCCACTATTAAAACACAAAAATTTTAAAATTATTCCCTTTGGGCCCTTGAATAGTACTTACCTCTCCTTTAAACTAAAGTCTTTTTTTAAAGAAGTTACTGGGTGATATTCTAAATTGCCTCACAATGGCAGCAGGCTAATTATTTAGCAGTCTAGCTATATTCAAAGTCAGTTTTAATATCCAAATAAGGCTTATAACATGTAACCTCTCCCCACCCAATCAGCTAAGAATCTCTGTGTAAATTTAAAATGTGCAACCCTTCAGGCAAGCTTTCAGATTATGAAAACATAAACTTTTATTCTGAATATTAGGTTTTCTGAATAGTATTAACTAATCATTCAATATTAATTTGAAACATTCATTCAAACAAAACTACAGTCTACTTTACAAACTAAACAGTGAAAGTAAGTTTCACATTGAAATGAAGGTGAGGAGATGCAGCAACCCACAGTCACTGATAAATAGTATAAAAACAGGAAATTCAATGAGTTTTTAAATAAAATTATACTTATTCTCAAACCACCATAAGCAAAATATTTACAACTTCATACAAACCATGATTTTACAAATGTACAGACATCTAGAAATTCTTACATTTAAGGAAATATTACAAATAAACATACTTTTGTTATTATTACTTCTTACTATTATTGTTCAGAACTTTTATAATATCTGGGGAACCAAAAGAGTATGCAATAAAAGGTAAAACACTGGAAGAACAAAAAAACACAGGCCTAGATTATGCAGTTTTTAATAATGCCTTTAAGAGCTGAAAAACTGGTTTAGTAGAGTGCTTTGTATATAGCAATTAGTTTAAAAATGTTTGTTGAATAAAATTTTAAATAGTTGAGTACCAAATATTAACATTTATGAGGGATATGAAAATATTTACTTGTCTCCCCTCACCCAATAAGCCTGGTTTTAAAAAAAAAAATTCAAATTTGTTCTATAGCTATTTTCTCGGTGTTAGGTTTTCTATTATACTGCTATGTTCTTCACAATTTTGCACAACCATGGATGGCTATGTACAGAATACTAGAATAGGAGCAACTTTAAAGATCAATTAAATATAAGGAAACCAAAAAAATCTAGGATCATAAATTTAGAACTAGAAGGCACCGCAGAGGTCAGTGAATATAATCCTCTCATTTTACACATGAGGAAACTGAGACTCCCACAAGATTTAAAGTGCCTTGCTCAAGGTCATAGCAGTAGTAGGTCCTTTCGTGGCTCAAAGTCCAATGCTGTGTCCCCTACAACATGCTTATAAGGTTAACATTTACATTTACAGAAATGATTAGAGATAAAACCAGACTGATTCGGAGCAATGAGAAAGGCAAAGATCAGTCAGAATTTGCCAGGTCAATAAAGAGTTGTACTTTATTACTCCAAAGTACATAAAGCCCAAATTAACATCTGATGTTCTATAAGGTAAGGATGTCACCAGAAAGAGATCCTGCCAGAGTGCGATTTGCTATCAGCACTTTTACTGTTGGAAAGCAAAAGCACTGCTAAATCATGTTTGTGTCTAAAATAAGCTACATCCCATGATCTTATTTATAACATGCTTGCTTTTCACAAGTAGTGCAAATAAAACATAGAAACTTCAGTCCAGCTTAGAATAAATGACTCCATATTTCCAATTAATATAGCATAAATTAACTGAATTACTACACTATATAATAAGGCTGAGAATTACTCAAACCAAACATTCAGGTTTTATTACTTTTTTTTAAACAAGAATTTCAGATCAAATTTATTTTTAATTACCTTTCAAAAGGAAAACATGTCAATAGTTCAACCTCTCTCATCCTGATAAAGGTAATCACTTCTGAGATTTCCAGGGAAATGAATAGGGACAAAAGAAAAAAATTAAACGACCCACCATACTTTCCTTTATGAACATAAAGGAAATTCAAATTCACATCCAGAAAAGAAAGGGAAGCTTAGATTATTAATAACTCATTTCTTTTAAAACTATATAAAGCAAGCGTTATACTACTTATATTTTGCATAGAGTGGTTTGAGAATATTGATGAAGAAATTACAAAAAATGAAGCACAATGCAGTTACATACCAAAATTTACAATATTTGAGGTCTTGCCCTCAAACTACTAATAGTTTTATAAAAATAGTTACACAATTTTAAGAAATGAGTGAATGTACTTAACATGTTATCAACAGTTTGAACACACAAAAAATTAAGATGGGACAGACAAATAACAACTTGTTGACATCCATCAAATTAACAATTAAGAACGTGTGCCTGTTTTTGTATCAATGTGTCACTTTTATAAAAATTCCATTGCTTTTTTATTTGCATACATAATTTCCACTGACATTCATTTGGCTTTCAGGATGCTATCGATCCATTAAGTACATCTAAAACTTTACAAGAAAGATCAAGAGGACTCACGAATTTAAAAGCTTCAAAGTGGGTCAACAGCAGACCTCATTTTAGTGGGTTAGCAATAACTTCTATCATTAAGGTTTGGGGTTTTTTAATTTTGCTTTTTAAGATTCTTTGGCTGAAATATTTTACTCTGCTCCACAACCTTTTAATTGACTTACATCCGTAATCAATAATGGTGGTACAGCAAAAAGCACAATATATTTCAGAAATCCATAAGCAATTTTTTTCTTTAGATGAAGGTACATATTACAACTCAGTTTAGATTAAAGTACAAAAATAAAATGAGGGAATTTTGGTATTATACATCAGAATTTTAAGAAAAAGATTTCAATAACATTTTGCCAGTTCATAGTTAATTGCTAAATATAATTTAACTTATGAAATACCTAGGTGATTAACGTTGGAATGTAGTATCAGAGTATTTGAAATTTACAATGGACTTTACATGTCAGGAATTTTTGCCCAAACAAATGTATATTTTCAGAATGTCATTAAACATATTTAAGAACAAAGAGAAATAACCAGGCACAAGGCCTTTAATATGAGGATCAATAAATTTAAGAATTAAATCCTAACAGTATTCAAGTTTTATTATCAGTATGCTTTCATTAACTAGAAGCTTGCTGATGTTAACTGACAAAGTCTAAATAAGAAATCAAAACACAGAACCTGTACCTGAGCGTAAATGAAATATGTGGTTACTAATATGATTCTTGAAATGAGATTGACAAAACTCAAATCATTAAGGATAACAAGCCATATGATGGTCACAATTTACTTCAATAATTAATTGATACAGTAAATAGCAGAATTTTTCCTGGTTAATTTGGCAAGTTCTCAAACTTGGGGCAAAAAAGAGTCTTATTTCTTAAGATACAGATTCACAAGATGCTATAACATTCAATTACTACCCACATCAAAAGTAAACTTATTTTAAAAATCTCTTTATATTTATGTATATATGAGGTTTGGAATTTTTTTTAAACCCTTGGGACTTTGTTTTTACCTCCCCTTAAAGGGGTTGTTTTGACCATTATTTATACATACATACATAACTGAATTCACAAAAAACTGAATTTTCAGTAATTATGAAACTAAAAGGCCAAGGAAAATCATTAAAACTAGGCAAAATATAGAACCACTAATGTATGTGGATAAAAATATGTAACCACTATTCAACTTAAATGGGTTACTTTCTGCAGAGCAGTATTAATTCATGAATTACTGATTTCAAAATGTGAAAACATATCTGAGGTGCTAGAAAAAAAAATCCATTCTAACTGTCTATACTAGATAAAATTTGAAACTTGAGCATTAAAAATTATGATACCTGCATCAAGACAACGATGATTAAATTTCCTAGATGCACCAAATTACTACTAAAAGTAAGCTATTAGAGAATAGCCCTAGACATGAAAGGGCTTAGGTTAAATATGGATCAACCATCAACATAAGGGCAAATATACTACTGATAACAAAAAAGTAACCTTTATATGTCACATGCATAAGCCATGTAATACCTTTCCCCACTTCTCATGTTATGAATAAATGCTATTTACAAATATAAAATCAAATTATACATGAAAATGAATTATACAGAGACATTTCTTCTATTAATATCCTTAATACATACAGAAGAAATTGTTTTAAAATACAGAAAAAAAGATAAGACAAGCAATGGTTATGGCTTATGAATGACACATTGAAGCAAATTGATTTCTGGCCAAAGGTTTTATCTCAAACTACTAAATGAGGACCTTCAGTTTTTAAAAATTTTATTATCTACTAGTATCCTAAACAAATCATAATTGTCATTTTCATATTTATTTTGCATAATAAAATAGCTTTTTATGATTCAAACAAATTTTGTGATTGTGAAATTATATGCTTCCTATCAAAAGGCATTTAATTGTGTTGTAACCATTTGCTGATCCTCAAACTAATAATGATACCAAAGTACATGCTTACCCATGACAGACAATAACAATTATGGGGGTAAAACTCAAAGAAATTTTAAACCTTTTTAAAGAAAATCTAGTATATAGGTATTTATATCTTATAGGAAATTTCAAACAATTTATTTTAATTTATTAAAAATGAAAACTATGAAAATGATTTGGGAGATAACAAATTTTCAGATTTTAGTAGTGGAGAATGAGCCCTCTTGATTAAGGTAGTAAGATATCTTCCTCTTTTCCCTAAAAAAGAATCAAT
Organism: Phascolarctos cinereus; assembly: GCF_003287225.1. Taxonomy (NCBI): domain Eukaryota; kingdom Metazoa; phylum Chordata; class Mammalia; order Diprotodontia; family Phascolarctidae; genus Phascolarctos; species Phascolarctos cinereus. The sequence continues at coordinate 234,408,295 of NW_027555514.1, read as the reverse complement.
CACATATCATACAAATTAACATATTCATGCAGTAAGAATATCTAAAAGGAGGGAGAAGAAATGTGGATTTTTTTTTTACCTGGACTTGCTTACCTGGCATTACTGTCTTGTGTGTTTCCTGAAGAACAAATCCTGCACATGTAGCGGGACCATTTAATATGTAGGCATTTACTGTATAAACAACAGCCTTGGAGTTATATTTAATGTTAATACTACTACAGACACTGACATACAGAAGGAACCGGCAATACCCACCTTCTCTTAACGGTGGCGATACTCTCGCTCTCTATCACGTTCTCTATCACGGTCTCGGTCACGATCCCGATGTCTTTCTCGTTCTCTGCTCCTCTCTCTATAATAATCATCATGACGATCTCTACTACGGGATTTGTGACGTCTGCTCTTTTCTCTGGATCTACTGTGGTCCCTCTCTCTCGATCGTTCACGTCTTCTAAAAGAAATTACTAGGTTAATACTCTTCTTAACTGGTTCCCTAAAAATGAACATTTCTTCCAGAAAGACAAAAAAAAACCTTTCCAAACACAGTTTAGATCTTCCACCTTGTCTGTCCCTTCCCTGTATTACTTATCTTGGGTCACCAAGAGCAATGTAAGATTATATATTTTATTAATCTCACACCATGAAGTACTGGACTGAGTTATATAAACAGTAAGGCAGCACACTATACAACCTCTAATACAAACTAACAAACAAATCAACTCAGCAAATATTAAGAACTATACCCGGCTCAAATAAAGTACAGATTCTATTATAGAGACAGATAACTTGGGTTATCAGCCAGCAGCTCAATAGAAACCTAGACCACTACTCTTCCAATAAATAAATAAAAATTCCTTATAATGAAAGCCTGAGTGATTTGGGTTCTCCCTCTTAATTAGGTTTATCCCATTTGAACCTTCTTTAACCAGGTTTTTCTGACATAGCAAACAACCAACCAAAGATTCTAAAATTAACTATTATTTCGAGACAAAATTCCATTTGCATTTTAATAATAGGGAGGAAAAGAGACTTTTGGTATTTTGGTTAATTTTTTTAAAGTAAAGAATGAATCGGAAATATATGAAAAGAAATCAAAAGCAGTCCATGAGAGAGAAAACACACACACACACACACACACACACACACACACACACAAAATGTTTCTTTTGCACTGTTTGCAAAGGTGGTGGATTTTAGGAATAGCTGCTCAGTCCTAGGGGAAACAGCATGTAGTCTTAGAGTTTGAGATTAATCCAGGGAAGAGATCTCAAGGGATATTTTTTCTTTTCTCTATGTTCTAAGGAGTATGAATCTAACCCAGGTAGATAGCATCATAATCTTTAGGTGAGTGTATATTTATAAAAGTTAGATTTTGCTGGCTGCTGTTGTTTCAGCTGTGTCTGACTCTTTGTGACCCCATTTGGGGTTTTCTTGACAAAGATATTGACGTGGTTTGCCATTTCCTTGTCCAGCTCATTTTACAGATGAGGAAACTGAGGCAAATAAGGTTAAGTGACTTGCCCAGGGTCACACGACAAGTATATGTCCAAGGCCACATTTGAACTCAGGAAGATGAGGCTTTCTGATTTCAAGTCCAGTGCTCTATCCACTGTCCAAGCTAGGTGCCCCTTACAAGAGTTGGAAAAGGAAGCACAAAATCTTAGAGCAGGAAGGGATGTTAGAAATTATCTACATTAGGTGATGTAAAAATTGCTAGGTTCTAAACATGTTCTCCAGATGTGATTTTGGGCAGAGAGACCACTTAATTTCTTGAGGTTTTAGTTTCCTCCCCTATAAAGCAAAGGGTTGAACTAGGTAACCATTCCTCATTCTTTTTATCACTCAAGTTCCATGGTTCTAGTCACAGAGCTATAGGATTAATTATGTTCAAAGACAAAAGGAAAACATCTTCGGAAATACTTTGTTGTTTCTAATCTCCCCCTTCCTTCTTCTGTGATTATTCTTTCCCATTTAGTATCTCTTCCATTTTCAGCAGATGCCACATGCTTATCACAGATAAAATGGTAGACCTGGAGTCAGAATGATTTAGAAAACATCCACGTTTAACACTTGGATATGACCGTAGATAAGGCACCTGCCCTACACCCACTTCAATTTCCTCCCCTGTAAAACGGCTAGAACTTGTTAGGCCCACTTTCCAAAGGTTGTTGCAAGTCACGAATGAGACCATTAAGTATTCTTCAAAGCTTTAAAGGGTTACAATGATTTTGTAAAGGCTCAATTTCAGGGGCTTGTATGAAGTTTTTTTTCCCCCCTTCTCCACGCATTACTGTGAATATTAGTTTTTTACCTCCCTTTACCAAAAAGTAGTAAAAAAAAAAAAGGAAGTGGAAGACTTGAAACCAGGTATTTTAGGCCTGAGAAAACAAAAAATAATAGCTAACATTATACAGCACTTACTACATCCCAGGAACTGTGTTAAGCACTTTACAATTACTAGATTTATAATTACTAAGATCCTTGCGACAATTATTATGATCCTTATTTCAGAGCTAAGGGAACTGAGGCAGATAATGGGCTAAGCTGGCACAGGACCCTGCAACTATTGAGCGTTTGAGACTGGATTTAAACTCGGGTCTTCCTGACTCCAGGCCTAAAACTCTATCTGCTGGGTCACTAGCTACCTAGCTACACAAAATACTTTATATTCATGTAACACTTTACATTTGTTACCTCATTTAACCCTCATTCATCTCCTTTGGTAAAAGTATTCATCTCACTTTACAGATAAAGAATCTGAAGCTTTAGGTAATTAGCCCAAGGTCACATAATAAATAACAGTGGAAGGACTAAAGCTCAGTTGTTCCAGACTACAAGTTAACTAGCAAGCTTGGGCTATTAGGTCAAATTGCCTCCTATTATTCCCTTTAGGCACATGTTGACATTACTCCAACTGACATGATTTGTTCCCTTTAAAGCTTCTGAAGGATGCTGATTTAGGATATTAATCAAACTTAATAGTGAGATACTTATTTAAAGAATTAAAAAATGTTAGAGCTTTTCTACTACATTGCCAAAGATAGCCACAGGTAAGGTAGCTGAGGACTAGAATTTCCACTAATCTGACAATCAAACCTAGGTACTGTACTTCTACTTGGCAATTTGTAAATAACATTAAAATTATTTTTGGCAGAATTTACTTTTGATATAAATGTCACAGTTGGTGACCAAGAACAGGCTGATGATCCGAGGGAGTGAGAACAGCAAATTAGCAGTACACATTCTCCTGCTCCTTTTTAGGTGTCCAATCCCCCAACTAAATATTTATTGTGGTTAAACTGTTGACTTAAAATAAGGACCATTATATGCCAGAGGTGTATCTAAAACATTAACATTTCTACACCAAGATACCAAAACTTCTCAGCAAGCAAACTTTTAGCCATTAAGAACTTGAACCACCAAGACAGAAACTTCCTTGGAAAGTGAAAAACTAAGGAGAACAGAGTCATGTGAATTGTTAAAAGTTCTTTCCTCACACGTGGTCAGTGGCTATGGCACACATTAAAAAACTTTGGAAAATTATTTAACATCATTTTAACATCAAAATTCACTTTCCTCAAAACTACAATTCTACTGTGGGCTTTAAATGTAACAATCAGTCAAAATGCATTTGCTTAAACATCGCGCTAAGCCCTGGGGATGCAAAGAAAGGCCCAAAAACAGCCCAGCCCTTGCTCTCAAGTGCACACAAACAAGTTTATAGGCATGGCCCGGCACCTGGCATAGGTCAGGCTCTTAATTGGGACAGTTGATCAGACCCTTCTATAGATGAAGAAGCAGTGGCTGAAAAAGGTAAATATAATGTCTTTGCTCAAACTCAGTGAATGAAGAGCAGTGGGGGTTAGAACCCAAGGAAAACCAAAGCTAGGGCTCTTTCCACTGCCACACCAAAGGTCCAGCGAGAGTCTATCTTTTAGGACACAGTACTCCAGAAAGAGATAATGCATCCTTTATCTAAAGTAAAATCAAAAGCTTTATTTAAAATCCTAAAAATGACTGCCGTAATTTTCTATTTATAAACTAATAGTTCTAAATGGAACTAAAAAAGGAAAGTTTTACCTTGATCCAGAACCATAAGATTTGGACTCAATTCCATGAAGGCAATCCTGCAAGGAACTAATAAGCACTTTGCAACGATCATCAGCAGATACTTTGGATTGTTTAATTAAGGAAATAGCAGTTACCAATGTCTCAATAGCACTCCCATAATCACCTAAAACACACAAAACATTGAAAGTCAACAAAATTCCAGTAAAACTTATTTTTCTATTATTTGTTTTAAAATGCCATCTACCCCTATAGCAGCACTACAAATGGCATATTATTTTCCAAAAGCAAGCAATATAAAATGACCAAGGATTTCAATTACGCATTTTAAAAAAAATTCCTGAGATGGCAAAAACCATTCTGGGTAAGTAATCTGCTCACTACAGCTAATTTTCCTGATTTTCAGGATCTTCTACACGTTAAGAATGAAGAGATTTTCAAAGCCCAAGAAATAACTAACCAGCACTGGCATCAGACACAGCTCTTGAAATGGCACTGCTCGAAATCGCCCTGTTTCTATTCATGATTTCTTCAAACTCTGCTTCACTTAATGGCGTTCTTGCAGCATCCATTTCTCTGCAACAATTAAAATAAGTAACCTAAAATTATGTCTTTCAATTGGGGAAATCCTTTCCATTTTAAACAATCCAAACAAAAAACATTTAGCTACTCTTTTTCAGGGATGGTGGCTTATTTACTCCAGGAAGGGTGGCAATATAAAGTTCAAATTTTCCTCAAAAAAATAAAGTCCAAATTAATTTCACTAGATTTTACCTCCTTCAGTTGAAAAACTACTTTGAATTCCAGGAAAACCTTAGCTATCTTAAATTTGTATTTGAGACAGCATGATGATCACTATGTTCAAATAGACATTTAAATGTTCTTTATGACAAAAAAAAAAATCACAAAACCAGAAACAGGCCAACACATAATAAAAGGACCAGAATAACCTGACAACTTTATAAAGCTTTAAATATGGAAGGGACCTCCACAGTTGGCTAGTCTAACCACATTATTAAACAGATTAGGAAAACTTTAGAGTGGTTAAAAAAAACTGCCCAGGGAATCTGACAGAAAGAAGCCAGGTTATCTGGCCCTTTCATAGTGGCCATGCATGGCGTTCTGAAAGTAGCATACACTCAGACGTGAATGAGAGGAGAAGCAGAAGGGAAGCAGAAAGGAGTACAAACAATTCATTCCAGTTCTGTCATTAAATGTAATGGGAAAAAAGATGAAATGAGTGTTAGGTCAATTTGTTAAGTATCACAGTATTGAACTGCCAGCATTCCATAACACACTACAAAAGCCTAGTCTAACCAGGTGAACAAATGTGAGGAGGAGGAGGAGGTGGCTGGCAAGGAAAGGCCACTAACACAGGCTGGCTGTTCCCTACTCCATAACAGATCCCTTGGCTGAGAGTTTCAACAACTTGCTCGGGGTTACACAGAGCACGTTAAGTCAAAGGCAGACCTTGAACCAAAGTCCTACTGATTTCTGAGGCTAGCTTCATGCTTTTCCTTAATGCTTTTCACATACAAATAAACAGATAAAAGTTTTCCAGTAATCTGATTATACAGTCACACTTTTATATAATGACAATCTCACCAGCAAAGTGATCTGTACATTTCCTAAACTGTCTAATGTTATAGAAGTACAAGAGAACTGACAAGCAGATAAATAAGTCTAAGGTAGTTTATCTAACCAAGACACTTATCATGCCGTCAGACACACTGAAATATTCCAAACTTAGAAGCTAATTTGAAATGAAGAATATTTGCTTAATTAGCATACAAATTATACAGAATGTTTTGCTTATTTATGAAACAAGGAAAAAAATTCAATGGACTTGACATAATTTAGTATCAGTTGACTTAACAAAAGCAAATCAATGTGTGAATAAGTAGAGAAGTAAATGAATGTACATGTAGACATGTCAAAACTGTGAATGGAATAAATGCATGCTCTTTGATGTGATAGATAGGGGCCTCATTTAAGATCATCCAGTCTAATGTCTTCACTGTAACATCCAAAGATGTGAAGACCACAGTTGGCTGGCACTGCACTAAGGCTCAGCCCAGCCAGTCAATGACAGCTAAGTCCAACCCCAGCATCCTTGTCAAGGTGCTCTCCCCTCCTCATGCCTCACTACCTCCTCACAGCCAGGGATGGCAGAAATACAAAAATGGACAGAAGTGAAATACATGAGGCAAAAGGTTGTAGTCAAAGATATTTTTACAAAAAAGGCTTATGAAGCAGGTTCTATTTAAAACTAGATGAAAACGTACAAATGGCCATTAACACCTCTTTCCCCCCATGGAAGAAAACACGTTGCTCTTTGACATGCTTACATCCTGACTTACCTTCCAGGGGGCCCATAGTCACCTCTATCATATGGTGGTGGTCGGCCATAGGGGTCGGTGGGTGGTGGACCCCGGCTGTCTGATGTTGGCATGCCACTGTTGGTTGGTGGGGGAAAGAAAGCTGGATTCACGTGTGGAGCCGGTGGGGGGGCACCTGGAGGTGGTCCAGGAAGATGTGGAGGAGGAGCAAGTGTGAGGGGTGGCCCCAGAGGGCCAGGTGGGCGAGGTGGAAAAGGGCCTGGAGGCGGAGGTGGTCCCTGCTGTGGAGGTGGAGGACCAGGAGGGGGGCCATAGCCTGGCACTGGAGGTGGAGGACCAGGAGGAAGTGGACCCAGTGGAGGCTGCCCAAAAGGCTGTCCTGGAAAAAGAACTGGTGGTGGAGGGCGATCACCTCGATTAGGAGGCCCAGCTAATGGAGGAGGAAGAACCTGACCAGGAGGTGGAGGGCCTGGTGGGCCAGGAGGGCCTGGAGGACCTAGGGGTGGACGTGGTGGAGTTTGTCCAGCTACAGGATAAAGGAGAGAGAGAAAAAAATTCAATAATAAGATACTTCTCACTACCATGCCAAGATCATCCCTCTTAACATATAACCCACAACTTAAATCCTATATTAACTATGAAGGCAAAGCATATTTGCATAAACTTAATTTTTTAAAACATTTAAGTTCTTAAGAGATGTTATTCAAATAAATGAAAACTTTAGTAAAAAGGATTACAATACTCAAGAGTGCTTTTTTAAAATGTCTACCTTTCAGTGTATATACACTTCTTACAGTGAAATCACCCACCTTAAATTCTATTCTGATGCCAAGCTAGAAAGTGAAACGAGGAAAAATGGTCTTGAAAGGATTTTTTTTAAAGAGGTAAGAAAATAAGACGGATGTAAATATTCTATATATAAAGTCAAGCAAGTTTGGAGAAAAATAAAGACCTTTTAGGCCAAAAATGGGTATTTCCTCTATGCTGTGCCCCATATGCCATGGAATCCTAGTTTCCAGGAACAAAGGCCGAGTTCCTTTAACAAGATGCTTGATCAAATTTCCTGGATTCCAAAAATAGCATAACAAGGAGAGTAAGTCACATTAATAATGCATAACTTGAAAAAGAGAGAAAAGGAAAAGAGGTATTGGGAAGTCAAGTTTATCCATGGTAATTTGAGAAGATTTTTACCTGGGAAAGGTGGGGGTGGCCCTCCTGGTCCAGCTGGTCCAGGAAATCTGTCCCCACCTGGAACAGCCCCTGGAAAACGGCCCCGTCCTCTACCACCTTGTGGAAATGCTGCACGTGAACTGCCTCCTGGAGGGCCAGCTTTACCTTCCCCAGACATTTGTCCTGATTGTGTAGCTGCAAATATCCAAATACTCATAAATAGCATTTATTAAATCAGTTCATTGAAATGTAACCACTGTTGTCAGGGGGTAAATTCTCCCCCTCCCCATCTTCATTCATAATATACTTAAACTTGTAGATGCCTTGGGCCTGTGCAAATTGCGTGGAAGTGTTGGTTTAGTAGGTGTTCATATCCATGTGATTTCTTAAAGTCTCAGAATCCAGGTTTTAAGGTACATCCAATGAGGAAATGCAAAACCTACTTTCAAAATACCAAGTATTCTGCAGCAGCCAAGAATTTCAGTTGTACAAACCACTCAATTTTATAAAAAGTTCTACAACATAAGAGCTTCTCAGAAAAGTGATAAGACATTTAAATTTTTTCTATTTATGTTGGCTATACATTTAGCTGTTGTCTCCCCAATTAGATCAGGTTCGTTGAAAGTGCAGAACATGCCAAATCTTCATTTTACCATGTGTAACAGTAGTAGTGACAGATCAATATTGACTAAAAAGATTAACTCAAATCCTTTCACATACTAAACTACTTATACTGCAGTTGCTAATGCTTCAAATACTCAAGATTATTCCAAAATCAATTCTTTCTACATGTAAAGCACACAAAAACACCCTTTTTTATACTGTTTAAAAAACATCGGGCATGACAGGATTCTGCAATTGCATGTCTATCTAAAGGTGTGGTAATGCCACCTCCATGATAAGGGCTAATATCAAGACTTCAAGAAGAAAGGACCATGTTAATTATCAGTAATAAGGGATCATTAATTGCTAAAACCATCCTGAAGAATACATAAACTTTGCTTTCAGATGATAACCTAAGCATTAAGATGATTTTCACATCACCTTAAGGCCCTACAACATACACGACACTTTTTCAAAGAAGGATTTGGAGGGGGTGGGGGGAGATGAGGAGGGAGAGTTGTGCTTACTTTTCCTGGATTGCATTTCAAATTGACTCAGGAACTGCTTATTACAAGGAGTCACAACAGGATTCTGACCATGTAGTTCTCTTTTAGGCAACAGATCCATTAACTTTTTTGAGGATGCTTCAGATCCTACACCAACAAGGGCAAATCTTAAAAAAAAAAAAAGAGGAGCAAGAAGGAGAGGGAAAAGAAAAAGGGATTAGAAAGTAGCCTTGAATGCAATAATATGGAATTCTTCTGAATATTCTTAATTCTCTAATGATTACTTGTAAATATTCCTTATGTTGTTAGACAAGTTCATAGTTACAGCGAGAAGGGATCTTGAAGACTGTATAGTCCAACATGCTCCTTTTACAAGATGAGAAACCTGAGGCCCAGAAAAGCAAAGGTTACCCAAAATCATAAAGCTGGCAAATGGCAAAGTTAGGATTCCAACCCAGGTCCTCTGACTCTGGGACTCCTTCCCAGCACACCACGACAGAAACAGTAAAGAAATCTGGGTCCCGAAAACCAGCTCTGACAGAGAAATCACTTCCTTCATCATTACTTTGCCTGTAGTATTGACTACCTTGGGCAAGCGCCTGAAGTGAAGGCGATGGCCCAGATGAGCCCTTCTGGCTCCTTTCAAATCCCTTCAAAAGGGCCTCTCTTCACTTGCAATTTCAAGTATTAAATATCTAAAACACATTTCTAACAATAAGCTGATGGCTATTATAGTATACTTGAGGGCTCCAGTCACAAACAAGGAAATCAGAAAAGCAAAACAGCATCAAGGCCAAAAGCTATTAAATCTTTGCTCTTTTTTAAATATCAATTTACCACACAGTAAAGAATTCCAAAAAGATCCTTGATCAACTTCCAGACTTTTCCATTGTCATTATTAAGAAATTATTTGAATATGTAGCTACTTTTCAAAGGTGGTGTAGCCATTCACTTGCAAGTCAGACAGATCAATCTTCTTTAATTAAAAATGGAAGTGCTTGGACATTAATTTTTAATCACCAAGTATCAATTTTCCTAAGCATTATTTGAACAGTTTTTAGCTACATTTGTCCAGCAGAAACAAAAACTAAAAAGATGCTAGCAGGATTCTGCTTTTCAGGTAAAAGAGGTGAGTTTAAGCATTTAATATTAGGTCATCTTGATTCCACAGACACTTTATTTAATTTCAATAGTACTTATTTCCATACCACCCTGCCTGCCCTAACACAGTGTTACTTAAGCAGCTAAATATTGCTAAAGGCTAATACTGTTTAACCTACTGGAACTGATTCTCTACTAACATCACCTCCCTACCACAATAATGCATTTGAATAGACTTCTTGTTCATGCATTAGCAAAACAGAATCCATTTATATAGTGTTTTCTAAGTTTACAAAGCACCTTCCATAAAACTCTACCAGATAGTATCTCCGTTTAAATAATTAACCCATCGTAAGTGGCAGAGCCTGGAACTCAAATCCAAATTTTCTGGCTCCAAGTCAAATGTTCCTTCCACTACTAGAGTACTCTGGCTCCCAAGTAGAATAGCCATAGCTCACTGTAAATGACTTCAAAATCTGTTGCTAACAACACAGACTTAAGATTGTTCTCTTTCTACTACTGGTAAGAAAGAAAAATTCTAGCACTTTGTGATATGGATCACAATACCTCACTGAGTTACCTCCTCTGCTATTTATAGTATTAGAGTTGCCTAGCACACTAACACACAACCAGTAAGTCAAGAGAAGGAACTTGAGCCTAGGTCTTCCCAGTGTCAAAGTCATCTCTCTACTACACCAAGGTGTATTTTCACTTTTAAAAAGCTGCTCATAAAGTATAAGTTTATGTATTAATCCTGTTTTCTCATGGTTTTATGTTCCTTTATAGAAAAGACCTTAAAAAATAAAATTGTATTACCTTTCAGCATATTTTGTATTTAAAATGAATTATTTTTCTCACATTTTTCTTATGTTATTTTTACATGAAATATCAAAAAGCATGGTAATCTATCACACGAAAAGCAAAGCAAATATAGTAGAGAGGATAAGTTCCTGGAGGTAGGTAGGCACTAACACTCTGGCTTTTATATTTGTATCCTCAGCATCCATCACAGTGACTGGCACGTGGAAGATGTTCAATAAAAGTTCACGTGGTTTAGTCTGAAGAATTGGCAAAGGGAAGGAATCATAGTGGCTCGATGTTAGAAGACAGGTGACAATGAGGATCTATACCAGAGTAGCAATTAGAAGAGAGGATGGATATGACACAGATCTGAAACAGTTGGTGATTCACTGCATAAAGAAAGGTGAAGAGGAAGAATCAGGTGACCAGAGTGCCAAAAACTATGGAGAGGGACAAGACAGCCAAGGACAGAATGTTAAGATGAATGAGCAATGGAAACAAAACATCTGATTAAAGAATGTAAGAGGAACAGGAGTATATTATCTCTGAAGCCACAGAAAGAAAGGACACCTAATGGGACAAGATGGTCAACAGTGTCAAAAGGTACAGAGAGGCCAAGAAGGATAAGGACTAAAAAAGACCATAGAGAGTTTGACAGTTAAGTCATCGATAACTAGTTTTATTATAGTGGCTAGAAGTCAAACTACGAGGATTTGTTAAAGAGTAGACAGTGATGCAGTAGAAAGCCATAAAAGGGTTAGGGAAAGACAAGAACATAGCTGTCTGGGCTAGAAGAATAAAAGGAAGTCTTCTCTTATAGACCTATGCTCTATTTTATATTTTTGTTACACATGAAACAGGTAAACAGTCTTTGTCTAGGCAACTTTCACCCACTGGTCTTATTTCTATCCTCAAGAATTAAGTAGAGGGACAGCTAGGTGGTGTATGGGCCCTGGAGTCAGGAGGACCTGAGTTCAAATGAGACCTCAGACACTTGACTCTTAAAAGCTATGAGACCCTGGGCAAGTCACTTAACCCCACTGCCTAACAAACAAACAAACAAAAAAGAGTCAAATAGAGCAAACCCCAGCTATGTAAAGGGATATACAGGCAGTAGTGTTTTGGAAACCAGTTAGAACTGGAGCCAATTGTTAAACTTTCAGTGTAAGTATCTGCATCTTTGAAACTGGCCAACACTTTAAGTCAGGGCTTGATTTGTTGTTTTTATTGTCTAGACATAAATGATAATAACACAGATTAAACTTTGGGGGGGGTGAGGGGATCAGGGTTAAGTGACTAGCCCAGGGTCACACAGCTAGTAAGTGTTAAATGTCTGAGGCTGAATCTAAACTCAGTTCCTCCTGACTCTAAGGCCAGAGCTCTATTCACTGTGCCACTTAGCTGCCCCAGGATTAAACTTTTAAAAGTATGCCAGCATACTACACCTCTCCCCCAAAAGCCAGTTGTTAAATGGCTGTGGAAATGGATGACAAGAAGCAGCCCAGTTTAGCCAGAACATATAGTACAAAGTTAAGAGTGTGAAGTAAAGCTGGGTACAGGTAGGGTTGTTAGATGAAGTAAAGAAACATTTTAATTTGATACTTCCACACTCAAAATGAAGAAAGCAGAACATTATCAATGCCAGTCCTCTATTATCTTTGAGACCCCTGCACGAGATGATAAATTATCAAAGTTGCTAAAGAAGAAAATCAAAAAATGGTATTTTTCAATATGAAAAGGAAATGTAAATTTGTTTCAACTATGTTTTTATTCTCATTTGTAATTAAATGAATCCCATTTAAAAAACTGGGACGCTTCACAATCACTAGTTTCTACTCAAAGGCAGTTTGTTAAATCAAATTCATACAACTCCCCAAAAACTTAGCTCTGAACTCAAAAGCCATCTGTTAGAATACAACAAATAAAAGAAAAAATATTCAAGAGCATCTTGTTTGGAAAACACTAACTACATAGTTTTTCAGGGGAACAAATAATAGAATGTAAGCTTTTTGAGAGCAGGGACTGCTATATTTTTTGGCTTTATATCCCAACTTCTCACAGACTACCTGGTACACAGCATTTCATATATGTCTGTCAAAAACTAACTGACCCTCTCATAATCTAAAGGGCATTTTTTTGGGGAAAAAATCATCTTTGCATCAAAAATGCAACCAACACAGAAAAATAAATAAACAAATAAAATTGGGGGTGAGGGAACACCAATACCAAAGATACCTGAAGGGGAGGATACCAACCATCAATGAATGGCCCATGTATGCTATAATTAAAGGACCATATAGCATATCATGGACCTACCATTTGTAATTCTTTTCATGAGTCATACTGTGATTACACCCATATAAAAATGAAAGTATATGTGTTTACACAAAAATGTTCTACTTTTATAATGATTTCACAGACAGATTTAACCCATGTAACTTAACTGTCACAAGGAGACAGACCAAAAGGGCTCAGAAAGCATATTAGTCAACAAATAATTGACTTATAATTAATCTGTAAAATCTTGCAAAGAAAGATGGGCAATTATGAGCTGTATTAACTCATGTAGCAGACAAGGATGAAAGGGTAAAACAAATTTAAAGCAAACTTGCCAAGATATTCAATTAAGTAAAGTAATTCCAAGGACCTTCAAGGATAAAAACAAAAGACTAAAACCAGAAAGAAAAAAAAAAAGGGAAAGATTTACAAAAACACATTTCAACCAGCTGTTTTCTCCTTCAAGGATAATGGAACCACACTAGTTAACATTATAGCCCTTAAGATAGCTTAGAGAAAGTAAGAATGACACTGAAAAGAACAAAAAAAAAGTAGCTGTATTAGACCAAATAAGGTATAGAAAATCCTTGATAGAGATGACAATTGTGAAGGTGTTGAAAGGCTAAAATACAAGGTAACTCAAGGAGAACAGACCTTATTCAGAGAATAACTACAAACCCATGTCTACTCTCCTACTGTGATAAATGCATTAGTAGAGAAGGTTTCTATGGTATTTTTAAAATGATATTCAACAGGTGTCTTTACCATTTCACAAGTAAGAAAGATACAGAAAAAAACACAGGATCCTTGAAATCAGGTCCTATTTCATTTTCCTCATTGTATTTGTAGTGCTTAATAAATGCTTTTTGCTTATTTACAATACATCACTTCTCCATCAATATGAATCAGTATTAACATCAATAGCTCAATGAAATGGCACTAATACTATAGAAGGAAAAAGTTAGGCCAAAAAAAATTCTTACCCCTTTGACTGGCCATTAGCACGGTTTTCAAAAAACTTAATCTCCAAAATATCATTTACTCCCAAAGAATGAACTGCTTCAGTTAAATCTTCATCAGTTGTCCACTGCAAGACATTTAAGTTTAAAATTCAGTAACAAAAATATATTCAAAGTTTCACTGCTTGTTGTAACTAGTATTTTAAAACTTTATGTAAAAATAAAATCTAAACATTTACACTGACAGTATTCTTTTATTAAATGAAAGTGTTTCTCTTCATATATTCCACAAATACAACAAAATTAGTGACTAAAGGACAAGAATTAGAAATTATAAATAAACTCAATTTTGTGAAACAGCATAAACTCTAAATTACATGGTAAATGGACTGATAAAAATGATACTACAGTCAAAAATATTGTTTTATATGCATTAGTTATGTGGTACAAGCAATAAAGGAAATGTTTGGGAGCAGTATAATTTTTAAACATCCTCTTTCCTCACTGGTTAAAATACAGATTACACAAGTTTCCCCTTGTCCCCAAAGCATAGCCTTTGAGTACAATCCTAGAGACATACCATCCCTGTTTTCTACAGACTATCCCAGCTAAGCTGAGAGGTTCTGCACCAATAAGCAATTAAGTAAAAGATTCTTTGTCCATAGCAACCTATGAAACATAAACGTACAAGATGCCCCCTATTCCTGTGCAGTAACAATGGCAGAGAAAGAGGGCAGTGGATGCTAAGAATCAGTTTTCAGATAGCCTATCAACAGTAAGAGACTCTAAACATGAAGTACAAATATTAAAAATGTCTACAAAACTGGAAGAACTGAACATCAATCTTGACCTTCTTGCTTAACAATATAGTCAAAAGATAAAATAAAAAGATTGCTCACAAGTTCAATTTGGAGAGGCAACTAAAGGTTGTGGCTTTATTATGTAGCCAAAGACAAGAAATATCATTTCATGAGACGCTAGATCATCTCATGCTGCAGGGTTAAGCAAAAAGCCCACTATGAAGTTAATTGTAGCTTATGAACCATCAAGAAAGGAATAAAAAATTTCCATGAAAAACTCAAAAAAGATACTCAAAATAACATTGACACAGGTACACAATTTAGACATAAAGGGTGTTACCGTAAGTAAATTAAGGGAGCATGGAATAGTTTACCTGTCAGATCTATGGATAAGGGAGGAATTTAGGACCAAACAAGACCATTATGAAATATAAAATGGATAATTTTGATTACATTAAATTTAAAAGTTTGCACCAAAAACCCCAATGCAACCAAAATTGGAAAAGCAAGCCTATCTGATAAAGGCCTCCTTTCTCAAATATATAGAGAACTAAGTCCAGTTCATAATACAAGTCATTCTCCAAATGATAAATGGTCAAAGGATTCATGAACAGGCAGTTTTCAGACCAAAAAAAATCAAAGCTATCTATAATCATGAAAAAACGATGTAACCACTATTGAGAAATGCAAATTAAAACCACTCTGAGGTACCACCTCACACCTATCAGATTGGCTAACATGACAGAAAAGGAAAATGACAAATGTTCCAGAGGATGTGGGAAAATTGGGACACTGATGCACTTCTGGTGAAGTTGTTAACTTAATCAACCATTCTGGAGAACAATTTGAAACTATGCCTACAAGGGCTATAAAAACTCTGCATATCCTTTGAACTAGCAATACCACTACTAGGTTTGTATCCCAAAGAGATTTTTAAAAAAAGGAAAAGGACCTATTTGCACAAACATATTCATACCAGTTTTTTTTGTGCTGGCTA
This sequence comes from Phascolarctos cinereus, assembly GCF_003287225.1. Classification (NCBI taxonomy): domain Eukaryota; kingdom Metazoa; phylum Chordata; class Mammalia; order Diprotodontia; family Phascolarctidae; genus Phascolarctos; species Phascolarctos cinereus. The sequence continues at coordinate 234,392,674 of NW_027555514.1, read as the reverse complement.
AGAACTGGAAATTGAGGGGATGCTAATCAATTAGGGAATGGCTGAACAAGTTGTGGTATATAGCTGTGATGGAATACTATTGCGCGATAAAAAATGAGCTAGAGCATTTTCCGAGACCCCTCCTCTGGCTACCCAAAATCACTTTAGTATATAAGATCTACCCTGGCCCCCATTCAGACGCTAAGAATTTCACACCCAAAAGGCTGAGACTTTCTTATGCCCGCTCGTCCTCACGGGCGTTACCTGGCCTATGTGTTTTATTACTAATAAACTTTTCCTCTGGCTGGGAAAAAAAAAAAAAGAAATGAGCTACATGCTCTTAGAAAAACCTGGAAATACTTACATGAACTGATGCAGAGTGAAGTGGGCAAAACAATATTGTACAATGAACAACTGGAAATGACTTAGGTATTTTCAGCAATCCAATAATTCAAGACAATCCAAAAAGACTCATGATGGAAAATGCTATCCATCTCCAGAGAAAGAACTGATAGCATCTGAATACAAACCAAAGCATACCAATTTTCTCTTTCCTTCTTTCTTACTTTCTTTTTGAATTTTCTTTCACAAAATGACTAATATGGAAATGTTTTACATGACTGCACATGAATAACCTATATCAGATTACCATGGGGAAAAGGGGGGAAGGAATGGAGGGATAAAATTTGGAACTCAAAACTTTAAAAAAATTTTTTTATTATTTTTACATGTAATCATGGAAAAATATTATTTTCAAAAATTACATCAACACATAGTTTGATATCTGGTGACTTTGATACAAAGGCAGACACAAGGAAAGAAGGTAAAAATGGTAGAAGATAGGACCAAGGAGATAGTACCTGTTAGGTTATACCAAAACCTCATGCCTCTTTTTTAAGAGTCAGGAGGTAATAGACATGGTGAGCATTAAATAGCACAAAAAAAAAGTGATTCTATCTTAATAGACAGGAAATAAATGATTAACAACCTGAGGCTCATTCCAAATTGGCTATCTGTATTTTGTTGTTGTTCAGTGTTTCAGTCCTGTCTAGCTCTTTGTGACTTCATTTGGAGTTTTCTTGACAAAGATACTAGAGTGGTTTGCTATTTCCTTCTCCAGCTCATTTCACAGAAGAGGAAACTGAGGCAAACAGGGTCAAGTGACTTGGCCAGAGTCACACAGCTAGAAAGCATCTGAGGCCAGACTTGAACTCAGGAAGATGAGTGCCACCTAGCTGGCCCAGCTATCTGTACATCCAGACTATTAACACATTAGGCTAATGATTAAAATTTAGAATAAAGATGAGAAGACACAGCATGTAATAATAAAAAAATTTCAAGTTAATGTATTTAAATAAGCTGCTGAGGCTGAAAAAGTGAAAATGGGGAAAGGAACAGACACTGACCCAGATTGTCACGTCACTATTCCTACTGAAGAGTAATCAATGTGTAAACAAACCCCAACAACAAGGAGACCAAAAGCCTAGAAAGTAATTCAGCCCACTACCAGTTGATCTCCTTAAATATATTTCCCCCCTCTTTTCGGAAAGGCCAAGAACAATGAGTGTAAAACACTGCATATATTGTCATATGTAGCAGAAGTATCCATTAGTTTTATTGAATTGGGGTTTTTTTCAGTCATTTATCTTTGTTACAAGGGAAGACTCAATGGCTTGGGGTTATATTCAGGAATGAATATAACACAAAAGCAAAAAAGGCATAAATGAAAGTTTAACACATAACCTCCTTGACAAGAAGAGAATGGCCATCAAGGATAACATCAATTTAGAACAAAGTCATTTGTAAAAATCTTTTGAAGGAAGATAATGGAATAACATTTCATAAAACACTAAGTGCTCAAAAGAAAAAGAATTTTACAGAAAGTTTGATTTGAGACCCAAATAAGCCAAATCAATCATTCCAAAAGCAGTTAAGGATAAAATTGGCACAAAATGGTAAAAATAAAAAAAGATCTCTCACAATTTCTACAAGAAAATTTTTATTCCATCAATAACAATGGAAATATATTTGGATTCCATTATAATCCTCAAGGAAAAAGAGATGGAACTCAAGGGGGTAAAATGGGAAAAGAAGCTGGACCAGATGAAGTATGCACAGAGGAAGCATAAACTAAAGTGGCACAATTATGATCACAAAAAGGTATAATCTGAATATACCTCCAATATTGGAAGACTGAATAGCTGGGGGGAAAAAAAATCAGACATTACTACTACCACTACAAAAAGGTAACCTTGAGGATATATCAATAATTCCTTATTCATATCTTAAATATTTTTTATGAGAATCCAAACATACATCAAAGGTGTGAATAACTGGATAGGAACAGGCAAGCTTTTGCAAATTATGTTCTGTAGCAGACCGCATCTTTACCATCACTCAAAGGAGAAAAAGGGAACAGAAAATCTAAGATTCCTGTTTGCTTTTTTAAAAAAGCATTTAGTTTATAAGATTTTTTTTAAAAGATCTAACAGAGTTATGATCATCTAATTCTAAATATAAAGCACAGGATCAAATGGAGACATTTACCAGTGTCATGGAACCTATCTACCAAAGAAACCATTTGGAAGGATTCCCTCTGGATAGTGAGAATCCTCAAAGTGCTGTTAGAGGACATCATACAGACTACATGAAGCTCCAGGACATTTCAGAGACTCCTAAATGAGATCCATAGTCCTAACTACCCACATAGGAAGAAAGGTGGATAAAGAATGCCTGTTTTCCAGACAGCCACAGAATTGGTCCATGAACATATATTCTGGGTAGGCAACATAGATGGACAATTAACTGGGCCCAGAACTGAACAGGAAAAACACAGGCTGGAACGAACTCCAAACTGAATAACACTTTCAATTACCCTATATCTCTCCTCAAAATATTAATCTCACAATTTTTAACACCAATATTTTTACAGCAATGTTAAGAATCATGGAATAAATGCTACAACCTCAGACAAAGCAAAACTGCAGGTCACCCAAAGGACAACTGAAAGATTTATAGCAGGTACAGATAGGTAAGAGCAAATTACCAATGACAAATAAGGTGCACAAAGTAGAATAAAGTTATTAGAGAATTATAACTGACAAAAAAGTTGGGCCAGTCATATAATAAAAGACAAATACAGACTGATAATCTCAGTAGGGGCAATGGTACCCACATAATAGAAAGCATCTAGGGGAAGATCTCCAGAGCACTGGATGGACCACTATGGTAGATTTACAGGACACAGACAGAAGTCACCCAAAATGAAAAAGCAAGGGTGAGCTGCAATTTGTACCAAGGGAGGGAGTAATCACATCAATGAGATAAAGCTATTCACCAGAAGTATACATATCTATATTTTTTCTTTTAAAAAGGAAAAAAAAATTTACAGCTATAAAGCTTATTTGGACCTAGATGGAATTTCTAAAATGATAGTTATCAGATATGGGGAAGGAGGAGGGAAGAGAACAGTATTCTAATCCTGATACTTCCACTAACTAATATTGGGCAAAACACTCAAAGTGTCTGGACCTGTTTCCTCATCAATTAAATGAGATGATTAGACTACTTTATCTCCTAAGTCCCTTTCAGTTATAAAGTTTCATGATTACACATTTTCAGACCTGGCAAATATAAAGCTTATTTAAAAGGCACACCAAACAATTCGGTTTATCAATGAAAATGTTTTATGAAACTTTTTTATCTTTAAAGTACAATAAGGTGAATCTGAATTAATAAAAATTACGTGGAATATTTTTTAAAAGAAATGCAGTTTTATAGAAACACACTCCAATAAAATATTTCTAATTAAAACATCCTAAAAGACTGCCTTTAGTTAAGCCTCTTCTACGACATCCAGCTGCACTTAAGAAAATAAACTGTAGTTTTATTATTTAAACACATCTCCCTTTAAACGTGTTTATCAGAATCTCAGAAAACATTCAAATCTGGCAGCAAAACTTCTATCACTAGCGTACAATGACGATATTCCAGTCAATAAGAACTAGAAATGAAAGCCTCTCAGCCTGATTTCAAAAAATATTTCAAAATCAGAAAGCAAAATAAGTATCATACCCTTATCATTCCTCTAAAGCTCAAAATCGCAGTTTAAGAAATGAGGTGGATTTTTCAGAGTAGGAATGCAGTGTTTGAGGTAAATTAAGGAGATATGAGGGGAGTAAAAAGGTAATTGCTTAATCTTTTAATTGGAAAACAAAACAAAACAAAACCCAACACACATACTCAAAACTCCTGCATTGATGATAAATGACCTGCACTTAGCTGAAGTCTCCTCTGGCTCAGGTTTACTTATTACAAATTAGTGGAGTCTGAGTCTGTATTTATAAGGTTTTATCATGTACAGCAATAATACCTCTCCACTCCTTCCCCCCCCCCACCAATCTATTCACGAATAAAAAGCAGGGGAAAAAATTTAACTAATCTCACATTTGTATTTTTAAACAATTAAGAAATTGCAAGAAAATGTGAATGACATGAATACAGAAGCAATAAACAGCTGGTGTAGCAAGCACTTACCCATGTAAGATTTCCAATGTACAATGCAATTCTTTTTCCAGTATAGGTATAGACAACATTTGGTGCTGATCCTTTACCTACATCATCGCCAACAGATGGTGGGAGAGCATCCATGTAATCGCGATCCTCTGGGGCATCTCCATTATTTGCAGATGGAGAGATGACATCATCATACAAATCTATTTGATCATGCCCACCATATTCAGCTTCCTGAGATATAGAAACAACACTCTAGATTACACAGTAATACTCAGAATACTATTCAAGAAAGTTGAAATACAAGAACATTGTACTTTTTTTTTTAATCTCACAGAAGATAATCAAGGATCCAAACTTCTCAATACAAATGTTACCTCAACGTTATGGAATAGATGCATTCATGAAAGATGCCTGTAAAGCAAAGTTCTGTACACTGAATCTTATTTTCCCATTGACTTCTAGTATAAAATTGGAGATAAGTTCTTCTGGAAAAATTTAACATGAAGACAATAAAATACAAAATAAAATTCTGGTACAATCATAGTCTAAAAAGTCGCAACACATGAATACAAAGCAGATAAGCTATTTTAACATTTGAAACAATACAACAATTACAACCTCATACATCACTAAGATCCAGAAATCACCGCTTTTTCCAAACCCTCCCAAATGTTCTAAATAATTCCTTTAGCTGCTCAAATTCAATCTCTTAACTCTTTATGAAAGTTGCTCGCTTTTACAAATGAACATACCTATCTGGGCCAAAGGGAAGAGGTGTGGAAAAACAGGAAAGGAAATGATTTAAAATGTACTAGTTAATGAAAAAACTGAGAAAAATAAAACAACAGATGAAGTATAAGTAAAATTCTGTCACAACTGCCACAGACTGAACAAATTGTTATGCTGAAGTATAACGTTATAAATGTACTGCTATAAATCTCATTCCCAGTTAATAAGGAATTGATCTCTCTCTCTCTCTCTGAAGTGGTGAAAGAGGAGTTGTGAACATAAACTACAGTAGTGGTTTAAGGCCACAATGTAACCAGTTTTGTGAGTACTTGTGGTTCATCTGCCACACATAGGAAAAAGATTCAGAACTGGAAGAAACCATAGTCTAGTCTTGCTCATGTTTTTCAAGTGAAGAAACGTAGGAAAAAAGTAATTTTCAGTAGTGAAAATCATGGTGTAAGGGAGAACATGTTCATGAAGGGGGGAAATAAAGAACAAATGCCACCAGTAATTCTGTATCTGAAAGGGACTTGCTGTAAAAGTGCTAACCACTGGACTGGCACTCACTATAAGTAATCTACCTCACTGAAGGGAAATAAAGTACCATAAACACCCATTTTTCCTAACCCTTTCCTTCTTCTGAGATGCTAGAGTCTATGTATTTTTGTTTTTGTGGCAGTCAGATGCATCTGAGATGACAAGAAATTAGAGGAGATTTAAAACAAACGCTGAACAAGACAGCTGTGAAAATCTGAAGACACAGCTAACTTTCTCACTATTCTCCTACAGTGAAAATTACTCTGAGAAAAGCACATAAAGGTATAGTTACTAGTTCTAGAATACACAGCTACATGAAAAACTCCCAGAGAAAAAATTCTGGTACAGTGTTAACCAGATCAACAAAACACTGCTAATAGGGGTCCCCAAAACATGGAAATGTCATTCAGAAATGTCACTGTAACGTCATTATAACAGGATTTTATCTGTAATGGAGAATATATTTATATGCACAACAAAATTTCAAGTTAATCTTTATGAAAACGTACCAAATCAGTAAACTGACGGGAATGGGGATTTTGTATAGTTTCTATATTTGTGGGGCATACCTATAAATCCCTAATAAGGGTCCTCTGAGCTCAATGGCATCCAGAGAATAAAATGGCAGAAACTAAGACCCTGAATCACAGATTGACGCCACAATTTTATTTTGCTGGTACAGTAGCATAACAAAAAAAAAACCCTTAAAATCTATATTTCTACTATACTGATATTTGTAAATAAACAAAATAACATGCTCATATTTTATCTATAGTAATAACAAAATTTGTGGGAATTTTGTTTTGAAGTTTCAGCATGAGCTGAAGCTTCCCATTTTGTAGTTGCAGCACAAGGGTTCCACACATGGAACAGGAAAGGGGGTCACAAGTTCGAATCTTCATTTTCAGATCATAAGGGGTTGAGGGCACTTTAAACTCTCTTGCAATCCGGCTCTTAACAGCAAGCAGAATTATTATTATTCAAAAGAAGTTGTGTCCCCATCCTCCTCTGCAGAAAGTATAACCACAACATAGGGTCTAAGGGAGAGTAAAAAAGAATGCAATGGTTAATAGCAGGGGTAAAAATAAAGGTATTTATGTTAATACTTTCACTTACAAAAAATAGATTAACATGCCAAGCCACTTCTTCTTCATAAGTAACCATTGTGTATGAAAATAGTAACAATGAATAAATAGCAATTTGTAAACAAAACCACATTCTACACTAATCTGGTATTTTACAAGCCACTTACTATTTTTGTCCATTCTTGAATTTCTATGTTGACACCAACCCATCCTTCCATATTGATATGGTTCTACCAATACTAGGATCAGCCATTTTGTCTGGTAGTTGTATTGCTTCCAAGTGGTTGAAGCATGATGCTAATGAGACCATGGTCCTGGGTTTGATCTCCATGTAGCTAGAGCTTCATTTTGTTCCAAAGCCATAGACTGTACTCCTAGCCATGTCCAGCCATTTCACAAATGTATGTCATTTGGATTCGGTGAGAAAATATGGATGAATCTGAACAAATTTATCACCATTACTGGAAAAGAACTCAAAGCACATGCCCTCCTACAGTGTCAATTATGTCAATCTTAAGGCCAGCCCATACCACCTACCCAAACATCTATAGTATTCAACCTTCTATTACCATCTTGATGAATGCTGTTTCAGAAAAGCTTACATTCCCACTCAAAAAACTGTAACTTATTCATGGACACAGAATAAGTCCTAAAACTTAATTTAAAAAATAAAACACACAAAAGTTTTTCAAATAAAAATGTGACAAGCTCTACTACTCAAAAAGGTCTTATTTCTAATTATTATCCTTTAAGAATATTTTGTGGCATTCAAAAACAAGCAAATATCACCATTTCTATTCTCTAATAAAGGTTTCAGACAATAAAATGCTGGCCCATCTTAAATGCCTTGTATAAATGGAAACTGACACAGAAGCAAACCATAAATTTAAGCTATTATTTATTGCTTTTCCATTCTCGATCATCCTAATGTTTAAAGACTAGAAAATTTATTAAAGCAGTGCAAATCACTGACAAGACACTTGTACACAGTGCAAGATCTAACAAGATTTGTTCCTATATTGATAAATCTATACCTAATGCAAAGTTAGAGAAATTTAGAAAACAAAATGTAAAATACCATAGACAAGTTTCTAGCAGCTATTGTTTTTGAGGATAATTCATCCCTGACAGTCAGCAAAAAGTAATATAATTTCATTTTTACATATTCACATACAGAGCCAAGGAGTAAGGGCTCTCAAGTCACTCCTGGCTCTTTCTAGTATAATCCAACACTGTTCTTGGTGATCCTGCCACTCTGGTTAATGCTCACTCTTCTATTTTCCTCTGATCTTTCATTCAACCATCCATAAAGGCAAAATAAAACCAACTGTCCCAAGGACATACAAACTGTTTGAAACAACTGGCCTGCAGCTAAAAAAAAAAATTTAAGTTAATTAAGAAAAGAAAAACCAGGGAATTCTAAAATAAAAGAATTTAATGTAGTCACTCATTAGAGAGAATACATTTTTTTAAAATAGCTTACATTTATATGACATTTCATAGTTAAAAGCAAGTTCTACCCAGGTGTCATTTGATCATCACAACAATCCTCTGAGTTTGGTTAGAGATGGGAAAACCAGGCTCACAAGAGATTCAGTAACTTGCCCAAGGTCACATGCTTCTAAATAAATGGTGAAGCTGAACTTGAACCCAGGTTTTCTTCATGGTACAATGCTTTTCCACTATATTATGAGTACACTGTCCTTTACCCCATAAAGCTTGCATGACAGCATGGATAACTTAAAATATCCAGTAAAAGAATGATTTGTATTTAGCTTCGGAATACATTATGACTTTTACCTTTCCAACTATGCTCTGACTACAGAAACTGAAATTCACTTTCAATCCTTGCAAATACACCAACTTAAAGGTAAGAAGTAATGAGTTTGTTACTAAAAATTCACCACAAAACAATAGACAAGTCAGTGATAACACAGATGTACTTTGGGGGAAAAAAATAGATGAACAAGAAAGAATTAGTAACAGTTTTTGTGCACAAGCTCTCCTACATAGCTTTCAATGCATAAACCTTAGCCCAAGTAACATTGTCGTTCTTACAAATTGAGCTGAAATTCTCACTTTATCTTCTAGGAACAATAAGTCCAACAAGAATAAACCTATCTCATGCAATAAAAATATTAAGAACAAGCAATTTAATTGTAAAACAATAATGGTTAAATACATGATGGAAAACTTAACTTCCATCAGCTAAAAAATAACATGACGCTTGTTGGGTAAATGAAAGAGGCAAAGTAGTCCCACACTATGAAATAAAAGTGAGGAAGATAATTTTTCTAATTACTAGCTAAATAATGATTTTCTTTTCAAGGCTGCAAATTGGGTCCCTAAGATCAGAGAACTCACATAGTCCCATGTAAACAAACAAAAAAAAGCTAGTTTCACATTAGAGCCTATTAAAGTCAGAAGATCCAGGTTCAAATCTTACTTCAGACACTTAGTATGTCTCTACTTTTCTGTACTTTAGTTTCCTCATCTGCAAAATGAGGGTGCTGGACTCTGGTCTCCAAGGTCTTTTCCCAGTCTATGAACCTGTGACTATATACTTCACAATTAACATCAAGATGTCTACTTTTCGACACATCAAACAGGGTTGATTTTTAAGTAGTGGAGGAAAAAGAAAAAAGAAATGAGTCAAGACGCTTAATTATAAAATTAAAAAATAAATAAGTATAAATCCTGGCATGGACTGAAACTGCTTTAGCAGCTAGGATTCTAATGCTGTTCTCTTCCCAAACCTAAACACAGTGCATGTGTATGGTGAAGGGGGGGGGGAAAGAGGACGAAAGTAGAAAGTAGCACTGCAAAAAGAAAAGCCCAAATGACTGCCTTCAAAAGAGTAACTGTTCCCAATTTGATGGAATCTAGGGACCTCCAACTAAAGACACCAAGAATACCCCCACACAAAACAGCAGAGTCCCTTGTGCTTTTTTCCCTCCCTCATCTTTCCTCACCACTCTCAAATTCATCTGGTCAATGAAAGAATTCTCTTCATCCTACCCTCAAAGCACATTACATTAATAAGAAATGGTCTAGCTTGACTTCTTAAAAAAAAATCATATATACATATATATGCATGATTATTCCTTTTGTAAATACATATAAAAATTCACTTAAATTTTAACAGAACATAATTACATAGTAAATACAGAATTATCTCTCGGTACATTCAAACACCATACACTTTAAAAGTACAGGATCACGAAGATGAGGGTGTAAAAACAGCAGAGGTCAGTGATATCCAGAATATAAAATCAAAGCTATGATTTAACCAAACTACAAACAAAAACAGTACTATCTGATTTCATCAATTTGAATGTCTACAAATGACATTAGCAAAATCATTTGAATGTAGGCTACCTGGTAGACATTAAAGAAAAATTCTGAATAAAAAAAAAGTTGATTGTAAAAGTAGTAAATGAAACCCACAAAATTTCTCTCACCCAGGCTGCAGGAAGATAATGAACATAATTACAGTACCAAATGGCATTACAAACAAAGGAAACATCCCTCCAGGATCAAGTCTGCAACAGCCTTGAAGCATTTCTGAGAAGTGAAGAAAACTGAAAAAAGACTTGGCCACTAAATGATGCCCCAAGTATGCCTCCTCTGTGGGGAGGGAGCTCAAAGCCAAGGACAGAAACTCCTGTAAGGAAAAGTGAATAAAGATTATATTCATCCTGGCCTCCAGTCCTAAAGCATACCCAGGACTCAGAAAATACATAGCATTGCTTTCTTTTGGAAGAAACTATCTGCTAGCTGTAGTTATGCATCAAAAATCCTAAAAAAAGCTTCGATGTGTTATTTTTGTGTGATACTTCAAAGATGTTGTATTCTTACTAACAGTTTAATGGCATAATGTTTAAGCAGAATAGGTTTGTAATAAACACTGCAAATATGCATGTAAAAAGAACTAGAAGATCCTAAAATAAGCTTTGGTATTCTATTTTTATGTGGTACTTCAGTGTTGTGTGCTTACTAAGAGTTTAAAGACACTTATATGGCATAACCTTAAGTACAATGAACTTTCAATAGAAACACTACAAACATTACTGGGGTCTATGACACAAAAAGGTTAAGAACACCTGAACTAGAATATTTTTTTAAAAAAGTTTGGTTATCCTATTTTTTATGCTACTCAAATATGGTATTCTCATTAATAGTTTAAAGACATTTAATTGGCATTACCTTTGAGGATAACTTGCCATATTGACATTACACGTATTTTAAAAAATTATTACACGTATGTGTGCATATAAAAGAATTAGAGGATCCAAAAAAGCTTTGGCATCCTATTTTTTGTGATACTAGAAAGTTGTATTCTTATTAATATCTTAAAGACACTTAACTGATATAAACTTTGAGCCTGATGGGCTTGAAATACAGACCACAAATATCTAAAATATTTTTCATCTTAAGACACTTTAACCATTTACGGCTTAAAATTTAAAACATTTTTTGAAGTTTAAAAAGAACAGGAAAACGTAGTGATTTTGTCTTTCCTACAACACTACCCCAAGGTACACAAAAAGTAAACAAATCTTTAGGAAAAAACAAATCTGATTTGTATCAATTAACACAATTATCCGGATTTTTTTAAAAAATCAACAAACAGGGATGTGTGGAAGTAAAGTTCCTTTCTCCCAGAGACAGGAAAAATAAACTCATCACGTATTAAATTTCTGTAGAGTTTGGGATTAAAAACAACAAGCATCAATAACCTCCCTCCCCAATACATGTTACAGAGCAAAATTATCCGCCTCCTGGCTTCCTCCAAATTTCTACTAAACTCCACGTTCTACAAGAAGTCCTTTAAAAATACCCAAGGAAAAAAAACCATCCCCCTGCCCCTCAAAAACCCAAGCCCCTACAACCCCTTCCCCAATATGCGCTATTGAACAAAACACAACCATCTCCTGTCTTCCAAGTTTCAACTAAAATCCCACTTTCCAAAAGAAGCCTTTCTTTAAAAAACTGTTAAAACAAACAAAAAAATCCCACCACCATCCCCCAAAATGAGCAAAACACATTAATCCACCTCCCGACTTCTTTCAAGTTCCAATTAAAATCCCATCTTCCACCAAAAAATCTTTCTTTAAAAACAAGAAACAAAACAAAACAAAAATCCTCCCCCAATATGTGTTATGAACAAAAACACAGTATCTACCTCCTGGCTTCTTCCAAATTTCAACTGAAACCCCACCTTCCAAAAGAAGCCTTCCTTTTTTAAAAAATAAAAACTTCCCCCCATCCCAAACATGTGTTAGTGAGTAAAATACCATATCCACCGCCAGGCTTATTTCAGGTTTCAACTAACGCTCACCGCCCCCCCCCTACAAGGTTTTCCGGGACCCCTCCAAGCTAGCTAGCTAGCCTTCCCGCAGTGATCCTTTATCTTGTTTGCAAGTTGTCTCCCGTTTAGATAGAAGCTCCTTGAGGGCAGGGGCTGCTTTTTTTTTTTTTGCCCCCTTTTGGGTATTTCCTTCAATAAGCATTTATGAAGCCAGGCCTAGAAGCAAAAGACCGCCCTCCTCCCCCCAGGAGCTCCCAGCCTAAGCGAAGAGAGACCCCGAGCCACCCCGGGCCGCCCTCCCAAGTGGGTGCTCCCTTCCCGGGGGCATCCTCCCGGCTCCCCGTTCCAACAGCAGGGCAGACGTTTTGCAAAAGAATGCCCATCCCTCAGAATCAGAACCTAGGTTCTTCCGGAAGAGGAGACTCGGGACCAGGGAGATTGGGAGACTCCTCGAGGGCAGGAACCTTCCCCCGCCTTGGCCTTGGCCTTTCTTTGTATTTCCCCCAAGCGCTAAGCCACAAAGCCTGTGGAGCGGAGCAGGCGCTTAATAAATGCGTAAGAAAAGAAAAGAAAATGAAATTTTTTTAACAAATGTTTCCTGTCCCGGGGCTCCCGCACCCCTCTCCTGCAGGGTGGGCGCCAACCCACCACTCAAACGCTGGAAGAACCGGGCTCCGAAGCGGGGGGGGGGGGTTTGAGGGGACTGGCGACCACAAAGCCTCCAGGACCGAGCGGCGTCAATGGACGCGGTGCATGCAAACAGAGGAGGTCGGGGTGGACATTTTAATTTCGAATTACAGCGTATGGATTGACACGGATAGTGGATTTGTATATTGGGAAGGGATGCTGAGGCCCGTTCTCGCTCGGCGTCCGATTGGCGCGCCCGGTCCTTCAGGTGTGCAGAAGGCATTCCCCCCCCGCCCCGACCAGGCCCCAGCACGGCGGCGGCCAGGCTTCGGGGCCTCGCGCCCGGGGAAGCGGCGCTGGCAGAGGGACCCGCGGCCCAAGCAGCAGGCAGGATCCGGAAGAGCGAGGCGCGAGGGGGCACAAAGGGCCGCGAAACGGAGGCTTCCATGAGGCGAGAGGATAGGAGAAGAGGGAGGGCCGGGGCGGGAGCCGAGAAGGTCCCTCCGCAAGGCCGGGCCGGGCCGGGCCGAGCCGAGCCCAACCGGGCCGGGCCAAGCAGGAGGGCGGGCCCCGGCCGTCCTGCCCCTGCCGCTGCCCCCGCCCCCGGCGCACACGAGGCCCGGCCCCGCTGCCGCCGCCGCCGCCGCCGCTCGGGGCCTACGCCGAGGCGGGAAGCCCCGGGACCCGGGCGTCACCCACAATGGGGAGGCGGAGAAGGAGGAGCCGGAGCCGAGCAAGCCTAGAGGGCGACGCGGGGAGAAAGGAAGGGAAGGGTGGGGAGAGAGCGGGAGAGGGAGGCCGGGAGCGGGGCGGCCCGAGAGCTGGCCAAGGTGCAGCTCCCACAGCGGGAGGGCCCGGCCCCGGCCCCGGCCCCGCCGGCCTGCGCGCAGCCCGCTTCGGCCGCGCGGGCCTCCGGGGGGGGGGGGGTGGGCCGCACGTACCTGGTTGAACTCCTCGCCCACATCCGCGTAAATATCTATGTGATCCACACCGTCCGCCATTTTCCCTCGGCTGCCGCCGCCGCCGCCGCGGCCACCTTACAGCAGCTCGGTCCGCAGCAGCAGCAGCAGCACTAGCAGCAGCGGATCTAGCGGAGGGGGGAGGGGGGATCCATTGCGTCACTTCCGAGGCGGGAGGCGGGAGGGGTGGGCGCTGTGGGCGGCGGGAGCTGCAGCTGTGGAGGCGCGCTGTGCGGGCGCCTGGCCTGCCGCTGCTCGGAGTCGGAGGTGTGGGGAAGGGGAGGGGAGACTCTGTTATCATCTCTCCCCCCCTCCGCCAAGGTTCGAGTTTCCGGCCCTGCTGCCAGCGATACAGCTTAGGGTCTGCGTGAAGGCCTGTGAAAGGGAAGAAGGTCCGACACGTGGCACCGCCTTCGTTTCCTATTTATTTGCAATTAGAAGATAAATGTTTACGTTTATAATTCGGGAATCTCGTAGCATCTGAGGCCTCTTTTACTTAACACCCAAGTATCTCCATTTCCCTTCCAGTCCCACACCCGCTGCAGTTAAAGAAAAAGAAAGTGGTTCGAGTATTTGCATGCATGCGGCATTTGGTTTTGCATGCTGCTTTTGCCTTCGCATCCTCCACGTCTTACCATTGCCACGGTTTCCTCATTGCTTGACCCCTCCCCAACCCCCTTCCTTTACTCCTCATTCTTCCTCCTCATTTACACTAACAATTGAATGTTGTATTTTCACTAGGGGGAAAGAAAAGAAAGAAAAAAAAACCCGAATACATGTTAACGTAAAAGTGTTTAAAAGAAAAAAAAGTCTGCCAATCCTTGAGTACTGCCCACATCTTCTAAAAACCCTGGTGTCAAGGGACCTTCTTTCTTCTGTCTCTAATTATGTTCCCTCATAGGCTTGCTTTCCCTGCACTATTCCTCTAGGAAGGTGAAATCTGGCAGAGCTTGCAGGAAACAGTGGAAGAGAGGAAAACCGTTTAGGAATTCATTTGGGTTGGAAAAAAAACTATGAAAGACCTATATTATTTGCTATTTCGGTAGTCCAGGGTTGAGAGAAGAAAGGGAAAGAAAAATTGAAGATGGGTGAGATTTTGAAAACAATCGATATGGCTTGGAAATGTGGCGAAAGAGAAAGAAATAAAATATGTAGTTGTACCCTTAGGATTGATGTTTATGATAATACTATTCTATGCATCATTTCCTAAAACAAGAAATTAATCTAGCCTTCCTCCAAATTTTATTCTCTCTATTGAAAAAAAAAAGCTGTATGAGTGTGTTAAGGACTGGTAGGATCCTACAAGAATTCCAGGAAAGGATATTAGAGATTAACCTATTATAGGGTCCTCAAGTGCTGCCTTTTGTTTGGACTCAGTCAAAGGGCTGCACTTGAGGACCTAGAGGGCCAGGTGGGGCCTTGAGGCCCCAGGTTCCCCACCCCTGCCTTAGACTGTCTGGTGGAGTCTATGGACCCCTTCTCAGAAGAGTGTTTGTTGCCTTACACCCATAACAGAAGAAAATGGTAAATTTGGATGAGAGGTCAATGAAAATAAAGGTGTAAATTTTATTTCTCATCCACATCACAAATGCCCTGAAATTGATCAACCAACTCCTTGCCAGTGTATGGGGCTATGGGTCTGTGGGTCTGTGGATGTGTGGCTATCAGGCTAAGAATCCTCATGCAAAGGGAGAAGAGACAGTCCTGGACAGAATTCTGGGATGTAAAAATGAATAGATGCTTTAAAAAATTTTTTATTCAGAATTTAACAAACACCAAAAAGAAAAAGAGAATATTTTCATATATAATCAACCAACAATTGTTTATTCTCATGGAGCTCACATTATGATGGAATAGGCAAAAGACACATTACAATATACATACAAGATACAGAAACCATAGGAAAGCCACTACTACTAGGCAGGGGACCCAAAAAAGGCCTCTTAAAGAAAGTGGAATTTGAGCTAAGTCTTGAAGGGAGCAAGGAAAACAAGGTAGACAGTGAGGAGGAAGAGGACATGAAATGGAAGTAGAGCATTCCAGGCATGGAGACCTGTACGAGGAACAGCAAAAATGCCAGGGTCACTGGATCACAGAAGACATGGAGGGGAGTAAAGTATGAGAAGGCTGGAGAGGTAGGAAGGGGCCAGGTTGTGAAAGGTTTTAACAGCTAAACAGAAGGGTTTTGTTTTGTTTTGTTTTTTGGATCCTGGAGGCAATAGGGAGATACTAAGAGTTTATTAGATAGTGGGTAGGGAAGTGGCATGGTCAGACCTATACTTTAAGATCAGTTTGACTGCTGAGTAGAAAATGGGATGGAGTGGGGAGAGAGGAGTCAGGAAGACTAACCAGAAGACCCCAAGTATAGTTGATGAAAAGTTGTATGAATGAAGAGAAAGGGACATATAAAAGAGATGTCCTGAAGGTAGAAAAGACAAGACTTAGCAGTGAAGTAAGTACAAGGGAGGATTTGAGGATGACACAAAGTTGAGACTGTGGGTGACTGGGCAGAGGTTGGTGGTGCTCTTAAAAGTTGGGAAGAGAAGAGGGTTTTAGGAGAAATATAATGAGTTCAGTTTTGGATGTATTGACTTGGAGATACCTTTAGGACATCAATGTTGGGATGTCAGAAGCAACTGATAATTTGAGACTGAAGGTCAGGAGAAAAGCTAGAACTAAATATATAGATCAACAATTCATCTGTATAAAGATAATTACTGAACACATGGGAGCTGATGAGATCAACCAGGTAAATAGGAGGGAGAAGAGTTCCCCAGACATCCTTGTGGAAGGGACACCCATGATTTACTAATGAACAGGATGAAGAACCAGCAAAGGAGCCTGAGAAGGAACTTCCAAACCCCATCTCCTACCAGCTATGCTACTTTTGGACTTCATCATGCATGCATGCCCCAGGAAACTCATCGTTGGGAACTCTCATTATCTTGCAAGACAGAATCAGCCTTGGCACTCCCATCTCATCAATACCCTTTGCCCCTCTGATTGGACCCTCTGACTGTAGGGCAGACCCCATGAGCTCCAAAACCTCCATTTAAGGAGGGTACTTAGGGGCAGCTGGGTGGCAGAGTGGATAGAGCTCTGGCCTTGGAATTAGGAGGACCTGAGTTCAAATGTGACCTCAGACACTTGACATTTACTAACTTGTGACCCTGGGCACTTAACCCCAATTGCCTCACCAAAAAAAAAAAAAGAGGGTGCCCAGTCTTCTCTCCATTTCCCACCAGCTAAACTGCTTTTGGACTTCTCCGTCATGCCCTTGAGTCAGGTACCTTCCCCCAAAGTCCTGTTTTTCAAATTCTTTTTGTGTGTTGCCTTCTCCCATTAGATTTTAAGCTCCTTTAGGGCTGGAACTAACTTTTTATTTATATTTGTGTCTTCAGCACCTAGCACAGTTTCTGGTACATATAATAGGTGTTTAATAAATGTTTATTGACTGCCAGGTAGGAGAAGAACAAAGAGACAGTGGTGTCTTCACTTCAGAAACCTTCAGAAGAGAAAAAATTCAGGAGGGTGATTAGTAGTGTCATAGGCTGCAGAGAGGTTATTGAGAAAAGGCCATTAAATTTGGCAATTATGAAGTCATTGATCACTTGGGAGAGAGGCGTTTCAGTTGAATGATGAAGTTGGAAGCTAGACTAGAGAGGGTTAGACGGGGAGAAGGAAAAAAAAAAAGACTAGAGAGGGTTAGACGGGGAGAAGGAAAAAAAAAACGCGTGGTGGGCATGCCCGAGGAAACGCCGAAGACGAGCCCTGCCTCAGCTTCCTATAGTCTGTGCGAGCTGCATCTTCCGCCTTTTGGCTTTCAGAGCCGGATCATGGTGGTGGACAAGAACAGGCGCCTCGCCAAAGATGGCAAAAAAGGAGCCAAGAAGAAAGTAATTGATCCATTTTCAAAGAAGGATTGGTATGATGTAAAAGCACCAGCTCTGTTCAACATTCGAAATATTGGCAAGACACTGGTTACAAGGACCCAAGGAACAAAAATTGCCTCTGATGGTCTCAAGGGTCAAGTCTTTGAAGTGAGTCTTGCCGATCTGCAGAATGATGAGGTTGATTTTCGTAAATTCAAGTTAATTACTGAAGATGTTCAGGGTAAAAATTGTTTGACTAATTTCCATGGAATAGAACTTACTCGGGACAAGATATACTCCATGGTCAAAAAGTGGCAGACCATGATTGAAGCCTATGTTGATGTCAAAACTCCCGATGGTTACTTGCTCCGCCTCTTTTGTGTTGGTTTTACCAAAAAGCGCAACAGCCAGATCTGTAAGACCTCTTATGTCCAGCACCAACAGGTCCGTCAAATTCGTAAGAAAATGATGGAAATCATGACCCAAGAGGTGCAGACAAATGACTTGAAAGAAGCTGTCAATAAACTAATTCCAGACAGCATTGGAAAAGACATAGAAAAGGCTTGCCAGTCCATTTACCCTCTCCATGATGTATTTGTCTGAAAGTCAAGATGCTCAAGAAGCCCAAATTTGAATTGGGAAAGCTAATGGAACTGCATGGTGAAGGTGGTGGCTCTGGAAAACCTTCAGGAGATGAAATGGGCACAAAAGTGGAAAGGGCTGATGTCTATGAACCACCAGTTCAAGAATCTAAGAACTTTTAAAGATTGAAAAATAAAAATTTATCATTGAAAAAAGAAAAAACAAGAGAAGGAGAAAAGAGAAAGTGGAGGCACCAGTTGTAAATAGCTTTCTAAAGGTTGTTAGCCAAAAAATAGAGGAGATAGGATGAAAGCTAACTGGGGTGGTAGGATAAAGTAGGATATACTTTGAGTTTCAAATTCTCTTCCTTCCTCCCTCCTCTCCCCCCCTCTTGAGAAGTCAAGCAATTTTGTTGCTCATTGTTGGGTTTGGGGTTTTTTGTTTTTTGTTTTTGTTTTTAAATGGGGGAGACAAGGGCAAGCTTGTAGGCAGCAAAGAAGCACTCAATAGATAGAGACTGAAGATTAGAGACCAGAAATTTACTGAGGGGGCTATCTACAGGAGAATGCAGGGAAGGAATCAGATCAGAGATGCACATAGAGGGACTTGTTTTGGCCAGGAGTGGGATACATCTTCGTGAAAATCGGGGGTGAAGAAGATCTAGGGGAGGCATATTTCTGAGTGATAGGAGATGAGGTGGAGGGAAGAAGAGGGAGCTCTCATCAAAATTTAGGCTGGAGAAAATATTACTTCTTAATATTTTCAGCTGAACTGAAAGGTTTTAAATATCTATTTGCCGTAGGAGAAAAGATGATACATTTGGTATTATTTTATCTTAATGTGAATAGTTAGCAGACTTGTCTTGTGATAGTGAGTTTTCTAGTTTATCAAACAGAACAATACAATTTTAAAATTCATTTTAATCTATTTGTGTGAAATATTTTTCTGCTAGAGCTGCTACAAAAACAATATATCAGTCTCAATTACTGATTGAAAAAGAATTACAAGTAACAACACCACTGATGGAAGAAGCTCCATGTTTACAGAATCTTGGCACTGAAAAAATATCACATTAACAATAGTTGTCATTTTTGTCTTATATAACATGAAAATTGTAAAGCATTTAACAATAAGTATCTATGTCAGGGGCAGCTGGGTGGCACAGTAGATAGAGCACTGGCCCTGAAGTCAGGAGCACCGGAGTTCAAATCCGACCTCAAACCAAACACTTGACACTTACTAGCTGTGTGACCCGGGGCAAGTCACTTAACCCCAATTGCCAAAAAAAAAAGTATATATGTCACATTATTTCTATTGAGTGTTTAAAGTTTTTTTTTTTAGTTATAAAGTTGGAGTAAAATCTTACTTTTATTTTAGTAAAATATACACTAAAAATTATTGCTTGGGTCATTTTATTAAAAGTATCAGGAGGTGGGGGAAAGGTGTAAAAAAGGGGAAATGACTAGTGTTTAAATATGGAAACCACTGCCTTAAGGCACAATTAGGTCTAAATACAGGAGAAAATCCTCTGCCCTGGGATCTGTAGAGTCTGGCATAGATTCTAATAAATATATCAGGACATATCAGGAACATAAATGCTTTTATATAAAATGAAAACTACACTCTTTCAGAATAATTGAAAAGTCCAGACCTAGATCCCAATCTAGATTGCAGCTAGATATTTGGACTCAAGATTTTTGCATAGCATTGGGAGACCTATAATTTTCATTGGTCACACCCTTCATTTAAAAATAAAAGTGGTTTTGAAAGCCGTTATAATTGCCCTAGGCCATACTTCATTTAGTTTTATAGCACTTGTTCCTATGTTTTGCCATTTTCACTCATTCTTCTTGCTCTATGTGAGCTTGCATTTGAAATTTGAAAAAAAAAATCCTCCTACTAGTTATTTGTCATTATTATTATTTTACGGCCTAATCTCTATAACATGTGTAAGTTTTTGCTTTTAAAAAATTTTAACAGTCATTCCAAATTCTCTCCCTTGCTCCAGCCCTTCCCTCACCCATTGAGAAGGCAAGCAGTATGATATTAATTATACATGTGAAATCATGCAAAACTTTTCAATATTAGCCATGTTGTGGGGGAAGGAGAAGCAGGAAAAATAAAGAAAATGGAAAAAATTATACTTTAGTTTTTACTCAGAATTCATCAGTTCTCTCTCAGGGTAGCTTTATTCATCATGACTCCTTTGGAATTGCCTTGGATCATTGTATTGATCAGCATAGCTAAGTTTTTTACAGTAGATCATCCTTCTGATATTGCTATTACTGTGTACAATGTTCTGATTCTGCTCACTTCACTTTGCATTAGTTCATATAAGTCTTCCCAGGTTTTTCAGAAGCCATACTGCTCATCATTTCTTTATAGCACAATAGTATTCCATCAAAATCATATACCTCATCTTGTTCAGTCATTCCCCAGTTGATGGGCATTCACTTAACTTCCAATTCTTTGCCACCACAAAAAGAGCTGCTGTAAGTACATATAGGTCCTTTCCTTTTCCTTTGATCTCTTTGGGATACAGACTTAGTAAGGATATTGCAAGGTGAAAGGGTGTGCTCAGTTTTATAGACCTTTGGACATGGTTCCAAATTGTTCTCCAAAATATTCAGACCAGTTCACAGTGCATTAGTTTCCCAATTTTTCTGTATCCATTTCAGCATTTGTCATTTTTCTCTTCTGTCACATTAGCCAATGTGAAGGTGTAAGGTGATACCTCAGAGTTGCTTTAATTTGCATTTCTCTAATCAATAGTGATTGAGAGCATTTTTTCATATGGCTATAGATAACTTTGATTTCTTCTTCTGAAAATTGCCTGTTTATATCCTTTGACCATTAGTAAATTGAGGAATGGCTTTTATTTTTATGAATTTGGCTCAGTTACCTATGTGTTTGAGAAATGAGTCCTTTATTGAGAAAATTGAAGTAAAATGTTTTTCGCCAGTTTCCTGCTTTCCTTCTCATTTGGGCTGCATTGGTTTTGTTTGTGCAAAAGATTTTTAATTTCATGTAATCAAAGTTATCTATTTTACTTCCCACAATCCCCCCCATCCTTTGTTTGATCATAAACTCTTCCCTTATCCATAGATCTAACAGGAAAAATTTTCCATGGTCCTCTAATTTACTTATGATACCACCCTTTAAGTCTAAATAATTTATCCATTTTGACCTTAACTTGGTGCACAGTGTGAGATGTTGGTCTATGCCTAGTTTCTGCCAAAATGCTTTCCAGTTTTCCTAGCAATTTTTGTCAAATAGTGAGTTCTCATCCCTAAAGCTTGGATCTTTGAGTCATTTACATTTGGTCATTTACTACTATGTATTGTGTACCTAATCTATTCCACTGGTCTACCACTCTATTTCTTAGCCAGTACCAGATTGTTTTGATGATTACCACTTTGTAGCATAGTTTGAAATATGGTGCTGCTGGCTGCCTTCTTTTACAATTTTTTTTCGATGATTTCCTTAATGTTCTTGACCTTTTGTTTTTCCAGATGAATTTTGTTATTTTTTTTCTAGCTTCATAAAATAATGCTTTGTTAGTGTGATTGGAATGTCACTGAATAAGTAAATTAATTTAGTTAGAATTATTATTTTTATTATGTTGGCTTGGTGTCCCATGAGCCATTAGCATTTCTCATTTTGTCTAGATATCTTTATTTGTGTGAAGAGTATTTCAGAATTGTGTTCATGTAGTTCCTATGTGTGTCTCGGCAAGTAGATTCCAAAGTATTTTAAATTGTCTGCAGTTATTTTAAATGGAATTTCTCTTTCTATCTCTTCTGCTGTTTTGTTTGTTGTTGTTGTTGTTGTTGTTGTTGTTTGGTAACATATAGAAATGCAAATGTTCATGTGGGTTTATTTTATGTCCTGCAACTTTCCTGATGTTGTTGATTATTTCAGCTAGGTTTTTAGTTGATTCTCTAGGGTCCTCTAACTATGCCATCATATCATCTGCAAAGAGCAATAGTTTTGTTTTATCACTGCCTATTCCTATTTCTTCAATTTTTTTTCTTGTCCAGTATAGAACATTATTGAATAATAGTGGTGATAATGGATATCTTTGCTTCACCCCTGATCTTATTGGGAAGGTTTCTAGTTTGTCTCCATTAAAGATAATTCTTGTTCTTGGTTTTAGATATTTACTACTTATCTTTTTTTGAGCTCCATTTATGCCTGTACTTTCTAGTGTTTTTAATAGGAATGGGTGTTGTATTTTGTCAAAAGTTTTTTCTGCATCTGTTGATATAATTTTGATTTTTGTTGCTTTTGTTATTGATATGCTCAATTATGCTTATAGTTTTTTAAATATTAAACCAGCATGTATTCATGGTATAAGTCCCACCTAATCATAGTGTATAACACAGTTTTTGTCACAAAAGTGACATATCAATGTAATCATCTTGCTTATATTTTATTGAAAAATTTTGCATTAATATTCAATTAGGGAAATTGGTCTATAGTTTCCTCTCTCTGTTTTTGCTCTCCATGCTTTACATATCAAAACCATATTTTGTCATAGAAAGAATTTGGTAGGACTTCTTTATCTATTTTTTCCAAATAGTGTATATAGTATTGAATTAATTCTTCTTTAAATGTTTTGTAGAATTTGGTTGTAAATCCATTTGGTACTGGGTTTTTTTTCTTAGGGAGCTCATTCATGGCTTGTTCAATTTCTTTTTCTAAGGTAGGGTTATTTAAGTATTCTATCTCCTCTTCTGTCTGGGCAATTTTTATTTTTGTAGATATTCACCCATTTTCACTTAGATTGTCAGTTTAATTGGCAGATGATTGAGCAAAATAACTCCTAATAATTGCTTTACTTTCATTTTCATTGGTGATGTATACTCACCGTTTTCATTTTGATACTGGTTATTGGGTTTTCTTTTTTAAATGAAATTAACCAATGGTCAATTTATTTTATTGTTCCCCCCTTCATAAAACCAGCTCTTAGCTTTATTAATTAGTCCAATGGGTTTTTTACTTTTAATTTTTAAACTCCTTCTTTAGATTTTCAGGATTTTTATTTTGATGTTTACTTGGAGATTTTAAAATTCGTTCTTTTTTTAGTTTCTTTTTCAGTTGTATGCCTAATTCATTGATCTGCTCTTTTTTTTTTAACTCGGTAAAAGCTTTTAGCAATATAAATTTTCTCCTAAGTAATACTTCAATTGAATCTCACAGATTTTGGAATGTTGTCACATTGTTGTCATTATCTTTAATGAAATTATTGATTGTTTCTATGATTTGTTCTTTGATTCACTTATTCTTTAGGCTAGATTATTTAGTTCCTAATTAATTTTTAATCCATGCTTCCAAGGCTGTTTATTCAACATAATTTTTATTGTTTTATGGTGAAAAAAAGATGCTTTTCTGCAATAGTTTGTGAAGATTTTATGCCTCAATACACGGTCAGTTTCTGTGAAGGTGCCAAGTGCAGTTGAGAAAAAAAAAGATGTACTGCTTTCTTTTCCCATTTAATTTTCTCTAGAGTTCTATCATATCAAACTTTTCCAAAATTCTATTTATCTCCTTACCTTCTCCTTTTTTTTTTTTTTTTTTGCAGATTTATGTAGTTTTGAGAGGGGAAAGTTGAGGTCTCCCTCTAGTTTTACTGTCAATTTCCTCCTGTAACTCGTTTAACTTTTCATTTATTAATTTGGATGCTCTGCCATTTGGTGCATATAGATTTAGCTTTACATTACTTCATTGTCTATGGTACCATTTAGTAAAATGTACTTTCCCTGATTATCTCTTTTAATAAAGTCTGTTTTTGTTTTTACTTTGTCTCGTATCATGATTGCTGCCCCTGCCTTTTTTTTTTCTTTTTAATCTCAGCAGAAGGATAATAGATTCTGCTCCGGCCCCTTATTTTAACTCTGTGTGTTATTTTTTGTTTCAAGTATGTTTCTTGTAAACAACATATTGTTGGATTCCGGTTTCTAATTCATCCTGCTATCTGTTTCTTTTTTATGGATGAGTTCATTTTATTAACATTCACAGTTATGATTGCTGTGTTTTTCCCTGCATCTTATTTTCTTCTGTTTATCTTTCTCTCTCTCTCTCTCCTTTTCTTTACCCTGCCCCTCCTCAAAAGTCTTTTTTGTTTCTCTCATTGCCTTCTTTAATCTGCCCCCGCCCCTCATCACACACTCATTTCTCTTATCCTCTTCCCCTCCTACTTCTTTTTGGCTAAGATGGATTTCTACACTCTACTGAGTGTGTGTGTGTGTGTGTGTGTGTGTGTGTGTGTGTGTGTGTGTTCTTCCCTCTTTGAATCAATTCCAGTGAAAGTGAGGATTAAGCATTGCCTGCTTTGCCCTTCTATTCTGCCCTCCACTGTAAAAGCTTTTCTTTGCATGCCTCTTTTATGTGAAATAATTTTCCCCATTCTTCATCTCCCTTCCCAAAATGCATCCCTCTCTCACTCATTTTTTTATCATCCCAACATAATTGATTTACATTCATGCCCTCTGTCTATGTATATGCCTTCTAACTATCCTAATAATTATAAAGTTCTTAGGAGTTACATATATTATCTTCCATGTAAGAATATAGACAGATTAATCTTATTAAGTCCCTTATGAGTCTTCTTTCACTCCTACTTTTTTTATGTTTCTCTTGTGTCTTGTTTTTTAATTTCTATTCAGCTCTGATCTTTTCATCAGGAATGCTTGAAAGTTCTCTATCTCATTAAATATCCATTTCCTTCCCCTGGAGGAATATACTCAGTTTTGCTAGGTAGGTTATTCTTGGTTGTAATCCTAGCTCCTTTGCCTTCCAGAATATCTTATTCCAAGCCCTCTGTTCTTTTAATATGGAAGCTGCTAAATCTTGTGTGGTCATGGCTGTGACTCCTGATTCTTTGCCACCACAAAAAGAGCTGCTATCATTTTCTTGTTTTGTCATGTTGGCCAATCTGATGGGTGTGATGTGGTACCTCAGAGTTGTGTTTTGATTTGCATTTCTCTAATCAATAGTGATTTAGAACATTTTTTCATGTTACTATAGATGGCTTTAAGCCAGTTATTTACATATTGAGGAATAAATATATTTGTTCTGAGCTTGGTTATAGCAATACTACCTACTTATCAGTGTTACCAATGTATGAACTACATAAATCTTCAATGAATTTCACTTTCAATGATTTCTAGAACCCAATTCTTTAAAAATGTAAAACCTGGGACAAAAAGAAATTCATGATCAAAAAACAAACAAACAAACAACTTGGACATCATATTTCAAGAAAATGATAAATGTTGGAGAAGATGTGGGAAAATTGGAACACTAATGCATTGTTGGTGGAGTTGTGAAATGATCCAACCATTCTGGAGAGCAATTTGGCACTATGCCCATAGGGCTATAAAAATGTGCATACCCTTTGACCCAGCAATAGCACTTCTAGGGCTATATCCCAAAGAGATCACACAAATGGGAAAAGGACCCACATGTACAAAACTATTTATAGCAGCTCTTTTTGTGGTGGCAAAGAATTGGAAATTGAGGGGATGCCCATCAGTTGGGAAATGGCTGAACAAGTTGTGGTATATAAATGTAATGGAATACTATTGTGCTATAAGAAATGATGAACAGGCTGACTTCAGAAAAACCTGGAAAGACTTGTATGGTCTGATGCTGAGTGAAATGAGTAGAACCAGGAGAACATTGTACACAGTAATAGCCACATTATGCAATGACTAATATTGATAGACTTAACCCTTTTCAGCAATACAAGGATCTAAGACATCTCCAAAGGCCTCATGATGCAAAATGCTATCCACATCTAAGGAAAGAACTATGGAATTTGAATGCAGATAGAAGCATACTATTTACTATTTTTTTTCTTCCGTTGTGTTTTGTTTCCTCTTTCTGGTGGTTCCTCCTATTGGTTCTAATTCTTACAACATCACTAATGTGAAAATATGTTTAATAGGAATGTGTATACATACATGTAGCCTATATCAGATTGCATGCCATCTTGAGGAGGAAGGTGGAGAGGGAGGGGGAGAAAAATTTAAAACTCAAAAGCTTATGGAAGTGATTGTTGATAATTCAAAATAAATTAACTAAAAAATGATGATTGGCAATCTCATTGGTGCAAATCAAAACTCATTTATGCTTTCTTATCATGTGAAGTTCTTTTCTATGTTCATATTCTAAAGATCTTCTACAGAGGAGTCATTCAACATGCTAGGTACCTTCCAAAAGGTCTTTTCACATTTTCTTGTCCTGTTTACATTTTGTTGGGCTGTTAATATAACATTTCTTGCTCTGGCTACATGCTCATACATTTCCTGAATATTATCTCTCTTAACAACTTCTTGTGCATAGGACATTCCCAGAAATATGTTGTAGCTTATTTGAGCTTACTTAGCATCTCTCCATTGACCTCTAGACCATCAGTCAGTCAATCAACAAGGATTTATTAAGTGGCTTTTCTGTACCAGGCACTGTGTTAAGCTCTGGGATACAAAGAAAGGCCAAGACAAAAGGAGATCACATTCTAATGAGGGAGACAACAGTTAAACAACTATGGAAGCAAGATATATGTGTATGTGGTTATATATCTATGTGTGTGTGTGTAAAATTATTCTATGCATATTTCCATTTATCAGTTCTTTCTCTGGATGCAGATAACATCTTTCATATGTCCTTTAAAGTTAATTTGGGTATTTATAACAGCCAAAATGAGTTATTTACTCAAAGTCATTTTTTTCGAAGTCATTTTTAAAACAATATTGCTGTTACTAGATACAATGTTCTCTTTGTTCTGTTCATTTTGCTCTTAATTATTTCATGCAAGTCTTTCCATGTTTTTCTAACATCATTGAGCTCAGCATTTATTATAGCACGGTAGTATTCCCTCACAATCATATACCACAACTTGTTCAGCCATTCTCCAGTTGATGGACATCCCTGCAATTTCCAGTTCTTTGCTACCATAAAGAAAGCTGCTATAAACATTTTAGAACATAGATTTTTTTCTTCTTTCCCTAATAATCTTTGGAAATAAACCTATTAGTAGTATTGCTGGGTCAAAGGGTGTAGGCAGTTTAATAATTCTTTGGGTATAATTCCAGGTTGTTCTCCAAAATGGTTGGATCAGTTCACAATTCTACCAACAATGAATTAATGCCCCATTTTTTCTATATCTCCTTCAATATTTGTTGCTATCCCTTTCAATCATTTTAGCCAATCTGGTAAGTCTAAAGTTATATCTCAAGGTTGTTTTAATTTGCCTTTTTCAAATCAATAATGATTTAGAACATTTTTCCATATGATTATAATTTTTTTATTTCTTTGTTGGAAAACTGCCTGTTCATTTCTTTTGACCATTTATCAGTTGGGTGGGTGGGGGGACAGAGGGGAGAAGAAAAAGAAAAAAAAAGAAATTTACAAGATAACTTTAATATATATTTAAAGGGAATAGCAAGTTGTACATAATAGATTTTCAGTTTCATGCGCAAACATCTTTTTTATTATACTGTGTTATGGAAATGCTTGTTTTATTCCATAAATTAAAAATTAATTAATTAATTAATTAGGAAAAAACCCAAGATATATACAGGGTAAATTGGAAATAATCTCAGAGGTAAGGCAGTAGCATTAAGGGGGACTGGGGAAAACTTCTTGCTTACGATGGGATTGTAGCTGACTTGAAGAAAGCCAGGGAAGCCAGGAGGCAGAAAGATCAGGAGGGAGAGAATTCTACTGCCTTTTTATTTATTTTAAAAATATTTCCCAATTACATTTTAATCTGGTTCAGGTGCATGAGGCTGAGTGTTTGACACCCCTAATGTAGCCAATGCTATGTAATTAGAAGACCAGTCAGTTCCCTGAGTTAGTATATTAGCACATACAATAAATCTGGGTCAGGCACTCCAGATGGATAATGATTTGATCCCAGAACTGAATAGGAGAAATAAAGTAGGATGTGTTGTGTCTGGGCAATTGTACCACACTTAAAAAAAACCCAAGCTGCTCCCTGGCACAAAATTCCGACCTTTAAACATAAACATTCTCTCAGTGATGCTGTGTGGTTTTGAATCTTGGCACCCTACAATCTCTGAAGAACATATTTCTACTGTTATTTTAAATATTGATATGGCCACCTGGTAAATATCTCAAAGTATTTGCAGAACTATAGTGGGGGGGAAGCAGCACACTAATGACAGAGATCCTAGTTCTGAAAACTGGAGAAAGAACTCTAATATTACTTCTACTAATAGCTATCATTTATTTAGAGCTTACTATGTGCCAGGCACTGGGATAAGTACTTTTCAATTGTTACCTCATTTGATCCTTACAATAACCTTGGGAAGTAAGTGCTATTATTATCTCCATTCTGCAGATGAGGAAACTGAGGCAAACAGAGATTAAGTGACTTGTGCAGGGTCACATAGCTAGTAAGTATCTGAGGCTGGATTTGAGCTCAGGCCAAATTCTTCCTGACTTCAGGCCAAGCACTCTATCCACTGCACCACCGAGCTGGACAAGCATTCTAAAAACTAACACAACCTAATAACTGTTACTATCTATTGGATGCTCCATGAAAATCAATAGCTAAAGAGAGAAAAATGGCTTGAATATATGTAAACTGGAGGTAATGGGACAAAATAGAGATTAGTGGCAAAGATAAGGGGTCTTGACACTCAGTCAAAGTCTCATTGCTTTTCATCCTGCTGTTATTATCCCCCACATCACTTCATGTAGTTTAAATGTCAGAATTTCTGAATCATCCTTTCCTGGAGTTCATGATCCTTTCAGAACTGAGGAGCTCAATTATAAAGCTCTTAAGTGTTAATAGCTTTCAGTCCCATGATTCTTTTATCAGGAAATTCACTCTGATACTAAAAAGATAAAGCAGAAAGATTTAAAGTCCAGAACTCTTGGGACCCAATCTTCATTTTATTTATGGAACATAAGTTTCTGTCTGAATATATAATTATTTTATATAATATTTATGTGATGTTCTACAGAGTATTTTGTAATTTACTTAAAGTTATCAAAGATATTTAATTAAAAAAGGCATTCTAATTACTCTGTGATAACCCAAATCCTTCCTTCTCTCAGTGTGTTAGTGCTGAATTTTTAATCAGAAAGACCTGAGTTCAAATCTGCCTCTGTTTTCTCATCTGGAAAACTGGGAATAATAAAAGTACCTGCCTCCTAGATTTGTAGTGAGGATCAAATGAGATACTACTGGAACATAGTAAATGTAAATATTATTAATAGTAACTATTAAATGTAAATATTATTAATAAATGGTAATTATAAATAAATATTAGTTATTATTATTGTCATTACTCTTTTGTTTTGCACAGACTCATTTAGAATTTAGCTGTTTCTCTCTGACTTGGGCATGCTTTAAACAAGCTTTTTTAAAAAATGAAATCCTTTCCCTTTCTGACTGTAAGGCACATTCTACCTATCTGTGAATTATGGATAATTGATGGGATAATAGAACACCTCTCATGCATCAAATTTGCTAGGAAACTGAAAAACTGTCAGAAAAGCTCTGCTGAAAATCATGTAGTACTGTAGTTTAATGATTTATTTTGGGGAAGTGTTCTTTCTTCATTCACTTAATTCCCATATTTGTATGTATCTCTTTCATCTTAAGTAGGCTTTTCTACCTATCACCTCTACCACTACCTTATGAAGTACTGGTGCTCTCTACTCAACATAAACAAAATAGTTTAGTGGGACAATAGGCTGAGGGAAACAGATAATGAGGTCTCTGTTTTGGACATGTTGAGTTTGAGATTCCAGCCTGACATCCAAGTAGATATATGATCCAGTAGACATTTGGGGATGTGGGTCTAGAACTCAGTAGAGAAATTGTCTGAATATATACATCTGTGTAGAGATGATAATTCAGCACATAGGGACAAATGAGATTACCAAGAGAGGGGGAGTATAGACAGAAAGAAAAGAGGGTCCAGAATAGAGTCGGGGGGGGTGCACCCATGCTTAAAGGGAAGAAGATAGATAATAATCCAGTAAAAGAGACAGACAAGAATTCATCCTAAGCCAATATAGAAGTTAACAAGGAAGGAGTGGTAATAGAGACATGCAGGGAAGACAGATTTTCCAGGAGGATGGGGGTTAGTTGACCTGGTTAGAAAGTTTAAAGAAGTCAGATGGGATGACAACTGAGAAAAATATTCCTGGAGTCACCAATTAAGGGGAACACTAGTAACCTTGGAAAGAACAGATTCAATAAAATGATACAATTGGAAGTCAGATTTTTAAGAGAATGAGAAGTGAGTGGGAGGTGAAGTAGAAACATTAAGTATAAATTCTTTAGGGGTTTGGATGTGAAAGAAAGAAGAGATAGGATGATAGCTTGAGGAGATGACAAAGTCAAGAGTTTTTAAGGATGGGGTAGATCTGGGAATGTTTTACGCACAGGAGGAGACAGTTGATGGAGAGAGATTAGGGAAGAAGAGGGAATAATCAAAATAATTTCAGAGGAGAAAGAATGGGATGGGCTCAAGGACACAAGGAGAGGATCTGACCTTGGCAAGGAGGATGGCCACCTCTTTCTGAGAGGGAGGAACAAAGGAGGAGAGAATAGGAGAGGATATAGAGGTATTGTGATGTGTAGAGTTGAAGAGGCTTATAATGGGCACCCTTGTTTTTCTCAGTAAAGTAGGAGGCAAGGTTTTACAATATTTACTGTCAGGCTTAGGAATATTTCAGAAGTAACATACCTGATCTTCCTGTAGTTATAATTTCCGTTTCCTGCATCATAAAAAAATACAATCATAGGTTATATCTCCCCTTCACTTTATGACTTTCCATGTCATATATTTTCTTAGTATTTCTTAAGTCAGTTTTTTAATGGGAGTCATTGTTGGTAATATCTTAGAATCTATTTAGGCCTATTTATGTCTTCTATTACCCTCTGGGTAATCTGAAATTTTATTTTTTCAGAGATCATGGTATTCAGTGATTCAAAGATATAGAGAAAAAATATGATACTATCAATGTTTTGTTTTGTTTTTCAAAGGTGGTGTTGTTTTTTATTTTTTAATAAGGAAACACCTTGGGTGAATTTAAACCATTGAAGTTGAGTTGTGCCTGTGAAAGAGTTAATGACTTGAAAAAGAAATCATCAGTCTAAGACCACTGACTGAGTCTGCAGGCATGTGAACGTACATTTCCAACAGATAGTTTTCTATATTTCACTATGGGAGTTAGTCATAAGAGCTAGAAATCAAAAATAACTGAGGACTGCACAGTAAAATCTTACTTCCAGAAAATATAGAGAACAAGTAGAATTTTGTAAGGACTCAGAAAGATTGTGTCATTTTAGTAATTTGGCTTGGCAGAGTATACCATATTTAAGGGAAACACAGATAAAAGTGTCTTCCTAACTTCTCTGTTTCTGTCAAGGATATCACTATCTTTCTAGTCTTCTGGGTTTGAAATCTCAGTCACGCTCAACTCATCCCTTTCCCTCATCCCTTATATCCAATCGGTTGCATGTCTTGCCAGCATATCTCACATTTGTACTATTTTATGATTTAAAAAAAAAAACTTCTAGTTTTATTCAGGAATTTAACAGAGGTTTTATTTTCAGTTTTGTTTAGCTTATTTTCAGAATTTCTATTTGGGGAGGGGGCTTCTTGTTACTTTTCTAGTTTAAATTTTATTTTTTTCAATAAGCACAAATTCAATTTCTCTCTTTCCCACCTGTACCCCACCCCCAATTGAGAATGAGAGAAAATAAAACCCCTAATTTCCCCTTTTCTCTTCTTTCCTCCTATTTTCCTGTTGAATGAAATGTATTTCTGTACCCAATTGTATGTGTATATATTCTTCCCTGATTTCATCGGTTCAAATAAGTGAGGTTCAAGTCACTTCTCTTCCCCACCCCTTCTCAAACTGAGATTCGTTAAAGACCTTAGCTTAAAAAGACCAAGGTTTCCCACTGCATCCAGGGCCATCTCCAATCATCCTGATCTATATCTTGCCGCTGAAGCCAGATGGCTCCAGAGGAGAAAGTGAAGCTGGCGACTTTGCACAGCCCTCCCTCATCTTCCCATCATTTATCCTTGTTTAATCCCTTATGACAGTTCATTGGTGTTTACCTTTTTATGTTTCCCTTAATTCCTGTATTTGAACCTCAGAGTTTCCCTGCAGCTCTGGTGATCATTAGAAATGTTTGAAATCCTCTATTTTATTAAAGATCCATTTTTGCCACTGTAGCACTATACTCAGTTTTTCTAGGTATGTTATTCTTAGCTGTAAGCCTATATCCTTTGCCTTCTGGAATATCATATTCTAAGCTCTTCATTCTTTGTTGAGACTATATCACATGCATAACTATGTGTGATTCTGACTGTGACTCCTCAGTACTTGAATTCTTTCTTTTTGACTGATTACAGTATATTTTTCTTTTACCTGGAAACTGTAGATTTTGGTTATGATGTTCCTGGGAGTTTTTATTTGGGGATTTCTTTTTTTTTAAATTGCTAGCTCTTTCTTTCTCTTTTTTTGTGAGGCTATCGGGGTTAAGTGACTTGCCCAGAGTCACACAGCTAGTGTCAAATGTCTGAGGCCAGATTTGAACTCAGGTCCTCCTGACTCCTAAGCCAGAACTCTATCCACTGCACCACCTAGCTGTCCCTGGGGATTTCTTTCAGGAGGTGACTAGTGTCTACTTTTTATTTCCACTATGCCTCTGGTTCTAAGAGATCCAGGTAGTTTTCTTTTAAA
The DNA here is from genome assembly GCF_003287225.1 of Phascolarctos cinereus. Classification (NCBI taxonomy): domain Eukaryota; kingdom Metazoa; phylum Chordata; class Mammalia; order Diprotodontia; family Phascolarctidae; genus Phascolarctos; species Phascolarctos cinereus. The sequence continues at coordinate 234,359,733 of NW_027555514.1, read as the reverse complement.
ATTTTAAAAAAATATATATGTCTTACCAACAAAACCAACAGGAAATATTAGAAACAGATATTCCATTTAAAATAACTGTAGACAGTATAAAATTCTTAGGAGTCTACCTGCCAAAACACATACAGGAACTACATGAACATAATTACACTCTTCACACAAATAAAGACAGCTCTAAGTAATTGAAGAAATATTCATTTCTCTTGGGTACATTAAAATAAAAATGACAATAAATTAATTTACTTATTCAGTGCCATACCAACCACATTACCAAATAATTTCTTTATAGAGCTAGAAAGAATCGTAACAAAATTCATCTGGCAGAACAAAAGGTCAAGACTATCAAAGGAGTCAAGGAAAAAAATAGTAAAGAAAGAGGACTAGCAGTACTAGATGTCATACTTTATTACAGAGCTGTAATCCTCAAAACAATTTGGTACTGGGTAAGAAATAGAGACGTTGCTGAATAGAAAGATTAGGTACACAATATACAGAAGCAAATGAGCACAATAGCCCAAAATCTGATCATCCTAAAGATCCCAGCTCTTGGGGCAAGAACTCACTGTTTGACAATAATTGCCAGGAAAGTTGGAAAGTCATCTGGCAGAAACTAGACATAGACTAACATCTCATACCATATACCAACATAAGCTAAAAATTGGGATGTGGTTTAGACATAAGATATCATAAGCAATAGAGCATAGAAAAAATTATCTGTCAGATCTATGAATGGGGAAGAGCTCATGAACAAACAGGTGCTACAGGGATTCACAAGAAATAAAATAAATATTTTTGATTACATAAAATTAAAAAGTTTTTGCACAAATAAAACCAATGCAGCTAAAGTTAGAAGAATAGCAGGAAGCTGTGGAAAATCTTTGCAGCAAGTTTCTCTGATCAAAAAATAATTGTTTTCTGAAATATATAGGGAACAAAGTCAAATTAACAAGAATAAGAAAATAAGATCCTTTGGCCAATTGATAAATGGTCAAAAGATATGAATAGGCAGTTTTTAGAGGAAGAAATCAAAGCTATCAATAGCCATATTAAAAACGCTCTAAGTTACTAATAATTAGAGAAATGCAAATTAAAATTCTGAGATACTACCTCACATCCATCAGATTGGCTAAGATGACAAAAAAGGAAAATGACAAATGCTGGAAGCAATGTGGGAAAAATAGATACAGTATACTAACGTACTGTTGGCAGAACTGTGAACTAGTCCAACCATTCTGGAAAGCAATTTGGAACTATGCCTCCAGAGTTATTAATCTGTGCATACTCTTTGGCCCAGTGATACTGGTACTAGGTCTAAATACTCAAAGAGATTTAAAAAGGAGGAAAAGAGCTCAAGTGTACAAAAATATTCGTAGCAGCTCTTTTCATGATATCAAAGAATTGGAAACTGAGGAGATAACCATTGATTAGGGAATGGATGAACAAGTTGTGGTATATGAATTGTATGGGATACTATTGTGCTATAAGAAATGATGAAGGGGATAGTTTCAGAAAATCCTGGGGAAAATCCTGCATCTAAACTGATGCAAAATGAAGTGAGCAGAACCAGGAGAACAATTTATACAGTAACAGCAATGTTGTAAAGATAATCAACTCTGAAAGACTTAGTAACTGAGCAATACAATGACCAATCACAATTTGAAAGGACTCAGGATAAAACATGCTATCCATCTGCAGAAAGAGAAGTAATAAACTCAGAGTGCAGATGGAAATGTTTTCTTCTATTTCTTTCCTTTTCTTGCTTTTTCTTTTCTTGGAACATGGCTAATACAGAAATGTGTTTTGCATGTCTATACATTCTTATTTTTCTTGCTTTCTCAAAGGGTGAGGGAGGGGACAGATAATTTGGAACAGAAAACAAATTAAAATTGGATTTTTGAAAAAGAAGCCCTTCACAATTTCCCTTAATTCTGTAACTTCCCTTCTGTTGATTTTCTATACCTTATCTTGTATATGTCTTGTTTGTACACAGTTATTTGCATGTTGTCCATTAGACTGTGAGCTACTTGAGAGCTGGGACTGACTTTACTGTTTCTTTGCATCCTTAGAGCTTAACACAATGCTTGGTACATAATAGGTACTCAATAAATGCTTGTTGACTTAGGGGAAGGTATTTCTTGAAATATGATGTCTAGGCTCTTTTTTGGTCATGGTATTCAGATAGTGTAATGATTCTTATTTTTTTCCCCCTTGATATGTTTTCCAGGTCACTTGTTTTTACTGAGATAACTTAGTTTTTTTTCTATTTTTCCGGTCTTTTCACTTTGTTCTATTATTTCTTATTGTCTCATGAAATCATTGGTTTCTGTTTTGTCCATGCTAATTTTCAGGGAGTTTGTTGACTGGGCAAAGTTTTGTAGCTCCTGTGCTGAGCGGTTAATTCTTTTTTCAATTCTTTCTTCCATAGTTCTCATTTCTTTTCCAATTTTTTCCTGTAGTGCTCTCATTTTCTTGATAAAAGACTTTTTAAACTTTTGCTTCATCTTTTCCAGGAATTCTAGTTAAATTTGTGCCAAAGCTATGTTTTCCTTTGAGGCTTTACCTGTAGATGTCATTTTTTTCTCTTCTGAATTTGTTTTGAGTTTCCCTGTCACCATAAAAACTTTTTATGAGGGGCTTTATTTTTTGTTTGCTCATTCTTCCAGCCTATTTCCTGACTTGGGACTTGTTGCTAGAGCTAGGCTCTATACACTTCTGCAGGAAAGGTCATCACCCTGAGTTATCCATAGTATCTGGACTCTGTCCTCAATTCCTTGTAATAGAATGAACTCCTTGTAGCCTAATGGTGATTAGTTGGGCATGTGAGCATTGAGGTCATTATTCCTACTTCCTTAAAGTCCCTCTTCCTTTCTCATTATAAACTCCCACAAGGCAGCCTCCTCATATATTTTCAACACTAGGAGAGAAGTGACTCTTCATGTTGTTTATACTTTTAATAAAATTGATTTAACTCTTTGACAGTGTATTGTATGGTTTCTCCTGAGACCCTCAGTCATTTCACCTTGAAGTGCCCCAAGTCAGAGAGAGACAACTCTTGGAATCCCAAGCTGCCCTAGGAAAAGTCACTTTCTCTGTTTCACTTCTAGAGCTGTCCTTCATCCTCATGCCACAAATAAAGGGACACAAAGAAATGCAAAGGTCATGACCAAACACAGGTGTTTATAAAGAATAAGGACTAAAAAATCAGATGCAGCTTTTAACAGAATTAAAGGCTTATAAGCAGGTGCCAATTGTATGCAGATGAAATAAAGCAGAGGATAAAGACTGACAGTTTTTCTATATTTTTTCCCCCTTCCATCAGCATGCCAGCCAGGAATAAACTGATAAATGTCTAACAACCGGCTCTGTGGGGGGAAATACACACTTGACACAATTTTAATTTTAATCCACATAATTACCACTTTCTACATTACTTTCTTAAGTTTAGACAATCAATGTAACAATAAGTCAAGCCTTGGTTTGTAGCTCTGTGGTATAAATGCTTGCTGCAAATTTATTTGTCTCTAATATACCCTTGATCCCCTGCCTCTTGTCACTTTAGCTTTTTCCTCTCCACTCTCCTAGAGGCATAGCTTGGAGGAGGGATACTAGGGATATTACCATTGCTAACATTGCAAAAATTGTACCCACGATACACTTTCAAGTTTAATCTCAATTAATTGTTTTTCTCCATCACTTTCTTCAACCTAGACAATCAATAAAATAATAAATCAAGTCCCAATTTGTAGGTTCTGTTGATTCCTGAGGTATAGATGCTCACATTGAAAATTTAATGATGGGCTCTCTCAAGAGCCAGATTAGAGCTGGCCCCAGCACACCATGACTACAATGCTTTTCTGTGGAGAGTAGAACGATAGTGATAGAGATAGGGATAAGAATCTTGTTTCTATGGACTCTCCCTCCTTCCTCTAAACAGATTTTTAAAAAATCAATATAGTGGGCATTTTAGCTCTCATAATATTTTCTTTTTCCAAGGTGGAAACAAACATAACTCCAAGATCTTTAGCAACTTAGGTCCCCTTACAAGGCACCCATTCCAAGCCTTGTCGGGAGGACTGTTAGATAGTACTTAGGCAAGTTGGCTTTTTGAGTGGAGAAGAAGAATTAAGAGGAGACTTGGTAGAAGAGGTTGTACAGCAGCTGAGCATGAAGGACAGGGGCATAGAATTTTAGAGATAGAAATAATGGTATGCTAGCTAGTAAATGTTTAACAACCAGCTCTAACCCCTCCCCCAACGTACCCACAACACACTTATAAGTTAATCTGAATTATTAACATTTTCTCCATCACTTTTTAAAAGTCTGTACAAGCAACAAAACAATAAATCAAGCCCCAATTTGTAGCATATGTCAGTTTCTGAGGTATAAATGCTCACACTGAAAATTTAACAAGAGGCTTTCTCAAAAGCAATGTTTTATCTGACTCCAGCACACCCCTGGATGGAAGGTATTTCAGCTACCATCTTCTCTAACCCATGCCTCCAAAAGAATCTCCACTTCAAAATGCTCAAAGGTAGCCTCTTGGTTTTTTTTAAATTTTATTAATTTATTTTGATTTATCAACAATCACTTCCATATGCTTTTGAGTTGAAAATTTTTCTCCCTCTTCCTCCCCCCCACCCTCCCCAAGACGGCACACAATCTGATAAAGGCTTTACATTTACATACCCATTAAACGTATTTTCACATTAGTGAAGTTGTAAGTAAAAATTAAAACCAATAGGAGGAACCATCAGAAAGCTGAAACAAAACTCAACAGAAGGTAAACATAAGTGATAGCGGTTCAACTTCCATAGTTCTTTCTTTGGATGTGAACAGCATTTTCCATCCCGAGGCCTCTGGAGATGTCTTAGATCCTCATAATGCTGAGAAGGGTTCAGTTTAACAATCTTAATCATTGCATAACGTGGCTGTTATTGTGTACAAAGTCCTCTTCGTTCTGCTCACTTCACTCAGCATCAGATCATATAAGTCTTTCCAGGTTTTTCTGAAGTCTGCCTGGTCATCATTTCTTATAGCACAGTAGTATTCCATTACATTCATATACCACAACTTGCTCAGGCACTCCCCAATTGATGGGCATCCTCTCAATTTCCAATTCTTTGCCACCACAAAAAGAGCTGCTATGTATATTTTTGTACATGTGGGTCCTTTTCCCATTTGTTTGATCTCTTTGGGATATAGCCCTAGAAGTGCTATTGCTGGATCAAAGGGTATGCACATTTTTGTAGCCCTTTGGGCATAGTTCCAAATTGTTCTCCAGAATGGTTGGATCATTTCACAACTCCACCAACAATGTATTAGTGTTCCAATTTTCCCACATCTTCTCCAACATTTATCATTTTCCTGTTTTGTCATGTTGGCCAATCTGATAGGTGTGATGTGGTACCTCAGAGTTGTTTTGATTTGCATTTCTCTAATCAATAATGATTTAGAGCATTTTTTCATATGACTATAGATGGCTTTAATTTCTTCATCTGAGAACTATCTGTTCATATCCTTTGACCATTTATCAATTGGGGAATGGCTTGTCTTCTTATAAATTTGTCTTAATTTTCTGTATATTTTAGAAATGAGGCCTTTATCAGAGAGACTAATTGTGAAAATTCTTTAAAGGTAGCCTCTTGTTTAAAAACTCAAATAAGTGAGAACCCATTGCCTTTTAGAGCAACACATTCTATTTACAAATAGCTCTAATTTTTAGTAAGTTTCCCTGTATGTGAAGCTTAAATATGGATATGTAGGACTGGTATAGGTGGATAAGCTGCAAAAGGGCAGTAGTGGAAAGCTATTGATTCCTCAGAGAGTCACCCATAGGGTATATGGGTGGGGTCAGTTAACTGGAGGAAGAAGAGTTTCTGGGAAGGTCCTGTCAGCTGCGGCCCAGCTGAGAGCAGCAGAGATCTGAAAGCAGAGCCCGTGGGGCAAGAGCTCTTACCTGTACTGTTTTCTGCAAGAGCCTGGGAAAGAGGCTCACTCCCATCATTGGCAAGGAACACATAGAGTTAGGTGGCCAAATGGTATCTCACAAACTGGAGAGATTGAGCAGTGAGCAAGAGCAGAAGAGGGCCCAAAGCCCTCCAGGAAAGATACAAATTTGAAAAGAAAGGCTCCCTTGAATAGAAGGCAAGATGGAGTGAAGGGTCTAAGATTAAGTATAGTTAGAGACAAGGATCTGCTGGAGTCAGCTGGTACCTGTTCCCAAGAGAGCAAAATTTTCAACATGTATATTTTTACCTCAGAAATCAACGCTTGATTTATTATTTTGTTGATTGTCTAGACTTAGGAAAGTGATAGAGAAAACATCAATGTAGATTAGACCTTAAAGTGTGTCCTGAGTACTTTTTTTTTGTTTGAGAACCAATTCTTAAACATTTACTAGCACATCCCTGGTCAGAGTAAAGGCTGATAATTTTTAGTCATCTCAACACTCAGCCTCAGGAGGTTCTTGTGGTCCCTTCTAGTTTGTTGTTTTTTGGTGTTATTGAATCGCAGAGTTGGAACAGATCTTATTTTATGGATATGGAAGTAAGATCCCATAGAAATAAAGTGACTTGCCTAGCATCAGGCTACCAAGTAGTAGAAAGATCTCAATCTTAGTGGGACCAATGTGAGCAAATGCTTGTAGTCAGGAATGAGGTTGGCCAAAAGAAAGAAATCATATGTGTGGTACAATGAGACAAAGTTGTAGATAGAGACTGGGGCATGACTGTGGAGAGCCTTGAATGCCACTTTGAGAATCTAGTCTATGTCCTCAATAGGAGCAGCTAGGTGGTGCAATGGATAGAGCATTGGGCCTGGAGTCAGGAAGACTTGAGTTCAAATCTAACCTCAGATACTGTCAAGTCATTTGACCCCAGTTTCCCCATACCTAAAATGGGGCTAATAATAGCACCTATCTCCTATTTGTTGTGAGGATTAAATGAGATAATAATTATAAAGTGCTTGGCACATAGTAAGTGCTATATAAATGTTAGCTATTACTATTATCATATAAGAGAAAGCTTTTGGATCAGGAGAATAATGGGATGAATTAGGAGAATTATTCTGGCAGCAGTGTATGAGGTCAATTAGAGTCAGATAAGGTTGGAAGGAAGGATACTAATAGTGTTGTATAATGGGAAGAACACAAGATATCATCAACCTAAGTTTGATCTGTATTATTAATATCTCTCCATTATTTTCTTAAGTCTAGACAATCAACAAATTAATAAATCAAGCCCTAATTTGTAGCATTTGACAATTTTTGAGATGTAAATGCTCACATTAAAAATTTAATAATCAGCTCTCTGGAACCTGTTTGAGCTGGCTCAGCATATCTCTGACACATGTACACAAATCAAAGTCTTGTCAAGCTTCAATTTTTTCACCTATAAAATGAGGGATATAGACTTGATGATTTCTAAGAATTCTCCTAACTCTAAGATTTTATTTTATTCCAGGAGACTATTACAATAACCCATATTTGAAACCATCAAATAAATAATTCCCAGACCTGTAACTAGAAATATATTGATTTAGGTCAAAAACAGTTAAGTGGTACATGGTTATTGTGATGACTTGCCCAAATTCACATAGCTGGTTAGTAGGACTTGACTTACAGTAAGAAGTTTCCAGATGCTCAAACCTCCTAGTTTTATACAAATGCTACAAGGCTTGACCAAGTTCCACAAACAATCTGAATAGATTTCCTTTCTCACCAGGTTGAAATGTCTGTTTCGAAGGAGACAGCCACGTCTTACTCACACCTAGTTCACAAATTGAGGTGTGTTCTAACCTGACAAAGGCATTAGGCAGAGGAGTCAACTATAGCCAAATCCATTGGGTTGGTTCATTTGGTTTTTTAACATGGCCTAGTGAGCTAAGAATGGTTTTTTACATTTTTAAATGAAGTTTTATAATATTTAAAAACTGTTCTTAGCTCTAGGGGCCGTTAAAAAAAAGCTGGCCTTACAAAAATGGGGGGGCCAGATTTAGCCCTTTGGCCAACTCTTGCCTTAGAGCAAAGTGTCTTTAAAAGGAAGTGGATTATTTGATCAATTGATTCAATCAACTCTACCTTTAGAGAAGGGTTGCAATGAATAAATTTGTCATTACGCTATCCTTTATGACATTGGCAAATATCTTGGCTTGAGCTTATGTTTTCCCATTTGATATCTCTCGAGACAATCTCTCTCGAGACTGTTAACTAGAATATCATACTGTCTATCAAGGAATTTCGTGTGACTATAAATGCATGGGAGTCCGTTTATTGGTAAAGATTCTTCAAAGGGTATGTTTTGTGGTGATAGCAGCTCTCTTCATAGTAGCAAAAAACTGGAAAATAAGGGGATGCCCACTTCCTGGAGATCTACTAAACAAATGATTCTATACAAATATAATAGAGTTCTATAAGAAATAAGGCATGCATAATTTCAAAGGAAACTGGGAAGATCTCTATGATGTGATGCAGAGTGAAGTGAGCAGAACCAGGAGAACAATTTATATAACAACAACTGCATTATAAAGAAAAACAGCAACAAAAAAAGAAGAAGCAGCTTTGAAAGACTTTAGAACTCTAAACAATGTAATGGCAAACCACAATTTCAGAGGGCTGAATATAAAGTACACTACATGCCTTTTGCTAGAGAGGTGATGGATTTAAAATGCCAAATGAGACATATATTTTCACATGTGGCCAATATGGTAATTTCTCATGCTATAACAGGCATATTTGTCATAAGAGTTTCTTTTATTTTTATTGTGCAATTCAGGGCAAATTGGGAGGTAGAGAAAATATTTTTTTTTCTAATTGGAAAAAATAAAATCAAGTTTAGGAGGAAAATTTAAAAATAGAATGATCAACAAAAAATGAATAAGACTTTACTTTGATATACTGAGTCAATTTTTTAAAATTAAAAAGTAATAAATGTAATAAAACAAATATTATATTCTTCATCCTTCCATTATTTGTGTGACTGTGAAGATGTAGTCTTCTATAGAAAATCATGTGTTAAAGCTTGCTTTCCCCCTTATATTTAAAACAAATTTCTTGATACTTGTTATTACATTACATACATCTTCAAATATACCCCTCATTCCTCCCCTCCCCAGAGAGCTAACCTATATAACAAAAAATCTTAAAAAAAAGAAGTCAGAGAGTACAAAAGAGCAGTTTGGCAAAACTAAGCAATATATCAGCCACCTGACAGTATATACGATATTCCCATGGTTCCTTACTTTTGCAGAAAAGAGATGATACATTTCCTCTCTTGGATTTTCATCAATAATATCCTGATATATACAAAATTCATCAACATAAAACTTTTCTAGAGATGAAAATCTAGGGATATGAGTAATTGTTTATGTATTCTCACTGTCCGTGATCTTTTCCCATTCTTTTGGAATCTTTCTCTTCAAAGGGAAGATAATGAAGGTCTTCAGTTGCCTTTGTTTGTGAATGACACTGTTGACTATATCAGGCTCTGGAACACTGTAGAGCTTCCTTGGTGAAATCCATGGTCATTTGAAAGACAGCCTGGCAATCCACACAGGAAAAACGAAGTAGAAAAGAAATGCATTTTGCCCTGATTAAAATATCCATTTGGGTGGAACATGTATTGACAATTCATTCCATTATCTTGGACTAGTAATGTAGATGGACAGTCATCTAAGCTCTGAATTGCAGGGGAAGAGTGAGCTGGATCCCATTTGGAAAATCATTCAGTCCTTTCAATGATCCCGGGATGTTCCTGATGCAAAAGTACATATTTCTAATGTCATATTTTTTCTAATGGCCATAAAATAGAACACTATAAACTTAGAAGAATCAAAATTGTAAGTGACCCAAAGGGCAAAGGAAAAGATGCACAGGGAATATGAGTAGTCTACAGTATATAACCAGTGAGGCATTAAGTAACAATTCAAAGAACCACTGCTGGGCCCAGCAGGACTATGGGCCTTCAGTTCTTCCTCTCCCTTAAGTAATCCATCTCTTCTCAGTACTCATGCACTGAAGTTCAAACCTAAGAAACCCTAATCCAGGGGTGGGGAACTTGTGGCCTTCTAGGTCCTTAGGTGCAAGCTTTTGACCGAGCCCAAGTTTTACAGAACAAATCCTTTTATTAAGAAGATTTGTTCTGTGAAGTTTGGATTCAATCAAAGGGCCGCATGTGAGGACCTAGAGGGCCTTGAGGCAGCAGGTTCACCACCCCTGCCCTAACCTCTACAGAGAAGGTTCAGTCTCTTTTCTTTCTTCTCTCTTCTGGATCTTTACCTCCACAACATGGGGGAAATTACTTAAAGTTTAGGTTTGTCTTATGTCTATGGACACCTTAAAGGGTACTATGGGAAGGTGCTCAAAAATGTGGTGAAAATCAGATATAAAACAACTATTTATTTCTTCTGCACATTAGAAAATGCTAAGGACACAAGAAACTCCCAAGCACACATTAATACAAATATATTAAAAAGCATCAGCAGTAATATAACTAGTTATGTGATCCTGTAAGAATAAAGACAAACACTAGAAGATGAAGAGATATGTAGGACTCCTGAATAGGCATTTTATATTTCGCCTCTGCTCTGAGCTGTCCAAACAATTCCCTCTAGTTCCATGGCTTCTAGCAAATTAGGCCAGGGGGTCGGACTCTTCCTCCTGCTCTGGTCATGCTCTCCAATGCAGAAACTGCTTGGGTTGCCAGTCAATCCCAACTGAGAGACTCAGGTGTTCCTGACCTCCGAAACTTACAAGGCTACCTTCAAGGCTGGACCTTTCCACATAGGGGTTGCTGTTTGCTCAGGAAAAGAAACACATAAGAAGCCCCCAGGCCTCAGCATTCCTAGCCAAGACCCTGCTCTAGCTGCCACATGCAAATAGTTTGCCATTCTTCATTTCTAATTTCTCAGACTTTTGACTTTGTTCTAATATTTTTTGGTGTCTCAATGACTTGTTAAGTTCTATTTTCTCCATTCTGTATTTTGGGAGTCTACTACTTGAATCATGTTTCTTACCAGTCTGCTTTACCCAACTCTAGGGAGAGGCTTAAATATTGTGACTCATTCTGAAGATGAAGAGAGACAGCGAGTATAGTTATTCCCTTTTTAAGGTGCACTGAGTTAAGTGGAGTTAAGTTCGCTAAGTTAGGCCCACTAAGAGTCCAGTGACTCTTCTTACTCAATGTCCAGTAAGGAAATGATTTTTTTATCTCAAAGTGCCAAATCTTTTCAGCATTCAGCCACTTGTATCCTTGGAAGTTGTCAGGGGAGCTCCAGCACATGGAATTCAACCCCCTTTGCTATACTTAAATACAAGAAGTGATTTAAAAGACATCTCATTTCCCTAGTAGTAGTATTGGAGCAAGACATGTATGACCAGAAAACAAGGTGGGCTTGTCGAGAATCCAAGTGCTTCACTGGTATCTATGAAAGATGAAAAAACCCCAAGGCAGGCTTTCAGTATGCTGGGTAGATTCTCTATGGAGAATTAATGGAAGAATAGAGTCAAGAATCACCCAAAGTGAGGAGGGTTAGATGGCTTGTGATTTACCCTGATCGAAGAAACGTTACATTGATGAAATTAAAGGTCCATTGAAATAGCAAAATATTAAGTTATAACCCACCGATGATCAGAGTCTGTATTAAGATGCTGATACCAAGAATGTAAGTGATGGGATAGATTCAAGAAACATTTCAAAGGATGAATCAGCAGGTTTGGTGACTAGGTGGACAAGTCAAGAGCTGCACTAAGAAATGTCTAAAACATGTGGCTGCCATGCTGCCTCCATCCTTTCAAAAGTCTATAAACAATGTTGAAAATGGAGAACATAACTGACTCTATGTTGTCCTGTATTTGCTATTTTTCTTTCTGTGGGATGTCCCTTTAATACTACTGAATGTCTCCTTCAGTGCCTCCCTTCCCCTTAATTGCCTTAAGACTACAAAAGAAAACTCAGAGGATCTCAGTAGTTCAAGGAAGTGTTCCCTTCTCTTTATTTTATTTAATAAACATTTGGTAAGCCCTTAACAAATGGTTGTTGACTGACTTGGTCTGGTGTAAATGTATCCTAAGGAGGACACATTCTTTCCTTTCTAACAAGTAATAAGTATCCTATTTTTTGTTGTGGTGGTTGTTGTGGTTGTTGTGGACTAAAGTACTTTTCCAGGCTTAAATTCTGTACCTGCTCTTACCCAAACTGCTTTGTAAGAGTTACATCTTCTCTTTTATTTCTTTCTCTGGGTCACATAGCTCAGGAAGAGACAATAGATGTCATCTGCAGAATTGTCAGATACACATGTCCAATCACCTGCTTATGGTATATGTCACACTCATAAGTGAATGAAGTACAGTTTACCTGTCTGTCTGTATCCTATGTGGGCTTCTTTGGGCAGTAGCTTAGTAATGACCCTGAAAATTCTCAGAACAACATGATTGTCCTATAATTATACAAATTACCTTAAAGATGATCAAACACTTTAAGTGATTAAAACTACTTTCAATCTAGGCCCCATCTGTTTTCTTAGTCACAGAAATACTACTTTTCTCATTTAGTTTTGTCATCTTCATTCAGCTGCTATGTTCCCAATTTTACCAATTCATACACATTTACCCACCCTCAATTTTTGTGTTTCCTTCAAATATGAAGCTTCAGTTCTGTCTTGTACCTTGTACTTAGCTACACCATTCCAAAGAAAACCTCAGATACTGTACTACAAAGTCTTGCAGTGCCCAGCTGCCAGAGCCTTTCCCTCTAAGGTTACTTTCTATCAACTATATGCTTTTTATATGTAACTATTTACATTAGAATATAAGGTCATTGAGGGCAGAAGCTGTATTTCCTTTTCTTTTTTATCCTTCTCACTCAGCACTGCACCTTGGCCTATAATAAACCCTTAATAAATATTTGTTGGTTGGAGGATTATTCTGTGGTTCACTCCCCACTCCCCTTACCACACTCAGCTATAAGGACCAGCTGAGGATGTTGTGTGCTCCAGTCTACTCTGTTGATCTTTGCTTCCACCATTTTGAGGAAGTGCTTGGACCAGTCATATTTTACTCTTCTGACTTGACCATCATGGTTGTGCTTTGTTCTCTCTCAGCCCTGTGGTTCCCTTATCCCACTGGTTGAGTTCCTCCTGGAACTTCCAATCTGAAGAAGGGCCCAGACCAGCTTTGTTTAACACTCTGGACTCCACCAACTATGACCCATGTTGGTACCTTCCCATCCCCTCCTCACTTTCCTCCACACCTCAGCTTCCATGTATTGTAATTACTCATTGGAATGCAAGCTTCTTGAGGACATGGACTGTTGGGTAAAGGGGACTGGTAAGAAACGTGATTCAAGTAGTAGGCTCCCAAAATATAGAATGGAGCAAATAGAACTTAGCCTAATGCTGGCACCTACTAAGCACTTAAAAAATGTTTGTTGACTTCTGATGCAGATCTGATTAGTGCTTTAAATCCCAGCAGCCTAAGAATGCTAGGTCCTGATGGGCTGTAAATATTTTAGAAATTTGCATAACACCACTGCACTTAATTAATGGCTATCTAATAAATGCTTATACTTCACTTCTTATGTCCATTCATTCAGTGATTTCTGTTTATAAAGCTTTGGTTGCTGGTTAAACAGTGACTTAGGGCAGCAGTGACAAAGTTCTGGAGGAGGTCACATCCCTACTCCCCCAACAATGGAAAGAGAGCCCTGACTTCTCTCAGTCTTCACTAGAAAAATAGCACAGAATAATACACATATAAAGCACTTTCTAAATGTTTGCTGAATGAATGAATAAATATCCATACATTCCACCTATAAACATTCCACACACCCCACCCCACCCTTTTTCAAGGATCTGCAGTCTTGAAAGGGTGGATATTTCTCCCACCTCATTGCAGATCTGAGTTCCTCTGCAATTTAGCAGGTGGTCTTTGAGAGTTCCTGGGGCTCAATAATTCTTCACCCTGAAGCCTACCTGGGAATAAACTTCTATGATCCTTGGATTACAGTGATACAGTCTTTTACTGGCACTGGACTGAAAGCCTTCCCAGCTTGGTAGCACCTACCATCGCTTGCACTCAGCTAACAAGACATTTGAGAGTTCAAGGTCCCCTCTTCTTCCCTAATAACCAAGGCAAAAAAAAACACAAGTCCCTATCCGCCTTCTTTAAACACCCTTGAGACTTCCTTTTCATGACCAATTTTCCCTTTCAGGACTATGGTTTGAGGCTAGGAGTGGAGAAGGGGGTGAAAGGAGAGGTGGAGGAAAGAAAATGAAAAAAGAATAAATTAAGGTGAGATTCAAGGACTTTTTGCTCCAGACTAGCACAATGAAAGTCCTTGGTGAGGCCTTCAAATATTTAAATGCTGCAGAGGCTGTTTTTTTTAAAAGAATGATGGACAACTCTAAGAGCGACTCTAACGTCAATGCAATGATTTTGAAAACCCCTGCTTGCAAAGGGGGAAATTATCTGGAGGAGGAAGAAGGGATCAGTTAAAATTTCCCTGAATAGTTTTTCAAAAATGAGACCTACATCATCCAAATAATCTCTCCAAAGCTCTTTTTAATTCTAAGAAGTCAAGGAAAGTTATTGTCAACTAAATGTTTAATTTGTGTTTATTACAGTTAGGATCATAGTTTTAGATAAGCCAAATTAATGATTTGGTAGAATTGTATTATTTATGTGCTATGTATTATAGTATTCTAGATCCCCTTGTATAGTTGGTATGCACAGCTTTATAGGACTTGGCACAGAATCTTACTATTTCAAATTGTTGTAGGGATTTGTAACTGTTGTATCTTTGCTTTTATGACATGTTATTGGACATATCAATGATTTAGTTGATGCCAGGTCCTTGGTCAGGAATGCAAGCCCGCATTATAATATCTTTTCCTATGGGGAAAAAACTAGTTTTATCATCATCTGCTTTATAACATGATTTCCAGGAACACAGTGCAACAAAAAAAATAATGGACTGACCATAGAAGGGACACCCAAACTGCATGTACTGTTTTAAGCAAAAACATGCCGTATTAGAGAGTGAGTAGAATGGGAAGAGCCTTAGGGAGTCAGGAGACTTGGTGAGCGAGTCCCAGCTATGCCACTTACCAGCTGTATATCTGTAAGGAAGCCACTGAACCTCAATTTCCTCATTTATAAAATGTTGATAATGATAGTTACATTATCATGTAAAGGAAAACTGCTTTGCAAACTATAAAGCATTATGTAAATTTGACTTCTGATTTGTACAAGGATAAAACTATGATTTATGTTTTGCTTCTAAGCCCCTTCTACATCTTTGGTGTTGACAGAAAATTGTCAATATAATTGTTAATATTATGTGAGAAATTGTTATTACCAAATGTAATAGGGACTACCACTCCCTTAAATAATCCTTGTAATGTCAGAATTTCAGTAATGTCCTTACATTCTTACTCTTAAGATTTTTACTTTTGATTAGGCTGAGATGAATCACACCCTAGGTCCCCTAACCCAGGGATGTTGCCTTGTGGGCTTTAAGTCATTAAGTTCTAAGGATGAGTTAGTTTTAGGTTGGAGAGAAGAAAGCTCTGAAACGGGGAGTACAGGATTTCTTTCTCCTCCTCCCTCCAATTGGTTATGACACCTAACAGGCTTGTCCAAATCAAGATGTCCTAATCAGCAGTTTGAGAGTTTGTTCAAATCCGCCAATGGAACAGACACATATTTCAGACAGACATTGATACACAGAGACTATCAGTTCAAAGAGTTAGCAGCTTTGAGGAATAAAAACCCTGGAAGTGAAAAGAGAGCCAGCTACGGAGAGGAGCAGACTCTGGTAACTCAGCTGAGCAATCTACTCAGCGGAGATGCTCCAACCAGGGGAAGCTACATGAAAATTCTATGATTAGAGAAAGGACTCTGAGGCCCGGGAGCTCCAGGAGTTTAGACACATTTATTCTACAAGTATGCTTCATTGCCATTGTACAGTAAGTTTGAGAAAACTCATGAACAACATCAATCTCTCCCCTGAATATCAATCCTGCATCTCCCAATAACTGCTATTCTGATTACCCATGGGCACCTTAAACTCACCATTTCCTAAACCAAAAGTGTCATCTTCCCTTCTATACCTACTTTCCCTCCCAACTCCCCCTTTTCTGCTGACAACGTCCCACCCTCCTTTTCTCCATGGTTCAAAACCTTGAAGTCCTTGTCTCTGACCCCCCACTTCTAAGTCTAAGCAACTGTCTAATCCTATTAATTCTACCTTATCAACATCTTTTGCATTGACTTTCCCTTTAATCCCCCTTTCTTTCACACTGCTGCTAGTTCAAACCTGTATCTCTCATTGTGGTAGGCTACTGTAATAGCATTCTAAGTGGTCTTCTTGACTCCAGTATCTCTGCTCTCCAGTTTCTCCTGTACATAGCTATCAAAATTTTTGAATGCAGAAATCTGATCATAGGATCACAAACAGCTAGGTGGTACAATGGATAGGGTGTCACTCCTGGAATCAGGAAGACCTGAGTTCAAGTGGGGCCTCAAACACTTACTGGCTATGTGACCCTAAGCAAGTCACTTAATCTCGGCCTGCCTCAGCTATAAAATGGTAATAATAATAGAACTTATCTCCCAGGGTTCTTGTGAGGATCAAATAAGATAATATTTGTAAAGTGCTTAGCTCAGTGCCTGGCACAGAATAGGCACTGTATATATAATGTTATTAGATTTTGGCAGCTAGGTGGTGCAGCGGATAGAGTGCTGGGCCTGACATCAGAAAGATTCATGTTTGTTGTTCAGTCATGTTCAGTTCTTTGTGATCCCATCTGGAGTTTTCTTGTCAAAGACACTGGAGTGGTTTGCCATTTCCTTCTCCAAATCATTTATGGATGAGGAAACTGAGGTAAACAAGTGATTTGCCCAGAGTCACACAGCCGATAAGTGTCTGAGGCCGGATTTGAACTCATGAACATGAGTCTTCCAGATTCCAGGTCTGGCACTCTATCTACTGTGCCACCTAGTTGCTCTTTAGTGGTCCTCTTCAAAACTCAGCTCAGATACCACCTCCTTTATGTAGCCTTTCTTGATCTCAGTTGTTAAACTTCTTGGTATTTACTGAACAGTCTATCTTAAGTAATGACTTTTGCTTTACTATAATGCTGTGTGTTCCATTCTGGCTTGGTTGGAGAGATTCAGTGAAAATTGGGACCGAGCTATGGACTAAGACAGATAAGTGCCCCTTGAGTGCCATGGGCCAAGGAGTAGCCAAGCAGTTGCCACTGCCTTCCTCTACCAAATTATCTGGAACTGGTTTTGCATATACCTATGTATGTATAGGTTGTCTCCAACAGTAAAATGCAAGCTTCTTGAGGACAGCAATAGTTTTACTTGTATTTTTTTAAAATACCAAGTGCCTATCAGTGCCTAGCACACATTAGATACTTAATAAACAATTGTTGATGGATTGATTAATAAATTTCCTGTCATTAGAGGTCCTTAAGCAGGGGCTGGATTGCACGCCCACTTGTAAGGGATGCTACAAAGAGAACTCCAGATCAAACAGAGACAGGTTGGACTGGATAAACTCGGAAGCCTTATTCTTAGCCTTTCAAGCAATGTTCCGTTCCAGGCCTTTCTGTAGTACATCACTGATGTACTAAAGAAATTGAAGCCTTTAATTGTCCTTGAGAAGCTTAGTTGCCTACATTTTTCTAGCAAAAGCAAGAAAAATCAGGTTGAGCATCATTATGTAATCAACTTCCCTGAACAGAGGTCTGGTAAGACCTTTTATACCTCCCACTACTATACATTTTCTCTGAAATCCGTTTAAAGTCTTAAATCCCTGCAATGCTTTGTTCACTCCCTCACAACTACTAGCCATCATAATTACGTAGCATACTCAGCCCCCTAATGGTATCCCCTGTTGGCTACTCCTTGGTCCATGGCACTCAAGGGGCACTTATCTGTCTCAGTCCATAGCTCGGTCCCAATTTCCACTGAATCTCTCCAACCAAGCCAGAATGGAACACACAGCATTATAGTAAAGCAAAAGTCATTACGTAAGATAGACTGTTCAGTAAATACCAAGAAGTTTAACTAAGCAGCATGCACTCATGCCATCCATTTCTCAAACTACCACCTACCAAACCTCAAGGGACTCAAAGCTGGGAGTCAACCCATCTCCATTCCTATTCATCTGCATTTCTACTTTTTAGTGGTGCTGCAATTTGGGATTCAGTAAAAGAGTAAAAGAGATTTGCCCATGGTATAAACATCAAAACTTTAATGCTTGGAAGGCACTATATCTTGGCCCATAAACACTGAAGCATTGCAAGAAAATTTGTGGCTTATTCTCAGGACTCAGAAAAGGGGAAACACCTTCTACTACTACTTCTGCTGTACAAAGAGTGTAGCCACTACCTGTTACACATGTAGTTCCCTTTTTTTCTTCTCTTTCTCCCTGACTCTGTCCTGTCTCTAGCATATTTGTGGTTCACTAACAGCCTCATGAAAATCTTGTCTTTTTTTCAAATTAAGCATTCTAAAAGTTACTGACATTCACAGGATTCTGGGAGATATAGTTGAGAAATTCCTGTAACCCCTTTATAAATTTGTACATTTTGTCCCTTTTCTTGAAATGTAGAGCATCCTACAATTTCTCTGAAGAGAACCAGTCTATAAACTGCTTTGACCACTGAAAGCTTTGCATGATGTTTAACTGCTTATGGTTGGAGAATCTTTTAGTTGGGCTCCGCAGTCATCTCATTGGTGAGACAGTCTATTTCTAGTCAGCTTCAAATACTCACCTTTGCCAACAAATGTTGTTTGACAACTGCCTACATTTAGGCCTTAAAACAAATCCTCTAAGTCAAACTGTAAGCCAAGTTACATCAACTCTGAGATTCTATGATTCTAGGTTTCTATTATTTCTTTTTGGCACATATTAAGTTAGAGGATCTGTTGTTAGAGCCACATACAAATGTCTAGCAGACAGTTGAAAATTCAAGGCAGACACTGCATCTGAAGGTACATTTTTCATAATCATCAGTGTAAAGGAAATCATTAAACTATGTGGGGGACACAATAATTGCCAGGGGAAATAGTTTAAAGGGTAAACATAAAAGAGCTGAAGATAGAGCACTGGGGGATTGTTTTCACTTAGGAGATATAAGGAGAAAGAAAAGCAAAAGGAGATGGATAAGGGGTGGTCAGACAAGTAGGAGGAGAACCAGGAGAAAGCAATGTCTCTGAAGCCAAGAAAGTAGAGCTACCAAGAAAGAGTAGGATATTGGGGCAGCTAGATGGAGCACTGGCTCTGGAGTCAGGAGTACCTGAGTTCAAATCCGGCCTCAGACACTTGACACTTGCTAGCTGTGTGACCTTGGGCAAGTCACTTAACTCTGATTGCCTCACAAAGGAAGGAAGGAAAGAAGGAAGGAAGGAAGGAAGGAAGGAAGGAAGGAAGGAAGGAAGGAAGGAAGGAAGGAAGGAAGGAAGAATAGGATGTTTAGAAAGTCAAAAGTCAAAAATGGTGTCAAGTCCTGGAATAAATCAAAGTCATGAGTTGAGGAATAAAGTGTCTTTAACTGAGATAAGATGGTAGCAAATCTGCCACCCTGAGAGATGTGCCACCCATAGACTCATAGAAGCTATCAGCATCCATAGAAAGAACTGATAAATAAGTGTATGTATATATGTACACATACACATACATATATATACAATAATTATATATATGTATATATATATATATATATACATATATACACACACACATATATATATGTACCTATTTGTGTCTAATGGTAGTTATCTCAGAGTGGGGGGAAGAAGGAAATAAAGAAATTTACATGATAATTTTGTTGTATATTTGAAAGGAATAGCTGATTATGCATAGTAGATTTTCAGTTTCATGTATGATTTTTATTGTACTATAATATATAGTACAATAATTTATAGAAATGCTTGTTTTATTCCATAAATTAAAAAGAAAATAACACAAAAAAGTATAAAAGTATAAAGTTCTTATACTTTTAGGAAAAAGGGGAGGAGGTAGTATGATGTGGCAAGACCTGGTCATGAGATCCCATTCGCCCATGGCAATCTGGGCGAGGACAAGTACTTCGTTCTGCCTATTTTGCCCTTCATGCCATGAATCCCAATGGAAGGGGGCAAAGACATTAGGAGATGAGATCCAGTTCAAGCTAGGTTCCTTTACAAGGTAAAATCTCAGGGTGGAGGACTTAGGGTGTGATTCAGCTCAAGCTAACGTACAGTAAATATCTTAAGAGTAGGAACGGAAAGCATTACTGAAATTCTGACATTACTAGTATCATTTAAGAGGTGGCTCATAATATTACATTTGATATTAACAATTTTCTGTTATTATATTAACAATTTTCTGTCAGTAGTCAGGGAGGACAAGACTGGGAAGGGGCCATTATATCCGCTAAATAAAGAGTTATTATTGACCATGGAGAGAGCAGGCGAGGAAAGAAGCTAGATTGCAAAGGGTTGAAGAATGAGTGGATACGATAACCTGTGTTAGCATATGTGTATGTATATGTAGGTACACACACACACACACACACACATATATATACAATGTATACATATATGTTATGTTATATATATTATAATTTACTATGTTATATCATATTTTATTATCTCCTTCCTCAGAGTGTTAGGTCCTTTTGAGCAAGGATTATTTCATTCATCGTATTCATATTCACAGTGCAGATGAGTATCTAGAACGTGGTAGGCATATAATAAATGCTTATCGATTAATTGATCATAATTTATAAATGTGATCCTGATCAGGCTACTCACTCAGACCCCCTGTTTAACCACCGGATATCCACCTATAGCCCACTTAGCAGTTAGTACCTAGTTAATACTCCTCCCTAGGGGGAAAAAAATCTTTTCTTTTTTATTATGTGATGACCAAACTGATATATTCATAGCCTGATTCCCATTACATGACATCTTTCTGAATCTGGCACATAGTGTTCTTTAATTAACCTGGTTTTCTTCAGTCTCACGTAATTTCCCATTAAATAATTGTTTAGATTGAAATAGAGCACCTAATTGATCATTTCAGGATTGGTGATTCTAGTGACTCCATTAATTGCCTGAATGACTCACAGATGCAAGCTTCTTTTCAACCAGATGTTCTACCCCATATAAAGGACTATGTTTTAAAGTTGGATAAATCACTGGTTTCCCACAATGATTTGACTTCACTCTAGTATTAAAAACACTTTTGAAAAGTTGTATTTAACTCAATTCAACAAGCATTTATTAAGCACCTACTACATGCAAGGTGCTGTGGAAGGTGCTGGGGATATTAAGAGAAGTCAGTCCTAGATTTTAAAAAAAATTATTTCATACTAGGGAACACAAACCAGGAAATAAATGAATAAATAAACAAATGAATGAATATGTAAGCAAATACATGAATGAATAAGTTGTGTATGGGATCATAGGTTTCCATTTGGTTTTATTTAAATATCAGACTCTCATAGATTTAGAGCTAGATTGGACCTTAGGGATCCAATCCCATTTCCTCTTTTTACAGATTATGAAACTGAGACTTGGAGAAATTGTAACTTTTCCAAGCGACTTGCTCAAGTCAAGTCAACAAGAACATTTAATAAACTTCTACGAAGTGCCAAAGCAGTACAAAGTGCCAACAAAAAGAAGGTAGCCCTAGCCCTCAAGAAGCTAAACTCCAAATTGCTGTTTCTTAATGGAGGAAGAAGGTCTCAGGTTTTATAGACAAGGCTTGACTGGAAGGTGTTTTACCAGAGAGGTAAATGACCAGTTTAATGAGGTCACATTATCATTGCCTTTAGGCCTTTGGACTCTCCATAGCACATTTCCTGTGCATTGTTTTGACCTGTGACTTGCCACTGCATTCCAGTGACTCTGGAGGAGAGAGTGAGGCTGATGACTTTGCACAACTCTGCCCCATTCCTACACCCTTGTGATGTCATTGGTATCACCCTTGTGATGTCATTGGTCCTGTTCAAGAACAAAGGACAAACAACAATTCCCTTTCCACTAAATGCCAATTTCACAATGAACGCATATAGCCAATAGCAAAGAAACACATTTATCCATGTTCATAGCAAGACAGAAATCAGAGAAAGTAGGCATATGAGAATATATACCAAATAATGTGGATTGAAGGAGTTCTCCTGTTTGAAGCAAGGTAACTTAGCTCAGCCAAGAGAGGGAATCCCAGGCCTTACCCAAAGGGAAATTTTCTTTGAAGAGCACTCTGGAATTATGCCCAACGAGTTATTACACTGCCTAGAGTTATCCTTTCCACATCAAGACTTTCCCCATTGTGGTTTTGATATATCATGAGTTGGCATAAGAAGTTAAATGGGAATTTGGGGGGAGTTTTGCAGAAGTCACAGATGAGGTAAAGGCCAGTACGTAATACAGAAAAAGTTTACAAACTCAGAAATGCGTGAAATATATGTATAATATCAACCCAAATTTTATAATAAGGTACTGTAAATATCCTGAAAAAGAAAAAAAAATTCAGACTTCTCTGGCACAAAGGGAAGGCCAAAAATTTTTACATGGATTTTCTAGATTGAGGGGATGCCAAGCCCCTAATCCAGGGGTGGGGAACCTGCAACCTTAAAGCTATATGTGGCCTTCTATGTCCTTAAATATGGTCTTCTGACTGAATCCAAATTTTACAAGCAACGTATTTTATTTTTATTAATACATTTTTGTTCATCTTTTATATTTTAATTTTATTTTTAAAATGAACGTATTTAAGATACCAAAGAACAAAATAAATTTCAACAAAATAATCCTCCC
Organism: Phascolarctos cinereus; assembly: GCF_003287225.1. Taxonomy (NCBI): domain Eukaryota; kingdom Metazoa; phylum Chordata; class Mammalia; order Diprotodontia; family Phascolarctidae; genus Phascolarctos; species Phascolarctos cinereus. Next base: position 234,336,923 of record NW_027555514.1, on the reverse strand, counting down.
AGATTGACTAGCACAATTAGAACATTGGTGAGCCATAAGGGCTAAATTGATGGCTGCTATGCTCATGATTTAGTTCTAACTTCTCCCACCTCACTGGTGCCACAAGGCTGGTGGCAAGTGTTCATGGGGGTCGAGTATGCCAGTCTGTTGTCAGCTTTTGACAACAGTGCACTGTGTTTCTGTTTGAAGTGGAATTTTTGAATAGTTGCACAGCTCAACAGTATTTTTTAATTCTGTCTGCTTAACGGCCCATCATGTCAAAGAAGACCAAGAAAATGCTGAAGGAAGAAAACAGATTTTTAATGAGAATCGGGAATTGCAATATTACCTTGTTTCTGCTAAAGATAAGATGATTTACTTGCTTTGTGATACTGCAATATTAACATTAAAGCAGTTCAATGCTCATCATCATTATAACACTCATAAGGACCATAAATATTTTAAGTTAGAGGAAGAGACATGAAAGGTTGTATTGCAGAAATTAAAATATAAAAAGCAAAACTAGGAGAGCAAGGAATAGTTTACCTTTCAGATATATAAATAGGGGAAGAATTTATGACCAAATAAGAGATAGAGAACATTATGAAATGCAAAACGGATAATTTTGATTACCTTAAATTGAAAAGTTTTTGCACAAAGCCAATGTATCCAAGATTAGAAGGGAAGCAGAAAACTGGGAAACAGTTTTTTACAACCAGTGTCTCTGATGAAGGCCTCATTGCTAAATGACATAGAGAACTGAGTCAAATTCATAAGAATACAAGTCATTCCCCAATTGATAAAGAGTCAAAGGATATGAACAGGCAGTTTTCAGAGGAAGAAATTAAAGGTACCCATAGTCATATGAAAAAATGTTCTAAATCATTATTGATTAAAGAAATGCAAATCAAGACAATTCTGAGGTACTACATCACACCTATCAGATTGGCTAACATGACAAAACAGGAAAATGATAAATGTTGGAGAAGATATGGGAAAATTGGAACACTAATGCATTGTTAGCGGAGTTGTGAAATGATCCAGCCATTCTGGAGAGCAATTTGGAACTATGCCCAAAGGGCTATGAAACTGTATATATCCTTTGACCCAGCAATACCACTTCTAGGTCTGTATCCCAAAAGATCATAAAAATGGGAAAAGAACCCGCATGTACAAAAATATTTATAACAGCTTTTTTCGTGGTGGCCATGAATTGGAAATTGAGGGGATGCCCATCAACTGGGAAATGGCTGAGCAAGTTGTGGTATATAAATGTAATGGAATACTGTTGTGCTATAAGAAATGATGAGCAGGCTGACTTCAGAAAAACCCGGAAAGACTTATATGAACTGATACCAAGTGAAGAGAGCAGAACCAGGAGAACATTGTATGCAGTAACAGCCACACTGTGTGATGACTGACTTTGATAGACTTGGCTCTTCTCAGCAATGCAAGGATCTAAGACAACTCCAAAAGATTTATGACAAAAAATGCTATCCACATCCAGAGAAAGAACTATAGTCTGAATGCAAATAGAACTATACTATTTGCTCTCTTTTTCCTTTGTTGTTTTGTTTTATTGCTTCATTCTAGTGGTTCCTCCCATTAGTTCTAATTGTTCTTTACATCATGACTAATGGGAAAATATGCTTACTATGAATGTATAAGTGGAGCCTATATCAGATTGCACACTGTCTTGGGTGGCAGGGAGGAGAGAGGGGGGAGAAAATTTAAAACTCAAAATTTTATGGAAGTGAATGTTAAAAACTAAAAATAAATAAATTATTTTTAAAAAGATGAAAAGCAAAGGCAAAGACAATTCTTTTCAGCAGCAATAAGACCTAGAAATAATGCCACTGAAGCAATTTGTTAAGTAGTTTATATACTTGGGAAAAAAGGGAAACCATTCAGTGAAGTAGAAATTGTGAAAGAATGCATTGTCAAATTAGCAGGATGCTTAGACCCCAATAGCGTTTCAAACTACAAAAAAACTGCTTCTTTCCAGAAGAACCATAATTGATCAGCAGCATGAATTAGCTTCCAACTTAACAGAACAATTTCATGCAATAGTTCAAAAGGAAAATACATATTATTCAATTCCTTTGGATGAATCAATTGGTACTACTGACTCAGCCCAGGTTTTATACTTCATTCAGGTCAAAATAGAAGATTTTCTTTGCTACAAAGAGTTACTTGATTTGGTTGCTCTTGCAAACAGAACACATAGATATCTTCAACAACTTTCAACATAAATGTCATGAATGGGGCAGCTAGGTGGCACAGTGGATAGAGGACCAGCCCTGGATTCAGGAGGACCTGAGTTCAAAATCTGGCCTCAGACACATAACACTTACTAGCTGTGTGACCCTGGGCAAGTCACTTAACCCCATTGTCTAGTTAAAAAAAAATAAGGTGAAGATAAATGTCATGAAGTTGACTGAATTTGGAAAATTTAGAGAGTGTATGTACAAACAGTGCAACTTTCATGACAGGAAAATGTGAAGGGTTTATTGTACAGATTACAAAAAAAGTATTAACAGATCTAGATGCTCTCATTTCTTTTCATTGTATCTTGCATCAGCAAAATCTCTGTCCTAAAGCTACTGTTTTAAGTGTCACTTTGTAAAAAGTTATAAGTACTGTTAATTATATTCATGCAAATGCAACATGGCATCATCAGTTTCAAAATATGCTAAAGTTGAATGATGAGGTATTCAGTGTGGACTTGCCATATCATTCTAAAGTGCATTGGCTATCACAGGGACAGGTGTTAGCCAAAATTTTATCTCTGTGAGAACAGATAGTTAAATTTTATAAAGAATAGGATCAGTTATCTTGGATCATTATATTGCTAAGAAGAGCTAAGTTATTCATAGTTGATTATTGATATTGAAAGAAGATTTCTATAGGAATACTACATTTCTGTATGATATCATGTCAAATCAAAACAACTTGAATATTTCTTTGCAAGGTAAAACTAACTCTATATATGGTATATGGCAAAAAAAAAATTCAAGCATTTTGAAAAAAAGCTCTTTTTTTTTTCCAAAACACTTCTGCAAAAGGAAATTTCTGATTAACATTTTCTCCAGTTAGCAAAGGTCATTGATGAGCAGGATGATATATTCAAATCACTTGAAGAATATGAAGCTGTTGTAGACCTATTAACTGGAGAATACAATGAAAAGTTCACTGACTTTGAGAATCATGACATCACACTCAAATTAGCATTTCAGCCTCACCTAATTGATATCACTAAGGCACCTAAAGAACTACAGATGAAATTGATTGAGCTCTTAGTAGATGACATTTTAAAGTCATTGTTTGATGCTAAGAAAGATCCCGTTGAACTATGGAAATATGCAGTAGAATACTCATGCCTTCGGCAACATGCTTGGAAAAATGCTTTCTTGTTTTTCAACCACTTATTGTGGCGAATCTACATTCTCCTATTTAATCGAAATCAAGACATCCCTTTAGTCACAAATGACTGATACCTATCTAGAGGATCAACTGAAACTGTGGACCTACATGCTGCAACCAAATATTCAAATGTTTTCCAACAAAAAGCAGATACAACAAAGTCACTAAAAGGTTAGTTAACTTTAAAATTAACCAATAGCTTTCATTTTTTGAAATTAAGTACATAGTAGTTAGATTTTTACAAAATAATGTATGTTTTTAAGTACATGTAATTGAAGTTTCTAGAATGTGGCCTTCTTTATTTGATTACAGCCAAATATTAATGCAATCTTCCAGCATGAAAAGGTTCCTCACACCTGCTCTATCATATGTAACATTTCTAAGATTCTATTCATCTCCTTGACTTCTTTCATGTTTATTTTATGGTTAGATTTATCTAGCTCTGAAAGGGGAAAGTTGAGGTCCTCCACTGGTATAGTTTTACTATCTATTTCCTCCTATATACCATTTAACTTTTTCTTTAAGAAGTTGGATGCTATGCCATTTAGTGTATATATGTTAGTATTTATATTACTTCATGGTCTATGATTCCTTTTAGCAAGATGTAGTTTCCTTGCATATTCCTTTTAATTAGGTCTATTTTTGCTTTGTCTGAGATCATGATTGCTCCCATTGCCTTTTCACTTTAGCTGAAGCATAATAGACTCTGCTTCAGTCCCTTATTTTAGTTCTGTCTGTCTCTCTGTTTCAAGTGTGTTTCTTGTAAACAACATAATGTTAGATTCTGGTTTCTAATTCATTCTGCTGTCCACTTCTGTTTTGTGGTTGAGCTCATCTCATTTATAATCACAGTTATGATTGGTAACTGTGCATTTCCTTCCTTCTTATTCTCTTATGTTTATCCTTCTCTCTCTCTTTTTATCCTGTCCCTCCTCTAAAGTCTGTTTTGTTTCTGATTATTGCCTTATTTTATCTGCCTCCTTTTTATCACCACCATCCCTTCCTTTTATTCCCTTCTGCTTTTACTTCCCTATTGGGTAAGATAGATTTCTATTATCAATTAACTAAGGGTGTGCATGTGGGTGTGTGGGTGTGGGTGGGTGGGCATGTGGGTGTATGTGTGTGTATTCCCTTTTTGAACCAATTTAGATTAGTAAGGTTCAAGCATTGGCCCACCACCACCAACATAATTTTTTCCCCTCCACTATAAAAGCTCTTCCTTGGGTGCCTCTTTTGTGTGAGATAATTTTCCCCATTTTTCCTCTCCCTTTCCCCCTCTCCTAAGGCATCTCTTTTTCTATGCCTGTCTATTTTTTTTACATCATCCCAACATAATCAACCCACTTCCATGCCCTCTTTCTATGTATAATATTTCTAACTGCCCTAATAATGATAAATTTCTTATGAATTACATATATCATATTCCCATATAGAAAGGTAAACAATTTAACCTTATTAAGTCCCTTATGACTTATCTTTTTTCTTTACCTTTTTATATTTTTCTTGAGTCTTGTAAGATGAATGAAAAGTCCAAGAGATAGAGTTTCTTGGTAATTAATGATCAATTTATTAATTAGGCTACCTGATAATCAATAAATTGATGGTCAGTGGTCTCTCTCAGTAGCCAAAGACAAAACCATGGATATCACTGAATGTTTAAATAACTTTAGAAAAGAAAGTGCCCCTGATAGGTGAAAGTCAACCCTGATTAGTGAAAAATTAATGAGGGGATGAACATAATAATGAGGAAGTGGGCTAAAGTCTTCAGCGCTTCCTGTTGAGAATGTGGTTTGATCATGAGATTCAGCTGCCTCCAACAATCTGGACAAAGGAATTCAGGTTTTCTCCTTCCTAACATGAATTCCCTTATACTCCAATGGAGTGTTACAATGACATGGGCTTATTTTCTAAGGGAAAGAATTCACCTAGATTAGATTCTATTTACACTCTAAACAGAAGTAAGGCCTTCTATTTGGTTGGGGTCCTGCCCAAGATCACAGAGCATGTACCCAGAGGATTAGAGCAATCTCGTCTATCAGCAATGTCCTTCAGAAATCAATGGTGTGCTTTCTCTGCTCTGCCATCGTGGCTCTGCCCCAGAAGTCCAGTAGCACATCCAATAGTGTAAGCAGAACTAATTTCAGGGAAAAAATTACTGACTTAAAAAGGGAGGGGGAGTTAAAATCAATTCAAAAGAAATAAATGGAGCAAAACACATCTAAAAATCATAACCTTAAATGCAAATGGATTAAATCATCCAATTAAAAAAGAATGGCAGAATGGATAAGAAAACAAAATCCAGCAATTTGCTGTGTTGAAGAAATATAACCCCCAAAAGGACATATCCCAAATGAAATCAAGAAACTAGAACAAAATTTATTGTGCATCAGGTGATTCCACAAAAGCAGAAGTTGCAATCATGTGATCTAATACAGCAAAAATAAAAATTCACAGTTATCGGTAGAGAATATCTATTATTTCAGTCTACTTTTTATTAATCATATCTATCCTTGACAGTACCATTAGTTGCTGAGAATATGCAAGGTAATTCTCCTTGCCCTGACAAATTATACCTCAGGGCTCTGGGGGCGGGGGGGGGGAACCCTGCCAACTTGTAGATAATTGCTAAACTGTGGAGGCCTGCAGAAGATTAGTAATCCATGAGCTGACTTGGAAGGTCTGAGTTCATAAGACCCAATGTGGGCCTTATGAATATTCCATTCATCTGCTGCTGAAGATCTTTCCTGCAGATAAGATGCCTAGTTCCACATGTTTGTCCTTGTCCTCTGCCGCCCACTGGAGTGCCTTGCACAATACTGTTCCAAGAGGGTACTGCTAGTATCTTTCCATCTATCCATCACTTGGTATACAAAAAGAAAAAAAAACATACCTGGAGGGGGGGGAACAACTGTGGGTTGGCTCAGCTCTTAAGTGATGTCCTTTTTGGTTGTCATGAATTTTTTATTATTGGAGCCTACAACAAATCCTAACATGTAGAAAGCTAAGGCTCAGGGTTGACTATGCTAAGTGGGACTGCCATATTAAAATAGTCAAGTCAAGTCAATAAGCATTAAGTGTCTACTATGTGCCAGGCACCGTGCTAAGCACTAGGGATAGAAAGAAAGGCAAAAATAGGCCCTGCTTTCAGGGAGCTCACAGTCTAATGGGAGGGACAACAGGCAAATAACACTTACAAACAAGATATATACAGGATAAATTGGAGATGATTTCAGAGAGAAGGCACTAAGATTAAGAAACATTGGGGAAGTCTTCTGGTAGAAGCTGGGACTTTCGCTGAGACTTGAAGGAAGCCAGGGAAGCCAAGAATCGAGATGAGGACAGAGAGTTCCAGGCAGTGAGGATAGCCCAGGAAAATGCCCCACCCTGGAAGATGAAACATCTTATTGAGGAATCGCAAGAACCCCAGTGTTATTCACTATCTTTTTTTCTGTTTAACATTTTTACCAATGATTTGGATAAAGACATATTGTCCTTCAATTTCTGTCAGTCAGGGTTCTACAAGTCTAGCATAAACACGACCTCAGAGTGAAAAATTGCTCATGGAGTGCTCACATGGTACATCAACCATTGATGTCAATTGTATATTTTCATCCCAGCTATTCTTCCGAATTGTCGATGTAGTGGACACCATAACGCAAGGAGGGAAAGCACAGCATTATCACAATGACAGAAATAGGGCAGATATAAACTATAAAAGCTGGAAAGCAACATCTCTTGTATATAGCCCTAATAAGGACAGCAGCACTGTCTGATACTGAGACTGCCTGTAGGCAGTATGTAAAAAGTGGACATCCCAGACTTCTAAGATGACTGTAGTAAAGTGGTAGAGCTGCATGTTGAAAAGAAGAACATAAGAGCCATGTGAAACCGCTTACAACAATGCATTTCTGAGATCTGGTGTTCCTACATGACTGGGAGCCCCTATGGATGTTTTTCTGTGGAGTAATTTTCTGCAGTAGAGGCTACTAGGTAGAACAATGGTCAGAACACTCAGCCTAGAGTCAGAAACAACTGGATTCAAACTATCCCTCAGATATGTCCTGGCTGCATGACCTTGGGCAAGTCACTTAACTGCTGTTTGCTTCTGTTTCCTCAACTGTAAAATGGGGATAATAATAGTGCTTACCTCCCAGGGTTATTGCGAGCATCAAATCCTTTCAGCTCTACCACTTTAGTATAGTTATCCTAGAAGTCTGGGATGCCAATTTTTTATATACTACCTACAGGCAGTCTCAAAGTCAGACAGTGTCTGCTGTCCTATGAAAAAGATTGAGCTATTCTCAAAAGAAGAAAAAAAAGATATTAACCAGCATATGAAAAATGAATCCCAAATCACTATTAATATGATAAATGCAAAAACGACCAAAAAAAAAAAAGGAACGTGACAATTCTTGGAGATGCTGTGGGAGGACAGGAATACAAATTCATTGTTGGGAGCTATGAATTGGTCTAGAGATGCTGGAAGGCTATTAACTCTTCCCCTTCCCTCTCCAGATCACTGAACTGAAATTTTTTGTCTTCAGTTCACCTGTATTTCTGAATATATCACCTTACTTTCCCCTACTCCATGATCGATTCCTTGTAATAAAGAATTTTTAAGAGGGGAGGGAAAGCCGTTCAGCATAACCAGCTGATAAATAAACCAAGTCTGACAGTATATGCAATATTATATAGCCATACTTCTGCATTTGTATAAAGAAAGGAGTATTTTCTCAGCTCTTAAACCACATCAAGTTTCTTGGTCCATAATTACACAATATTCAGGGCTTTGTTATTGTTGTTGTTATTGTGCTTTTCATTTGCAGTGTTGTAGTCGTGTATATTGTTTTTCTGGCTCTGTTTATTTTTCTTTGCATCAGTGTAGATCTCTTTCCACACTTGTCTGAATTCTTCATATACATCATTTCTTGAATTTCAATAATATCCCATTACTTTTATGTACCACAATTCGTTTACGCATTCCTCAACTAAAGGCCACTTTCCCATACTTTAGTGTCACAGAAAGGACTAATATGGATATTTTGATGTATGTGGGATCTTTCTTTCTGTCTTTGACTTTTAGGGGGTATGTGCCTAGCAGTGGGATTTCTGGATCAAAGGTTACAGACAGTTTTGTCACTTTTTTTTTAAACCACAGTTTCAAATTACTTTCTAGCAGTATTGGACCAATTCACAGTTCCATCATCTAAACGTTGGTATGTCTGCCTCCAACTTTATTTTCACCTTTTGTCATTTTTGCCAAATTGTTGTACGTGAGGTGAAACCCCAGAGTTATTTTTATTTGAATTTTTCTAATTATTTTATTTCAAGTTTGAAGCAATCTCATTGCTTCAAATGTAAAGTAATTAAAGCAATCTTACATATTGTTGTTAATAGTTTGCAATCCTTTTGAGAACTAATATTCCTATGCCTTGATCCATTTAAAAATTATTCTTACGTATTTGTCTTATTTCCCTATATATTATGGATATCAGATCCATACTAGAGATGTTTGATGCAAAGGCTTTTGCCCAATCCAGTTTTCCTTCTTAGATGCATTGATTTTGTGCAAAAAACTGTTTAATTTTCTATAACTGAAATTACCTATTTATGTGCCGTCGGTTTATTCTTGGTCACTGATAATCAGGTTCCATGGACAGCTAACTCCTCCAACTTTTATTCAATACTGACATGAATGGTTCTACTTCTCAACTCTTTTCTTTTTTCAAACCCCAGACTGGTGCCTTCTGATGCAATCCCTGGATATAAAACTTACATAGACTTCTGACATGTTGGTGCTTTCCCCAATGAATGACAGATCCCTTTCCTTAGCTATTACAGGCAAATGAGGTGAGATAGGGTGGCTCCATATGGATAGGATATATGGATATGTACAGGGGTAGCAGATATAGATAGATAGGCACTCACAACATTATTCACTGAAGATTTACTCTTGCAATTTCACAGCTAAATCTAGTGAGCTCAATTAGCCACCCCAAAGGGTAGAAGAGATAGGGCTGGCATAGATAGAAACTAAACTAAGGGCTTTTCTACACATTTCTATAAGTATAGGCAAAGGTTTTTTAGTCTCTGCATTTGTACACCTTGTTGCAACAACAAAACTTTGTGCATGACTACGTGGCTATCCTGTTGTGAGATAGAGCTGAAGTGAAGAGTGGTGATGGTATGTGGGCCCAGCAAAACATGCAAAAGAACATTGCTGCCCTGAACATCCACCATGATTGTGACACAGCTGTTCCCTATGCAGAGGCCACTAGCTCCACACAAGTGATTCTTGGTAGTAGAGGGTGGCGGGGGGAGGAGCAGGATAGGAGGATAATGAAAAGGGACTAGACAATGAATGCTGAATGTGGCATATGAAGGAAGATGTGGTTTCTCTATTGGTCAACTGGTCAAAGGATCGAATGAAATATTATAAAGTTGCTTTGCAAGCCTTGAGCTGTATAAATGCTAGATATGATGAGGATGAGAGTGCTTGATTTCTTTATTACAAGGGAATGACCAAGATATATGGGATGGATATGTCAGCAATATAAAATTATTTTATTACTATATAACATTAAATGTCTTATAAAATATCATAAAACTTTTTTTTTTATCAAAAAGGAGCCACATACATACATATAGAGGCAGGCAGAAAGATTTTTTTTTCCTTTTATGGGTCTAGAGGGCACAATCCAGATCTTTGAAGGGAGAATCAAACAGAAAATATTAACTGTAATGAAAAGAGAAAGATTTAACTGCTCCACTTTCTATATTACTGTATGTTTTAAATTTCTAAATATAAAATATCATTAACAAATAATATAATTTTACAGTTCCTGAATTCACCACTGACTTTCCTGGCAGGGCTGTAGCTTACTGTATTTCAGAGCACATAATTCTAGATCTGAGAATTTAGAGAAGAAAGGGGTTAACGTTTCTATGGCAACCTTCCTTCTCAGTCCTTTGTACATACACATTATGATAGGATCTTTCAGGGTTCACAGGGTTTACTAATTCACTGAGCTGGCTATTGTTTGTACCTTACCGTTATGGAAACGTTCCATTTGCAAATAACGACTACCTTTTGTGAAGGTATAGAAGTATGCTATACTTTGAACGCTTCAGAAATGGTTAATGCAGTTTTCAGCAAATTGATACTGAATAAGTGAACGTGGCAAGAATATTTCAGATTTATATAACATTTTAAAGTCTCACAGAGCACTTCCCTTTGTCCTTTGGGTTGTCACTGACTGGTTTTATTATACCTGTTTTACCTAGAACAGTGACACACAGAAAGGCTGGTTGACTTGCATAGAGTGACATTAAACAATAAATGTCATGCCAAGCCCAGCGCTCTTTCCACTATACCTTGTGCCAAGTTTGATAATGAAGCATCGTATAACGAGAGGCAGCTTAGTATGGTGGAAAAAAGCATTGGCATTCAAGTAAGAGGACTTGAGTTCAGGTTCCTGTCTCTGCTACTTACTACCCATGTGATCAAGCACAGATCATTTAATTTCTCTCCATTCCTCCAACAATTATCAATTTTCATTTTTTGTCATCTTTGCCAACCTAATGATATGAGACTGAACCTCATAGTGGTTTTAATGTGCATTTCTCTAATTAATACTTATTTGGAGCATTTTTTCCCCATGGCTGTTGATAGCTTAGGTTTCTTCATTTGCAAACTATTTGTCCATACTTTTTAGATCCTGATTTATTGGGAAATGGTTATTAATGATTGTACAGGATTTCAGTCTTAATGCAGTTTTAAACTTTAATAGCTCACATATAATTGCAAAAGCTATTTTCTTCTTTGTTCTTCTAATTTGTTTATGACGTGAGTATATGTATATATATATATATGTATACACACATACATGCACACACATGCAGAAACAGAGAGAGACAGAGAATGAGACAGAAAGAGACAGAGGCAGAGATATACACAGAGAGACTGAGACACAGAGAGAGAGAGAGGCAGAGACAGAGACAGAGATGTTCTATATCCATTTAGAGGCAGTTAAGTAGTGCAGTGGATAGATACAAGCAGTCTTAGAATCAGGATGACCTGAATTCAAAGTGTGCCTCAGACACTCACAAGTTGTGTGAACTTGGACAAGTCACTTAACTGCTATCTGCCTCAGTTTCCTCCACTGTAAAATGGGGATAATAAAAAGCACTTACCTTGAGCAGTGATTGTGACGATTAAATGATGTAACATTTGGGAAGCCACGGTGCCTGGCATGTAATAGGCGCTATATAAATGCTTATTTCCTTGTCTCCTTTGTCATTTTGCAACCTTCACTTTCTATTATTTTGTGGTTGTCCTTTCCAAATTTTGGCTGTCTTTTAGTGTTATTTTTTACTGATGTAAATTTACCCATTAATATTGTTTTCTTAATGCCAGTCATTCACTCTGTATCAGTCCATAAATGTTTCTCCACGTTTCTCCCTGTCACTAGAGGGGTTTCCTTGAAGGCATCAAGTTGTAGCTAGGGGGCAGCTGGTGGCACAACGGATAGAGTGCTAAGCCTGGGGTCAAGAAGGTCCAAGTTAAAATCCAGCCTCAGACACTAGTGGTGTGGCCTTGGGCAAGTCATTTAACCTTTTTACCTCAGTTTCTTCATCTGTCAGATGAGCTTGAGAAGGAAATGTCAAATCAATCCAGTATCTTTGCCAAGAAAACCTCAAATGGGGTCATGAAGAATTGGGAATAACAACAAAAATTAATTACACAGGTTGCATGATCCTTGTTGAGATGTTATAGATGGGGGTGGGATTAATGTTTTTTGTAGGGGTTGGACAAGATAACTATGTCTATGCAATCCCTCCCCTTACATTATGCACCCATCTACCCAATTTCATCCTAGCACTATAACACAGATAGCCTCTCCTCTTATATCACACTAAACAAATTGAGAACATGCATTCCATATTCCACAGACGACCCCCTCAAAGTTCTCAAAAGGTGAATCAGCAACATTCAATGGAAAGAGTGGATTTGGAGTCAGAGAACCTGGGTTCAAATTTCAGCTTTATTACTCATGAAATCTATAATCTTGAGTAACTTGCTTGACCTCTTCCAGCCTCAGTTTTCTCATCTGGAAAAGGAAAGCATTGGTCTGAATGACCACTGATGTCCCTTCCAATTCTAAATTGATGGTTCTAATCTAATTATGGGAGGTCATAGTTACCTATTCATTAGAAAACTGCTTTAGTCCTTCCAACCGTTATTTCTAAAGACTTTTTTTATCAATCAATTAATTAATTTTTAATCTTCAATATTCACTTCCATAAGACTTTGAGTTCCAAATTTTCTCCCCCTCCCTGTTCTTTTCCTATCCCAAGACAGCATGCAATATGATATAGGCTCTACATACACATTCATATTAAACTTATTTTCACATTATTCATGTTGTAAAGAAGAATTAGAACCAATGGGAGGAACCATGAGAAAGAAAAAACAGAGAGAGAGAGAGAGAGAATACAAACAGTATGCTTCAATCTGCATTCAGACTCCATAGTTCTTTTTCTGGATGTGGATAGCATTTTTCATCATGAGTCTTTTGGAGTCATCTTTTCCTCGCAATGTTAAGAAGAAGTAAGTCTATTAAAGTTAGTCATCATACAATGTTATTGCTACTGTATACAATGTTCTCCTGGTTCTGCTCACTTCACTCAGCATCAACTCATATAAATCCAGGTTTTTCTGAAGTCTGCCCGCTCATCATTTCTTATGGACAACAGTATTCCATTACATTCACATACCACAACTTGTTCAGCCTTCCCTAATTGATGGATATCCCCTCAATTTCCAATTCTTGGCCACCACAAAAAGAGCTGGCAAATCAAAACAACTCTGAGGTACCACATCACACCTATCAGATTGGCTAACATGACAAAATAGAAAAATGATTAATGTTGGAGATGTGGGAAAATTGGAACACTAATGCATTGTTGGTGGAATTGTGAACTGATCCAACCATTCTGGAGAGCAATTTGGAACTATGCCCAAAGGACTATAAATTTGTATGTACCCTTTGACCCATATTTAACTGGAGATTTTTAATTTATTCTTTTTCTAGCTTTTTTAGTTGCATGCCCAACTCATTGATCTCTTCTTTCTCTGTTTTATTCATGTAAGCATTTAGAGATATAAAACTTCCCCTAAGAACCACTTTTGCTGCATCCCCTAAGTTTTGGCATGTTGTCTTGTCATTGTCATTCTCTTGGATGAAGTTATTGATTGTTTCTATGATGTGTTGTTTGACACACTCATTCTTTGGGATTAGATTATTTAGTTTTTCAACTAATTTTTGGTCTATCTTTCCATGATCCTTTGTTACATGTAATTTTTATTGCCTCATGATCTTAAAAGGATGCATTTGATATTTCTGCCTGTTTGCATTGGATTGTTAGGTTTTTATGCTTTAATACATGGTCAATTGTGTTGGTGTTAAAGAATTTTTTTAAACTGGATTTGGAATTTCATTGGTGGGGAGCTCCAATTAAGGAGACTCTCTGTACCCAATGCAAATTGGCAATGGTTCTACAACATTGGCTCAGGGAGTTGAATGGGGCAATGAGACTTATCCATGTTAATAAATGACTTACCCATGGTCATATATCCAGTATTTTCCAGAGGAAGAAATGAAGCCTGGGGCTCCATGATTTTGAAGCCAACTTGCTCTCCATGCTGCTTCTGAGAAAATCATCAATTCATTTCTTGGACATTTGTAAAAGATCATACCAAACACAGGAAAGCAGTTTGTTATATTTCTAAGAATACTGGATCAAATGAGGTAATTAAAAAGTACTTAACACATAGCAAATACTTTTCAAATATTAGCTATTAGTAGTAGTAATGGTACTAGTAGTGGTAGTGGTAGTAGTAGTGGTGGTGATGGTAGTATTAGTAGTACTAGTTGTGGAGGTAGAAGTGGTGGTGGTAGTAGTAATGGTAGTAGTGGTAGAAGTAGTAGTACTAGTAGTGGCAGTAGTTATAGTAGTATACATATATGTGTGTATATATATATATATATATATATATATATATATATATGCATATATAGTGGTATATAGTTAGTGCTAGTAGTAGTAGTAGTACCGGTACTAGTATTAGTAGTGATGGTGTTTGTAGTAGTAGGAGTAATAGTGGTGGTGGTGGTGGTGGCGGTGGTAGCAGTAGTAGTAGTACTACTGGTGGTGGTGGGAAGAGGAGGAGCAGGGGCAGGAACAGGAAGAGCAGAAAGAAAAGAAACCAAAGCATCTAAATCCTGGGTCTGTAACTTCCTACTGGTATGATGCTGTACAATCATTCAGTCAGTTAATCAACATTTATTAAACATCTGTTAAGTGGCAGGCATTGTGCTAAACACAAATACCAAAAAGAAAGCTAGTCCTTGCCCTCAGGGAGCTTACATCTAATGGGGGAAGACAATATTCAAAAGGAAGCTGAAAGGGGTGAGGGAAAAGGGTCACTTAACCAGTCTGGGCTTCAGTCTCTTCCTCTGTAAAATAAAGGGGCTGGACAAGGTAGCACCTAAGTCTCTTATTCCAAGTAACATAGCAAAATAAGTAGTTTTAAGGCGATACTGCTGAGCCAGGACCCATCAAGAGCTTGGGTCACTCCACTCTCTTCAGGCTCTCATAATGTAGTATTCGCTGTGACCATTTTGGACTTAGCATTCAGCCCTTTGTTGCAGTGTGATCACATGCCAACCTTCAAATGTGAGCTTGCACATGAAAGCAAAGCTAATTATTGAAGAATTCTATTTACCAGAAGCATCTTACACTAATTTGAACAAATAGCCCAACTAGATTTAAGGGGGAAAGAGAATAAATGAAAGATTAAAAAAGAAAGAAAGAAAGAAAAAGAAACAGCTACGTGGAACCATAGAAATGTCATTTTCTGCTGTCCACAAGCAAAATAGCCATGTTTCCATGGAGATGAATGAACAATCTTTCTGAGACAGAGCTGCTAAATCATCAAATGCACTGTCTGTGAACACGTGGAGGGGAGGACATTTTCTCCTCAGTCTCAAATATGCCAAGCTAGACAAAAAGCTAGAGTTTGGGTTGACAGAGCACAGTACCTAGGACATTTTGGCACTTCAATTCCTCCAGGTCTCTTTTTCATAATGAACAAAATTTCACCCTGTATGTAAAAAGAGCATAAGCTTTATGTTGTGCAGGTTAGCATGGGTAACCCCCTCCCTCAAAAAAGATCCTCCAATCTCTCTTCCCAGAGGTTCCCCAGCACCATGGAAGGTATGGTGGGAACAATATCGTGACCTTTCCTCTCCACACAAGTTAGCCCGGTTTTTCCTAAAAAGTTACTGAAACCATTTTTGAGATTTGATTGACACAGTGGACTAAAGGCTCAGCCTACTAACATCACTTCCTCATTGATTTCACTACCTCTAGGAGTGCTGGTTGGTAGACTGCTGTCCTTGGTTCTCAAAGAAGACCATAATAACCTCACTATGCTAGAGTCAAGTTACAGTGTATCCAACTGAGGCTGATCAGATCTACACGAGATCAAAATGTTCTGCCACAGCTCCAGCACAGATAATCCATGTGAACGTTTGGTGTGGATTCTCTAAATTTGCACATCTTGTCTTCCTTTGGAGCTACTTCAGTTCTGCTTTGCTCCTAGAGCACACCATGTTGAGCAGTCCTGTGCCAGTGTCTCCCATGTCATACAATCAAATCCAAAGTTCTTAAGAGAGACCTTGAGAGTGTCTTTGTATCACTTCTTCTGACCACCATGTGACCACTTGCCCTGTGTGAGTTCTCTAGCGATGCTGCTGCTGCTGCTATTACCAGCTTCCTACTGGGCATTTCAAACTTGATTTTCTAAAGATACCCCAAACTCAATATATATAAAACACAGATCATTATCTTTTCGCCTAAATACTTCCCTCTTCCCAACTTTACTATTATTGTCAAGGGCACTGTCATCCTCCCAGTCACCCTTCTTATCCCTGCCTGCTGGCTTCCTTCAAGACTCAGTTCAAATCCAACCTTCTGTAAGAGGCTTTTCCCACTTCCCCCTACTGCTAGTGACTTAAGACTACCTGCCATTTAAGCTATATTTATATTGTATTTGCATAATTGTTTGCATCTTATCTTCCCCACTAGAAGACTGTGAGCAAGAAGAGCATGTGTGATTGTTTTGCCTGGCTTTACAGTCAAAGAAAAAATATTAGCAATATGAATACTGAGCTCTGTATTTTAGGCTCAAGTCTGACAGAAACCATTTTTGCTTAATTTTACTGACATCTAATTATTAATAACTAATTTAAATCATTATTTATTTATCTAATATCCAAGCCTATCTAGCTGAGAGAGATACTGAAATTGGCATACTCTCCCATGTCTTCCAACATGACTACCCTAAGATAATCTGAGGCAATATTTATAGGAATCTGATAGAAGAAAAGATTGCAATTTATGAAAATACAGTCTGGGTTAACATTCTGGAACAGTTGAATAACCAAGTCTCCATCTCATTCGCTCCTGGACCACTCCCCTCAAGGGATCAATGGGATAGATATCAAGAATCTTTTTTCTATAAGACTCCCTTCCAGTGGAATAGAAAGCATTTCCCTTGGGTGAGTCCTAGGGCCAACACCTTCGTGGGTAGATAAGGCAACTCTATAGAGAAGATAGGAGTTAAGTTTGGTTATCACCTTTAAATTAATTCCCTAGCAAAGTCCTTCTTGTCCTTGACCTATTTTTTTTTGGGGGGGGGCAATTGGGATTAAGTGACTTGCCCAGGGTCACACAGCTAGTAAGTGTCAAGTGTTTGGTCTGAGGCTAGATTTGAAGTCAGGTCCTCCTGACTTCAGGGCTGGCACTCTATCTTCTGCGCCACCTACCTGCCCCTACCTTGACCTATTTTAGAGAAAATGTTATTTAATATTTTTCATTTTACTAAAAAGGATGCTTTCACAGTATCCTCAGCACAATTCAAGGCATATAACAAGTGTTTAATAAATGCTTGTTGACTTGACTTGTGGATAAGAAGATCAGCATGGGTAGGGAGGAGGCATGTCCTGTCACTGGCCTCCTATGACTGCTCACGTTGCTATCTATCTTCCTTATTTCCTCCTCTTTTTATGTTGCTTCCCCCTAGTTCTTTTATTTTCAATTTTTAACTATGAAACATTACACTCAACATATGTTTAAGCTCTTCAAAGAAAGTAAAGACTGAAAAATTAAAAAAAATGTCACCAAACTCTCATTTGCTACATACAGGGACTAATAAAGGTTTTCCTTCCTTTTCCCTCCTGTAGTTAGCAATGCCTAGTAAGTCATGACTCCCTGGCCATCCTCTAAACCCCAAGTCATTTGAATAGACCCATGCAGTGGTTCCCAGGAAGACTCAATGGGCTTGAGAAATAATTGCAGAGAAATCAAGAGATTTTGTTAAGCGGCTAGACTGGTGGGAAGCCTGATAGGGGTAGGAAAAACATTACCCAAGTGCCTTAGAGAAATAGGTTGTGAACTTTTGTATAATGCTAGTGGTTCATAGCCTTTTATTATGTCCTAGGCATCTTTGGCAATCTGAAGAAATCTATGCATCCCTTTCTAGAATGTGTGCATATATATAGCACATATATACACACACACACACACACACACATATATATATATATATATACATACATATGTATATAACTTTAATAGAAGGAAATGCTTAATTTCAGTTAGAAGTTAGTGAAATGAAGATGTTTTTCCCATTCAAATTAATGGATTCCTTGAAATCTATGGACCCCATGTTAACAACTCCTGTGCTTGAGAGTGGTGGGAATCAGTGCACAAAGGAATGAAGAAAGGTGTCTTTGGGAGAGGGAAACTGAAATACTGTCCTGTAGTAGTAATAAGAGAAGGAGGAGGAGAAAGAGTACTAATAATGGCAGTGGTGGTAGTAGTAACTGGTCTTTTTATAGTACTTTGAGGTTTGCAAAGCATTTTATGTATTATTTCATTTGATCAATAATCCTGTGAGGTAGGCATTATCATTCTCATTTTACAGAAGACAAAACTAAGACAGAGAGGTTAAATGACTTGTCCAGGGTCACACAGCTTATAAGTGTCAGAAGAATTTGAACTCAGGTCTTCCAATTACATCACTTTATGCACAGTTACCCACTTCAAAAGAATGCTTTATGGCCAAGTTTTTCCTGTAGAAAAGGTAAGCCTGACACCACCTGCTGGTAAATGCAAGAATTGCAAGCAGATCATTGTCAAGAAATTGGACAGTGAGATCAGCTCAGGGGAGCAATGAGGGATGCTGCCCACTGGGAGCCATAGAGAATTGCAATTAGAAGGTTGATGGGTTCCATCTGCCAGGAGCTCTGGAGAACTGCCGTAGCTGCTACGTTCAGTCATTTCTGACTCTTTATGACCCCATTTGGGGTTTTCTTGGTAAAGATACTAGGGTGGTTTGCCATTTTCTTCTCCAGCTCATTTAACAGATGAGGAAATTGAATCAAACAGTGTCACACAGCTAGTAAGTGTCTGAGGCCAGACTTGAGCTCAGGAAGATAGTCTTCCTAACTCCAGGCCTGGCACACTGAGCCACCGAGCCACCCTAAGCTGCTATGCATTAAGGAACCATTAAGATACAGTGGTAGCTGAGAACCCTACCTATGC
Organism: Phascolarctos cinereus; assembly: GCF_003287225.1. Classification (NCBI taxonomy): domain Eukaryota; kingdom Metazoa; phylum Chordata; class Mammalia; order Diprotodontia; family Phascolarctidae; genus Phascolarctos; species Phascolarctos cinereus. Next base: position 234,317,849 of record NW_027555514.1, on the reverse strand, counting down.
AAGGTTTGCTCCCTGGAGGATATTATTGTTTTCTATGATGTCTGTTGTGCATCCTATTCATGTTCTTCTTTCTTGTTTCTTCAACTTGTATACATTCAAGGGAAACTGGTATTGATACATTGGATGGTACCCTATAGTAAAAGATACCCAGGTTTTCTGGATGGAGAGATGAGAAATTCCCCAGAGTTTATTCAGGCCATTTCCTCTACATCTACATTAATAGGGGAAAGAAATACCACCAATCACAAAATCTACAAGTAAACCAAAATGATCATATCCTCTGTTTTGATTCCCTCTCTGACTAAAACTTCACATAAGCTGAAAGTAGTTACTGAAAAACAAACATATTTTGATTTCATCTCTTCTCACAATTTTGTTCTCTGATGGAAATGCTAACTGAGCAATTTGAAAGCGGGAAGGGGAAAGAGGCATGTGTTAAGAAATATGTATGGCCGAAAATCACATAATCAGCACTTGAATTATTACATTAATTAGCAAATAATGACACTAGGAAATACACCATTAAATAAAGCACAATTAAGAATACTTTGTGGTGGCTACAAGTGGCTAGCATAAAACTGTGTTAAAATCTCTTGACGCTATCTGTGTGACCATGAGCAAGACATTTCACCTCTGTGGTCCTTAGTTTCCTCATCTGTAAAATGGTTGTTTAACTAGAAGGCCTTTGAGATGTCTTCTAGCTCTAGCCCTATGACCCTCTTTTTGTCATTTAAGTCCTTTTGATCTTTTCTAAGAGGCAATGGAGACGAGCTCATTAATATCTTCTATAACTAGTAGTATGCTGCGTATGGTACCAGCTTGTGGGAGCTTGTTAAATTTTCAGTGTGAGCATTATTTATAATTCGGAAATCAGCAAATGATACAAATTAAGGCTTGATGTATTGTTTTGTTGATTTCTAGACTTAAGAAAATAATAGAGAAATGTTAATAATGCAGATTAAACTTTAAACTGTGTCATGTGTACATTTTTCCGGCAGAGAGTCAGTTGCTGTTTTGTTTGGTTTTTTTTTTTTGGCTAGGCAATGGGGTTAAGTGACTTGCCCAGGGTCACACAGCTAATAAGTGTTATGTGTCTGATGTCAGATTTGAACTCAGGTCCTCCTGAATCCAGGGCCAGTGCTCTACCCACTGCGCCACCTAGCAGCCCCAAGAGTCAGTTGTTAAACATTTAACAACACACTTCTGTCTATAATTATCCTGTCCTCTACTGACCTTGGCAGCCTGGAAACTTAAGAATAATTTATAGGCAGCTGGATAGAGTGCTAAGCCTGGAGTCAGGAAGCCCTCAGTTCAAATCCGGCCTCAGACACTTACTAGCTATGGGTCCCTGGACAAGTCATTTCATCTCTGCTTACTTCAGTTTCCTCATCTATAAAATGAGGATAATAATAGCACTTTCTTCCCTGGGTTATTGTGAGGATCCAATGAGATAATAATTGTAAAGTACTTAGCACAGAGCCTGGCACGTAGTTGTTATTGTTTATCCTTCATTCTTGAAGAAGACCATGACATCATGAAGGTGACTTGCATGACATGCAAGCAGATTGGATTTAAGTGAGGGAGGGCTGTGCAAAGTCACCAGCCTCACTTTCTCCTCTGGAGCCATCTGAGTCTATCTGAGTGTCACGATATAGATCAGGATGACTGGAGCCCTTGGATGCAGTGGGAGACCTTAGCCTTTTTAAGCTAAGGTCTTTCCCAGGTCTCATTTTAACTGAGGCAATGAGCATTCAGTGATTCAGGCTAGGCAAGAATGAGGCAAAGAGAACCTCTTTACCTAGTCAAGAAAAGAAAAGAGAAAAGAAAAGAAAAGAAAAGAAAAGAAAAGAAAAGAAAAGAAAAGAAGAAAAGAAAAGAAAAGAAAAGAAAAGAAAAGAAACAAAAAAAACCACCCAAAATCTATCTGGGAAGGGGAGACCCTCAGAGTTTCTTACCCAAACAGAAACCATTGCTATTTACCCTTACTCTGAGCCATCACAGCCAAGTGAGGTTTGGGCTGGGACCTTTGCTGGCCAAGCAATGAGAACCAGAGTGATTTGGGTTTAAGGCATGGTCCTTAAAAAAGAAATCTAGCCCACAAACCTCAAGGTATCTTGTAAGGTTTCAGTGATCAAAATTTATATTCCTTTGGACAGAGCACCAGCAGATGAGGGTAGGATTACCTATGTGGACAGAGGGAGAAGTGAGAAGGAAAAAGGGAAGGAAGGAAGGAAGGAAGGAAGGAAGGAAGGAAGGAAGGAAGGAAGGAAGGAAGGAAGGAAGGGAGAGAGGGAGGGAGGAAATAAGGAAGAAAGGAAGAAGATGAAAGTTAAGAGAAATTCACATTTTTACCTTCAACAAGAAGAATGAAATGCAATTACCTAGCTTCTGCCAAAGGCAAACCAATTTCAGAACCAGAGGAATTAGTCAAGGAGCAAGAACCAAATGAATTCTAGTGTAATGAACCAAGCATCCCAGTTGCCTGGATTCTCAAAACATAGCTGCAAAATGATTGTGGGCCGGACTGAATCTCTGCTAATGCTGTCAAAGAATTACAGGACCTCAGGGTTGGACAGGGTTTCAATCAATCTAGTCCAATTCATGGGGAGAAAATCTTCTAAAGTCTAAACTCATCCGACTTGTGATCACCTGGTCTTTGTGCAATGATGTCCGTGAGGGTGAATCAACAACATCCTGAGGCAGACTGTTCGTTTCATCTTGATATCACTATAAACCTTAGAATGTTTTTCCTTACAGCCAGATTGTCTTTTTACAGACTTTTACACATTGCTCTGCCCTTTCCAGTCAAGCAGAATAAGTCTAATATTGCTTCCACATGGTGTTTTTGTTCAGTTGTTTCAGTCATGTTCAACTCTTTGTGACACCACTTGGGGTTTTCTTGGCAAAGATACTGGAGTGGTTTGGCATTTCCTTGTCCAACTCATTTTACAACTGAGGAAGCTGAAGCAAACAGGGTTAAGTGACTTGCCCAGGGTCACATAGCTAGTTAGTGTCTGAGGCCAGATTTGAACTCAGGAAGAGGAGTCTTCCTGACTCTAGGCCTGGCACTCTATCCACTGTGCCATCTGCCGTGTGATTGCCCTATAAACACTTAAAGACAGCTATTGTGGCAGCTGGAAAGCCTAGTATATTAAATGCTGATCTTAGAATAAAGAAGATCTGAGTTTGAAGACTGCCTCAGATACTTAGCAGCTGTAAGAATAAGAAAGAAGGACAGACAAAGGAGGTATGGAAACAAAAATTTATTAAGTGCCTACTATGTGCCAGGCACTGTGTTAATCACTTTTCACAAATATTATCTCATTTCATCCTCACAGCAACCGTGGGAAGTAGGTGCTTTTATTATCCTCATTTTACAGCTGAGGAAACTGAGGCAAATAGAGGTTAAGTGACTTGTCCATGATCACTCAGCTAATAAATGTCTGAGGTCAGAGTTGAACTCAAGTTTTCCTGACACCAGGCTCACTTCACCTTTCTCAGACTCAGTTCCCTCATCTATAAAATGGGGATAATAATAGCACCCACCTATTGGGGTTATTGTAAGATTCAAATGAGATAACATAAGTGCAGTGCTCAGAAAACCTTAAAGTGCTATGAAAAATACTAGCTATTATTAATCCTCTCCCTATAGCTTCTCTTCTTCAGCCTAAATATTTCTAATTCCTTCAAATACTTTTCATATGGCTTGAATTTGAGACTCGTCAACATCTTCATTGCCCTCCCCTCCAACTTAAGCTAAAATATCATCCAGAACTGAATATGAGCCTCCAGATGTGGTCTGACCAGGGCCTATCCCCTCCTTATTCCAGAAACTAGTCCTCTCCCAACGCAGCCCAAGAGTACCTTAGTTTTCTTAGCTATTGTAGCACACTAATGACATACTAATACTTCAATGCACTAAATCTCCCAGATCTTTTCCAGATGAATTGCTATTGTCAAAATCTAATAAGAAAAATTGATTTTTGGAATACAAGTATAAGATTTTACATTTATCTCATTAAATATGGTCCATTGTTAGGGACTATAAAGATCTTTTAAAATTCTGATCACCATCCAGTGCAGTAGCTCTCTTCCAGCTTTGCGTCATCTAATTTGATAAGCATGCTGTCTATGCCAATATCCAAGTCTCTGGAAAAAAAAAACATTAAATAGCACCAGACTGAGTACAGATCCCTGGGGCACTCCACCAGAGACATCCTTTCAAGTTGACTTCCAATTGTTAATGGCTACTCTTTTAGACATTCAAATTGTTCTAATGGTACTTAATTGTAGTCGTAGAGGTAGAATTTTGAACCAGACCTTATTACTAATATATCAAACATCCATGTAGTCTCACATTCTCTATATCTGTCCTGCTTTTCCACCCCCTCCCCATTGCCAATTCATTTGTGACAGAAGGTATCGTTTGAGCCATGTTTCTACAATGGAGGACCTCTGAGATACAGGATTAGACAGGTCTCCAGAGAGACTCAGTTTTCTCTCTCTTTCTCAATCCCTTAAGAGGTACAGACAAAAAAGTTTTCTTGCAGGAAAAGTGGTCAATTTTTTTTACCCTATTCAAATACTAGGAGTTCTGACTTTGTATGTCATCTCTGCAATCAATGATCAGTAAAATGATCAGCAACAGTTATGTATCCTTGTAGATACAAACAGGTTCAGATATGGTGACAGATATATGACTATGGAGGAGAGCAGGCCTGACAGAATGTCCTGGGATACTCATAATATTAAAATGATTTTTCTCTTATCCAATGGGATTTGGCAACTGTGGATTTTGTAGAGGGAAATAGTCATTCAACAATCAGCTTTAAAAGTTAGACAATTAAGGTATATTCTTTTTTTTTTTTGGCTAGGCAATGGGGTTAAGTGACTTGCCCAGGGTCACACAACTAGTAAGTGTTACGTGTCTGAGGTCAAATTTGAACTCAGGTCCTCCTGACTCCAGGGCTGGTGCTCTATCTACTGTGCCACCTAGCTGCCCCTATTCATTCTAAAGTCAGCAAGACTAGGCAGGCTGGAAGCCTCCTGGGGAACATGACGTGTTAGGACTTATTTATCTTGAACTGAGACTCCGGTTTCAGTTTCCCAAGGCAGCACCAACATAACAAAAGGAATGCTGAATTTGGAACCGGAGAGCCCAGATTCAAACCTGCCACTTACTGCAAATGTGTGACCCTGGATATGTCATTGAACCTCAATTTCTTCATCTTTCTACGGCAGTGGAGTACTGCCCCTGTTGTTATGCTGGCTGGCTGTGGAGGGCTAGGTCAGGGGTTAATCCTCATTTATTAACCCCCATCTTCAGAGGATTTGGCTTGCTGCTTCCTGGTCAATCTCACGTCCTCCTTTGGGGCACCATATTCTCTCCATCAATTCCTTTGGCTCTATCCCCATGGTCTGGTTTTCCTTTCCCCCCTTTCTACATGGCTCATCACACAGTGCCAGTCTTGGTGACCAGCTGTTTGTTTCTCATGGGTCCAGGGCCTCTTGTCACTGGGATTTGGGCAGTGGATATACCCTTGCCCTTGCCAGCCTCTTCTCTTTCCCACTTGACTTCATATGCTCCCCTCACCAGCTGGGCTTTCTCCTAATCACAAATCGCCATGGCCCAGCTGCCAGGAGGTGATGGCAGCTTGGCTTGGCCGGCCTTCATGGGCCCCCACACAGCTGCTTCTCACATTTGTCACTATTGCCTCCAGGTGCATGATCTCACAGTCATTCCTACCCTCCCTCTCCCTTAGTAATGGGAAGAGCTAGCGTATCAGTCACTGTCTGGCCCCATTCTATCATAAAGTTTTTATAGTTCCTCAGGGAATCAAGTAAGGGAAATGCTTGATGTTTCTCTGCACCAGTGAAGATGATCTCCATTGTCCTGTGATGTAGAAAATGAGAAGGTCGAGCTATTCAACTGATTAGTCAAAAAGCATTTTTTGTTTTGTTTTTTGGGTTTTTTTAAACTTTATTAATTTATTTTGATTTATCAACAATCACTTCCATAAGCTTTTGAATTTGAACTTTTTTCTACCCCACCTTCCCCACCTCTCTCCCCAAGATAGCTTGCAATCTGATATAGGCTATACATATACATTCCTATTAAACATATTTTCACATTAGTGATGTTGTAAGAATTAGAACCAATAGGAAGAACCATCAGAAAGAGGAAACAACAGAAGAAAAAAAGTAGCTAATAGTATGTTCAAACTCCATAGTTCTTTCTTTGGATGTGGATAGCATTTTCCATCATGAGGCCCAAAAAGTATTTCTTAAGTACCTCCTGTGTGTCAGGCACTGCGCCATAGAAGCTTTGGAGAAAGAAAAAAGGGCAAAAAAATCATTCTTGCTCTCAAGGAGTTCAGAGACCAATAAGGAGAGTGATATGCAAACAACTAACTATAAACATAAAAAAACCCCACAGATAAATTGGAGATAATCAACAGAGGCAGGGCACTGGCATTAAGGGGGATGGGGAAAGTCTACTTGTAGAAGGTGAGATTTTAGCTGGGAAGCCAGAAGTCTGAGACAAAGAGGGAACATATTCCAGGCATATTGGACAGCCAGTGAGAACACCTGGAATAGGGAAACCTTTAGAAAGAGTACCTTTCAAAAGGAGCCACAAGAAAGCCAGCATCAATGGATCAAAGATCACATGGGGGAAGGGATGGTATAAGGTGCAAAAAAGACTGGAAAGGTAGGAGTGGGCCAGGTTGTGAAGAGCTTTGAATGCCAAACAGGATTTTCTATTTGAACCATAAAGGAACCATTAGAGTTTATCGAATAGAGAAGGGAGAGGGTAATAGGGTTGGACCTGAGCTTTAGGAAAATCAATCTGAAAACTGAGTGGAGTAGGGAGATTGTGGCAGGAAGATTAATCTGCAGGCTATTGTAATAGTCCAGGCGGAAGGTGATGAGGGCCTGCACCAGGGTGTTGGCCGTGTCAGAATTTAAGATTAGAGTCAGAGGAAAGAAGGGTATGTTTACTAAAGATGTTACATAGGTAAACTGAATAAGACTTAACAGATTGGATATGAGTTAAGAGTAGAGAATGACAGGCATAAGCCTGGGTGACGGGGAGAATTTGGTGGTGCCCTTCACATTAATAGGAAACTTTGAGGGGTAGGGGGAGTTTGAGAGGAAAGATAATGAGTTCAATTTTGGACATGTTAAGTTTAAGATGTCTATGTGACATCCAGTTCAAGATATTCAATAGGCAGTTGAATGTGTGAGACAGGAACTCAGCAGAGAAGTTAGGGCTGATTAAACAGATCTGAGAATCATCTACATAGAGGTGATAATTGAATCCACGGGAGCTTATGAGATCATCAAGTGAAGTAGTATAGAGGGAAAAGAGAAGAGGATAAGCATTTATATAGAGCCTATTATGGGCCAGGCATTGTGCTAAGTACTTTACACTTATTATCTCATTCAATCTTTATAACAACCTTGTGAGGTAGGTACTATTATTATCCTCTTTTTACAGTTGAGGAAACTGAGGCAAAAAGTGATTTTTTTCCCCCCCCCCATGGTCACACAACTAATAAGTGTCTGAGGCTGGATTTGAACTCAGTTCTTCTTGACTCCACGCCCAGGGCTCTATTCAATGTACCATCTAGTTATACAACCTTGAGGGGCACCCATGGTTAGTGGGAATATCCTGATGAAGATCCAGCAAAAAAGATGGAGAATTTGTGATCAGATAGGTGGGAGAACTAGGAGAAAGCAGTGTCATGAAAACCTAGAGAGAAGAGAATATTAAGGAGAAGGGCTTGGTCTACAGTGTCAAAGGCTACAGAGAGGTCAAGAAGAATGAGGTTTGAGAAAAAGCCATTAGATTTGGCTATTAAGAGATCATGAATAACTTTGAAGAGAGTAGCTTCAGTTAAATGATGAAATCAGAAGCTAGAATGCAGAGAGCTGAGAAGAGAAAGTGAAGAGACATCGATGGTAGCAGCCTTTTTAAGGAGTATAGCTACAAAAGGGAAGTGATATGTAGGATGATAGCTATTGGAGATAGACTGATCAAGTGAGGATTTCTTGAGCATGGAGGAGATGGGTGGGTTGAAGGCGATAGGGAAGCAGCCAGTAAAAAGAGAGAGAAATGGAAGATTAGAGAGTAGGGATGACGTAGAGAGAGAAATCTGCTGGAGAAGATGAGATAGAATGGGCTCACTTGTTCATATAAAGGAGTTTGCCTTGTCAAGGAGTGAGAAACAAAAATTTCAGATGAAATTAAGTTTGTTACCTATGGAGGAGTCATTCCAAAGGGTACCTTTGGAGTGAAGTGTCTGAATGAGGATTGGGTTGCCATTGGCACCTTGTTGAGCTGTGATATCTTAACACAAATACACAAGTAGGTTGACTCACCTACCATATTGGTGACCACTTCGTGGTTTGTGCTAGAATGAGGTGGCAGTACATTGGAAGCGACACACTTTCTGCCAATAAGCCTTGATGAAGCACCTGGTAGCCAGGTACTCTGCTAGGCACTGGGATATAAGGATGAAGAATGAAACAATATCCATTTGCAAAATACTTGATCCTAATGAGGCAAACAAGTATGTATGTAAGTCTGTGTAGCATAAATATAAAGAGAATAAATACAAATATATCAAAATAGTTCAATACAAAGTAGTTTAGGAGGGAGGGCACTAACAGATTCTACTAATCTTTGCAGAACTTTCTAATAGGTATAGTTTTGCCCTGGAAAGACTTACATGAGCTGCTGCTGAGTGAAGTGGGCAGAATCAGAACACTGTACACAGTAACAGCCACGTTGTGTGGTGATTAGCTATGACTGACTTAGCTCTTCTCAGCAACACGACAATCTAAGACAATTGCAAAAGACTCGTGATGGAAAATTCTGTCCACATGCAGAGAAAGAAATAGGGAGTCTGAATGCGGATTGCAGCATACTGTTTTCTCTCTTGTTTTTCTTTCTCATGTTTTTTTTTCCCTTTTGTTCCAATTCTTCTTTCACAGCTTGACTAATGTGGAAATATGTTTAATATGATTGTACATGTATAGCCTATATCAGATTGCTTGCCATCTCGGGCAGGAGGGAAGAGCAAGAAGAAGGGAGAAAAAAATTTGGAACTCAAAAACTTGTAAGAGTGAATGTTGAAAACTATCTTTACATGTAATTGTAAAAAATAAAATTCTGTCAAATGGGAAAAAATAAATACAGTTTTGTAACCTCAGATCCCTTTAGTAACTAGGAATGTTTTCTTCGTCCAGGTTTCTGAAGCTCTTTTCCATGAGGGACCCAGAATTACAATGAACTATGATTTTTTTTTCTTTCTATCACTCATTTAGGAAATGAGAGAAGGGACTTAATCCTTTATTACTGTTCAGTTGCCCCAGCCTGTTACTAGGTGGCGCTCTAACTTAGCAGAACAAAGCCGAGCATCAGTTTTTTCTAGAAAACCTAGAAGGAAAGTCATTTGGTGAACTTGCCAGTCATGTCCTTAGATTTATTAACAGATTTTGTTTGTCTGGTGAACTTAGAGGTTTCCTTAGCAAAATATAAATGTGTAAGTGTCCCAACCGGATTCGATTTAGTAAAAATCCAACACACTGAAACTAGGCTTGGTTGTTCAACTAGTGTTTTAATGATAAGAAAATCTCCAAGTTGATTTTTCTGGTTTTCCCCATGTTTGGACCATTGTCCTTCTGTGGCCATCCTGATACTGACTCGCCTGATCCAGAAAATTCTGAGCCTCTCTTAATATCCAACTGGCAATTTTCTTGCTTTGGGGAAGGATGGGTCCATAATGGAGAATTTCATTTGGGTAAATTTCTCCAAATTATCCCAATGAAGTTCATATTTTTCACAGAACTATAATTAGGAATGTTTGCACTTGGAGTAATATACAGACGCAAGCATCATGAAGTATGCCCCTCAATTGAGTTGGGCTGGAAGAAGGAGGAGTAAACAGTACTATGACCTTATGTGAGAACTAGGGTTATATTACATTTTAGGGCACTCTAACACTGTATAGGCCGGTGTCTGTCCATCTGCCATTCAGATGTCTACCATCTAGCACTAAGATCTGAGAAGTCATGTTCTCCCTCACGTTGGGTAAAAGCCCTGTTTTATGAGCCACCATCGTGGACAGATTAACACATGCATAGCAGCGCCACCGTCATAGATAGTTATCGTTTATCCTTCATTCTCAAAGAGGATCAGTGACTTCAGGAAGGTGATGTCTTGACTTACAAGTGAATTGGATTACAGTGAGGCAGGGCTGTGCAAAGACACCAGCCTCACTTTCTCCTCCAGAGCCATCTGGGCCCAGTGGCAAGACATAGATCAGAACGACTGGAGATAGCCCCGGATGCAGTGGGAGACTTTGGCCTTTTTAAGCCAGGGTATTTCCCAGGTCTCGATATGTTTGAGGTAACACCTGATCGGTGATTAAGGCTAGGTAAGAAATGAGACAAAAGACAGTCTCTTTTACGTATTAAAAAAAAATCAATCTGGAACCCTCAGAGTTTCTTACCACCAGCACACTCATTTCTTGTCCTATATTACACAACAATATCACATCGGCCTCGCACCATGGAATCACAGATACCTAATCTACCTTATTCAATACCAACATCTTTCTAGACAACAATTTTCTTTCTGTGATGTTATGCAATAGCAGATCAAGAGCATCTCAGTCTGTAAAGAAGCAAAATGTGCCTTATCCATAAGGCAATAGATAGACAGACACGGTTGGGTATAAGTAAGGTGTGGCATATTACCACGGATGAACCAAGCATAAGGAGTAAAGTAAGGGATATGATGTAAGAACTATAACTTTGGAAAAGGTATTGACTGATTATGAAGTATATGGAACAGAGGGAAGAGTTTTGAATTGGGGCTCAAAGGACCTTGGTTCAAATCCTGGCTTTCTACTCACCACCTGTTACTTACACTACCTTTATGGGCCTCAGTTCTTCATAATAGCTAAAAGCTAGCATTTATATAATGTTGTTTAGAGGTTTCCAAAGCACTTTACACATGTAATCCCATTTGATCTTGCAACACCAGGGAGGTAGGTGCTACTATATTCTCCATTTTATTACTGTTTTTCAGTTGTTCAGTTGTATTGGATTCTACATGATCTCATGGACTTTGTTCGAAGTTTTATAGGCAAGGATACTGGAGCAGTTTATCATTTCCTTCTCCATTGTGTCCCCATTGTACAGATGAGGAACTGAGACAAATAGGGGTTAAGTGACTTGCTCAGGGTCACAAAGCTAGTAAGTGTCTGAAGCCAGATTTGAACAGGGGGTTTCCTGACTCTAGTTCCAACACTCTATTCACTGTACCACCTACCTGCCTCCAATCTCTAAAATGAGGGATTGGATTAAATGTCCCATAAGGTATCTTCCCACTTGAGATAGATGAGCCAATTGTCCTACAGGCCTGTATAGTGGGAGGAACAGATAACAAATTGAAGTCTCAAATGCTGTCGTGGGTTCCATGATGTATTAAAAGACCTGGAGGTAGGGTTACAATGCATTGAGTAGATCAGACCAAGATTTTATGAGGATCACTTCATTCCTCACTCAATTTCCTCTCTGCTACTTCACTAGCAGTCCTCCCATTGTGGAGATGCCTCCATCCCAATTGCTAAGTCTGGACCCCAGCCCAAATTTCATGAGGGATGCTCATGTCACCGTTGATTCAATTTCCACTCTGGACTTGCAAGCTACCTCTTTGTCAGCAGCTTTCCCTCTTGTCTTCCCTCATTAGAATATAAAGTCCTGGAGGAAAAGGATTGTCTCTTTTTTGCTTTATTTCATATCTTTAGTTTTTGACACAATGCCCGGCACATAGTAAGTACTATCTCTCTCTCTTTCTCTCTCTCTGTTTCTCTATTTATCCACCCATCCATCCAAACAACCATCTATCTATCCATCCATCTATCTGTCTATTTGTCTATATGTCTATCTATCTATCTGTCTCTCTACCTTCTATTTTACAGAGAACTCACGTAAGGCAAGAGCTCACATGGAGGTCAGAAGCAGCAATACAAGGACACTCTCAAGGTCTCTCTAAAGAACTTTGGAATCAATTGTGAGATGTGGGAAGCATTGGCATGGATCACTCAGCATGGCATGCCCACATCAAAGAAGGGCTGCACTCCATGAGCAAAGCAGAATTGCAGTAGTTCAAGAGGAACGTGAGACGTGCACATTTAGAGACATCTCCCCTCCAAATGTTCACGTGGACCACACAGTGTGTTTATACAGACACACTATACCTTGACCCCAACATAGTGATATCATTTTGGTCCTCTTCAAGGATGTACTACAAACCACCAATGTGTAATAGGTAGTTTTTATATAGCACCTACTATGTGTCAGGCATTGTGCTAAGTGCCTTACCAATATTATTTATTTGACCCTCATAAGGTAGATGCTATTATTATCTACATTTTACAGTCAACGAAACTGAGGCAAACAGGGTTAAGTGCTGAGAAGTTAAGTGACTCAGGGCAGCCAGGTGGTGCGGCGGATAGAGCACTGGCTCCGAAATCAGGAGAATCTGAGTTTAAATCTGGCCTCAGACCAAACACTTAACACTTACTAGCTGTGTGACCCTGGGCAAGTCATTTAACCCCAATTGCCTGGGAAAAAAAAAGAGAGAAGTTAAGTGACTTACCCAAGGTCACACAGCTAGTAAGTGACTGAGGCCAGATTTGAACCTAGGTCTCCCCAATTCCAGGGTCTCACACTCTAGCTACTATACCACCAACCTGCCAATCTGACTTTGAGCAAGTTATTTAAGCTCTCTGAGTCTCAGTTTCCTTGTGAAATGAGATGGTTCAACTTGGTGATGTCTAGTATCCTTTCCAGCTGCAAATCCTTTGCTCTTAAGTGACTTGTCTAAAATTATTCTGCTAGTGGTGAAGGTGGGACCAGAACCCATGACTCCTGACTCTCAGGTCATTACTTTTTTCCATGTTCCTATAATCAACTTTTATGCACCTACAACACCCACAAACATAAAACAATAAGAATAGGATAGAAAAATTCTATATTTTATAGAATCAAAGACTTGGGGCAGCTAGGTGGTGCAGTGGATAGAGTACTAGCCTTGCAGTCAAGAGGACTTGAGTTCAAATCCAGCTTCAGACATTTGACACACACTAGCTGTGTGACACCAGGCAAGCCACTTAACCGTGATTGCCTCCAAAAAATAATAATAAAATAAAAAACTTAAAGATTTGTAATTGGAAGAGACTTTGGGCTATTAGTCTACATTCTCATTTTATAGGTGAGAAAATCAAAGGCTGGGAAAGTTAAGGAAGTAATTTTAAGGTAGTAAGTAAGTAAGTACAGGCAGTAGTAAGAGAAGCACAATTTGAATCCAGGTCCTGTGACTTTAGATTCACTCTCCTACATTTATTACCTTTTTAAAATTGCTCAATGTATTTTTTCCCATAATAAAATAAGGTGTACAAAAACCTTTGGTCCTATAAAATCACATTTTATTTTCTCCCAGAAAGAAAATAGTAAAGTGTGTGTATGTGAAAGAAAGTGGGGTGGAGTGGTGGGCCTGTGACAGTCTCCACCTCTCTTCACTCTCTAGAGGAGGTGTGGGTGAGTCCCTCCCAATAAAGGACACCTATTGCTTCTCTGTTCTTCAGTTCAGGGGACCTCGTCACAGACTTGGTCATCTAAGAGACAACAAATGTGAAACCCAGACTTCCTGGAATCACGGATTCAGTTTCTAGCAGGACAGGCTTAACCCTTCATCCTTCCAAGGTAGACTATTTGTCATGTGCTTTTCTGAGTTCTGGGTGACCAAATTGTCTGATCTGTCTGATCAGATTGATGCGTTTTCATATTTTCATCCCTGCTATCTTCCTTTATCCTTCATGGTTCTCTCCCTTTCAGAATCAGGCATGTTATTTCATTAGGTGACACTATTAATACATACTAAAGAGCCTGCCAGGCTGTGAAATGATGTAAAAATATGAGCTTTCTGAACTGTTGTTCATTGATGCCATTTATTAGTAGTGATTGGAGTTGCCACCATATGTCCATCATGGTTTGTTGGAAAAATAACAGTCTGAACTGATGCAGAGTGGGTGGGGAAGAACCCAAGAACAATTTGTACAATTAATAATAACATCATGAAAGTAAACCACTTTGTAAGACTTAAGAATTATGATCAATGCAATGACCAACTGTGATTCCATGGGACCAGTAATGAGCCACGCTATAGTCTTTATGACAGAGAGATGATGGACTCAACGGTATAAAAAAAAGTCATATTTTTAACATGGCCAATGTGGGAATTTGTTTTACTTAACTTCGAATATTTATTATAAGCACTTTATTTTTCTTTCTTTTTTTATTTAATGAAGAAGGAGGTGGGAGGCAAGAAAAATAACTTCTTGTTTATTTTTAAAAAATTTTTAAACATGCTAAAGAAAAAGAATAGGAGTGTGATGATACATTTTCAGCTGGGTTCCCTCTAGGATTATAGCTTTGGGATATTTACTCCCTGTAATAATTTCCTATTTTTAAGGGCAGAAAAAAATCTGAAATCTTCAATAAAGCATCTTGGACATCTTAAAAAATCAAGGAAAACTAAGCTAAGGAGCTAATTTTGAAGGATTCTTCAGTGTACTATATTCAAAATCCCTAAAAATGCAGATAAATTTTGAAAAGCAATGGAAACTTCTATAGTCAAACACATTTTTTTTAATTGAATCAAAAGTTATTTGAAAATGTTTTCTGAACTGAAGTATATGTATTTTCATCCATCCCTGCACAAAACCACTCATGAAGAACTGTAAGGCTTTTATTACTGAATGAGTACATGCCACAGTGCTGCATGCATTTCATAGGAATAAAGCAAGCATAAAATAATACAGACTTTCAACATTTTGTTTAAACAAGATTGCTGAGAGGGTGTTACGATGCTGAATTAGACAGGCATAGGATCACGTGATCATGGGTAGTAGAGGTAGAAGTGACCGTAAAAGTCATTTATTTCCAATCTCCTCATTTTACAGATGAGGGAAAAACTGAGCCTCCAAGAGATGGGGTGATTTGTCCAAAGTTGCTTAGCTAATAAGTGGCAGGGTAGACTCAAACCCAGGTCTTTTGATACCAAAACCAGAGCTTCGAAACTACATCGTAGTAACTTTCAGATCAGAACAAAAGGATAAAAACAGGACAAAAACAAGTAAAATAATAGGTGAAAATACCGTACTTTTTAAAAAAAATTGACTGTGTAAAAGAGGATCTGCTGTAACAAGATACTTTTGGCAACCAGTGATTATTCAGTGAAGCACATGTAAGTTGCCTCTCTCCAGCTCCTGACAGAGAAGCATTTATTACTGATCAGAGACCCATAGTCAGCAGATATTAGGCAAAAAATCCAGCTGGAATGGGCTGAACCAAACTTTCTTCCAAGTAATGGTACTTCAAGGATGAAAATATGATGTGTTGGTGAAGTAATGAGAAAAACTATTATTTATTATTAAATAATATTTTAAAATGTTAAATTTAACTAATTTAAATCAAAATGTTAAATTTAATTTAAACTTAAAATATTAAATATAACTAATTTAAATTTAAAATATTAAATTTAATGTAAACTTAAATTTTTATTAGCCTACATTATTATTACAGAAAAATAGGAGATCCAGTTTACTAATATTCATTGTTGATATTTTTTTCCGGTTCTGCTTACTTCACCCTATGTCAGCTTATATCATCTTCTCATACATACTTCCCTGAATTCTTTATATTCATTGTTTCTCATGGTGCAATAATGTTGAATTGCATTCGTTGACCACAGATTTATTTTGACAGTGGATGGGCACTTGATTTGTTTCTGGATCTTTGCTTCCAGAAAAAAGGATACCATGAATATTTTGGTGTATAAGAAACTTTTCTGTGTTTTCCTCCCTGGGATCCTGCAAGGATATGGATATTTTGATCACTTTTTTAAAGGATAATTCTGAATTGCTTTCCAATGTGGTTATCATACTGACAGTATATATTTTAGTATATATACAATTTCCCTAATAACACGTAAAAACAATTTTTAACATTCTTTTTTTGTTTGTTTGTTTTGAGTTCCAAATTCTATCCCTCCCTTTCTCCCCCTCTCTCCTCCCTGAGACAGTAAGCAATCTGATATGGATTGTACATGTGCAATCACATCAAATATATTTCCATTTCACTGAGAGTATGTTAACGGGGATTGGAATTATTTTTAAACACTGATGCAGTAGATCCCAGAATGCACCAGAAGAATAAGAATTCGAGATTTATTATACGTGGGCGGGGGTGGGGGCAGGGGAGAGGGAGAAGGATCCTCCATTAAAGTCTTATTCTGATCTCACATTAGGGTTTAGGGATGTCCACACCAGAAAAGGAAAATGCTGTGGCAAATCCTACCAAAGTATAGAATGGATGTAGTGATGTAATGATATATTATTACAGGTCTGTTTAGGGCTGCTAGATGGCACCATAGCGTACAGAGTGAGGGGCCCGGAGTCCGGAAGAATCCTTTTCCTAAGTTCGAATCTGGCCTCAGACACTTATTACCTGTGTGACCTTGGGCAAGTCACTTCACCCTGTTTACCTCAGTTTCCTCATCTATAAAATGGAGATAATACTCACACCTACTTCTCAAGGTTGTTGTGAATAGCAAAGAAAGCAATCATTTGCAGAATGAGTTGTAAACCTTAAAAGTGCTATGGAAATGCTAGCTACTATTAGAAGATTATCTATTAAGTTTGAAAGAACATAGCTCTGGAGACCCAGAAGGGATCTTCAAGGCCAACTTGTGCAATTCCTCATTTTACAGATAAGGACATTGAAGGTGAAGTGACTTGTCCAAAGTCACGCAGGCAGAGAGTAGCAGAACCAGGATATGCACCCAGCTTGGCTGACGCCAAATCCTGATCACTTTCCAATGCCCTGTGCTGTGTAGGTGAAAGGGAGTACCCCCACTCTGACCAAGTTACAGATTATTGAAGTAAGAACAGTTATGTCTAGGGGATGTGGACCAGTTATCCGAGCCTCAAAATCGGGTTCTCATGAAATTTTTCAGTTACTAGAATATGCCTTTATATTTTAAATCTTGACCTTAGTGTTGTAGAAAGCCCTGGGTTTAAATCGTGTCTCTAGAACTGTTCCTGATGTGACTACAGACAAATTATTTTGCCTTTCTAGGCCTCAAGCTTCTCATCTGTAAAATGAAGGGGTTTTATTTAATTTTATTTTACTTATTTGTTTTATGTTTGTTTATAATTTTTTCTTCTGCTTCTCATGAAATTTTTTAGTTACCGAATATGCTTTTATATTTTAAATAATGACCATACCATTGTAGAAAGCCCAGCTTATAAATTGAGTTTCTTATCAATTGTACAGCTGTGCTTTGTCATGCTTGTTTAAATGGCTGAATGTTGTGGGGGGATGGCAGAGAGAAGAACAAAATATCATGCATTTGAACTCCAAAAGAAAGGACTTTTTGTGTGCGTCTCTGGGATTCATTTGTTTTCCTGGGGACAAGTAAACAGTTAACAGTGGTGCTCTCATCACCGCTTTGACTAGGAAGAGTTTGCCCTTGAGATCAAAGAAAGCTGTAAAAACAAAAAATAACGACCTGTTGGAATGCCAAGTTGTACCACCCTTCTGTGTTCATGTGATTAGGCCAGACCACAGCAGTAGCACGCTTTTCTGATATTTGGCAGGAGAGTTAGACAGCAAACACATTCAAATGTATTCACTCAGCTCTGATGAGAGATGAAACGTTATCTCCTTTTCTTTCTCTTACTGCTATTAATCTTCAAATAGTCAAGCTTCGTCTCACCCCTACCCCTTAGATGTCCTCTATCTCAAAGCTCACCAAGTATTTTCCATTTCCATATTTTAAAAGTTCTAAAAAATTCCATTTCACCTGTAAAGACTTTTTTTTCTTCTGCCTTGCAAATGGTAGGTGTGGGTCTAAATGGATTTAAATGCTGTGTAGGTGAAGTACCCACACTGACAGAATTACAGAGTATTCAAATAAGAACAATTATGTCTGGGATATGTTGACCACTTACCTGAGCCTAAAAATCAGGTTTTCATGAAATTTTTCAGTTACTGCAATATGCCTTTATATTTTAAATAGTGACCACAGTGTTGTAGAAAGCTTTGGGTCTAAATTCTGATTCTAGAACTATTCCTGGTGTGACTTTAGGCAAATTATTTTGCCTTTTTAGGCCTCAAGCTTCTCATCTGTAAAATGAGGAGATTGGAATAAGTGATATCTGGAGGTCCCTTCCAACTCTAAATCTCTTATCCTATGATTCCCCCACTAGATTGTAAGCTCCTTGAGGGCAGGGACTGTCTTTTGCCTCTTTTTATATCCCCAGCACTTGGCATAGGGCCTGGAACATAGTAGGTACTTAATAAATGTTTATTAACTAACTGACCAATATATATAAGGATATGTTTGTTATGTAGGGTTTTTGAAATTGCAAGTGCCAACCTTCCTCATGAATGTTAAAGAGTTGTTATTGCTTGCCACAGAAACTGAACATGCATAAGTTGCTGTATTGTAATCCATTAGATTGTAAGCTCCTGGAGGGCAGGAATCATATTTCTTTTTCTTATTTGCATGCCCAACTCTTAGCATAGTGCCTGACACATGATAATGATGTTGATGATGATAACTAACATTTATACAGCATTTACTATATATATATATATATATATGATAAGTATATATGTATATAACTAACATTTATACAGCATTTATTATATATATATAAATTATATATAAAATAGTCACTTAATAAATGTTTATTGAATTGAATTATTGAATATTGGTAAACTGAGGCCTTTTACTCTTTATCATTAGAATCCTTGTGAAAGTTTCCCCTCCTCAATGGAACGTGAGCTATCATTTCACATGGGGAATCCAAACAAGAAAAGAAACAAATGACTCCTCTTAAACTCCCTGCAAAGATTCATGCCCGTATCGGTTGGCTAGCATCCTATATACGTTAATTGTTTCTTTCTTCTTTTGCTTTCACCACTAACACCGCTTGATGTCTCTCCATCTTTCCCCAATAATAATTTCATAAATAGGCATCCGCCTGGGCTGAAATGGCCCCCCAGCATCAGGTATCACGGATAAAGGCTCGCCTCATGCTTCTTGTTAGCTAAACTTGAGTGAATCAGGAAACATTCCAATTTCACGTATTCATTATTCTTAACCAGTTACTGGCCTCAGAGATACCAAACATGGAACTGTAATCAGAAGTAACAAAAAACATCTTGCTCTCCACCAATCATCATCCTGGAACCCCTGAAAAGGAGGGCACCTCTTTATTATGTGTTAGAGATAGGACTTTTCCATGACAGTGATGGAAATATAGGAAGTCATCATACCCCAAGCTGCCATACCCCACACTGGAGTAAATGACACTCTATTGCTTTCATTTAGAAGCAGATTGGGAGGCCTTCTTGCAGCATCCCTCTCCCATCTCCAGCTGACTGGGAAAAAACCACCACCACAAACAAATAAACCTTGAATACTTCTCTCAAGGGCACTTAAGTCTTACTTGTGGGTTTTCTCTCTAGTGATGAATCAGAGTTGTTACACGATCGCTCATTTGGAGAGGCATTTGCCAATAAATGAAGGAGTTGAAACGAGTCGGGAAAAAAAAGATCAATTCAAACATCCTTTCTCATTTTTAAGCTCCTCAAATTCAGAGAACCCTCCTGCCAATGGTTACGGTGAGTGACCTGAGTTAGGAAAGATTTCATGGAGTCAGTGGAACTGAAACTGCACATCGAAGGGAGAGAAGGATTTGAATAGGCAGAGATGAGGGGGCATCCATTCTAGATACAATAATAATAACTAGCATTTTTATAGTGCTTTAAGATTTGCAAAGTGCTTTACAAATGCTATGTCATTTCTTCCTCATGACAACCCTGAAAGGGAGGTGGTATTATCCCCATTTTGCCAATGAGGAAACTGAGGCAGACAGCACAAAAGTTAAATTATTTACCCAGGGTCACACAGCTAGTAAGTGTCCCTGGTTGGACTCAGGACTTCCCTATTACAAGCAGGATACTCTACCCACTGCACCACCCAAAGGGTGGTACATATCTGGAAGAAGAAGGAAGTAGGACATAAAAGGAAGTACTGTGAAACAAGGCTAGAAAGGCAAATGGAAGCTAGAATCTAAATGACCTTGAATGCTTTTTGGTGTTTTCTTCAGTAGAAAGTGGGGAACCACAGAGGATTTTTCAAGTAAGCAATGACGTGATTAGATCTGTAAATAGAACGCAATCTCCCTGAGGAGAAGGGCTGTAACTAGCACAGTGCCTGGCTCAAGGTAGTTCCTTAATAAATACTTGTCAAGGAATGTAGCAATTACTTTAGGAGTGGAGTGAAGGATTCATTTTTGAATGGAGCAGCCTGGAGACCAGAAAGCCACTTAGGTGCCTATTACATAATCAAGGTGAGAAGTAATGAGGCTGTGAACAAAGAAGGTAGCAGTGCAAGGGAGAGAGACAAGCTATTGACTGCTTATGAGGGAAGATCCACAAGTCAAAGATGATTGCAGATTTGAGGCTGGGTGACTGTGACGGTCATCAGCAAAATTAGGAGTTTAGAGGAGGGGCAGTTCCCCAACTGATAAATGGTCAAAGGATATGAACAGGCAGTTTTCAGAGGAAGAAATTAAAGCCATCCATAGTCATATGAAAAAATGCTCTAAATCATTATTGATTAGAGAAATGCAAATCAAAATGACTCTGAGGTACCACATCACATCTATCAGATTGGCCAACATGATAAAACAGGAAAGTGATAAATGTTGGAGAAGATGTGGGAAAATTGGAACACTAGTGCATTGTTGGTGGAGTTGTGAACTGATCCAACCATTCTGGAGAGCAATTTGGAACTATGTCCAAAGGGCTATAAAACTGTGCATACCCTTTGACCCAGAAATAGCACTTCTAGGTCTGTATGCCAAAGAGATCATAAAAACATGAAAAGGACACACATGTACAAAAATATTGACAGCAGCTTTTTTTGTGGAGGCCAAGAATTGGAAGTTGAGGGGATGCCCATCAATTGGGGAATGGCTGAACAAGCTGTGATATATAAATGTAATGGAATACTATTGTGCTATAAGAAATGATGGGCAAGCAGACTCCAGAAAAACCTGGAAAGATTTATATGAACTGATACTGAGTCAAGTGAGCAGAACCAGGAGAACATTGTACACAGTAACAGCCACACTGTTCGATGACTGACTTTGATAGACTTAGCTCTTCTCAGCAATGTAAAGATCTAAGACAACTCCAAAAGACTCATGGTGGAAAAAGTTATCCACATCCAGAGAAAGAACCATGGAATCTGAATGTAGATGGAAGCATACTATTTGCTCTCCTTTTCTTTTGTTGTTTTATTTTGATTCTTCTTTCTTGTGTTTCCTCCCATTGGTTCTAATTCTTCTTTACCTCATAACTAATGTGGAAATATGCTTAATATGAACATATAAGTAGAACCTATATTAGATTGCATACCACCTTGGGGAAGAGGGGAAGGATAGGGAGGAGGAGAAAATTTGAAACACAAAATCTTATGGAAGTGAATATTGAAAACTAAAAATTAATAAATAGTTTAACAAAAAAAAGAGGAGGTGCAGGTGGGGGTGGGGGACAGATGAGGAGTTTAGTTTGAGACAAGTTGATTTTGAGATGCCTGTGGAACATCCAGGAGACAGCTGGAAATAAGGGAGTAGAGAGCACCCTCCTGTAATTCTAACAAGCATTTATTAAGCATAGTGCCTGGCACTGTGCTAAGCACTGGGGATACAAAGAAAGGTTAAAAATAAGTCCCTGCCTTCAAGAAGCTCACAATCTAACGAGGGAAGATAATGTGAAAACTATGTACAAACAACACAATTATAGAGTAAATTTGCAATGATCTCAAAGGAAGACATTAGCATTAAGGGTGACTGGGAGAGGAGTGTTAGCTGAGAATTTCAGTAAGCTAGGGAAGCCCAGGGAAGCCAGGAGGTGAAGATAAGGAGGGGAGAGAAATCCGGGTATGGAGGATAGCCAGTGAAAATGCAATGGAGTGGTGAAATGGAGTGTCTTGTGCAAGAAACAAGGAGGGCATTATCACTGCAGAGGGAGACCCTCTAACCAAGAGAAAAACTACATGCATGTGAGTTGGGTATGATTTTTTTCCCCCACCCCCAGAACCTCCAGAAACTCTCTTCCCTAAAGGAATAGGTAGGACCCGGGACTTTTCTCTGCCATTTATTTGTTGTGCAAATCACTTAACCTTTCTAAGCCTCTTTCTTCATCCATAAAATGGGAATATTCATAACTGGTCTACCCTCCTCACCTGATTTGAAAATCAAATCAGGTAAAACATCTGAAAGGGGGAAAACCATAAACAATATATAAATGTAAGCTATTGTAACAAGAGTAATCAGGGAATTCCCCTGGATCAGCTAGACTCAGGCACCTGTCAAGGGGCTAATGGTGTATATAGTTTGGCTCTGTGAGGAGGAAACATACTATGACCCTCTACCAAAGGGACATGCATGACTCCCTGATTGGTATTTGTGTATGCCCATAACTAGGGGCTATGTCAAAGAGTACTAGCAATTGAAACAGCAGTAGCCATCAACTCTATGGGCCATAAATAATGACAAGAGATGACTTATAGCCTCTTTTTGAGATAGTGTCCTTGTTGGGACACAACACCATCTCTGTCTTCCAACAAGGTGAGGAAGAGATTTCTCTACCTTGGCTTACCTTCCAATCCAGTATGAAGACATGGCAATCAGAACATGGCAATTAGGGTGCTTAGTTACGTGAAGCTATCAGGTTCACTAAATCTGCAAGTCCCTGACTGCTTCTTCTGCCGTGTGTTTCTTTCTCTGAGCTCAAGTGATCAAATATCAATCCTGATATAAATATTTCTAGTCTTGATCTTGAGAGGTCAGGAATTCCTTAAGATAGGGTCTGGTTGTAAGGGGGGGAAAAACATTTCTCAAAGGAGATGACCATTAACTACTAGGAAGGTCCTGCAACTGAACACATGAAGAGAACCCAAGCTATGTCCTGATTGGCCAGTTACTACCTTGTGAGTAGCTTAGATAGTACAGATCCAAGATCAATGTCAAATTTCTATAGAGAGGTCCTACAAAGTTGCTATTCCTGGAGACTATGTTAGGTAATGAGTTATTCGTTTCATGTTTTAAGTATTTGTCAATAGCTGCTTAGGAGTCTTTTGTATTTAAAATTTTTATTTTGTGGTTGAAGAAATAAGTATCTGTCCTATATCTAATATATCCTTTGAACACTGAATACCTTTTCTAGAAGGAAGCCTGCTAATCTTTTTTGGTGAGAGCCTAGACATGAATCTTGCCTAAGTTTTGTTTTATAGATTTCCCCCAGAGTTCTGTTTCAGGTTGGGGGCATAAGGATTTAGATAGAATGAGAAAAGTTTGACTTCCACACTTTGGGGTCAGACACCCCTAAGACTCACTCCATGAGTGAGTGCCCAGAGTCAGAACCGTTTCATGGAAAGGGCATTTGCCTGGACTGCCAAGGCAGGTGAGGTTTGGTCTGTATGAAAACAGAGGCAACATTGAAAAGAGACTAGTCAGCATGTCTTCTTGCTCACTGCGGCCGGCTTAGTGGGTGGCTCTTACTGGATCAGTTACCAATGTTCTTTGGCACAGTCTTGTCATGGAGATGTGCAAGGACCTCCCCACCAGGAGGATATTCTGGTGATGAATATCTTCCAGGAAGGGGCCAGAGCATGACTACCTCTTCACAGAGCAAGCATGTGATCAGTGAAAGGTGCTCCAGGCCTTAAGATCAGGGGGTGTCTCTGCATTACGTTGGAAGAATTTCGGTGATCTCTGATAACCAAGAGGTTTGATTTTCCAACCCGATTAAGCATACATGAACACTGAATTTGAGTTTCCTGTGTATGAGATTTTTCCCACAGTTCCCCAACCAGGAGAATTTAAAATTAATTATGGAAAGTGTTCCTAGATACCTATCGGAAAGACCAATTGATTGAAATAATTCTAACATATATTATCTAACACAGGCAGTGACTTGTATAAATGCTGACTACTGAAAAACAGCTGCAGGGAGTGGAGTGTGTTAGAGGGTGGTGGATCTCACAGCTGATAAATGGGAAAAACTTGTTTGACATAGTAATGATTAAAGGCATTATTCTTGATTCCACTTACAAGGTATTCAGTACATAAAAAACTGCCTGAAGGGCTTAGTAAGGGACAAGTTACATTTTATTCAAAGAAGAAGAATTGTGAAATCTTTAGTATTTCAGCTCAATGAGCTCAGCAGCCAGGGTGACCATTTTGATATTGACTGATTATTGTCCATTTGGTTGGAGGTATTTTGCATCTCTTTTCAGAAGAAATGAGTACAAGGGACTTAAATCTCGTGTCTGCCTGATTTTGATTTCCCATTCGAAAAATAGAATTAAGAGAGGTTCAAGGGCTGTAAGACAGGAAAGAATCTCATGTCTGTATGTGGCTTTAATGAAAGTATTCCCACAGCAGAGAAATAAGATATAATACCACTGTAAAGTAGATGTGTCACTCTGGCAGTATAAAGACAGGTGAATTTCTGGCAGGGACGGGAAGAAGGGGGAGGCAGAAGAGAAGAGGAGAAGGGGGGAGGGAGGGAAAGAGGGGAGGAAAGGAAAGAAGAGGAGGGGAGAGAGAGAGAGAGAGGGAGAGGGGGGGAGAGAGAAAGAGAGATGGCATATAATTCATCCTCATCCTTAAGACTTATTAATGAAAAGTGAACCCTATGAAGAGCTTCAGGCAAGGTAAGAGTGGAGAAACTGACAGCTGTATTTGCTAACTGGCACCAAGACTGGCTTTGTTATTGCCACAGAGGGTCAGCTAGTGGGGAGTTTTTCCCAGCACCAAGCTCAGGCTTCATCAGACCTTTTAAGGGAGGCTGTGTCATTATTACACCCAGGGTCATAATTATACACGAATACCCCCTATGTATTATATATGAGAGCTCTAATACACATAGCACCTCTACATCTATCTATATATCTATTCTATATCTTAGGGACTAATCTGGGGTTTGATTCCAGATGAGGGGTTGATGGAATCAACCTTAAGGGATTAGTTCCTTTTTGGATGTTCTATACCTGTTTTTGTTTCATCTAAGTTGTTGGGGGTTTTTTAAACTAGATGGCTTATCCTCTCATCAGGTGAATTCCGACCTCCACTTGGTGTGCCCATGATTTTGCAGGAATCCAGTGGAGAAGTTTGGGGTGATCCTGATGTGTTGTAAGGACCCTTGGTGAGAATTTGGTCTGTACCTCCATCTGGATTGCCCTATGCACCTCCAACTGGATTGCCCTATGCACTGCAAGAATCCATTTAAGAAAGGTGTGAGATGCCCCAGGTGTTGGATAGATCCATGGAAAATTTTCAACGAGGGCGGTTTTTTGGGGGTTTTTTGGTTTTTTGGTTTTTTGCTTTTAGGCAATTGGCATTAACTGACTTGCCCAGGGTCACACAGCTAGTAAGCATCAAGTCTGAGGCTGGATTTGAACTCAGGTCCTCCTGACTTCAGGGCCGGTGCTCTACCCACTGTGCCACCTAACTGCCCCTCAACTAAGGCATTTTAAATGAAGGTGTATATTCCAGTCAACCCCAGGTCCCCAATCCTTGGGAGAGCTCACTTGGGACTAGAATTTCCCTCGGAGAACAAAAGTTAATTTTCCTTTCCTTTTCTTTATTTCCTTTCCTTCCCCGCCCCCCATTATTTATTTTAAGCCCTTGGCTAATCAAAGCTCCAGCTCTTTAACTGCAGTTAAATCATAATTTAACTGGAGTTAGAGCAAGGCACATGGTAGGTCCTTAATTTTTTTTTTTGACTGCCTGGTCGTTTCTATTTTAATGTTTGTTCTTTCCTAATTTATTTGGGTTGTTACAGGACCTTAAAGGTACTAGGCAGTGTTAATTTTGTATAATATTTGCTGAAGTTGCTCCTCAGTACTTTTTCGTACCTCCAGCACTTAGTATAGTGCATGGCACATAGTAAGGGTTCAATAAATGTTTGTTGACTGCCTTCCTCATTGCACAACTTTATATTTGAGATTATTGTCATCTCTAATCCTACCAGCTATAGTAGGTATGTACCTTCATAAAGACTATTAATTTGGGGCTTTCCTAAGAACTGCTGAATGAACTTCTTAACACTCTTCACATTCAGGAAGCCTTTAAGAACTATGTCACCTGGGGCAGCTAGGTGGCTCAGTGGATAGAGTTCTGGCCTTGGAGTCAGAAGGACCTGAGTTCAAATCCAGTTTCAGACACATGACACTTACTAGCTGTGTGACCCTGGGTAAGTCACTTAACCCCAATTGCCTCACCAAAAAGCAAAAAAAAAATAAAAAAAAGAACTACATCACCTCAACTTTGTTGAGACAAGGAACCAGAGGAGACAATGCTTGAAACTCCCCAGAGAACTATCCGGAATTGGTTATATGGACAAATGCACACAAAACAACCCAGCTGATTTGCAAGTATTTATAGGTGAGAGGAGAGTTTAGTATGGAACATCCCATGAAACATGTGGGAGAATGAGCCCGTGCCCCTTCCAGAGGGCCACGTGTGCTTGGCCCCTTGCTAAATATGTTTGGTTAGTATCTCCTGGTTGGCCCCTTGTCCCATGGAGCGCATGAGGTGGGCAGAAGCTAGACCAAAGATAATTTGAGACCAAGGAAGAAAGAACTCCCCACTCAGGAGGCTTTAAATGGAAAGGATGTCTTGTCTTCTTCTTTTTGGCATTCTCTACCTCTCAATCTCTAGCAGTGGCTACGGTGACTATATAGACATGGCAGCAAGAACATGTGCTTGTCTAGGTAACCTGGAGACTGGACTTCAAGTGCCTGGCTGCCTCTTCTGCTTTGTATTTCTTTGTTTAAGCACAGTGACCAAACATCAATACTGAGATGGGTGACTCTAGCTTTGATGCCTACTTGGGAACTTGAGATTTGGTCAATTTCAGAGCCAAGGGAAGGTGATTTCTGTAGCACAGTGTTTCTCAGAGGAGAAGGTGCTCTACTACCAAAAAGATTCTGCAGCTGAATGGGTTCCATAAATTCCCAAAGTGGGCTATACCACACTGGGGGGGGTGGGGTGCTGGAACGATCCGGGGGGTGGTGGTGGTATTTTTTTTAAATGATGCAAATTTTAAAAAAACATTGAAGGGTTAAAGAAAGTACATTTCCAGGGGGGCACTGAGTAATTTTTTTAAAAAGGAGGTGGTAGGCCAAATAAATTTGGGAACATCTGAAGCCCAAACCATGCTTTTGCTTGTCTGGAGAATGGGACTTTGTGGTTTGCTGAGGCAATGCAGAGCTATGTGAATGGGAAATATCTATTTAGCAGTCCCCTGAAGCCCCCATCAGTCTTTACATCCTGTGAGAATATAATAGAGGTGATAGATAGCCATTTAATATTTTAATTATTTGTTATCGAGCAAGTATTTGTATATTTTTTTTTGTTTGTTTTAAAGCATTTCTTTTATGGCAAAGGAAATAAAATAGCTGTCCTATACCTGATATCAACTACTTTGTACACTGAGAACCTTCTCTACAAGGGACTCTGTTAATCCCTTTCCTGAAGATACTAGACATGAGCCAAACCTAGGCCTTCTTTAAGAGATTTTCCTGGGAATTCTCCTCAGAGGTGAAAGTAATGAGCCAGAGAATATGAAAGAAAAACCTGATTCTCCTCTCTTTGGGGCCAAGCTCCCACCAGGACTGAATCCTGTCTACCTTTACAGAAATGGGTCCATGCCGTTGGCCTATGGGTGAGTTTAGTTTGAAAAACAAACATTATACCAAGATAAATGGAAACAAAGCGTTTCAGAATTGCAAGTAATGCACAGAACGTTCCTAGTATCTGCCAGGCTTTTGCAGTTTATTGAACACAAATGATGTTTTCCTGAGTTCTTTGTAAATCAAATCATATTTTAAATGTCCTACAGGAGCCTGTGATTGCAAATCCTTTTATAAGATGAACAATTTTTCTTGGCTTTGAAATAATCCTAGGTTTTCATATACCAAGGCTGCTTAAAGAGATGTGTGTCTATATCAGTATACCCAGTTTGAGATGCCACCACTAAAGCATGACAAATGTCAGGGTCTTAAAGGAAAACCCCCAGAACTATTCACTGCAAATTTCACTGATCACTGAGTGATTCTCTGCTTTAAATGTGCATGAGCCTGGTTGTAATGGAGCACTTAGGAGAATAGAGGCAGAGTCTTCTCCCCTCTGTGGTTCTTCAGGGAGTATTCCAGAACTTTTCAGGACAAAAAGGAAGAAAAGGGGTCAAAAGGCACCAATGCAAAGCAGTGTTACTGTTGTAAAGACACAGTACCTTGTCCTGGATGAGGCAGGGTTGTTTTTTCCCCATCTCTTCTAGTGTAAAATATGGTTTATGTTTCATTGGAGATGTTGGTGTTCTAGTTCACTGAAACCCTTTCATCTGTTGAGACAAAAAGCTAATAGCTCATCATTGAAAAGTTTATAGCTTCATTCCGTTCTTGAAGCCTTGTAACTAAACTAAACTCAAATAGTTATAGGCTTCACCATAATGAATGTTTGGGAATGAAGAGGAAAAGGGACAGTGAGAGGGAGAGAAAATAAGGTGGGAGGAGGTGGAGGAAGAGAGGAAGGAGAAAAATAAGGATGCTGGGAAGAAACAAAGAAAAGTCAAACCAGTAGACTCCAATTTCTTGTAGGTGTCTCTTTCTTTTGTCATCTTTTTGTCTAGACTTGTTTGTCTTATTTAGATGATAATCACTCAGGGTAAGAACGGTGGCACTTTCCTTCCAGTTTAGTTCCTGACACAAAGTTGGTATTCCCAAGGGAAGTTTATAAGTAGTAGAAATAATCATATACCAGTCAAGTGACCTGACACATGATATTTTTCTTTTTATTATTATGAACTTGACAATGAGCAAGTGTGAATGTTTAACCATCCCAAGAAGAGCAGAAGAAAAGGACTGCATAAAACCATGAAACTCTACTATAAATTTATGAGTAGAAGGGGTTGTCTCTTGTGTGGCTTGCAGGAGAAGCAAGAATAAACATGTCTAGTGTCTCCTTCCCTTCCCCCACCCCCCACCAACTTTCTCTGAGGAAGACTAATAATTCCTGCCAGGAGGGGAAATAGAAGGTTGGGGTTGGAGTTCAGCTGCTCTGCTCCCCTCAGAAAGAGGACAAGTCAGGCTAGAATTATATTCACCTGCCCCCTTTAATATCGTTAGTCTAAGGCAGGAGTGGGGAACCTGTGACCTCAAGGCCACAGATCCCTAGTCTAAGGGATGTAGCTTTAAGGTTCAGTCTAAACTCTTGACTGTTATTCGTAATGGAGAAAGGGAGATCTCAAGTTTATGTCCAAGGCTGGATTCCCTTCCCACCAAATAACAGTTCCATGGTGAAAACATATATAGTCAGTAGCAAAGAAATCAATTTATCCAAGTCAATGGCGAAACAGAAATCAGAAGAAGTATATATATATATATATATATATATATGAGTGTATTTATCAGACAATAATGATTGAAGGCACACTCCTATTAGGAGTCAGGTGATTCAGCTCAACCAAGACAGAGTCCCAGATCTCATTTGAGTGGAAATTCCTTGAAGTCTCTAGTGTAGCAACCTAGGAATAGGGACGTGATAGAGACTGCCAGCTCCTCTCATGATGGTTTCTTTCCAGTCTTTTTCTCCCTTAAGCAACCTGAAGATAGGGTGTCGTTACACATGTCTTCTCTCTTGAGGCTGGAAGCCAGAAGGACCAGAAGACTAATAAGAGTAAAGAAACTAGAGAGATCTCTCCTCTCTCCCCTCATGTGGGCACAGGACACTGATCTCCACCATTAATGACAGAGTCCCACGCCAATGAGGTTTGAACTTTAGGTTACATATGGATTTTTTAAAAGTTTATTTTAAGCTTAATACATCCCAACACTATCCTGATTGTGTTTCCACAGTACGTTAATATATACGTGTGTGTGTGTGTGTGTGTGTGTGTATGTGTGTATGAAAAGAGAGGAAAGAGGGGGGAGAGGGGGGATTCTCCTCCTTAATCTTCATCCCATTTATGTACTTATCTTTCCAGCTACCCATATAATGAATCTGCCTTTGGTTTTCTTTGTATTCCCAGCACTTAGCAGTGCTTGGTACTTCATTGTGGTTGTGGTTTGTCCTTCAATCTCAAAGGGGCCCATGACATCAGGAAGATGTCTCCATGACTTGCAAGTGAATTGGATTTAAGTGAGGAAGGGCTATGCAAAGTCACCAGCCTCACTTCCTCCTCAGAGCCATCAGGGTCCAGTGGCCAGATATAGATCAAGACGACTAGAGATGGCCCAGAGGCACCCTGTAAGAGGCTTAATGAATGCTTGTTGAATTGAATTAAAATGAATCTAATTGAATTTAGTTGAATCTGCATAGGATAGCAATATTTCTCTGCTCTTTTCCTATACATACTTAATCTTATTTTGTTGTCTTTATGGTTCATATGCTTATACATATAAGTTATAGAATGGATGGAATCCTAAAGGAGAAATCTCAAGGTCTTTGTTGCAATTTTAATTCTATTAAATGACTTATCTTTCAAGGCATTTAACATGAGTCTGGGTTTCCTCCTTTGTAAAATGGGATAATGATACCTGTCCTGCCTGTCTCACAGGATGGTTGTGACGTTCAAATGAGATAATGTGTTTTGTAAATGTCATTTTCATCATCATCATCATAATTCCCATGTGTTTTAGACATAGAAAGGCCTAGGCCGCAGAGAATAGATGTCTGATACGTGGAGTTATCTTTGTCTGGAACAGAGCACAAGCCCACACAATTAGGCATATTATAAATGCTTTGATGATGGTGATGATGATATTCAAAGCCCAGTGTTCTAAGCTTTGGAATATTCTATCTGCAGGCAAAATTTTAAAAGTTATAGGGTCTAGGAAGAGAGTTAGATGTCCTGTTACTTCACTTCAGTAATATCATAGCTGCAAAGTCAACTTCAACCTCATTTCACCCTCACTCACTTCCCACAAAGCTTCTGAATAACAAAATTGTGGTTACTCCAGTTAATAAACAAGAGCCCCAACTACTTGAATAAATGACATAATCTCAAACGTAAGGCACGCCTAATCTTAGATAATCCCTCTAAATTATCTCACATTAGTCTTTCATTATAACTTAATTGCAATCACACAAAGATGGCATTTGCCTTCACACACAGCTAGCTCTTTGAAAGAATCATCATTCTGACTTTTCCCAGGCAACTGTTTTTCTAAAGCCCATGGGATTCTCCTTTCTCATTGGCTGTTTCTCCCCACGCTACCTGTAGCGGGAAAAAAAAGTAGCAGATCACAAACAAAATGTGCTACTTTGGAGAATAAACACTTTTTATAAATTCTCAAGGCTCCATAGAGATGGTCAAAATATTGGTAATCCCTAATTATTGCTTAGGCTCCATACAGCTCCATTACCATGAATAACTAACAGAATCCTTCATAATAATATTAACTGACGTTCATGTGACGTTGTGATTCAGAATCTCAGGCTGCCTAGATGAAAACTTCTATCTACTCCAGCTCTCTAATTCTCATCTACCTCAGCCCTAGCCTTCAAGAAGTGCTATCCAGCCTCCCCCTCTCCACTATGCCCTTTAGAACTCCTATTCTTTCCTCAACAAACTTACTTTCAAACTCAACCTCTTCCTGTCTCCCTTGTGACATCTTTATGCACTCATGGAAACCTGATTTATCCCTGAGGACACTAAATCTCTGGCCATCCTCTCCAATACTGGGTGTACCTTCTCTCATGGCCTATCTCACCCCCAAATCCCCAGAAACACTGGGTCAGGAGGGTTAGCCTTGCTTTCTTACTTCCACTTCCAGTCTCCCACTGTCACCAACATTAGCCTTTCCTTCGAGTTCAAATCAAGTCAAGTCAACAAGCATTCATTAAGCACCCCATAAGTGCCAAGGCACTATGCCAAGGTTCGCTTGATCCAGCCACATTGCCATTTCCAGATCCTGATGACAGTTAATCTAGTGGTCCACAGATCATTCTTTCCTTTCTCAAGCAGTTCAGGCAGTTTAGCGCCTTACTCACAGATGTCTCTCCACTCCAATACCAGCCCTTATGCTTGTATAGCCAGTATACTTTGGCCCACTAGCCCAGAGCCAAGCTGCTATATATATTTCCCCTCAGGGTTCTCTAGGGTTACCCCTGAGGAGTTTTTGTTGTTGTTGTTGTTGTTGTTTTGGGTTTATTTAATTTAACATTAATCTATATTAAAGCTATTTCTAGCTTGGCTAGAGAGATATCCAACCTGCATAGTCCCCCATCCCCTCCAACATGACTCTCTGCGCCAAGATTTCAGATAACAGTTATGAGGATCCTGAACAATAAAAAGATATGTTACAAAAAATACAGTTGGAGTTAACATTCTAGAATTGTTGGGTAATTTAGTCTCTATCCCATTACTCCTGGACCTCTTCCCTCGAGGAATCATTGGGGTTCCTTCTAGAGACCTATATCCAGAATCTAAATAAGAGGCAGTGAGAGTCTACTTTTCAATGAAAGAGAGCATTTCCCTTGGGTGGGTACTAGCACCAATGCTTCAGTGGTGGGAAAGGTAATTATCTTATCTAGACAAGTCAAGTGTTTTTGTTTTGATTTGTTCTTTTAATCACCATTAAACCATTTCCCTAAGAAAAGGCTTAGCTGTTGTTCTTCTCACTTGGCCAAAGAGTAAACTCTGGAAAAGGTTTTAGGTTGGAGAAATATTAATTCTCAATATTGCTAAAGAAACTAAAAAAAAAGGTTGTGTGTGTGTATGTGTGTGTTTAGTTTTCAACACTCACTTTTATAACATTTTGAGTTTCAAATTCTTCCCTCTCCTTCTCCTCCCCCTTCCCCATGACAGCATGCAATCTGATATAGGTTATACATGTACAATCATATCAAACATATTTTCATATTAGTCATGTTGTGAAAGAAGAATCAGAACAAAAGAGAAAAACCACAAGAAAGAAAAAAAAAGGAACAAAAATAATATTCTGTGATCTGCATTCAGACTCCATAGTTCTTCCTCTGGAACTGGATAGCATTTTCATCATGAGTCTTTTGGAGTTGTCTTAGATCCTTGCATTGCTGAGAAGAGCTAAGTCTATCAAAGTTGATCACTGAACAAGGTTACTGTGTCCAACGTTCTCCTGGTTCTCCTCACTTCCCTCAGCTTCAGTTCATTAAAGTCTTTTTTCTGAAGTCGGCCTGCTCATCATTTCTTATGGAACAATAGTATTGTTATATTCATATGCCACAACTTGTTCAGCCATTCTTCA
Source organism: Phascolarctos cinereus (assembly GCF_003287225.1). Lineage (NCBI taxonomy): Eukaryota > Metazoa > Chordata > Mammalia > Diprotodontia > Phascolarctidae > Phascolarctos > Phascolarctos cinereus. Next base: position 234,284,395 of record NW_027555514.1, on the reverse strand, counting down.
ATTGATGGGTGTCCCCTCAATTTCCAATTCTTGGCCACCACAATAAGAGCTGCTATAAATGCTGTGGATACTTTTCCCTTTTTTATAATCTCTTTGGCATATAGACCTAGTAGTGGTATTGTTGGATCAAAGGGTATGAATAGTTTTATAGCCCTTTCGGTATAGTTCCAAATAGTTGGATCAGTTCACAACTCCAGCAACACTGTTCCAATTTTTCCACATCTCCAACATTTATCATTTTCCTTTTTTGTCATATTAGTCAATCTGATAGGTGTGAGGTGGTACCCCTGAGTTATTTAAACTTGTGTTTCTCTAATTAATAGTGACTTAGAGCATTTTTTTTTCGCTTGACTATAGACAGTAAAAAGGAAGTTTTCAATATGCTTCCACACATCCCAATTCCATTTAACCATTTAACATCATTTGTATTTTATAAAGCTAATATCTATTCAAAGACTCAGAAAAAAAAAAAGAAAGCACACTTTCCTTTATTTGACCTTGGTCTCTGGGGGGAGAGAAGACTCAGACTTAGCACTGTTTCTACATAGCATTAGTCCCGCCAAATTTACTGTCAAATTCAGCATTAATGCCAGATGAATTCTCAACCCAACTACTTCAGTTCACTTTTCAGTCTTTAAGGCACTGATGTATGACTGGCTACAAAGCCTATTGTGAATTCTCAGATTCAGCCTTCTGGAAGCTCCATCTCTTGACCTTGTGAAACTCACACCTAAACTGAAAAAAAAAAGCAAATAAAATAGGCAAAGCTTTGGCAAATATGACTCCGTCTTTATCTTATCTTTTTTAAATGTCTATTTTTTGTATTTTGTAATGTATATAATTATTAGTATAGTGCATATAATTTATAAATAGGAAAATATACATATATTGGTGGTATGTGCCCCCAAATTTTTGACTGATAAGGAGATGAGATCAAAAAAGTTTGGAGATCAATGCTTTATAGGTAAAGAGAGAAAGAGAAGTCCCTCTGGTCCCAGCTATGGCTCGATGTGTGTTATTACATGTGTATTTTGTAGTTATTTTTGCTGACTTCCTTTTCTGTCATACCTCCCTGGGTTTTGTTGCTGCTTTATAGAAAAGCTATTGACTTTTTTGTGGATTTGTTTTGCATCTGTTAATTCACTGAAGCTATTGTCTTGATTTGTTTCTTTGCTGATTTCACAAGATTTTGTAAATAAACCATCACATCTTCAGCAAATACGGATAGTTCTGTCTCTTCTTTGTCCTTGTGTATGCTTTTATTTTCTTTCTCTTATCTTATTCTTGTTGTTAGTGTAAGATACTCCTTTTCCTACCCCTTATCAGTGAATGAAATGTTCATAAAGAAAGGGGAATTATCTTGTATCTGCATTTCTAGAAATATATTAAATAACACCAGAGAAAGGAGGCTGTCTTTTCTCTGTAACTTATAACCAGTTACTTTTATAAGTTTAAACACAGTATATTTGGACACGGATTTTTAAATAGCCAGTCCATTTATAATTTCAGGAAATTGAACCAAATTCGTTTTGACAACACTACCTTATACACAGCTCATTTACAGTTAGGGCTTAGCGGTAAAAGTCATGTTGTCTCTAGACTTTTACTGTTTAAAACTTTGACCATAGACAGGAAGTCAGAGGCTCTGGGTTCAAGTCCTAACTTTGTTAATACCTTAACAGGGGATCATGATCAAACTATTCCCATTCTCTAGACCTCAGTTTCTTCATCTGAAAAATTAGTGGGGTTACAATTAATTACTTTTAAGTTCTTCACCTCCGTAACTCTTTATGCTTTTTAATTCAGTTTAGTATTGTTTTCTTACTCAGTTTTTGGGATGAAAGACGCAAGATCAGGAAGGGTGGTTATTCTTTGAATCTTCAGAATAGTCAAGCTGATTTTTGGGAACAGTAATATCCCTCTCCTACTTTCTGTCCCTCTCTCTTTCCTACTTTGCCTTCCCAATTCCTTTCTCTTTTCTCCCCCCTGCCTTCCTCTCTTCTTCCCCAGCTTCCCTCTTACTGACTCCTTTTTTACTTCTTCTATTCATTCTCCCTCTTTTCCTCTCACTCTTCACTCTATCTATATCTTCCCTCAACTTACCCTCAATACAGCTTTTTTGCCTACTGACTTTTCTTAGCTTTAGAAGGTAGATCTGGCAGCAAGGGGAAGAAGAATGGTTTCCCTCATCCATTTGATCATGTTGTTCCCCTGTAGAGAAAGCAGAGGCATCTACAGGCGTCTATACTTGAGAATGGAGAACCTTTTAAAATGCCTAAGAAGACGGGTTTTAGAAAGTGATTGGAGTCTGATTGTTAAGCCTCTCACACAAGGAGGAAAGTTATGTTAATACAGAGTTAAAGTGATTTTAATTAACTAAGGAGTACCTGGAGATAAATTATTAAAATTAACTTGGAGGAAAAATCCAGTTGTAACCCCAGAAATAACTATAATTGCTAATAAGCTTAGTTACAATATAGGATGAAGGGGATCATGCGAAGAATAAAGAATGAAATCACCTGCCAAGAAGGTTTGTTAAGACTGATGGTGATGGGACAATGTGCCAATTTCATTTAATATTTTGTTCAATAAAAGGGAGATATACACTTTAAGTTTGTAGCTCAAGTGAATGGTCAATTACAGAGACTTATAGTGAAAGGAGAAATAAAATCTGAAGAGGTAGATACAATTACACTGAAAGAGGTATGCTGGGGTATGGCATGAAATAATGTAAGAATGGTAAGAAAAATTAAGGTAATAGATACAAAATAATTAGTAAAACTTGTTACAGGAAAAAAAATTATAATCATATACAAACCAAGGAGGTTGAAGATCAGTTTTTTACCAAATCCACAAGGAGAATTGCTAAGAAATGTGTTATTAAAAGTAAAACAGATATTACATCTAAAAATCCTAAAATGTTCATTAGAACTGAGGATGCTAACTCAGATGAGGATGACACAATTGAATCGATGAAGAGATAGATTAAAGAGCAAGTATGTTTTACCCAAGGACTCTAGCTGTAGAGAATCCTGAGGAACAAAGGGCACTTATAGGAAAATATCATAGGAAGCTCAGAATTGGGATTAAAGAGTATTAACAAATAGCCATCTACTAGCTCACAAACTCAGGATAAAAATGTCTAAAATGTCAAGCCAGTAACTGACTAGATAGAATTATTATGTCAGGAAAGATATGCAGCTATAAACATGTAGCTAAAGACAAGTCTTTAGTGTAATATGTTTTGTATGATATTACATTATATTTTGTCTTCTTATTTGCAATGTCATTCATTGTTTTATAAACCTAATGATATGTTTACCTGCTTGTAATATTTTAAATGTACTATTGTTATATGTACATGTGATATGTTGATACATACAATCTGTACAGTTGGTTGCTCTATACATACTGAAACTATATAACATGTTAAAGGTCATTGCTTTACACTTCAACAGATGTTACATTTTATCCCAATTGATTTGTGAGGACAACTCATTTTTCACTGAAAGGACAATGGTGAGGTGACCTTTGGCAATTCATTGGTGTGGGGTATGTCTGCTTCTGAGAAAGATCGTTGGTGAGTTAGTTCTGCCTTGACATAACATTGTCTTAGGCATAAGCCTACCTCCAAGTTCTAAAAGAAATAGTCATTGAGTCAAGTATGACTCAGATTTTTGAAACAGCAGTTGCTCGTTTGTGTATGACAACTGTAAAACATTAAAGAAAGTGTAGAACACAGATTGCTTCAGTGATTCACATACGAAGAAGTGAAGAATTGGAGAATGAGGGGCAGCTAGGTGGCACAGTGGATAGAGCACCGGCCCTGAATTCGGAAGGACCTGAGTTCAAATCCTGCCTTAGATACATAAGACTTACTAGCTGTGTGACCCTGGGCAAGTCACTTAACCCCATTGCCTAGCCAAAAAAACAAAAACAACAAAAAAAAGAATTGGAGAACTAGGTTAATTAAGCTGGTGAAATATGTTTATTAGAACTTTCTTATGACTATGGGACAAAATGTAATACAGCTGTTTAGAGAGAGAAATGAAAATTTGATTACTAATCATAGGCTAAGATGGAGTGATTTTTAGAGAGGAACTAGCTCCTGAACTGACAAAATTATTAGAGGTAAAAGGACAGATTTCAGAGGGACTGTAATTCTTTCTCCACACCATCACTTGTTTCCAGGTACATTGGCTGGTCAATGAAGGGCTGGGATGTTCCTAAAGAGAATACACTTTGATCTTTATTACAATTTGCTGCTGAGAAGAAAGATAAGTTTTCTTTTAAGATTACTTATTGAGAAGAAAAAGAGAAGAGAAAGCAGAGGAGACATGGCCACTTATTATTGCTGAGGTAGAGCAGGAGAAAAGAAGACATGATACTTCTACATTGCTACCTGTCATAGCTGGGAAAGGGAGAAGTTGAATATTGCAGTGGAACAGCTAAAAAAGCGTAACATTACTTCAGCCAAAGGCATCAACTAAGACTGAAGTTGGAAGTGATGGATACTGTAGTTGCCATTGAGCAGTAGATATACCCAAACAGAGAAACAGATCAGAAGCAGAGGATCAAAGGATCAGCCCAGTGGATAGACAAGTCTGGCCGAAACATACAAAATAAGGTACTAATTAAGCACGACAAGTACCACCTCAGCTTAGCAGTGGTAATATTTGTTAAATACAAACATTACATTCATCAAGAAACTTTTATGGACAATTCCTGAGACAGAAAAAAGATACTAAAGTCTACAATTTCAGACTTGTGAGATGCCCTGGCCAGTTGTATTTCCTATATGTATGCCTTAGTACCCTGAGATTTGTAAGTATTCATCCACTCTCCCCACAAATACCATGTGCATTAATAGGAGAGTATGATTACAGTTTATGGGTGGAATGTTAAGTAAGTATTATGTGTTTGATTTGCATTTTTAGTAAATGTCTTGGTTTAGAATTCTGGCTTAGCAGTCATATCAAAAGAATTCTCTTCTTCACATGGTAAATAGACCAGAAATAATATCTGCACATGATTTGAAATCTGCAATCCCAAATCCAAAATATGAAAAATTAAGGGTTTGCATCAGGTAGACCCTACTGTGCAAGTTCCATTGGCTAGGAGGAGAAAAGGGAGATGGAGAAGCTAGGGTCCTGTTACACTTCAAAACTAAGTTTAAGGATCACATTCTTAATGAAGCCTTTCTGGATCCCACTACTAGTGCCCTCTTATGTTTGTTTTGGACATATTATGTACACACATACACATACACACACATACACATACATATATAATTAATATAATATATAATGTTAATATATACATTGTATTATATTATATACATAATATAATATATAATCTTATGCTATATGTATATACAATATATAGTTATATAGATTGCTGCCCACAAAAGGGTGAAATCTCCTTGAATACAGGCATTATTTTGGTTTTTGTCATTGTATCCCAAGTGCCTACCACAATGTCTGGAACATGGTAGGTTCTTAACAAATGCTTACTGATTAGTTTACTGATTGATGGATTCTGTATCAGAACTTCAATAATAAGTTTCTTAGTTGAATGTGCTGGCCACTCTAATTTCCCTTTGGTTCTCTTATTTCAAAGAGGCTCCAAAGTACTCCCATAGCAGAGGTGACAAGTAAGGTATTGGGGTGGTGCCACGTATGGTATCAAATTCACCATTAAAGGGGCCATTAATTTCAGGCACTCCCCATCACCCTTCCCCTTAACCACTTCCCTCTGTCTCAGCTATAAGCTTTTTTAATGCTTCATTGACCACCCCACTTCTCAGTTCATTTAATCCTAAATTCCGTAAGTTGAGCAGAGAACCCCTTGCTGGCCTAGACATCCGTGCTAGACAGACCAAGCCAGGCTGGTCTGGTGGAAATTCACAGACTGAGAACTTAGTGGAAGTCAGGACCTAGTTCTTTACCTCTGCCTTGAATTTGGGCTAAGTGAGCTCAGCATAGCAGCATCTGAAAGGAGAGTGTTCTAAGAATCTCTAAGAACCAAATCCTCAGAAGAAGATTCTAAATGAAATGTGAGTTTTTTCCCCCAGCTCTGTCCACCCTTAATTATGCCAGATGAAGCATGTCTGAGAGCTGTGGACATCAGTTGGCCCTGAAATCCACTAGCAATCTGGAGACTATAATGAGCATGGGCTGTCTTACTACTAATCGGATCAGTATCCTGTCAGCAATCAGTATAGATGTAATCAGACTTCTGGCTTAGGTGGCAGCAGGAAAGGTTATCCAGAGACCCAGCCCTCTTAGTATACATTAGCAAAGATTTGTAAATGACATCAGATTGAATAATGATCAAGAAATCCAAAAAGAAACAGCAGTAATCTCCTTCATCCAGTCAAGAGTAACACAAAATGACAACCAAAAGCCTGTGGGACACCCTCCCCAACACACACCCCTGCCAGAGAAGCTCGCATGAGAACAGGCAAACAAACTGGAAGCCTATCAGTGCTCCGACCAGAGATGTTCCAGGGGCACCTGAAACCTAGATCACTTTGTTCCTGGGAGGGAGGAGGGCAGCAAGCCTGGAGAATTCGGATTGGGAAGCTCCTGTGTAGTCATAAAGCCTTAGTACTCTAATCAGTATAACCCAATGAGCCAGAAGTCCCTACCACTCTTCCCTGAGATGTCCCAGAAGTCCCAAAAGAATGCAAGAACTCTTCACCAGGATAATCTGGGGTGTGGAGGGGGACATGAAACTCTCAGTGCAGATATACTAGGAGAAGCAGAAATCAGGAATTCAAGGTCAAGGTCAAACAAGGACTGAACACCCCTTCCAAGAGGGTGGGTAGGGATGGAGTCAGAATGGACGAAAGTCCAAACCAAAAACCAAGGCTGGAGATATGAGTAAACATAAGAAGATGCTGAACACTACGAAGAAATGTTAGCAGTGAAAATATGTCTAAGCTGTAGGGAGGGAAATGGCTTAGCCATCACTACTTCAACAGTAAGCAAAAGGAATGAATCAAGAAATTGAAAAAATGAAATTACAAGTGAAATAAGAGGTCTGGAGGAAAGAATTGGAAGAAGAATAAGTATCTTAGAACAGAAGGTGGGCCACCTACACAGGTAGCATACTCTTGAACATTTAAATGGAAGACTCTATGAGACAAATAGAAATATTGAAATAAACCCCCAAAGTTGAAAAAAGTAGAATGAAATGTAAGGCGTATTCTATTTTTAAAGCTGATCTTGAAAATAGGTCAAGGAAAAATAATTTAAGAATCTTCGTTGATTTGTGTCTGATTCTTCATGAACTTACTTGGAGTTTTCTTGGAAAAGATACTAAAGTGGTTTGCCATTTCCTTCTCTAACTATACCTGTAAAATTACTGATGAGGAAACTGAAACAAACAGGGTTAAGTGACTTGCCCACAGTCACACAGCTGGTGTCTGAGGCCAGATTTGAACTCAGATCTTCCTTACTCCAGGCCCAGCACTCTATTCACTGTGTCACTCAGCTGCCCTTAAGAATCATTACATTCTCTGAAAACCATGACCAAAGAAAAACCTATGTGGCGTATTTCAAGAAATCATGAGTGAAAACTGCACAGACTAGAAGGATGACAAAGTAAAAATAGAAAGAATTCACTTGTCACCTACTGAAAGAAATCCCAAAATGAAAATTTCCAGGAATGTTAATGCCAAAACTCAGTACTTCAAATCAAAGAAAAAATGCTGCAAGCAGCCAGAAAGAAAGAGTTCAAGTTACAGGGAGACACAATCATAAAAGAGGGAATGTTGAAATATAATATCTTTTGATAAAGATATTACAATTAAGAATTTTATCCCTCAAGACTGAATATAATTCTACAGGGGAAAAAATGGATGTCTAATGGAATATAGGACTTTCACACTTTTTTTTAATGAAAAGCATAGTGCTGAGTAGAAATTTTGAAATGTAAGTACAGAAGCAAGAGAAACCGAGTGTGAAAAAACCCAAGAGACAGAGTTTCTGAGTGATTAATAATCAATTTATTAATTAGGCTAATTGACAATCAATACATTGATGGTCAGTGGTTTCTCTTGGCAACCAAAGACCCCCAGTGGAGACACTGAATGCCTTAAATATCTTTGTAAAAGGGAATGTCCCTGCCAAGTGAAAATCATCCCTCATTGGTGGACATTTAATGAGGAAGTAGGTTAGGAGGCTTCCATTCCTCCTACTGAGAACATGGCTTGATCTTCAGACCCAGACACCTCCAGCACTCTGGACAGGGGAATCCATCTCCATCTAGACCACTCTGCTTGGTTTTCTCCTTCACGAGCTGGATCACCCTAAATTCCAATGGAAGGGTAAGAACTTGTCTAGACTGGATTCTGTTTACACTCTAAACAGAACTAAGGTCTTCTAGTTGGGTGGGTTCTGGTCCAAGGTGGAAGAGCATGTTTCCAGAGGACTAGGGGTAATCACAATCAGTCTTGTCCTTCAAAAGCTGACCTTCTACAGGAGCTAGACCTCAGTGAAGAAGCAGAGGAGAAAAGCCTGGATTCCAATTGAATAATTGTTTATTAATATGATATTAAAATAATAGTTTCTCTCACTAGAAAAGTAAATATATTTGAGCAATTTGAAGAGCCTAATGATGATGGCATACTTAAGTTCTAAAAGGGAGAAGAGACAAGTGTTTTTTTACAACCCTATTGTCTTTAAGGGTCACAGAGGGAAAAAAAAAGACAAATAGAAGATATATGGGTTTAGTTTCTGCTGTTTTGATGATCTTATGTAAGGAAACCAAAGGGAATAAAAGAAACTACATTACTAAAGAAGTGTGTAAGGAAATGGGAGTTACTATTTCTAATAATTAGGGTGCACAAAAAGCATACAAACATGACGGATGGGGTGGGAGGAGAATGTATCACACAAATCTCATTCTTATGAAAACCACTCTTATCAGAATCAGACAGTTCAGTATAGAAATACATTAAACTTAAAGAGTGAAAGAATTGGGAAGAGAAAGAGAGGAAAGAGGTTTTAAGAGGAAATGCAGAGTCAGAGCAGTGGGGGATGAGACAGAAAGAAAGTGTATGTGATCAGAGAAGCAGTGATCACATTCTTAGTGAGGGCAAGAAAGAAGAGGCAGTGGAGTGGAAGCAGATTGATTCAATTTTATATTACTGTTGGTAATTATATTCCTCTTTTTCACCACTTTCTTTTTAAGGAGGTTGGTGGGAAATGTGGGTAAAAGAGGAAAAGTTATAAGGATACGATGAAAAGAAATATGTAATTAGCAATCCTAACATTGAGCAAAAATGAGATAAACTCATCTGGAAAACAGAAGAGTATAGTAATATGAATTAGAGAATAGAACCCAACAATATGTTGAAATAAAGATTCATGGAGTTATGAACTAAAAAAGGCCAGGGTAGAAATCAAAGTTTCAGGTGCAGCTATGTAGCACAGTGGATAGAGCACTGACCCTGGAATCAGGAGGACCTGAGTTCAAATATGGCCTCAGATACATAACACTCACTAGCTGTGTGACTCTGGGCAAGTCATTTAACCCCAGTTGCCTCACCAAAAAAAAAAAAAGAAAAAGAAAAAAAAGAAAGAAATCAAAATTTCAGTCAAGAAAATAGCAAAAATAGACATGGTTAAAACAGGGACACTGCATTATGTTTCAAGGCACCATAGACAATAAAATAATATTTAAACTTAATATATATTCATTGCATGGCATAGAATCTAATACTTAGAGGAAAAGTTGATTGAATTAAAGAGGAAAATAGTAAAACTATATTACTTGAGACTCAATGTGCCCCTTTAAGACCTAGAAAAATCTAACAAAATGTTAAATAAGGAAGAAGTTGAGGACCTGAAAAGAATTTCAGAAAAGAAAGATGTAATAGATTTCTGGCAATAAATGAATGTGAATAAAAAGGAGTATATATATTTCTCAGCTGTGCGTGGCACTTTTATAAAAATTGGCCATGTTTATAGAACTTTATAAATACAGAAATATTGAATATATCCATTACTAATCACAACACAATAAATTGTAGTCAATAAACAGCAATTTGCAGAAAGAATTCAAAGTTAAGTGATTTAGTTTAATAATTTAATTCTAAATACCTGGTAAGGCAAATCATAGAAACAGAAATTCATCAAAGAAAATAACAATGAGATAGCATGTCAAAACTTTTAGGATGCAGTAAAAGCAGTACTTGAGGGGAATGCATATTTCTAAATATGCACCGATGAGAGATAGAAAGAACGGATCAGTGAATGTGGCATGCAATAACAATGATTAGAGAAGTAACGAATCCCAAACTCCCAAGTAAACACCAAAATTAAAATTCTGAAAATAGACAAAAAAAGATTAACAAAAAGGAAAGCAAAAAAATGAATTGAAACATAAAACAAAGATTTTCTTTGTTTTAAGAAATAAAGCAGACTGATGAGATTGAAAAAGAGAGAGAAAAGCCAAATTACCAACACCAAAAAAACAAAAAAGAGAATTCATCAAGTCCATGGACAAAATTCATATTTGTTAGTATTTGTAAAATTCAGAGTAGCAATTTTTTTAAAAAATTATATAGTAAATTGAATTATGTCTTAAATGTATCAGGGAGCTGACTATTTAAAAGAAATCTGTCCACAGTTACACAGTGGATAGGGTACTGGGACTGGAGTCAGGAGCCTCAGACACTAACTGTGTGATCCTGGGCAAGTCCTTTAACTTTTGTCTGCCTCAGTTTCCTCAGCTGTGAAATGGGGATAATAACAGTACCTTCCTACCAGGATTGTTGTGAAGATCAAATGAGATAATATTTGTAATGTGTTTATCATGGTGCCGAGGATATAGTAGATGCCTAATAATTGCTCATTTCCTTCCTTCTTTCTTCTGTGAAGCCACTAGTTATTATGAAATATCAGTATCAGTCACTTAACCTTTGCTTGGTCTTCATTCATTCTTTTGTAAGATGAGGGTGGTAGAACTAGATCTAAGGGCCCATGATAATGAATAAAATTTCTGAGAAGAATTAGAGATAAAAGAGCAAAGAATCTAGGACCATGAAATTTTCTTTTGGCTTTGAAATTCTGTGATCTATAGCCAGCAAAGTTAAACACAATCCTGAACGGAAAAAAAATGGGACATTCAGTGAATTGTCAGACTTTCAGGATTTTGTTGCCTAAAAAAACCCCCTGAACTCAATAGAAAATCTGACATGCAAGATCCGAGAGAAATATAAGGTACACATCAAGACTAATTACAAGGGAGTCAATAAGGACAGACTGGTTACTTTTCAAATGAGAAAATGTAAAATGTATCTCTAAGATTGTTATTAGTAGTTGGGCAGTTTGAAAGAAAGACTGGGGTAGACCTGAGTATGATGTGATTCTGAAAAGTAAAGCCCTTTAGGAAAAAGTGAAAAGAGTAATTATCTCATACAAATGAAGTGCCAGAGGAAGAACTAACACAGAGGAATTAAATAGAGGAGGAGGGCTGGTAGTTCTAGAACCCTACTCTCATCAGGAATGGGTTAAATCAGGAACAATACATATAAATAAGTAGAAGGCTATAAAAATCTTCTAAATTCAGATAGAAACAAGAGGGTAAGTGGAAAGAGTGGGGAAGGAAGAGGATAAGAGAGGGAACTTTGGAAAGGGTATAGCCTAATTAATAGGAGGGCAAGGTAGCAGCTAGAAGTAAAGGAATCAGAAGCGGTAGGAAATAAAAGATACACACAAAGGTAAAATAAAGATCAGGAGTAGAACTTACTGGGAAAAAGGCAGGGATAGTAATCATGATCTCAAAGTTAAAGTTAAAATACATTTAATCTAAAGAGAAAAAAAAGGAAACTACCCTATATGTCAGCCATTGTTTTAGGCTATTTAAAATAATTAGACATTGGAATATTGTTGTGGTGTAGGAAATGATGAGTCGGTGGACTTTGAAAAATATGAAAAGACCTGGCCTTAAGAAGTAAGATGTTATCCACCTTCAGAGAAACAGAGGAGAAACAAGCATAGTGTGGTCTTACATAGATGCATATGAATGTATACATCTGTATTTGAGTATGATTACAGATATTTAAGTATATGTATATGTAAGTAAGTGTATGTATGTGTATATGTATGTATGTATGTGTGTGTGTGTGTGTGTGTGTGTGTGTGTGTGTGTGTGTGGCTGGGTGTCCATGCTTAATTGTAGTCTTTTGGGGCTGGGGGGAGGAAGGGGGAGAAAAAACAAAGCAAAAAGTGCACAGCAGAGAACAAAAGAAAACTCACAAGGAATCAAAGGAAAAACGGACAGCTCTGAACACAATGCATAGTATTTACTATATTGGCTTTCTTGAAATGGAAATTTATTGCTGTATATTTTTAATCCTCTCTTACGTTCTGCTGTGCACGTGGCAATTTTTTTTTCTTATCTTGTATTTTAGAAAGGTCTGCTCTGAGCTTCCTATAAAGGAAGGGGAGGAACTTATGGCTCTGACCTCCAGCCCTCCAATCAGAGGAGAGAGACAACTGAGAGAGATAAGAAGGTGGTGAGTATCAAAAAACTGAGTCAACCAGATGGCAAGGAGATTTCAGGCAATCAGCTGATTCTGGGTGAGGCATGACATTGCACTGCAGTCAACACCGAGCGGAGCTGGTTTTCAACTCCATTTATGATTTAAAAACATTATTCTGGGAAAGGATCCATAGGTTTCACTAGACTCCCAAAAGGGGTCCATGACACAAAATAGGTTAAGAATCCTTGCCTTAACATGGCTCATATGGAAATACGTTTTGCATTACTGCACATATATAATCTACAGCTAATTGCTTGCTGGCTCAGGAAGGGGGAAGGGGGAGGAGGGAGGGAGAGAATTTGGAACTCAAAATTTTTTTAAAATGAAAGATTAAAATTAAATGTCAATTTTAAAAATAAAAAAAAAGAAATTCTGTGATCTAGAGTTGTATGGTGCCTTAAAGATTAGTTAGTTCAATCTCTTCAATTCAATTCAACAAGCATTTATTAAGCAACCACTATGTGTCAGGCCCTGTGCTCGAGGACTGGGCATACAAAGGTAAAAACAATTAAAAAAAACCAACAACCCAAACCCAGTTTCTGATATCTCTATTATATATTATGTATGTTAGATATTTGATACATAATATATGTAATCTATTATATCTATGTATAGACCTATTTCTAGTTATATATCAATATATCTATATATAACATATTTTATCTATACATATAATAGATTACATGTATTATATATCATGTCATATATGTACCACAGTATCTATATATACTATATCTATACACTATATAGTATCTATATATACTATAACATCAATATATAGATAATTATATTACATAGTATATATAGTATATAATAAATTTTATATTATATATCATATAATATATAATAACATATTGAGGCAGCTAGATAGCAGAGTGGATAGAGCACCAGGCTTGGAGTCAGGAAGCCTCAATTTCCTGAGTTCAAATCTGACATCAGACACTTACTGGCTGTGTTATCCTGGGCAAGTCACTTAACTCTGTTTGCCTCAGTTTCCTCATGTGTACAATGAGCTGGAGAAAAAAATACCAAATCACTCCAGTATCTTTGCCAAGAAAACCCTAAATGGGGTCGCAAAGAGTTGGACGTGACTGAAAATAACTGAACAACAATAATAATATTATGCACACACACATTCTCACTCCTTATCAACACACCTAGAGTATAAGCTACTTGATGGCAAGAATCGTATCTTCTATTCCTGCTAGTATAGCCTTGCAAGGTGAAGAATATAGAATAAGGCTAATACTCGTTGATTGACGACCGTATCTTAACTGGCACAGAGGAATTCACGTTAATTCAGCAGCAAGTGCGATGTTGTGATAGGCTGGTAGAAGACATATTTTAGAACCTGGCAGGACCCCTCCAGTCATACTTCATGGTGATTCCCTACTTTACTTAAAGACTAATGCCTACATGGCTTAAAAACAGCGATAATGAAACTTTAATTTGAAAATGTCCTGAGGCCAGGTTGCTCAGGGTTCTTGAGCATGGGGTAAAAAGTTCTGTCACTGGATATGACATTGAGGAGCGTCTTTGCAGAGACCACTGCCCTCCAAGATCACCTTCAACCATGCTGATAACTCGGGCAGGTCTTGGGAGAGTGGCTTACACGTGTGGCACTAGCTGGCGGAGTTCAGCCTATAGTTAATACCTTTTTATACCGTAACTTTTTCAGCAGGTGAGTTTTCATCCACTTAAATGTTATCAGTTTCCTCTACCACTTCAATGACACAAAGACTAAATGGGAGAGAGATTAGTGGGAGTATGTGAGAAAAATATTTTTGCTGTTTCACTTTTGTAAGTTTAAAGAAAGTAATACTTAAGAAGCCAGGCTGGAATTTCCTACCAGGAAATCTAAGATTATATTTCACTGTGATCAGATGATATGAAAAAGGCAATGTTTTTAGCGTGGTGGCAAACCAACTCTTATACTTAACTGATCTCAACATTGACGACCCTTTCAAAGGCTGTCCTAAAGAGAACTTCAGGATACATCCACCATTTTGACAACCCCCAAGTGTTTTCTCACTCCCACCCCTTGAATAACATAGCATCATACCTCTACTAAAAGTGTAATCCAATGCCTTATTGTGGGAGTATGAACAGGTTGTGCCAGGGGCAAGATCTGACAAATTCAACCACGCTAGAAAAGCTTGGAGGACAGGACTGGTGGTGAATACTGTGTCTGTCATCCCACTCAGCTACTTTTGGAGAGTCTTGCTAGGTTGACAACCAGGGGCATGAATTTTTGACCACAGCAATTTTTGAAAACCAGCTACTAAAGTATGAAGGTGTTGTGATTGATAGAGGCCATACCTATACCACATATACACAAGGTTATGTATTTCTGAAGTACTGAAGAACCTTAGCATGGCATTTTAGAGTAGGATCAGGGATGGCCTCGTTCAAGGGCTCTTAACTTGGGGGCCATGAAAAAATTTAGTGGCCGAATTTCAATATAATTGGTTTCCTTTATAATCCTATGTATTTTTTTATGCATTTAGAAACATTGTTCTAAGAAGGGGTCCATTGGCTTCACCAGAGTGCCAGAGGGGTCTATGCCACACCAAAAAAAAATGATTAAGAACCCCTGGTCTAATTCAATCCCTTCATTTTACAAACGAAAAATCTAAGGCTCCAAGAATTGCAGTAACTTACTCCAGGTCATACAGTCAATTTGTGACAGATTTAGAACGAGAATCCCAATCTCCTAGCTTCCAGGCCACTAATAGTTCCCTATTCCACACTTCCCCTTGAAAGAAAAAAAAAATATGCTTAAAAAAAGTTCTGTTGGTTCAGAATAAAAAATGAAATAATAGAGCAGAACTGATAAATGTGAGACAAAGAACACTTGTGGCTCACATTGTTTATACCAGGGCTTCTTAAACTTTTTCCACTCATGACCCTTGACCACTTTTCAGGTTAGTTGAGTGGCCTGAGCACATGCACAGTACAAAGTGCGCATACTTTGTGTTCAGAACCAGGGCTGCAGTGAAGCTGTGGGATGCAACATGGGCAAGCACTGGATTCATTACCCATGTGATTTTTAATTAATTTTACATAATTCAATTTTAATTAATTAATTTTGCCAAATTTTTCATGGCCCCATATGGGGTTTAAGTTTAAGTTTAAGAAGTACTGACTTATACCATATTTTCACTGGATAGATGTTCACTTCTCATCATTTTTTTAATCCTGCTTCTGAAAGCTCGTTCTTTATTTGGTCCCATCATTTCCTTCCCACTGTAACTTAGAGAAATGTCATAACTGATCATTTGTTACTTTTTCTTTTCTTTGCTCTTTTCTTTCCTTACTTCCTTTCCTTCTCTCTCTCTTTCTGCCTGCCTTCCTTTCTTTCTTCCTTCCTTTTTTCTTTTTCTTTCTTTTTCTTTCTTTTTCTTTCATTCTTTGTTTCCTTCCTTCCTTCTTTCCTTCCTTCCTTCCTTTCTTTCTTTCTTTCTTTCTTTTCTTTCTTTTCTTTCTTTCTTTCTTTCTTCCTTCCTTCCTTCCTTCCTTTCTTTCTTTCTTCCTTTTCTCTTTCTTTCTTTCTTTCTTCCTTCTTTCCTTCCTTCCTTTCTTCCTTTCTCTCTTCCTTCCTTCCTTCCTTCCTTCCTTCCTTCCTTTCTTTCTTTCTTCCTTTCTTTCTTTCTTTCTTTCTTTCTTTCTTTCTTTCTTTCTTTCTTTTCCTTCCTTCTTTCTTTCTTTCTTTCTTTCTTTCTTTCTTTCTTTCTTTCTTTCTTTCTTTCTTTCTTCTTCTTCTTTCTTTCTTTCCTTCTTTCTTTCCTTTCTTTTTTTCTTTCTTTCTTTCTTTCTTTCTTTTTTTCTTCTTCTTTCTTTCTTTCTTTCTTTCTTTCTTCCTTTCCTTCTTTCTTTCTTCTTTCTCTTCCTTCTTTCTTTCTTTCTTTCTTTCTTTCTTTCTTTCTTTCTTTCTTTCTTTCTTTCTTTCTTTCTTTCTTTCTTTCTTTCACAGTTTTTGGACAACCATATGAAAAAGATGATCTAGTCCATAGAATATGGAGCTGTACTTCCAAATAAACATCTCCATCACCATTGTGGGGAAAATTAAGAATTTAGGCTTCCACAGCAGAACAAGGGATTCCAAGGTCTTATGGATAGTCCCTCAACCAATCAGAAAGTGCCCCAAACATTCTGCAAACAACTGGTTCCTTAAGAAAGAGCCCTGGAGGGGCAGCTAGGCGGTGCAGTGGATAGAGCTCTGGCCTTGGAGTCAGGAAGACCTGAGCTCAAATCTAGTCTCAGATACATGACACTTACTAGCTGTGTGACCCTGGTAAGTCACTTAACCCGGATTGCCTCACCAAAAAGCCAATTAAAAAAAAAAGAGCAGAAAGAGCCTGAAGGCTAAATCGGTTGCAACTCGAGGTCAAGGACAAGGCAAAGGCTTTTCTTCACTCAGCTTGCTTCATAAGCTTATTGAATGTTAACTGACACACCCTGAGGGTGGAGATAGCCACCATTTCTGAACATGGGACAAGTAAACTGGGAAGAGATAACATGACAAGGAGGAACATGGAGGAACATGGGATGGGCAGTTCAGGAAGAGTGTAACTCAGATAAGCTGGTCCAATCACAGTTCAGATGGGAGGAGTATGAATTTTACCAACCATTTAAAAGTTGATTCTACCTCTGTACCAGTGCGTACATGCCACTAGGGTACAGTGTGCCAGCTTCTCGTGAGAAGCTTAATAAAGGCTTTTTTGTTTCAGATTTTTCTAACACCATCATCTAAAGAGAGCAGACAGCAAGGTTAAAAGTACGCTTTTGGGGCTTTTGCAGTTATTATTTCTACTCATTTTTATTTCCTGCTGTTTAAAATAATAAAATTTTCCTTTCGTTTACTAACGATCTGTCACCTACACCCTCCCTAGACACCCCACCTCCTTGCTACTTTTGTTTACAGGTCTGGGAAGTCTCCAGCATATTGGAACTAAGGAAATTGAGTTCCAGAGGAACTAAGAAAAATGAGCTTGCTGATTGACTCAATTAATCTAAGTTCATACAGGGCCAGATTGGCTCATACATCACCACACTTCATAAACCTTCTTCCTAGCCAGTTCTTTCTCTACAGCCAATAGAGTTGTTTGTTTAAAAGTTTCATTGGGAAATAAAAATTTGGCCCCTCAGTATTTGGGAAATATCTTATTCTCTCTGTGTCTCTCATTTGTCTTTTTTCAATTAACAAGTCCTTTTAAAAAAATTAATCACCTCTTCTCTCCTCCATATTATTATTTTTTTGTCTGAAAAATAAAGTCCTGACGATTAAGTTGCATAGTTTGGCAAAAACAAATTCTCACATTTCTCATGTCCAAAAATCTATTTCTGTTTCTACATTTTAAGCTCACCATTTCTCTATCAGGAAGTTTCATCTTTCTTTTAGAATCAGTTTTTCATTGTATTGATCAAAGTTCTAAAAGTTTTTTTTAAGCTTTTCGCCCCCATAATGTAATTAGTGTATAAATTGCTTTCCTCATTTTGCTCACTTCTCTGGCATCCTTTCATGGAGGTCTTCCCAGTTCCTCTGAAACTTTCTGGAAAATATTACTCTAAAACAGAATTTTTTTTTGTTTTATTATCATGATTGAGCTGAAAAAGCCTAAGAATGTAGCATGAAGCTGGGGGAAGGGGGAGAGGCAGGGGAAAGAGTGACCAAAATAGAAAGAAGGTGAACCAGGAGGCAAAAGTCAGAGGAGAATCTCCTGTCCTGTTCTTTTTGTTTCTAATCCAGTTCCTACCCACCCCTATTTTTTTTTAACACTTCAAAAAAAGAGGTCAGAAGAAGCTTCTACGATTAGCCTAGGTGCGGGGGTGCAAGAGCAATTCACTTTGCATTTTGGGGCACCATGGCATGGCCATGGGCACCAAATAAATTGCCCTTGGGGCTGAGAAAGGATTGGAGGATTTGGGAATTTTTGTTCCCCCTTTCTATTCTCATCTTTCCACCAGCTAAAGCTTATAATGAGATCATGAATGAAAAAGGAGATTGGAAAAGTAAGGACCAGGGCTGAAAGCTGATGCTAACTACCTGTCTGACCTTGGGAATGTCCCTTAACCTCTCTAGCCTCAGTTTCCCTATCTGTAAAATGAGGAGGTTGGATTAGATGGCCCCTGAGGTCCCTTTTAGCCCTACATCCGTGAAATAGACAGTGTGGGAAGGGCAATGGAATAGCCCATGTGGATCTGAATCATAGAACCTCTGAGCTGGAAGTGACCTCAGAGGCTATCCAGCACAGTCCATACTGGAACAAGAATCCCTACCACAACATCCCAAACTAATCATCTCATCTCCAGTGTGGGGATACCCACTACCTGCCAAGGCAGTCCATTCCATTTTGGGAAAGGGCTAATTGCTAGGAAATCCTTCTTCATATGCAGACTACATTTATCTGAAACTTCTTATTCACTGGAGCCAAGCAGAGCAATTTTAATCTCATACTACAGAGTCAACGGTTCTATATAAGGTGTTTATTTTAATGTTGTTTTCCTTCTTCTAGGCTCCTCCTCCTCCTCCTCCTCCTCCTCCTTCTTCTTCTTCTTCTTCTTCTTCTTCTTCTTCTTCTTCTTCTTCTTCTTCTTCTTTCTTCTTCTTCTTCCCTTCTCCTCCTTCTCCTCCAACTTCTCTTCTTTTTCTTCTTCTTCCCTTCTTCTCCTCCCTCCTCCTGTTGTTGTTGTTGTTGTTGTTGTTCTTCTTCTTCTTCTTCTTCTTCTTCTTCTTCTTGTTCTTCTTCTTCTTCTTCTCCTCCTCCTCCTCCTCCAAATAGGCAGCTCTTTTTAGGATCATTTAATATGTTAGCATGGGATCAAACCACATATGAGGCTTTCTCCTTGTCCCACGTGCTTTGCAGGTGGCTCCTTACATATGGGTTTGCCCCTACTGACCCATTCTGGGAACTATGGTTTTTTTTCTCAACACAGTTATTATTTTTTTTCTTTTGATAAACTGCTTGAGTAAATATTTAGGGGATATCCCTATAATATGTCCCTAGAGAATAAGAGCTGGGCTCAAAACAGCTGTTCAGGCATTGAGAAACATGGTGTACAGACACTAGGGGAGATAAAGGAGCAATAGAATTAACACGATTCCCGATCCACAATCCTGAGGACTATACATGGACAGAACCTCCTAATGCAATTTGCACATTAGTTCAAATGTGTCCTGATGCAAAACTATTGGCACATTCTACAGTTTTGAATTATTTGACATAGGGATGCTCTCAAAGGAGGAAGTAAGAGGGGACTTGGAAGCCAGCTTGGCTCTTTCTTCCCTTTTATCTTTTTTTCTCCATTAGATCACTTCATTTTAAGATGTTTTTCATTGCTGTAACTGCTGCTATCACTGAGTCCAAAGAAAGACATATCTTCTGATACATAATCTCTGCTATTCTAATTCTGCAGAAGCCCTCCTCACTGCTATGTCCTGGGCAAATGCCTAAGATAAGTTTCTAGGCCCTGGCAAGATTTATCCCTACTTCTTCCTTCAGTACTTTGTCTGCTTTTCGGTGGCCCCCTTTTAATTAATCTCCAAAGCATCTGGATCCTGTTTCTCTGAGCAGGTTGAATGACTAAGCTCCTTGAGTCCCTCCATCTAAGCTCCATGAGAATAAGCACATTGCCTTCTGTTGAATCTCTTGTCTCATCTCTAGAATAGCTTTCTTATATAAGTTGATTAGGATGCCGTCCTCTGTTACCAGGAGTGGATGTCCTTACAGAGAGTGGCAAGTTTACAGGGAACTATTCAATTTCTGAAATGGGAGGAGGGCGGGAAGTTGTGTGAAATAACAGAGCTTGCATGACATATCTTCAAGGGGAACTTAGCATTTTCATCCACCCTTTCATTTCTTTTGGGCTCTACTTATTACTGTCTCTATCCCATCCCTTCTTTTTGTCCCTCCCCTTGTTTTCTTCTGTGTTCACAGCTTTTTTGGTGAGATTTTGTTTCCCTTCCCTTCCCTTGCCTTCCCCTTCCTCTCCTTTTCTTTCTTTTGTCTTATCTTTTTTTGCCTTCCTTCCCTTTTCCTTCCCTTTTTCCTCTTCCCTTCCCTTCTTTTCTTTTCACTTCCCTTCCCTTCCCTCCCCATGCCTTGCTTTCCCTTCCCTTGCCTTCCTTTGCCTTTCCTTCCCTTTTCCCCCTTCCCTTCCCTTCCTTTGCCTTCCCCTTGCTTTCCTCTACCTTACTTTACCTTTTCTTATCTTATCTTCCCTTCCCTTCCATTTCCTTCCCTTCCCAGAATAAACACGTTGCCTTCAGCCAAATCTCCTGTCCCATCTCTATGAAGTCTTTTTCATATAAGTTGACAGGGGTGCCATGCGCTGCACCCAGGAGTGTCCTTACTGAGAACGGTATAATGGACACCTCTTCTGTATATTTGTCACTCTTTTCTTCTCCTTTCCCTGAGATAGTAGGCATTTCCTCATTAGCCATGTCTCTTGTGTTGAATACTTTACACATATCATCCCATTTGATTCTCATAACAACCTTAAGAAGGAAGTGCTATTTTTATCTTCATTTTACGGTTGAGGTAACTAAAGCAGTCAGTGGTTCCGTGATTTGCCCAGGTTTACACAGCTAGTAAGCGACTAAGGCTGAATTTGAACTCAGTTCTTCCTGACTGGAGGCCCAGGGATCTATCCACTGTACCACCTCCATCAGTAAGCTGGGGAAGAGCCTGAGGGCCACTTTCCCCTTCTCTCAAACCATATGACCAAGAAATAGCTTGGGATTTTAGTTTGTTTTATTTGCCCCTTTCAATTTAAGGTGCAGGGAATGGAGGCTCTGACCCAGAAAGGAACTCAAGCCATGGGGAACTTGGAGTTCAGGATTCCAGGCCAGATGTTGCAATCAACCCAACAGGAAAACTCTGAGAAGCCAGGGTCCTGGGGTACAAGGGAAGCAGGGCAGAAGGGCAGTGGGGGTGGGGATTTGGTGGAACTAATGCTCTATAAGAACTGAGTTAAATTGTAAACCAGATGGCCCTACTCTTCCCAGAGAGCAAGGTGGTATCCAGGAGAATTATGCCCTACCAGGTAATGAGAGGAAATGTTTAGATGTTTGCTTTTGTTATATCTTTAAAATGAATTCTCCCTTTTAAAGTTAATCTGATGGTGAAGTAGTTAGATAGAACTAGGGTGCTTGGACACCTAAAATTAGGTGAACATAATCAGTGGGGGCTTGAGGCAATGACAGAGATTGTGAGACCCTCCTAATACCTCCTAAGGGTCCTGGAAAACTCTGGGGTAGGGGTGAAATGTAACACACCTGGCCCTCAGCCAGTGGTAGGGAGGTCAGAGGAACCACTGTTACAAGTGTTTTCATTGTAATTAGAATACACTGTCAGGATTATTTAGATGATTCTTTACAAATGTAATGCAGGTTTAGTCCCATTGACAGGAAAACTGACACCCAAGTGAATGACCTTCCTGTTGGCCAATTAGTTTTCCCAACATTGCCCAGGTTCTTGTGGTCTTGCCCTTGACCTCAGATGGATTTCAGGTTAGAAAGAGGACAGGTTACCACAGGAGCTGTGGGAAAATCTCTCACATGGATACTACGAACTTGTGGCACAGAGCTAATAGAGGATCATGCCAACATGAGCAATACAATAGCCAGGCTCCTAGGAGATGGTGGAACCATTCGGATTGACAACCAAAGGTATTTTTGGACTAGCATTGTTCATCCACGTACAAACTGGGAGTAGCAGAGATGGTGACCTGCAGTTCCCAAGGAGGCAAGGGATGAGCTCAGGTTAATAACCTTTCTATGCCTCCTCTATCCATCATCCATGAAGAAGTTGATTTTCCTCAGTCATAACCCCCCTCCTCAACTTCCTGTTTCCTTGCTTTCCTAAGGAGTAGTTAAAGCAGGCTGGCAAATAAAGGAAGCTTTGGTTGCAACAGGCCATCCAGTATTTAAATTTTTTTCCTTCTTTCTTTTATATTTCCTTAAGTGGGATCATGCAGTGATTCTGCTGGACTCCCTTACTCTAAAAAAAAAAAAAGAGTTCCAGTTTGAACAGAATTTTAGTTTGATTTCAGGATGCCTTTTTGAAAGAAATTTTTCTTTCTTACCATTTATTTTTCATAAGCTCATATTTGTAAAATATCTTCATGTTTTTATGGCATTTTTTCAAATGAATAATTCTGTTTTCTATGTTTATTTTACCTTGTTTTAGTCCCCCTGATTGAAATTCACTCACTCATGATGAATCTACTCCTTCATAGGAATATAATAAATTCAAAGTACCTATTTCAATGCTGCTAATTATTCCATTAGGCACATATTCATGTGGTAATATACATGCGCAACTGATTTTGATTTAATGGGTGCTGTTGCCTAGCTACATACTAATTGTTGGCATGTAAGTGTTCCTGTCTTGTTCTTGCTTTCTTATGGTCTTGTGAATTCTAAGTAGTGGTTCACTAATTTACATTTAATTTATTGCTTATTCGCTATATAGGCCCACATCACCTTATGCCTGGACTATTGCAGTAGCTTTCTAGTGGGTTTCCCTGATTCAAATCTTCCCCCACTCCAGTCCACTCTCCACTCAGATCTTCTTAAAGCAAGATCTGACCGTGTCACCACCCCCCCACTACCCACCCCCCACTCAATTAACTTCATTTAATACCTATTACTTGTAGGATCAAATGTAAAATCTTCTGTTTGACTTTCCAAGCCCTTTATCACTGAGCCTCTTCCTACCTTTCCAGTCTTCTTACCTTTACTCTTTGCTGTCCCTTACATATCATACTCCATCTCCAGGCTGTGGACATTTTCACTGGCTGTCCCCCGTGCCTAGATTACTCTCCCTCCTTATCTGGCTTTCCTGGCTTCCTTTAGATACAGCTAAAATAAGATTATTAGAGGGAGGGCATTCGTTGTAAGGGGTTGAGGAAAGGCTTCTTGTAGAAAGTGGCATTTTATCTTGTCTATGTCTTGTCTATACACAGTTGTTTGCATGTCGTCTGCCCATTAGACTGTGAGTTCCTTGAAGCATGAACTTTTCCCCCCTTTTATTTATATCCTTAACTTGTTGCTTAGCACAGTGCCTGGCACTCAGCAGGTGCTGTAAGCTCCTTGACTTGACCCACTGGCTATTGCTGAAGTATAAGCACTAACTGGAATTAATCCTAGCCTATTCAAGATACTGTAAGTAAGAAGCTGAGAACCAATACTTGTAAACTGTGACCATTCGTGTGGTCTACTCAGAGGCCAATGAACAACAGGAAAGCACTGGATCCCTAGTCTAGAAGTTGATCCTGAGAAATTTAATTTGGAGGGAAACCCATTATCAGAAGAACAGAATCTGGTTGAGACAGGAGCTCAGCAAGAGGAAAGGTGTTTTCTCACCGCATGAGTGGCATATGGGGAGTGCCTAAGGAGCAACCCAGCAGATTCAGCTCATTCGCTCTTGACCATTTTGAGAAAGATCAAGGAAGATTCCCTTATCTGTTCTGGAACATGTCAGAAATCATATCAAAAGATTGCTGGTCAACAGCATCAGTGCAAAAGACAGTGACCTTGATTCATCACCCATCATGGTCATATGGAAGAGGAATGGGAAGATATGGATATGCGTAGGCTTCAGACATGAGAACCAGTGCCACAGGGCTCAAGATGCTCTGGATTTTCTTTTGGATCTCAATGTTAGACTTGCACTGTAGATACTATCAAATTTCTATGGGAGAAGAAGTCAAAGAGAAGGCTGCTATCATCTGCCAACTGTATTTTTATCAATTTGAGTATATGCCTCTAAGGCATTTCAGAGCACTGGCCACTTTCCAATCACTGATGAAGAAAGTAGTTGGAATATGAATTACTTAGAAATGTTGGTATTACCTATTCAACTTCAATGCCATTAAAAAAAAATTACAGAGCGGGCAGAGCCAGGATGGTGGAGTGAAAGCAGTGACTTGCTTGAGCTCTCCTCCAAACCCCTCCAAATACTCATAAAAAATGGCTCTAAACAAATTCTGAAGCAGCAGAACCCACAAAAAGACAGAGTGAAACAAATTTCCAGCCCAAGACAAAACTGGATGATTGATCAGAAAGGTGTGTCGCACCAGGCTGGGAACACAGCACAGCGCGGCGTGGGCACGCAGGCCACAGCGAACCTGGAGCAGGCTTCAGAGGACTGAATCTTGGGCAGCTGTGGAGGTTTCCAGATTCCTCAATCCACCAATGCCAAAGACAACTTAGAAGGTCAGTGGGAAAAGTCTGTTTCTGTCGGTGCTGAGAAAGGAAGGCGGGGTTTCAGCTCCATTCCCCAAGAGCCTGGTCCTGGGGGAGCAGCTGCTTCCCGAGTTTCTGGCCCACAGACTGAGGGGGAATCCAGTGGCTGATCAGAGAGGGATTGCAGGGATCTCTTTGCCAGTGCTGAGGCAGGAATCTCTTGCTTTGCCCGTGTTTGGATCTGGGCCACAGTTCTGGGCAGCGGTGCTGGGGTGAGGAGGAGTGCTGGCTTGGTGGAGCTTGTAGTGGCTATGGAGAGGAACCCCTCCTCACAGTTACAGGACAGAAAGGAGTACTTGTAGTCACGGGCCAGGAAAGGAGTAAACACCTCACCCCTTATCATACCACCTTGGAAGAACTGAAAATTTACAGGGCCCTACAAGTATCTCTGAAAACAGCTGTACAAACCCCCCGAAGCTTGGGACAGTACATTCTCCATATTGGAAGCAGACTCTTACCTTAACAAAGAGTTTATAACTCAAGTAATTGGCTGGGATCATGAGCAAGCAGCACAAAAAGGGTCAGACTATATTATCTTACTTTGGTGACAAAGAAGATCAAAACATACAACCGGAAGAAGACAACAAAGTCAAAGCTCCTACATCCAAAGCCTCCAAGAAAAATATGAACCAGTCCCAAGTCTTGGAAGAGCTCAAAAGGGATCTTGAGAAGCAAGTAAGGAAATAGAGGAAAAAATGGAGAATTGATGCAAGAAAATCATGAAAAACAAGTCAACAGCTTGCTAAAGGAGACCCAAAAAAATACTGAAGAAAATAACACCTTAAAAAATAGCCTAACCCAAATGGCAAAAGAGGTCCAAAAGCCAATGAGGAGAAGAATGCCCTAAAAAGCAAAATTGGCCAAATGGAAAAGGAAGTCCAAAAGCTTACTGAAGAAAATACTTCCTTAAAAATTAGAATAGAGCAATTGGAAGCTAATGACTTTATGAGAAATCAAGACACTGTAAAACAAATCCAAAAGAATGAAAAATTAGAAAACAATGTGAAATATCTCATTGGAAAAACAACTGACCTGGAAAATAGATCCAGGAGAGAGAATTTAAAAATTATTGGACTATCTGAAAGCCATGATCAAAAAAGAGCCTAGACATCATCTTTCAAGAAATTATCAAGGAAAACTGCCCTGATATATTAGAACCAGAGGGCAAAATAGAAATTGAAAGAATCCACCGATTTCCTCCTGAAAGAGATCCCCAAAGGAAAACTCCTAGGAATATTATAGCCAAATTCCAGAGTTCCCAGGTCAAGGAGAAAATATTACAAGCTGCCAGAAGGAAACAGTTCAAGTACTGTGGAAACACAATCAGGATAACACAAGATTTAGCAGCTTCTACATTAAAGGACCGCAGGGCATGGAATATAATATTCCAGAGGGCAAAGGAGATAGGATTATAACCAAGAATCACCTACCCAGCAAAACTGAGTATAATCCTTCAGGGGAAAAAATGGTCATTCAGTGAAATAGAGGACTTTCAAGCATTCTTGAAAAGAGCAGAGCTGAATAGAAAATTTGACTTTCAAATACAGGACTCAAGTGGAACATGAAGAGGTAAACAGGAAAGAGAAATCATAAGAGACTTATTAAGATTGAACTGTTTACATTTATGTGTGGAAAGATGATATTTATAACTCGTGAGACCTTTGTCAGTATTAGGGTAGTTGGAGGAAAAAAATTGTATGTATGTTTATGCAGATAGATAGATAGAAGGCACAGGGTGAGCTGAAGATTAAGGGGTCATATCTGGAGAATGAAATTAAGGGATGAGAGAGCATTATACTCGGAGAAGAAGAAAGGGAGAGGTAGAATGGGGTAAATTATCTCACACAAAAAAAAACAGAAAAGAAAAGTCTCTTACAGTGGAGGGGAAATGCGGGAAGGTGAGAGGGAATGAGGGAATCTTATTCTCATAGGATTTGGCCTAAGGAAAGAATAACATACACATTCAATTGGGTATGGAAATCTGTCTTACCCTACAGGAAAATAGGGGGAGAAGGGGACAAGAGAGCAGGGGGTGATAGAGAGGAGGGCAGATTGGGAAAGGGGTAATCAGAAGTAAATACTTCTGAGGAGGGACAGGGTCAAAAGAAAGAATAGAATAAATGGGAGGGCAGGATAGGATTAAGGGAAATAGAGTTAGTTTTTCACAACATGTCTACTAAGGAAGTGTTTTGCATAACTACACGTGTACAACCTATATTGAGTTGCTTGCCTTTTCAATGGGGTGGTGAGGGAGGAAGAGAGAAAATTTGAAACCTAAAATTTTAAAAACATATGTTTAAAAAAATGTTTTCACATGCTACTGGGAAATAAGAAATATAGGAAATGGGGTATAGAAGTCTATCCTGCCCTACAGGAAAATAGAAGTGGAAGGGGATAAGAGAAGGGGAGAGAGATAGAAGAGAGGACAGACTAGGGGAAGGGATATTCAGAATGCATGCCATCTTGGGGTAGGGGGAGGGGGGAGATGGGGGGAAAATTGGGAACTCAAAACCTTGTGGAAGTGAATGTTGAAAACTAAAAATAAATAAATTTATATTTTAAAAAATTGGAAAAAAACTTGCAGAAAGACTTATAAAAGTGTTAGACTGGATAAAGGAAACAGGTTTGAATCGGTTTGAGCCAGTTTTACGGTGCCTCTGCCAAATATGTGAATCATTTAATATCTCAACACAATGTGAACACTGTCCAGCACATTCACAAGAAAGCACCACAGTGTTGAGGTCATGGCAGAGGCTGGAACTGGGCAATGGATAGTTGTATCAAACAGATAAAGGAAAGATCATTTACTGAGTGCTTACTAAGTGCTAAGCTCTGCAGATACAAACCAAAAAGTAAGATAGCTCCTGCTCTCAGGGACTTTAAACTCTAATAGGGAGAGATCACACTAAGTATTTGGGCAGATGGAAAGGCCCAAGGTGGCTCACTGGGGAGGTCAGGTGGCAGTGGCCAGGGATCTGACGGATAGGAGTGTGTAGCAAGACTCAGAAAACACTTGGATACAGTGGTAGGGTAATGGTAAGGCCTGGTCATCCTCCCTCTTGCCATAAAGACTTGTTGGTGGTAACTTACTGCTCATCCAAGTTATGTGAACAGCCATGTGTGCTTCTGTATAGGATTTGGGGGTCTGGAGGAACCCAACCCTTCACCATCAGGAAGGGGGGGTTATGGGCCTATGGGTACAAGTGGAATAGACATTCTGGGTTCCCTCTGGCATAAGTGAGGATGGAGGACTGTCATTGTCCATCCAGGAATGGGGAAAAGGAAGGTAACATTCGTAGGAAAGTTAGGGGAAGAGGAGACCTAGTGCAACCAGCTCCACCAGGCCTAAGAGCGACTAAAACTGATCCCACACAGGATAGCAGGAAGCAATTGGTGCTACTCATCCCATATTGCTGTATGGCTGCAAGTGTATTTTGTGATGACTTTGGACAAGTGGGTCAAGGGAGAATCCTGAAGCTTGCGAGAATTAGATTTTACTGGTCCAGAACTGCAGCAGATGTCACTAAGAAATGTGAGGCTTGCATCCAATGTGTTCAAAGAAACTATCTCACACTGAATATTTGAATAATGCAAACACCAACAAACCTTTGGAACTTGTTGGAATTGACTGTTTGTCTTTGGAAGGAGATAGCAAGAAATGTATCTTATCTTACTGGTGAGTGATAATTTCACCAGGTCAGTGAATCAGTCAACAAGCGTTTTTACTAAAGATCTACTATATGTCAGGCACTTGGCTAAGCACCAAAAATTCTAAGAAAGGCAAAAGGCAGTCTCTACCTTCAAAGAGCTCAATCTGGTGAGGAAAACAACAAGTAAACAACTGTCTAAACAAGCCATGTGCAGGATAAATAGGAAATAATTAATGGAGGGAAGGCACTAGAATTAAGAGTGACTGGGAAAGGATTCCCATAAAAGGTGGGATTTTAGTTAGGACTTGAAGGCAGCCAGGGAAGCCAGAAAGCAGAAATAAAGTGGGAGACCAGTCAACTAGAGAAAATACTCAGAGCTGAGGGATAGAGTATCTTGTGTGTGGAACTGCCAGGATGCCAGGGTCACTGGATTGAAGAGTACTTCCGTAAAAATGAGAATTGGGCAAGTGGAAGTTAATGACTCTATGAGATATCAAGAATCAGTCAAACAAAATCAAAAGAATGAAAAAATAGAAGAAAATATAAATATAATGAGGTACACTGGAAAAACAAACAACTGACCTGGAAAATAGATCCAAGAGAGATAATTTAAGGATTGTTGGACTACCTGAAGATCATGATCAAAAAAAGATCCAGGACAATATCTTTCAAGAAATTATCTAGGAAAACAGCCCTGATATCATAGAATCAGACAGTAAAATAGTCATTGAAAGAATCCACTGATCACCTCCTGAAAGAGATCTCAAAATGAAAATTCCAAGGAATATTGTAGCCAAATTCCAGAATCATCAGGTCAAGAAGAAAATGCTGTAAGTAGCCAGAAAGAAATGATTCAGAAATCAATTAGCCACAGTCAGGATTACACAGGACTTAGCAGCTTCTACATTAAAAGACCAGAGGGGCTGGAATATGATATCCTGGAAGGCAAAAAGAGCTTGGATTACAACCAAGAATCAACCAACCAGCAAAACTGAGCATAATCTTTCAGGGGAAAAGATGGATATTCAATGAAATAGGGGACTTTCAAACTTCCCTGATGAAAAGACCAGAGCTGAACAGAAAATTTGATCTTCAAATATAAGACCCAAGAGAAGCATATGAAGCTAAACAGAAAAAAAAAAAACCATATTATTCAATAAGATTAGATTGTTTACATCCCTACATGGAAAGATGATACTTGTAACTCTTCAAAACTATGTCTCTATTAGGGCAGTAAGGAGTATGTATAGACAGGGGACATGGGTATAAGTTGACTTTGATGTGATGATCTATAAAAAAATTAAAGGGTGAAAAAAAAGGTGAAAACAAAAGAATTGTACTGGGAGAAGAGGAAAGGGAAAGGCAGAATAGGGTAAATTACATCATATGAAGAGGCATAAAAGACCTATTACAGTAGAGTGAAAGAATTAGAAACCAGAATCCTACAAAATGTTGTTTACAAGAAACACATTTGAAGCAGAGAGATACACACAGAATAATGTCAGCTTCAGCTGAAGTAAAAAAAAAAAAAGGCAGGGGTAGCAATCCTGATCTCAGACAAAGCAAAAGCAAAAACAGATCTAATTAGAAGAGATACGGAAGGAAACTACAACTTAACTAAAAGGTATCATAGACAAAGAAGTAATATTAATAGTAAACATATGCACTCAGAGGAGAAGTCAAGTGAGTTACAGGAAGAAATAGACAGCAAAACTATGCTAGTGGAGGATCTCAACCTCCCCCTCTCAGAACTAGATAAATCTAACTACAAAATAAATAACAAAGAAGTTAAGAAGGTGAATAGAATTTTAGAAAAGTTAGATATGGTAGACCTCTGGAGACACTTGAATGGGGATAGAAAGGAATATACCTTTTTCTCAGTGATATACGGCACCTACACAAAAAGCAGTTCCTAGGGGGAATTTTATATCTCTAAATGCTTAAGGGTGAGGAACCTGTGGCCTCAAGGCCACATGTGGCCCTCTAGGTCCTCAAGTGTGGTCCTTTGACTGAATCCAAACTTCACAGGGCAAATTCCCTTAATAAAAGGATTTATTTTGTTAAACTTAGACTCAGTCAAAAGGCTGTACCCAAGGACCTAGAGGACTACATGTAGCAGCCTCAAGGCCTCAGATTCTCCTGTGGTGATGACAAAAGCAGCAGCAGCTGCCAAAAACAATAAGGGTCACTTGGCAACTGGTCAGAAAGAGACTATAAGGGCATCCCTGTGCTAGCAATGCATGCAGAATGAGGTGCTTTTTGCCAACACCATTGCCTATACCCATTTCTGGGAGGAGCATTGTCAGTCAAGAGGGAGTGAAAGCCCTGAGGGGCAATATCACTTCCAGTCCCAAGGAATCAGGGACTCTGAGGATATACCAACTGCAATCCCAAAGGGTCAGGGGTCCTTCTTGGGTAAAGAACAGAGTGCGGACTAGGAAAGCAGTGACCACACTCTCTTCAGATCACACTATCTTGAAGCACCAGAAGCTTTCAAGTCTGCAGAGCTGGCTCTGAAAACAGCAGTGCAAAAGAATTCTGAAGCTTGAGAAAGTGCCCCTTCACCCTCCACACTGGGAACAGAGCCCAACTTAACATAAGGTCCCAAATCAAGAAATACGATGTCAAAATGAGCACACGACAAAAAAAGAATCTGACCATAAAAAAGCTACTATGATGACAAGGAATATCAAGACACAAACTCAGAAGGAGACAACAAAGTCAAAATAGCTACAAACAAAGCTTAAAAGAAAAATGTGAATTGGATACAAACCAAGCAAGAATTTCTGGAAGAGCTAAAAAAACGAGTTTAAAAATCAAATAAGGGTGGTATAGGAAAGATTAGGAAAAGAAATAAAAGCAAAGGAAGAAAATTATGAAAAGAAAATTAACAGCTTGGTAAAAGAGGCACAAAAAACAATGAAGAAAATAACATCTTAAAAACAGAATTGGCTAAATCAAAAAAGAGAAACAAAAATTCACTGATGAAAATAACCCCTTAAAAATTAGAACTGGGGGCAGCTAGGTGGTGTAGTGGATAGAGCTCCAGCCTTGGAGTGAGGAGGACCTGAGGTCAAATCCAGCTGTACTAGCTGTGTGACTCTGGTTAAGTCACTGAACCCCAATTGTCTCACAAAAAAGAAAAGGCAAAAAATAAATTAGAACTAGGCAAGTGGAAACTAATGACTCCATGAGCCATCAAGAAATAATAAACAAAATCCAAGAAAATGAAAAAATAGGAAAAATGTGAAATATCTCAGAGGAAAAACAGTTGACCTTCCAAGTCAAAAACAATAAGGGGCAGTTGGCAACTGGTCAGAAAGAGACTACAAGGGCACCCCTGTGCTAGCAATGCATGCAGAACAAGGTGCTTTTTGCCAACACCATTGCCTATACCCTTTTCTGGGACATAGTTCAAGAGCAGGGAGGAGCATTGTCAGTCAAGAGGGAGTGAAAGCCCTGAGGGGCAATATCACTAAGCTAATAGAGTGAGGAAAGATAACTTAAGAATTATTGGATTGCCTGAAAGCCATAATCAAAGAAAGAGCTTAGACATCATACTTCAAGAAATTGTCATGGAAAACTGCACAGATATCCTCAAAACAGAGAATAACCTAGAAACTGAAAAAATCCACTGATCACCTCCTGAAAGAGATCCAAAAATGAAAACTCCCAGGAATATTTTAGCCAAATTCCAAAGCTCCCAGGTCAAAGAAACCTTTCAAATACCATCAAGCCACAGTCAGGATCGCAGAAGATTTAGCAGCTGCAACATAAAAGGAGCAGAGGACTTAGAATGTGATATTCCAAGAAGCAAAAGGCCTGGGATTATAATCAAGAATAACCTACCCATCAAAATTGAGTATAATCCTCAGGGGTGGGGAAGAGAGAAGAAATGGATATTTAATGAATAGAGGACTTTTAAGCATTCCTCATGAAAAAACCAGAGCTAAATAGAAAATTTGACTTTTAAATACAAGACTCAAGAGAAGCATAGAAAGGTAAAGAAAAGAAAAGAAACTGTAAGGGATTCAATAAAGTTAAACCATTTATCTTTCTATATGGGAAGATGAAACATGTATCTTCTAAGAACTGTATCATTATTAGGGCACTTAGATCCCATATTACACCTGTACCAGTCTGTTTCCAAATGTTTCTTGCATCAATTCTTCACCACCCAAAAATTTCCATGTTTATAGCGTTTACTATCAATTAAAGCAGAATTCCATATTTTTTTAAAAAAGCAATTATAAAAGTTCATTAAATATTTTCACATTGTAGCCTATTTATAAATTTCCCAGGCTTCTGGGTAGTGAGCTGGGCTATGTCGATGGTTATGCCAATATTCATTAATGAAGCATATCCTTCGATAAAGAAAACATGATAAAAAGTACATGCACACACACACACACACACACACACACACACACACACACACACCCCTTTTAAATTGGCATCTAGCCTGAACATTTCTCAGATATATCCACTAACAGGAGGGTTTCCTTCACTCCATGAGATTCATGGGCTATAATCAAGACATAATAGTACAAATCTGTTATTAAGTCTTCATTCAACTCACAAATCAAGGCATGACAAATCAGAGACAAAGTGAGACAGGAAGATGAATATGCCACACCAAAAAAACCAGTACTGCCACTTATTTAGAATTCTAAAATATCTCCCACTGGATATAAAAGCAGCAAGAATACCTTGTGCCAAATGGTTATTTAATGTTTTAACATTAAAAAAAAAAACCTGAACACAATGAGAGTTCACACCAGACCTTCAAACCAAAGAAAGGTGGTGAAAGCTTTGAGACTAGGTTCCCAAGGAGTTTTGTGTCTTCCTTTGAAATGGAGGGGAAGGGGTGGGGACGAGAGCCATTTGTCCCATAAGCTTGGGGTCTTGGGTATTAAGGGCTCTTCAAACCTCAAATTCCATTGAGTCGTGCAGGGGAAGTCACTAAGGCTCCAATGTCTTCTACTGTAAAAATGTTTTAATCTGTGTTAATTCTTTCCTCTTGGCCTATATTCATTAGCTTAAATCTGGGAAATCAGCATTTGCTCTCCTCATGTTGCACCTCCTTCTCTGGGGGTAGCAGAGAGGAGAATGAGAAGCAGGCTTAGATAATAGGCAGTGTTGGCCAAGGGGATTTAGACAAGTCTGAGGGATCCAATCCAGCTAGGACTTTGGCTTGTGTTTGAGTTGGGGCGGGTGGAGTTTTATTGGGTTTGGGGTCATTTAGCCTGCACCTGCTGGGTTCAGCATTGTCCACTCTCAGTTCCTTGGCTGGGGCCCCCTGTATTTCTGTGATGATCTCCTCTAGCCAGTCTAGCTTTGGCAGGCTGGTGAAGGGACCCTCTCTGGCTGGCTCAGAGACCAATGTCTGGGTCTGATCTTTCTGTCCATCCAGGTGTTGGGTCTGGGCCACAAGGTCTATACATTCCTGAAGGCCATTTTGGGGGCAGCTAGGTGGGGATGTGGATGCTTCTGGGCCATCTCCCACTAGATCTTGCAGGGCTCTGATCTTGGTTGAGAACCTTCTCTCCAGTCTCTCCAGAGATCCCTGGCCCTGGCCCAGCAGGGAGGCTGACTCTCTCAGACTGGTCGGGAGGGCTGGCCTCTGGTGAGAAGGAAAGAAGGGGCTCTGAACTGGTCAGCTTCCTCTTTTCTGCTGCTGATGCTTCTTCAGGCTGGGAGATCAGGTTGAGGCTGCTCCCCAGGGTCAGGCTGCTTCCTGAGTTGAAGGCTGAGGGGCTCCAGGGATTTCCCCAGACCCGCTGCTCTCAGGGGACTTCAAGGTCTCAGATGGGTTTAGGACCCATCCCATTTGGAGGACAGAGGCCTACATATGCTAGTGACATTGGGATCCACCTCAGATAGCCATTCAGGTGGCAGTGGTGGAGTCTTTGGCTTTGAGGAGGGGCTGCCCATACTCCCCAAAGGGGCTTCCTTGACTGCAGACTTCTGAGCCAACACCACCCTCAGCTTGTATCAGGTGCCCTTCAGGCTGCCCTTTCAGTCTCGAGGCCGCAGCCCAAGTCCTGCTTTGAGCAGGGACTGGTAGGTTGGGGGAACTGGGGGATCGAGAGCTGGCCCCTCCCCAGACTCTAGCTTTACCTTGACCTGCAGGCCTTCTTGCCCAGCCCAGGGAAGGCACGCAGTAAAGACCTCTTGGATCAGGATGCAGAAGCTTTAGAAGTTGGAAGTCAAGTGGGGGTGGGTGCATTTTTACACCTATTATGTGCTTAGACCTTGGTGTGGGTGCTGGGGATACAAGGCCAAAAACAAAGCAGGCTCTGCTTTCAAGGAGTTTACTTTCCTCCTATCACAGAGGTCTCAGGAGCAGAGAGTACCAAAGAGAATGTAAGGGCCAAGGCTGATTTGGTCTTACAGGATGATGAGGTTCCTAGGGTCATGATGGACAAGTCCAAAGATGTGCAGAAACATGAGAAATGAAATACAAGAGGTAAGCACAAGAGTATTAAGAGGCAGAGGTGAGGAAGGAGTGAGCTGCAGATCAGAGGGACAGCCTTCTCTGGAGACACAAAGGTAGGAGAGGGGTTGTCATGAACACAAGGCAGCTAGTAGACCAGGTTGGTTGTGTGAAGAGCAGCCAATTGTTGAGGGAGAAGGGAAGAGGAGGGAAAGAGCCATGGATTCAAAGGTGAAGAACAGTGTATAGCTGAATTGGTCAACTCTGGGGTGAAGATTGTGAAGAAAAGAAAGTAGGCCTGAGCAGGGAAGACCGATCAGGACAAAGGAGGGCTGAAAAGAATGAAGGTCACAATAAGGATGGAGAATAAGTATGGAAAAGCAGGCTGGAGCCAGATTGTGAAGGGCATTAAAACACCAGACAGAGGAGTTTATATTTTATCCTAGAAATAATAGCAAGCTTCTTGAATAGGGCAGTATCATGGTCAGGCCCACGTTTTAGAAATCTCACCTTGGGAGATCTGAAAAATATGGACTGGAGAAGACTGAAAACATGGAAGCCAATGAGGATGCTACAACATGAGTTTGGGCAGATGCTGGACTTAGATTCAGGAAGACCTCTGTTTTTATCCCACCTCAGATACTTGTTAGCTCTGCAAGTAACTTAGTTTCCTCATCTGTGAAATGAAGAGGCTAGACTCAATGACCTCTAAGGCTCCTTCTAGCCCTGAACCTATGATCCTCTATGAGCTTATACTATATTATGACCCTTGTCCCCTACCATCACTTCCAAACCATCTCTTAGCCACAATTACTCTGCAACTTCTTCTTTTTTGAGGTTCTCTCAGTCTACTGTAATCCAGATATCTTCTGGCCTTCAAGTTACATTTCCTCCTTTCTTAAGGACACCAGTGCCTCATGCATAATATAACATGGGTTGACTCCGGCTCAACTTTCTGAGGACAGGTCTACTAAATTTTACACTGACTCCCTACCAAGTTTTCTAGTAACTTGAATGGCTAGTAGGGGGAGTGTTCTCTTCTCTGCCACTAGCTCAAGACCCTGCAATTGCATTCAACCACATTTTTAGGAGCCTAGTGACAATCACACCAATTCCATTTAACCACATATTATCGGATTAGCTCTTACACTGGATATTTACTTCAATGATATAGCAAGAACAAACACATCAACATTTTCTCCAGCACTTCAGTGGCATAATTCCCCTTTATACCACCTTGTTCTCTGGGGAGAGGTGCAGGATTAAGCTCCCAGCTTGGCTCAGTTCCTATATATAGCATTGGTCCTACCAAGTTCAAGTCTAAAGCCCCTGTAGGACAAGCATCCCTGGGACTGTTGCTCCTCAGAGGTTTCCTACTGGTCTTACTGAAACACTCAGTTTGGATTTTTGCACTCCTGGATTCATGGTGAAAGCTCTTGAGTCAGAGGCTCCACTTACTGCACCTAGTTGTCATTACAAAGGAAAACCCACCAAATCCCCAAGTCCATTTCTTAGGTCCTCATGGCACTGGGTGGGGTGGGGGGGTGTTCAGGCTCTTCCCCCCTTTTTGCATAGTACCACCTGCTGTAAGTAAAAAATCCCTTCACTCTGAAATGAGAATGCAGGAAAATAACACGTTATGTTCAGTCAAATAGTTTGAAAGATGCAGAGAGTTTTGGATATGTATCCAATGGGGGGAAAGACACTGCCTTCAACCATATGATAGGTCAGTGCAGAATATCCACACATATACAAGTTCTCCTGTTTCCCAGAAGCAAGACCCATCCAAGTTTTCCACATGGTTGATGCCATTTTAGATCTCCTAGTCATATGTCAAACTCCCATTATAAC
Organism: Phascolarctos cinereus; assembly: GCF_003287225.1. Classification (NCBI taxonomy): domain Eukaryota; kingdom Metazoa; phylum Chordata; class Mammalia; order Diprotodontia; family Phascolarctidae; genus Phascolarctos; species Phascolarctos cinereus. Next base: position 234,247,652 of record NW_027555514.1, on the reverse strand, counting down.
AGTCTTCCTCCCCATCTGACCCTTGCTCCCATATCTGTGGACTTCAACATACATGTTCATGTTCCCTTGAACATCCTAGTCTCCCAGTTCATCATGACATAATGAAACCTGGGCTTTAGGAGATCACTTTGACAGCTGAGTAGAGTACAGGCTGTAATAGGGAGATACCTAAGGCAGGGAAACCAATGACATTTAGCACTTCCTTTAATTATGTTTGTAGACAAAAAGCCACAGGAGTAGCAGCACCTGTGGCTCTGTCACCAATAGAAATAAGATATTTTCATATTATATTATAGTTGTTGCAGATATCTCAAAGCACTGTTTAGGCTCATTACTACTTTGGAATTACTGTAACCATTAAGCCCACCCCTGGATATATTACCATATTAAAAATGTGTTTTTTTGAAAAAAATCTTAATATAACTTTGCATCTTTTAAAAATATTTTATTTTATTTTTAATTTATGGAGTAAAACAAGCATTTCCATAACATAGTATAATTTTTCAAAAAGATTGCAATGAAACTGCAAATCTATTATGTTCAACTTGCTATTCCTTTTAAATATGTAATAAAATTATCATGTAAATTTCTTTATTTTGTTTCTTTTTCCTTTTTTCTTCCCTTATTTTGATATAAATGGTTTACTTTGTAATCCTATACATTTTATTTTATGCTCTTGAAAACATTAGAAGAGGAGATCCTTAAGTTTCACCAGACTGTTAAAGGGCTCAGTCAGTCAATAAGCATTTATTAAGCACCTACTATGTGCCAGGCACTGGGCTAAGGGCTAGGAATACAAAGAGCCATAGATAGTCCTTGCCCTTGAGGAGCTCTAGGGGAGGAGACAATATGCAAACAACAATGTACAGACAAGCTATATATACAATAAATATGAAATAATTAACAGAAGGAAGGCACTAAGAAGGCCTGTGGAAGGCAGGATTTTAGCTGGGACTTAGGAGGAAGCCAGGAGATAGTATGAGGAGGGAGAGCATTCCAGGTGTAGGGGACAACCAGTGATAATGCCCAGAATCAGTAGATGGAGCCAAACATAAAAAGGAGGTCAGTGTTACAGGATTTAAGACTACGTGTGTGGGGATGGGGGGTTTAGTAGGAAGGTGTAAGATGTAAAGAGACTGGAAAGGTGGGGGAAAGGGCCTAAGTTATGAAAAGTTTTGAATATACAAGTCCACAAAAAGGACATATTTAGGAAATTTTAGAAGGTTTTTTTTCCTATAACCCATCTCAGTTTGTCTCTTTGTATTGCCACCTGTTGTTCCTATAATAATTCTACTTTCTAGGGGAATTAATCTACTCCCTCTTATAAGGGACAATCCTTCAAAATTTTTAAGACAGTTATCTTGACCACCTACCCAGTATTCTTGTAGGCCAGGCTAAAGGCCACCCCTCTTCCCCACCCACTCATCCCTGTATAGTACCAACTTGAAGCCCTCTTCTAACCTGGCTGCCCTCCTCTATACCCTCTCCAGCCAATCAACGTCACTAATACAGAACACCGTACCTCCCAAGGCTTAGTATGGCAGAGGTCAGTGAGGATAAGAGAACAGGGTGCGGTAACAGGGCAAAAGAGTTTTGCCTGGGCAAACAACAGTGAATCATGGGCATAATGGGAGGAGAAGGTCAGAATGTCCCGGTCATAGAAAAGGGAATCAATTAACTGGGGCTCCAGCCATCCAAAATCCTGTGATGACAAATGTCTTCCTCTTCTACATGGAGCTCCAAAGAACATGGTAGGTAGGTCTACACAAGTTGCTGGAAAACTGGGTGGTACATCTGGGTCAGAGATGAAGAAATTTGAACAGAATGGAGTTGAGTGACTTAAAAATATTAGCATGTTGGGATTATGCCAGAAAAATAACTGTTTATAACCTTTGACCCAGAGATCTTATTACTAAGTTTGTACCACTAAGAGGCTAAACACTGAAAGGTCCAATAGATATCAAAATATTAATAGTACTTTCTTGGAAACCAAGAACTGGAAAATAAATAAGTACTCATCCACTAGGAAGTGGCTAAACCAGTTGTTGTATATGAGTGTAATGGAGGAATTTAAAAAAGTATGGGAAGATGTATATGAACTGGTGCAGAGTGAATAAGTAGAATCAGGAGAACAATATGATGATGATGATAAGAGCTAGCATTTATATAGTGCTTAAAATTTTGCATAGCACTTTACATACATTGTCTTATTTGCTACACAAAGACAATGATGTAAATGAAAAAAAAATCATTAAAAGGAAGACATATTCACAGTGATTGAAGAACAGTAATGATCATATGGGGGAAGAGACAAAGAAACATAGCTCCCTCCTCTTTGAGAACAGAATATGACATACTATGTCAAATGTTGGGAAGGGGGTATGGTTAATGAATCAGTTGTTTGCTTAACTGCTTTTCCTTAATACAAAGGAGTTTTGATTCTGGGCCAGGGGGCAATGCTGGAAGCTTTGGGTGTGTATCCAGAAAGAGTTGGGTTGAGAAAACAAAAGACATAAATAAAACTTTGTTGGCTTTTTTTTCCTTAAAGCAGGGAGATTGTTCTTAGAAGAAGTACAGTAATCTAGAAAACATGTCTGATCTTCTTCATTTAAAATTATTTTCTTTGTTTTAAGATATACTTAGTATTGACCTTCCAGGCTTCATGTACTAGGGGGACCATAACATTGCAAAAAACTTACTCAAGTTTAAATCTGATTATGCATGCCCAAAGGATCTACATTCTTCAACTTTGGATTTCTGCCATAAACTGCAAAGCCCAAGCCATCTAGATACTTAGAAATATGGTCTCTGAAGTTTTTTGATCATGTACCCCATCTGTAAAAATTAAATTGTTGAGCCCACAGCTGGGAATATGTGTATATTTAATTCTTTATAAATTATATTAATGTGCTACTGTTCTAACAATTAACATACATTAAAAAAACATACATAAGTAGACATTTAAAAGGGATAGCATATAGTTTATCAAGTAGGAGGATGACTTGGTTGAGCCTGAAATTTAAGATCAATTTGGTAGCTGTGTGCTGAAGGGATCAGAATAGGAAGAGATTACTAGAGTAGATTTAAGTAGGTAAAGATACCAAATGGTTACTGCCATAGTCCATGTGACAGCTGACGAAGACCTGAATTAGGGTTGGTGCCTGCTTGCACGGAGAGATGTAGAGATTGAAACAAGATGTGGCCACTGATTAGATACTTGGAGTTAGGGCAAATGAGGCTTTGAGGATGATATCTAGGTTGTAAACCTTGGTGACTAGAGGATGGAGGTGCTCTTGACAGGAGGAAAGATAATGTAGTGAGATCTGGAATGAAGATTACAACTCATTCATTCCTGATCATCCTGTTTAACTTGTTCTTTCCCACCCAAAGCTAAAGGAGAGGAATAGAATCTTATTCATAAGTCACTGCCCTAGAGTACAAAGCCCGCCTGCTACAGGGTGCCTTCTGTAGACACAAAATGATCTTGAGGGACAGGTCTTGGAAATACTGAGGTGGGCAATTTTTTCAGCACAGCTAATGAGGGTGTCAGGACTGTGGTAGATTATATCTACCTTGAGATGTCAATGTCTGGCACAGTCACAGACGTCAGAAGTGGAAGAGGGTTGAGTCCAGGAAGGTCGAACGATAATGAGTGAAGGGAATCATATGGTTGTGTTTAGAGATGATCCAACCATTGGCTATCACAGAGAAAGCCAGATGTGACCTATTTTCCCACCTTTGAATTGGCTAATCACACACTTTTTAATGTCATACCAAGACCTCCCAGGAATACAATGATCCCCACTTTGGAGAACACTGACTCAATGAATATTAGAAAATTTTGAAATTTTGAGCATGATATAATAAAAGCATGTCAATAATTAATATACACACATAGATAAATGCTAAGTACTTGAAGGAAATTTCTATCTAATTACAGGGAGAAATAGACAGCAAAACTCTACTGATTGGAGATCTCATGTGTCCCCTTTCAGAGCTAGACAAATTGAAGAAAAAGAAGTAAAGGACCTGAATAGAATTTCAGAAAAATTAAGTATATTAGGTCTCTGGCAATCACTAAACAGGAAAAGAAATGAATGAAAAAGTACATGTTTCCAAGCTATACACAGCACCATTATAAAAATTAACTATGTGGTAAGGCCAAAAAATTTTATAAATGAAAGCGAAAAATACACATTCTTTACTGGCCAAAATGCAATAAAAATGATGATCAGTAAGTGGCCTTTGAAGAAAGGGATCAAACATAAATGGAGATGAAATAACTTAATCCTACAGAATAGATGAACCAAAGAATAACATATACAAATAATGATCTGATTAAAGAAAATGCAAATTGGCAAATACAACAAAAAATTTAGGATGTAGTCAAATTAGTCTTCAGGGGAAAATTTGTATGGCTAAAGACTTTCATTAGCAAAAAGTGGAAGAACATGTGGATAAACTGGTATATATATATATATATATATATATATATATATATATATATATATATATATATATATATATATATATATATAATATATTTTGTGAGGCAGTTGGGATTAAGTGACTTGCCCAGAGTCACATTGCTAGTAAGCATCATGTGTCTGAGGTCAGATTTGAACTCAAGTCCTCCTAACTCCAGGGTCAGTGCTCTATCCACTATGCAACCTACCTACCCCTGGAAACACAATTTTTCTTAAAAAAAAAAAAAAAAAAAGAAAAACAACAAATCCAAACACACCATGCAGAGAAACTGTGAAGGTTAATTTTTCTCTATCATGGTCACATTGCTTCACATTTGAAGCCTCTTTCTATGTATTCCTGGAAAGGACTTAAGGCCTTTTCTACATGTGTCTGGCTTCATTGAATGTGCCCTATTGGTTATTTTTAAAAATCATCTCATATTCATAAATTCAGCTGCTTTTTTTTTGAAAAAATGCACTTGCAGGAAGAGCATCAGTAGGAGAGGTAGACCGATGTAAATTCTTCTTTCAGGGAAAGAAAATTGACTGTTGTGTTCAGCACAGCAAAATGCAAAACAATCTTCTCTGCATTTTCATCTCAAACAGTCCTACAGATCCTCATTGACAGATACTGTTGGAATGGTGCACTTCCTATGTCATAAGTACAGTTTACATGAAGTTGTAAGGAAAATATCACTGGATCTTATAAACTCTTCTTTAAAAAAAAAATTAGCCTGGTAGCCTGGCAGGGGTTTCACAGGGGTAGGATCAAGCATTATCTCAAATTTCCCATGGCAATACCAACCATGATGAAAGGTTGTTTGAAAATGTTTCATTTCCATCAAAGAGCCACTTGGGAAGAGCTGAGTCGTGGGTGTTTCCCCTTGCCTGAGGCCTCTGAGCCCTTCTGAAAGAACAAGATAAGGTTCATTTTAGTTTGTAGAATCTACACCGGAAGATCACCATACAGAGAAATTACAATACATTCCCAAATTAAGTATTTTTTTCCTGCCTTTCAATTGGCTAAAGCACCTGAGGGATTTAACTCGGAGCAAGCATTTCACAACACAGTCTAGACTGGTCGTCTTATGTCTTGACAAGCTACCATGGCTATGGCTCTCCAAAATTTCCCACCAACAGTACTTTATAGACATTTTCTCACTTCCCAGGAGTTGGTTTCACTAGAAACTGGCTTATGACAGATGGCAGGGAACTAGTAAATCTAGAATGTGAAACCAGAGAGAAGAAGGTGTTTTGTTAATATTAGAACGAATGCAAAATATACTACAGATGTGTTTGTTTGGTGTTTTGGGACTTGTTAAGAAATTGCATTCCCAGTTCATTGACTTGTTCAATTCAATTAACATTTATTAAGTGCCTACTATGTGCCAGGCACCGTGCTAAGTGATGGGGATACAAAAAGAGGCAAAGGGCAATTTTTTTCCCTGAAGAAGCTTACTGTCTAATGGGGGAAATGACATGCAAATACATATGCACAAAGCAAACTATATACAAGATTAATAGGAAATAATTAACAGAGGGAAGGCACTCGAATTAAGAAGGGTTGGGGAAGGCTTTCTGTAGGAGACAGGATTTTAGTTGGGACTTAAAGGAAGTCAGGGAGATAAATAATTGGAGAGGAAGAGGGAGAGCATTCTGGGCATGGGAAACAACCAGAAAAGGGGGTCCAGAGCCAAAAGAAGAAGTGTCTTGTTCATGGAACAGCCACAACACCAATGTCACTGCATCAAAGAGTGCATTTTATTTTATTTTATCGGGGGGGGGAGGGCAATTGGGGTTAAGTGACTTGCCCAGAGTCACACAGCTAGTAAGTGTCGAGTGTCTGAAGCCAGATTTGAACTCAGGTCCTCCTGACTCCAGGGCCAGTGCTCTATCCACCACACCACCTAGCTGCCCCCAAAAGAGTGCATTTTATTAGAGAGTAAGGTATGAGAAGGCTTGAAAGATAGGAGAGGGGCTAGGTTATAAAGGGCTTTGAATGCCAAAAAAAGCATTTTTTATTTACTCCTGGATGCAATAGAGAACCACTGGAGTTTATTGAGTAGGAAGGCGATGTGATCATGCTGAGGTTTTAGAGAAATTTCTTTAGTGGCTGAATGGAGAATGGACTGGAGTGAGGAGATACTTGAATCAGGCAGACCACCAGTGCAATAATCAAGGTGTGAGATAATAAGGGCCTGCACTAGAGTTGGGGCAATGTTAGAGGAGAGAAGGGGGTATATTTGGGAGACATTACAAAGGTGAAATCAGCAGGCTGTGACAACAGCTCAGACATGTGGTGTGAGAGACAGTGAGAAGTCCAAGATAACAAGCCTGAGTGAGCTGGGAGGGTGGTGTTCTTCCTCTCTTTTGCTGATGAAAGTTTTCAGCAATACACGTTTTTCCTCCATTTAGCTTAAAACCAAGTTTAAATTTTGTCAGACTGAGTTGTAGCAAAGGGTGTAGAAACATAGTGGAGTGGCGCCACTTTCACATAGCTTTTATCCGTAATCAGAGAAGCCTGTGTAAGTGGGTCTTGCTCTGTGCCCTATGCATGCTTGGATCTCCTAATATGTTGGTTTCTTCCCAGAGTCTTCCTCTCTTAAGAAACCTGAGGAGAGGGCAGAATGTCACATATCCACATATCTTGAAGCTAGAAGCCAGAAGATCAGGAAATCACACCAATTCCTTTGAGTAATTAATCTCATCCACTTTGGGACTCAGATTACATTTAGAATGGTAGAGATGAAACAGACTGTTTCATAAATGAGGAAACAGAGGCCCACAGAAGTGAAATGAATCAACCCAGGTCACATAGCTAGTAAGTATCAGAGCCCAACTCTTCACTCAAGGTTTACTTCTTTATCAACCACTTTCTCTCTATAACTTGGAAAGCTGGTAACATTTGGGGTTAAGCTTATTCTCCAACTTCAGTGTAATTATCATAAGTATCTACTTTCGTTACATCAATTATCTTGTTATTATGGAGGCTACATCTTAGTATAATCAGGCTTTGAGTCAGACTGACCCCTTTTCAGGCAGAGAGGAAAGGCTTCTGGAGCATGGCTTCAATGGACTTTAGGGAATTTAGGGACACAGTAAGTTACTCTCATCTGGAAGAAAAGGACAAGAGCTTGGAAAGGAGAGGCAGTGAGGCATATTCAAAGAAGCAGGGGGCAAGTCAAAACAATGGCAGACGCAGAGACCGAAGCCTTCTGGGTGCCCTCCTGATTCCAACAGTTATAGCCTGGGCTTCAGAAGTGTGTAGCTGAAATGGACTGATGCTTTCTGGGCTATTCACTCTTGAATTCACTCTGGACTATGCACTCTCAGTGAAGCTTTAGTTCCCCACTCCCTTCACCCTGCACTGCCTACAGATTTTCTTCAAATTCCTACATTTCTTTAAGTTGTTCCTAATTCCTGGATTTTTTTTCTTCTACATAAAACTATGAAGCATCCTAACTTCACCTTTATAGCAAGGTGAGAAGAACTTACATAGTCCTATAGATCACACTTTAAAGCTACAATTCCAACTCCCATTCCCACTGGTGAATTGGGTCCCCACGGAAAGGCTAGCTACATCTCTGCCCGGGGCTCTAGGGATAGCCCAGAGTGGTTGTGGGCTGTTCCTACTACCATTGTTCATGGGTCTTCACCAGTGTCCTTCCTGCTACAATTATTAGTTGAAATCAATTAGTCATTCAGACTTAACTACCTTCTAGAAAAGGGTATTTTACTAAGTCATATAGTAAGAACAGTTGTACAAGACATCCTCCTGAAAGTCTGTGACACATTCACCCACCAGTACATTTAGAATTTAAGGGAAGGTGGGCTCAAGCTTAGGGAACAGATGTGGCCGAGGAGTCACTCATGTCTCCTAGAAGTCTTTCTGCTGGAGACCTCAAGATGTTCTCCTGAGGAATGGTGTAGTTTTTCTACTGGACTCTGGTTAGAGTCTTCAACCTTCTTTCATCATCCAATCCAGTCTCTTATACACTTCTGATACAGACACTGATGCCAACCACTGCTGTCCTGTGGACGATGCTGGTACAACAATAGGAAGAAGTTAAGTCCAAAATCCTTTGACCTTTTGATTGTTTAAGGGCCCTCCTCTGGCCATGGAAAGAGAAAGAGAATTAGCCCAATTATGGATCATTCTTCCCTACCAAGCAAGCTCCTTCCTAGGGATTTATCTGTAATGTTATCCCTTGCTCATCACTTGCTCCCATCTCTGGACTATGAACTTGAATTTTATGGGCACAGTTAAGTCTCTTGGTCAACATGATCAAACTTCCTCCTCAAACCTGAAGCAGTGTCCAGACCTTGTTCACACCTAGTAAACAACTGTTATGTATTCTCACCTGACAAATAGTTGAGGCATAGTATTCAATCACTTACTTTAAATAGGGATGGGTGACTTGATTGTTTTAACTAATTAATTCCCACTTTTATAACACAATTCCAGAAGTCCATGGAGTCACTCTCTTGAAGCCTTCTCATGATACCTACAGAAGGGTCAGTATGCCTCAAAGCCTGCTTATGCTAGAAAAGAAAATGAATCCTGCTAGGGCTGGGTAGTCTTAGAACTATGCCCTCTATTTTTGGTTTCCATATTTGCCTGCAGCGCATTGCGAAGTAGGTGGTGACTTAGTCAGCTTAAGATGATAATGTCATACTTAGATTTAGAACCTTGTTACCCTTCATAACCTCTTGGCAGTCAGCTATTCCAACTCCCTCAATTTACAGATAAGAAAATGGAGATTCAGAGAGGAAAAATTATTTGCCTAATTTTATCCTGTCCCACAGGTAATTGGCAAGATCAGGATTTGAACTCAGATCTCCTGACTCCAAACGCTCTATCTTCCACTAAGCCACCTGCTTCCCAAGCTCTTCCAAGCTCTACTTCTTACCTATTGAGAAGCCACAGGCCTCACCTGTCTATTTCCGGGGTACAAAATCTAAAAAATATTTAATGGTACCCCTGGGAAAAATTGTCTTCTTTTTACCAGTTCTGAAAGAAGGTACAGGGGGCCCAGTAGTTACCAGACTGTGCAAGGTGGGTAGTGTCCTCTTCTGACCACTAGAGGGCATTTCCAGAATTCAACTTAGATCCATGTCTGTTCACCGGGTTCAACTGCTGAGGCTTTAGAACGATGGGCTCCACTAGGATTTTCCTAGAGAATTGGAAATTCTTAGGTTTTCGCATCTGGATCTGTGATTTCATCACTCTGGGAACTTCTGGTGTGGAAATACAATTTGATAATTTGTTTATAACATCGTCTGAGGTAGTTGCTTGAGGGCACTGAGGTTAAATTATGTGCCCTATGGTGACCTAGTTGATACATGTCACTGATGCCTTCCCAATGCCAAGGCTGGCAATCTATTCTCCACACCACTGACTCTCATCATCCTTGCATAGAGAGAAATAAACAGGTCTCTGCATGTGTTTGCATAGATTGCATTTACTATTGAACCATCTTTGTAAATATGACCATCTCTTTAAGGCAGCTTTCCAGGTAAAATCCCATCACTGCTATGTTTGTGATTCTAATCTCCTCAGTTTTCTCCCCTATTTTGTTCTCAGTCATGCATTGTCATCAGCTCAGACTCTCTATAATGTGTATGTATGTATGTATGTATGTATGGTATGTATATATGTGTATGCATATGTGTGGTATAGAGAATATATATGGTATAGATTATATATTCAGGTCTTAGAGAATTTGTAATGGCAAACAACTCCAGTATTTTTGCCAAGAAAACTCCAAATGGGGTCACAGAGAGTCAGACACGACCGAAATGACTCAACAATAATTCTGTATATGTGTACACTATCAGAAACACTCCTCTTCATGAGTTCAAATCCACCCTCAGACATTGACCAGCTGTATGACCCTTGGCAAATCACTTAACCTTGTTTGCCTCCATTTCTCATCTGTAAAATGAGCTGGAGAAGGAAGTGGAGTCACAAAGAGTCAGACACAACTGAGATGGCTCAACAACAAAATGCACTCTGTGTGTGTGTGTGTGTGTGTGTACATATGCACACAATGTGATATAGAGAATAAATACATACTTTATAGGGTATAAATGATATCGAGTATACAGAATATATTATGAGAATATGTGAAAAGACACATATATTCTTTATACTCTCTATATTACCTATACCCTATAGAATATATATATTCTCTATACCACACATATAATCCATACCCTATATATCTTATATGGATAGAAAATATATTTTTTTATACCCTCTGTATAATCTATACCCCACAGAACATACATATATTCTCAATACCACATATATAATCTATACCATATGTATTATATAAAGAGACTCTATATATTCTCTATACCCTATTTTATATATATAAAATCCATATTATATAGTCTCTCTACTTTGTGTGTGTGTGTGTGTGTGTGTGTGTGTGTGTGTGTAATAGAGAGTAAGAGGATTCTTTGAACTACTTAATATGAAAAGAAAAACACAGACCTTGGCAATACATCTCTAGAGAACACTTCTTTCGTAGCATTGGGATAATGAAAACATTTATTAAAAAATTCTCTATGGGATATAGCTTTTGGTAGTTGTTTCACAATAATAATTATCAGCACTCCAATCCAACAAATCTTTATTGAGCTTCTACTCCTTGTGAGACACTGTACTAGTTGATGAGAACACGAAGGCTTCATATTTTCTTTACAAAAAATAAAAGCATCCCTGCACTACAGAAGCTTAATTTCTACTGGAAGGATATGGTTCTTAAAATAGGTAATACAGCTGTAACACCCACTGTGGGCTCATACTCCTACACTCCCTCCATTCTATTGGAAGATTCAGTTTCCAGAGGGAAGAATATTTTTCCCCTCAAAGTTTTCAGGGTAACCCTGAAATTCAGTGTTTCCGAAGTCCCTACCAAGTTCACTTCTAAATGGTTGCAGCTTCTAGTACTCACTACTTTCACTCAGGAGCACCTATGTGGTATGCTCCCCCAATATCAAACAGCCAGTTGACATCAAGTAGCTTTTACAAAAGGGATATTTAATGAGAAAGCATAAGAAGGGCAGAAGTAACAAAAACATCTCCAAACTGGAGCTCACTTTCTCCTTGCACACACAAGGATGCTGAAGACAATAAGTTCAGACTTAAAGTGCAAAGATATATTATGTGTGTGTATGTATAGTGTGTGTATTTTATTTTTTTATTTGTGTCTGTGTGTATGTGCATGTGTAGGAAATGTGGAACTGAGAGGTACCTCATGATATATAGATAGATAGATATGAAATGTGAAACTAAGAGATATCTCGTGACATATATATATATATATATATATGTAGGAAATGTGGAACTGAGAGGTGCCTCATGACCTTTTTATTATATGTGTGTGTGTGTGTGTGTGTGTGTATAGTGTGTGTATTTTATTTTTTTATTTGTGTCTGTGTGTATGTACGTGTGTAGGAAATGTGGAACTGAGAGGTACTTCATGATATATAGATAGATATGAAATGTGGGACTAAGAGATATCTCATGACATATATATATAATATATATGCATATATATTATATATATATACACATATATATATATATATATGTAGGAAATGTGGAACTGAGAGGTACCTCATGACCTTTTTATTATATATGTGTGTGTGTATGTGTTGTATGTATATACACATATATGTAGGAAGTGTGGAACTGAGAGGCACTTCACGACCTTTTTATTATATATGTGTGTGTGTGTGTGTGTGTGTATGTGTGTGTGTGTGTGTGTGTGTGTGTATACACATATATGCAGGAAGTGTGGAACTGAGAGGCACCTCATGACCTCATGACCTCTGATCCTAGGAGTTCTTTTCTCCCTTTTTTATGGTCCTTATCAAGTTCACTGCTGATTGTGGCATAGGTTACGGATGAGCCACTGCCCTATTCAGCTGGGCTCTTCATGACATATAGTAGCTGATGGGTCAGTCTCTTGCTGGGTTAAGCCAAACAAGTTGCTTAACTGCAGTGCTGGCTCCTCACTGGACTTCACTGGTGCTGCTACCAGATCTTAGTTTACTCTGTTACTTACTCCAGTTGCCAACAGGTTCTCTAATGGTTTTGATGGGTCTTCTGAACTCATTGGTCGCCTGGGCACCCCCTTCCAAGGATACGAATTTACCTAAGATATAAAGTAATAAACATAGAAAAAACCCCAGAGTTGACGTACATTTGTAGACTGACAGTGTGGGAGACACTCCCTCACTGCGGTTTTGTTTCCTTTGCCACCAAGAAGCAAGAGAACAAAAGGGCCAAGGGAAGGATCCATCAATCCTTTTGCATGAGAACTCTTTTCTGGCTCAACATCTTCTTAGTTATCAGTTCTTCCACCTTCTCAGCAAACCAGAAGTCTCTTTATTACTCAACGGTACCAGCCCCTAAATCACTCATAGCCTCCAAGCATTAGATTAGAATTAGGCAGAGAATAATACACATATTTTGTATACCTAGGAAGGGAAAAATCTGAACATGCTCCAAGACCTGGACTCTAACTTTCTGGATACAAGCAAGTGCCTTACCTTCTACCATGCTGTATCTACAGCATCTACCTTCCCGTTGGTTAGCTGTAGTCCTGCCATTACACCTATGTAAAAAGCTCAGGGTCTTTCGAACTCGGTTGGGCACAGAAATGAAAGGGCGTCACACTTCATATTTATTTCACTCATTTTAAAACGTCCTCGGGGACCAGGGTCTAGATTTAAGAGCAAGATTCCATAAATCGGTATTATTCAGGCAACAACCAGAAGAAGCTGGGCTTACTGTCACCTGGAGTCGAGAGATCTGGAGTCAAATCCTCTTAAACCAGTATTACCAATATTAGTTAATTAATTAATATTAAACCAAAAACAGCCATGCACAAGTTACAGTACTTTCCGAGCCTGTTTTCTCATCTTCAAAATAAGCATACTCATATTTGTACCACTTGCCTGATATGATTATGCTGAGATTAGTTTGTAAATCCTAAAGGCTGTTATTTACAATAATAATTATAATGAGTTATTTATCATTATTGCTATTAAATGTTTGGGGACATACAAAATATAAGTAAGGCACATTCCATGTGCTCATAGGCTTTGTAATCTAGTAGGGTTCAGACATGACCAGTTCCATTCGACAAATGTCACAAACGTGCACGCATTAGCGACTCTGTGCTCAGAGCTGAGGGGATGGAAAACTTTTAGATGATAGCTGACTAGCACAGAACTTCCCACATATTATCTTGGTTATTCCTCCCAACAGCTTGGTGTTCCAAGGAGCTGGCTAGTAAAAAGCAAGGCCCCATACACACAGACATATTTGTCGACACACTTTTCTGGTAGCAAAGATGTGGAAACCAATTGGATGCCCATCAATTGAAGCATGGTTAAACAAAATTGTGTTGCATGAATATGATAGAATTTGATGAGGCTATAAAAAATGACAAATAGGTGGGTGCAGGGAAGCATGGGAAAACTTGCAAAGGGAAGGAAGCAGGAAGAAAACAATGCACATAATGCCTACGATACTGTAAATGGAAAGAATAACAGCCAAACCATTTAATGTGGCAGAATTATAAATGCCAAGATTGGCACCCAAAAAAGGGATATGAGAAGTCATGTCCCCTCAATTCTTTGTAGACGTGGGGGACCATGGGTGTAGAACACTGCATACAGTGTCAAACTTGTTTCATGCATTGATTGTTTTTGCTGACCTTTGTTCTTTTTCTTTTTCTTTTTTTTTACTCTTTGTTATAAAAGGCAGATCTCTTGGGGGAAAGAAAGAGGGTGAGATACATCAGGAAATAGAGGTAATATAAAAACAAACATTAATAAACTTTTATTTTTTTAATATATTATCTCAATTTTACAGATGAAGAAACAAAGGCGCAGAGACTAAGGAGCTTGTCCATAGTCACATGGTGAGTTGCAGGGTTTTTCCCACTAGGCCACATTATCACTCTGGCGTCACAAAATACTAACTCTGCCCTCTAAGTCTTATAGTCTAAAAGTGGAACATGAGCCACAGAAAACTACAAGACAAAATAAGGTGTGATAAGTCCATAAAATAAGTGAAAGGTGCCAACAACAGCCAAGGAGGAAAAGGCCATTAGAACTAGATGTTCCCAGGGCAGCTAGGTGTTGCAGTGGATAGAGTATCCGCCCTGAAGTCAGGAGGACCTGAGTTCAAATCCAGCCTCAGACATAAACACTCACTAGTTGTATGACTCTGGGCAAGTCACTTAACCCCAAGTGCCTCACATTAAAAAAAAAAAAAGGAACTAGATTTCCTCAGTCACATCCTTCGCTCTCCCCACTCCATGTCTTTATATGGAATTCTAGTCTCTCTTTGAAATCTCAGGCACCACTTCTTCTATGAAGCCTTTTCTGATGCTATCATCTGAAAGGGATCTATTTCTATTTGTATCTTCAGCACTTACTTAGCACTATGATTTGCACATAGGAAATGAGCCAGGCGTTGTGCTAAACACTGAGTATACAAAGACAGGCAAAAAGAAAATAAAACCAGATAAGCTAATAACTTAAGTTGAAGCATTAATAATAGGAAGTGAAATTAGCTGATTTGAGTCTCAGCTCTTCTCTCTGTTCACCCTCAGATAGGGGTGTATGTGTGAGAGAGAGAGAGAGAGACAGAGACAGAGACGAGACAGAGAGGTGGGGAGGGAGGGAGAGAGTTATGAGAGAAAGAAAGAGGTGAGAGAGAAATGAAAGAGAAAGAGAGAGAGAGAGAGAGAGAGAGAGAGAGAGAGAGAGAGAGAGAGAGAGAGAGAGAGAGAGAGAGAGATGGTAAAGATAGATAGATAAATAAACTTCCTAACAAATAGAGCTGTTCAAAAGTAGAATGGGCTGGCTCAGGCAATAATGAACTTCCCATCACTAAAGGTCTTCAAACAGAGGCTACATAATCTCTCATTGGAAATGTTGGCAGAAGGATCCATGAGTTGGGTGTGGGTTGGACCACACAATCTTTGAAGTTCTTTCTAGGTCTAAGATTCTATGAATTACCAATCATGGAGCTAAGGGAAGACTTCATGGATGAGATGGCCTTTGAATTAAGCTTTAAAGGATGGGAAGAATTTCAGAATGGGAAAATTTTCAGGAGCTGAAACTTGAGGAAGGGAGGGTATTGTCAGCTTTAGTAGCCATATTAGCAAAGATAAAAAAGCAGAACCATTTAAGATGTGCACAGGGATTAGGAAGCAGTTTGGCTAGAAACATCCAGAGGGTCCTTCTCCCTTTCTGTCCCTTGTGGAGGCTAACGAAAAGAAGGGTCTTGGTCACAGTAACAAGACATGAAGATCTTGTACCAGATATAAAATTCTCCAAATTCTCTGTTAGCCACCCATCCTTCCTACATGTCTCGTATTCTCCCTTCATGCCACCATTCCTCTATTCTCATTGTATCCCATGTGCTTGAAGCAGTGGCCAAAGGAGCTAGAAAAGTATTGGCAAGCTCAATGAACATAATTTCTTTTCATCCAAACATTCTCTTCTGCACTCTTGTGATACTCTCCCTTCCCTTTTTTTTAATTAAAGGGTGAAACTACACATCACCTATTTATAGCCAGGTTTCTACCCAGGCTTGGAATGTTTTGTGTGCCACTGTGTATGCAGAATGAGATGTGACTCCAGATTGGTGGAGAGAAGGCCGACAGTACACACCTACACAAGGGATTTACTGAGACTTTTCAAAGCTTTTGGGGGAGTATTGATAGACAGAGGACAACCTAAGAAGGCAGAGGAATTCCAGAGACAAATAGATTGGACCTCTCTGGGTAAAAGAGTTCTTTCTCTCTGTTTAAACTGAGGTCTCATTCTACATCTTCCCCTCCCACCCCCACCTTGCCCCCAAGAGTTCATTTACTCTTTTTAAAATTTATTTTTATTTATTTCATTAAATGTTTCCCAATTACATTTTTAAACAATTTTGACATTTTTTTAAAATGTGAATTCCAAATTCTTCTCTTCCTGCTGCCCCTCCTCCATCCCTTGAGAAGGCAAATAATATATTAATTATACATGAGAAGTCATACAAAACATATTTCTATGCACATACACAGGAAAACTAAAGAAAGTGAAAAAATGTGCTTCAAAACACACTCAGAGTTCATCAGTTCTTTCCAGAGATGGATAACATTTTTAATCTTGGGTCTTTTGGAATTGTCTCAGATCATTGTCTTGGTAAAGTAGCTTATGTGGATTATTTGTACCCAACCTGTGGTAGAGCCTTCTGAGCTCATGTTGGTGTGAACAGCCACAGTTGGATACACTGCACCTTAACTCTAACATAATGATGTCATCTTGGTCCTCTTTTAAAAACAAAGGAGAACAAAGAGCTAAGCTTTTCACAGTTGATCATCCTTACAATATTTCTCTTACGGTGCATAACGTTCTTCTGGTTCTGCTTATTTCATTTTGCATCAGTTCGTATAAGACTTCAAGGTTTTTCTGAACCATCTTGCTCGCCATTTCTTATAGCACAATAGTATTCCATCACGATCATATATTATAACTTGTTCAGCCATTCTCCAATTGATGGGCATCCCCTCAATTTCCAATTCTTTACTTCTGCAAAAAAAAAGAGCTCATTCACACTGGTGTATTCTCTGGCATATTCTAATCTGTATGACTTTTGCAATTTGTCTGATGCTTTTTCTTGGATAAATGGGTTACTCACTATTCACTATTTATGATGTTCTATTGCATAAACAATTTTTTGGTATGAGGCAGCTAGATGGAACTGGTCCTTGAGTCAGGAAGACTTAACACACTAGCTGTGTGACCCTAGATAAGTCATTTAACCTCTGTCTGCCTCAGTTTCCTCAACTGTAAAATAAGATTAATAATAATACCATCTACCTCATAGAATTGTTGTGAAGATCAAAATAAGATAATATTTATAAAGTACTTAACAGAGTGCCTGGCACACAACAGATGCTTAATAAATGCTTGTTCCTTTCCCTTCCCTTTCTGGTGGGAAGGTGGTTAAGCTGGCAAATGTAAGCTAAGGGTTATCTTCCCCCTTCAGAGCAAACAGAGAAGTCGCTTTTATTTTTAACCTATCATACCCCTTGAGGTGGACAAGTAGATATTATTCTAGCCTTATACTCTTCCAAAGACTAGAGAAAAAAAGGAATGTTCTTGGGAATTTCAAGTCCCTCCACCTCTTCAGTAAGCAAGCAGGCAAGGCCCATGGTTCTCCTCCTCTCAACTGAAGCAGACTGAGCTTCAGAGCACATCTCTACATGCCACCCACGAGCTGCATCTATCATACATTTAGATAACCTATGGGGGCATATTTATCTTATACTTCCAACACTCATTACACAAATGTCCGTTAAACACTTCCTGTGTCCATTAACACACCCTCTGCCATCATCATTATCTAGGTTTGACTCATGGTGACATTGCCCCTCTCGTATTTAATTCTGATGAGGAATCTGCCACCATTGTTTGAAATCCCATGATCTACTGAGACTCTGAGTTGCTCTAAGATATTATCAATCCCCTGCCTTTCTGTCTGGTCCAAAAATGTTATCTTTTTTTAATATAGTAACCCCATTAGGCTGAGGCCATTGTCTATTTCATGGAATGGTTACTCAAGGAACTTTAGGTAGTTCGAATCTTTTCTAGTGATGCTTGCATTAAAGTCAGTAGAATTCCTTTCATTTAAAACATGCTGGGTAAAATACTTGGGAGTCTACCTGACAAGACACACAGAGAAACTATATGAACACAATTACAAAACATTTTTCACACAAATAAAAAAAGATCTAAATAATTGAAGAAATATTAATTGTGTATGGGTAGGCCAATAAAAATGATAATATGCCTAAATTTATTTACTTATTCAGTGTCTTACCAAACTACCAAAGAATTATTTTATAGAGCTAAAAAAAATAACAACAATTCACCTGGAGGAACAAAAGGTCAAGAATAAAAAGAGAATCAATAAAAAATCTATATATAAAAGAAGGGGATCTAGCAGTACCAGATCTCAAATAATACTACAAAGTAATCATCAAAAAAAATAACACCAGATAAGAAATATAGTGGTTGATTCATGGAATAGATTAGGTACACAATACACAGAAGCAAATCAGTACAGTAATCTCATCTTTAAGGCCGCTAGGTAGCACAGTGAATAGAGTACCTGGCCTGGAGTCAGGAAGACTCTTCTTCCTTAGTTCAAATCTGGCCTCAGTCACTCACTAATTGTGTGATCTAGGCAAGTCTCATAACCATGTGAAATGAGAAAGAGAAGGAAAAGCAAACCACCGTCTTGTCTTTGCAAAGAAAACTCCAAATGGAGTCACAAAGAGTCAGACATGGACTGAAACAATTAAATGACAGGAACAGCAAACCTAGTCTTTGATAACCCAAAGATCCCAGCCACTGGGGCAAGGATTCACTATTTGACAGAAACTATTGGGAAAACTAGAAAACAGTCTGGCAGAAACTAGGCATAGACCAACATCTCATACCATATACCAAGATAAAGTCCAAATGGGTACATGATTCAGACATAAAAGGTGATATCATAAGCAAATTAGGGAAGGACAGAAAAAGTTCCCATCAGATCTATGGCTAAGCAAAGAGTTCATGACCAAGTGAAAGATAAAGAGATTCACAAGCAGCAAAATGGAAATTTTTGATTACATGAAATTAAAAAGGTTTTGCACAAACAAAACCAATACACCCCAAAATAGAAGGCATACAGGAAACTGGGAAACAAATTTTGCAAGTTTCTCCGATAAAGGTCTCCTTCCTCAAATATATAGGGAACTGAGCCAAGTTTATAAAAATAAGAGCCATTCTCCAAATGATAAGTAATCAAAGGATATAAACAGGCAGTTTTCAGAAGAAATCAAAATAGCCACATTAAAAAATGCTCTAAATCACTAATAATTAGAAAAATGCAAATTAAAACTATTCTGAGGTACTATCTCACACCCATGAGATTGACTAAGATGACAGAAAAGGAAACCTATAAATGCTGGAGGGGATATGGAAAAATAGGTATATTAATGTGCTATCGATGGAGTTGTAAATTGGTCCAACAATTCAGAAGAACATTTTGGCACTATGACTAAAGTGCTATAAAACTGTGCATACTATTTGACCCAGCAATACCACTATTAGGTCTATACCTCAAAGAGATCAAAGAAGGAAAAGGGCTCATAGGTACAAAAACATTTATAGCAGTTCTTTCTGTAGTGGCAAAGCTGTAGTGGCAAAGAATTGGAAACTGAGGGGATGCCCATCAATTGAAGAATGGCTAAACACGTTATAGTACGTGATTGTGATGGAATACTATTGTGCTATAAGAAATGATGAAGGGGATGGTTTCAGAAAAACCTGGGAAGACTTACATGAATTAATGCAAAGTAAAGTGAGCAGAGTCAGAAGAACATTGTATACAATAACAGCAATGTTATAAGGATGATCAACTGTGAAAGACTTAGCAGCTCTGATCAATCAACGATCCACAACAATCCCAAATGACTCATAATGAAAAAATCTATTTACCTCTGGAAAGAAAACTAATGGACTATGAGTGTAGACTGAAGCATATTTTTTTTTTGCTTTTTTTCTAATAACATGACTAATATGGAAACATTTTGTATGACTTCATATGAATAATGTTTATCATATTTGTCTTCTTAATGTGTGGAGGAGGGGGTAGAGGGAGGGAGAAAATTTGGAATTGAAAATAAACATTTTTTAACGTGCTGTGTATAAAAACAAATGAGGGGATCTTGGGAAAGTCAATCAACCTTTCTGGGCCTCAGTTTCCTCATCTATAAAGTGAAGGGTTTATACTAGATGAACCTTTGGGTACATTCAGCTTGATTCTATGATCCTATGACTCATAGTTTCTTTCTCCCTCCCTCCCTCCCTTCCTCCCCACCCCCACCCTTTCTCTTTTTCTCTTTCTCTCTTTCAGCTAGATTGGACCTCCTCTGGGTGAGAATGCTCTTTCTCCCCTGATTTGAGCCAAGGTCCCATCTCTTTCTCAGCTAAAGAACTCATTCATTTTTGAGTATTTTCTGGCATATCCTAATCTGTATAATTTCTCTGATTTCTGTTTAATTTTTTGTCTTGGATAAATGGATTACTCAATATTTACCATATTCATAAAATTAAGAAGTAGCAAGGTAGCGGATAGGTAGGATAGAGTGCTGGATATTGAGACGGAGAGACCTGAGTTCAAATCCAGCTTCAGCCATTTGCTAGCTATATGACCTTGAGCAAGTCACTTAACCTCTATTTGCCTCAGTTTCCTCAACTGTAAAATGAGGATAATAATAGTACGTACCTCTCAGGGTTGTTGTGAAGATCAAATGGGATAATAATTGTAACATGCTTAGCACAGAGCCTAACACATAGTAAGAACTATATAGTAAGTACTATATAAAAGTTAGCTTTTATTGTTATCATTATTACAAAAAAGGTGTACTCCCTGGAAGGAATTCTGGAAGAAAAATATAAGTTGGATTTCATGTATTCCTCCAAGTAGAATATAAGCTCCTTGAGGGCAGGGACTGTTTGGTCATTGCATTTCTAGGACCTAGAAGAATGCTTTGCACATAGTAGGTAGTTTAATAAATGCCACATATGTGCAGAAATATCTTGGTTTTCGCTTAAGGATTCAAGCTTCCTCCTCCTTGCTCCACCCCTGTCCCCCATGGTATTTTTTTTAACGGAACAACAACTCTACTATTGTCATTCAATTGCAAAATCTCACTAGGTTATATTTTACGTTTCTACCAAGGTAAAATACAGCTAATAGGACATAAGCACAGATCTGGCCCTCCTGGACCAGACAACAGAACTCTAACCTCAGAGCACGTCTGCACAAAGCCCAGTCCTCCTACTTCTCCATAGCTCTTGTTACGCAGCTCTCTCTACATCCTTCTTTTGTCATAGGCAAATTGTACTGCCTCAGCTCTGGCTGCTACATCATTCACTTGAAAAATTTATTCTGGGATGAAACCCTAGAGGAAAACTTCACATACTAATAGATTGAATAGCGTATGTCCCAGTAAGACAGCCACTGAAATTGGAAATGTTTCCTCTAGGCACAGGTGTGAGTGGGTGTGGAATGAGAAATGATCTTTCACTTAAACTCAACATATAATCAGTAATTACTATTAGAATGTACCACATTAGATAATAGAAAAAGAGAGAATATAAGAAAAAATAATGATGTTATTAGCAACCATGAACAATAATGATTATGAAGGCGGTCAACAATAAATTGATCATGTAAAATAACATGGAAAGGCAGCCTAATTCTGATTAACTACGGTGACCAATCAGAGCCTGGAAGAACAGATAATAGAATACACCTCCCTCTTCTCAAAAGAGAAGAATGTGGAATGGTTGCTTGGTTTATTGATTTTGCTTAAACGGTTTTCTTTGTTATAAGGTAGCATTCAAGGGTGCTGAGTGGAGAGGATTGAAGGGAAAATATGAGTTGAAAATAAAAGCGTCCAATAGCACCTGAAAATATAAAACAATAAAATAAAAATAAACCTAACCTCCCTGAAGAATTAATTATTAAATTTTCTCCTTGAACTTCTGGCACCAGGAAGGAACCCTCTCAAGCCCCCCCCCGCCAAATTCCCCTCCAAATAACTAGAAAACTGCCTCAGAATTGATCTAGGAACAGGTGAGCAGATTAACAACCTGGCAGAAAAGATCTGTCTCACTGGGGTGGGAGGGGAGCCAGGTCCAAGAGCAGCCTCTAGCTTCACAGCAGGGGGCCTGCAGCAAAGCTCCAAGCCTGGGGCTGTGCACCAGCAAAGCCCTGCCTGACCTTCTACCAGCCCCCTAGGCAAGTGAGCAGTCTGTGCAGTGAAATAAGGACCCACCCCAGTGACCCCACCCCCATCACAAGCCCCCAGAGAGGCCTTGCCCAACCTTGCTGACCAGTATTGAAGCCCAGCCCCAGGGCTGGCCAACAGCAAGACCCTGCCCTTGGGGCCTGCCAGCAGAAAGGCCTTGTTTCCACAGCAACCCAGCAGCAGGACCCCATTCCTGGAGTAGGCCAGCAACAAGATCCCTCCTCCTGGGCCAGCCACCAGAAAGACTCTGTTACCATAGCAACCCAGCAGCAAAGCCCCACCCCTGGATCAGGCCTGCACCTAAGCCCTACACCCAGGGGGGCCCAACAGGAAGGCCCCACTCCCCAGTACAAGCCAGAAGGGAAGCCTCCAGGGAAAGCAAGCAGCTAAACCCTAAAGCCCAGTGACCAGAGGAGAGCCCTGAGATCATGGGTCTTGAGAGTTACTAAGATCTTGGAGAGCTGAAATGTAAGAATACCTGTTCTGCAATTAGGCAAAATGCTTTATGTTCTGATAAGGTTTAAGTCTCAGTATCCTGGAAGAAAATAATAGTAGTTATAAGTTAAATTGCTGAATCCTGTTTTAAGTCAATCCATCAATGAGAGTGTTTTATGTTCAGTAAATAAATACCTGTCCCATACCCGTATATTGAGTGCCATTCTACTCTCCCTTTAGGGGACCTTAGAAATGAACCAAAACCTAAAGTTAAACAATTTTCCCCTGGAGCACTGGGGAAAGGGAAAGGAAAGCTAGCTAATGAACTGAAGATTGTAAGAAAAAAAAAAAGAACTAACTCTCTCATTAGAGTCCAGGCTCCCCTATTACTGAACCTGATCACATCCATGAAATGGAAGGTAAAGGGCACAGTATTGTAGAAGTGGCTTCCATCGTCAAATGAGCAATCAGAGAATGCCAGTAGAACTAGAGTGTTTTCTGGAGAAAGAAATGCATCTTTCTACATTAAAATCACTTTCAGGATCCCTGAAGTAAAGACAAATATTTATGAAGTGCCCAGTATATACATAACATGCTGTCCAGGACACTGGAAGGTACTCAAAGATAAGACTTGGTCCCTGACCTTAAAAAATATATATATACATATATATATATATGTATATATATATATATATATATATATATATATATATATATATATATATATATATACATATATATATATATATATCAGGAGAGAGAAAATAAATAGCAGCAGTACAAATTAAAGTAAAATTGTAAAGGGGATTTATAAAATACTATGAGTTCAGATGAGACAGATCTCTTCTAACTGGGAGCCATGGAAGGCTTCATGGAGGAGATGGCATTTGAGCTAGACTTTGATTTTAATAAGCAAAGAGGAGGCAAGAAGATGCTTTCCAGATAGGGAAGGGAAACTATACTATGTGGGACTGTTTGATGAAACTGGGGACACCCCCAAGGAAATGTAACTTAGGGGAAAAAATATTGAGATGGTGATGAGGGGGGTTGGAAATACTATCTACTAGCCGTCTTTCAACAGCTGAAGAGTAGTCGCATGTACGAGAGATTAGACTTCTGCTTGACTTCAAAGGTCAAGGGTGGAAGCAATAGATAACAACTGTCAGAGAGGCAGATTTTTGACTTGATAACAAGAAGAATCTTCCTGGTAACTAAACATTTCCAAAAGTGGGTTGGAGTGCCTTGGGATAAACATCTGTCAGGGGTGTTCTAGAGATGCTCCCGTGCAGGTATTGCCCGAACAAGATGACCTTTGAAGTCCCTTTCAGATCTGAGATTCTGTGCTTCTGGAAATGGGGTGGCAAAGCTACAGAAATCGGGAGATTTGGGGTTAGATTTAGGAGATGGAAGGAGAAGAATTTGACTAGGGGATCAAGTAAACGAAAGGAATAGTCTATTATAAGTCTAGAAATGTGACTGGAAGTAAGTCCATAAAGGGTCTTAGGCAACCAGGCTGAAGAATTTAGGCCTTATGCTCTAGGCTAGTCAGAGCTGATCCCTTCCTTTGCATTGGCGATGTCAAGCTAGTCTTTTTTTTTTTTATTTCTTTAACGTTAGGGATCTATAAGGATGTAGAGGGCCACAGGCTGTTCAAGAGGTCTCACTGATGGGCGGAGGCCCCTCTCGGGTGCTGATCTTTGAGCAAAGGTCACCTGGTTCAAAGGTCGCCTGGTGAGGTGCTCCATTGTATGGATCTGTAACAATCTTTAATTCCCCTAGTTATTGTATGGTCATTAGCAGTCCATTCTGGGATTGGAGTCAGATAAGTGCACAGGATGTGCATGCACTGTCCTTGAGAACAGCATGGGCTATACGTCATTATAACTTGAGAAAGAGTTCCTGTTATTTTACTATATGAGTAAGTGCTTTGCTGAAAATAAAAGGAGTTGCTTCCATCTTGTCTCCCGCCTCATCAATGCACATTCGAGATAGAAGGTTAAGCTGGCCTTATCCCTTCAGAGTTAGGATCCTTGCTCTTGCGGTGAGCTGAATTAGTTGTGCACAACACTTTAACTTTCAAACAAAGCGATTTTCATCTGCTTCAGTCTATAAGGGTCCTAAATTCATTATTCTTGATATTTCTCCTGGCTGGTGGCCCCAGTGAGATTACAAATGCCCAGAGTAAAAATGAGTATTTGTTCTGTGGTTTGTGGAAAAGCCTGTTCTTCTGTCCGATTTCCAGAAGGAGAGAAAGGTGATGCCTCTCAAAACATTACCTTGAAGACCAGCATCTTGGGGATTTTCCCATTCTGCTGATGGGGGTCACAGCCCTTATCTGGGATGGGAGGGTGGATCTGAATGAATAATCGTCAATTACATTAGCATCATCCCAGTTCAATAAGAGGGGAGCTAGAGATGGGATGCCCTCACTCAATCTATTGCAGGCTTTCATTAAGACTTGTTATGGGGGCCAGCTAGGTGGCACAGTGGTAGATAGAACAGCGGCCCTGAAGTCGAGAGGACCTGAGTTCAGGTCTGGCCTCAGACACTTGACACTTAATAGCTACGTGACCCTTGGCAAGACACTTGAACCCAGCTGCCTCCAAAAAAAAAAAAGACTTATTACATGTCCTTTGGGGATCCACTTGAATTCATCATGACTCTTTCTTGAAAATGAAGTCAAGTTGCATTAAATGCCTTTTGCTTTAAGGGCCTTAGGCAGACATTGATCAGGGTCAAGCCTTAGTCAAGTCAAGTCAATAAGTGTTTCTTAAACACTACTATGTGCCAGGCACTATGCTAAGCACAGAGGATACAAAGAAAATTAAAGGAAAAAAAAGGAAAAAAAAAACAAAAACTAATCTCAAGGCTCTCACAGTTGAGTTAACATGGAAACAATCATGTACAAAGAAGATATATGCAGCATGTATTGGAGATAGTCTCAGAAAGAAGGCCTTATGATGAAGGAGTTTCGTGCAGAAGGAAGGACTTTAGCTGAAATTTGAGTGAAGTCAGGGTGACAGAAGGCCAATATGAGGAGGAAGTTCCAGGCATGAGAGATAGCCAGTGAAAAATGTTAAAAAAAAAAAAAAAAAGGGCAGTTAGGTGGTGCAGTGGATAGAGCACTGGCCTTGAAATCAGGAGGACCTGAGTTCAAATCCGGCCTCAGACCAAACACTTGACACTTAATTAGCTGTGTGACCCTGGGCAAGTCACTTAACCCCAATTGCCTAAAAATTAAAAAAAATTTAAAAAAAAAGAAAAATGCTAAAATGTTCCAAGAGATGGAGCAACAAGGAGGCCAGTTGTTCGCAGGGAGCGTAGAGGGGAGCAAGGCATAAAAAAGATGGAAAGGTAGAAAGAGGCTAAATCAAGATATCTTCTATTCGAGGCTTGATGTGATAGTAAGTCATTGGAATTTAATCAATAATGGGGTGGAGGGGGCGTGGTCAGACTTGCACTTTAGGAAGATCAATTTGACAGCTGAATGGAGCATGGAACTTGAGTCAGGAAGATGCTTTCAAAAAGAATAAGGAGTCTAAGTTGACCCCTAGGTTTTGAGTCCAAGTGACTGGAAAGATAGTGGTGCCCTCAACAACAATAGGGAAGTTAGGAAGAAGGGAGAATTTAGAGGGAAAGGTAGTAAGTTCAGTTTGGGACATGTCAGGTTTAAGATATTTGCAAGACATCCAGTTTGAGACGTCCAATGGGCGGTTGGAGATTCAAGACTGGAGGTCAGAAGAGACGTTAAGGTGGGACAAGGTCTGAGAACCATTTGCGTAGAGTTGATAATTAAATTCATGGGAGTTGATTAGATGACCAAGAGAAATAGTAGAGGGAGAAGAGAAGGGGGCCCCTGGGCAGTGCACTGGGAGACACCAAGGCATGATCTAGATCAGGGGTGGGGAACCTGCGGCCTTGAGGCCATGTAGCCCTCTAGGCCCTCGAGTGTGGCCCTTCGACTGAATTCAAACTTCACAGAACAAATCGGTTTGTTCTGCAGATGTAGATGGAAGTAGAAGAATTTGACTAAGGGATCAAGTAAACAAAAGGAATAGTCTATTATAAGTCCAGAAACATGACTGGAAGCAAGTCTATAAAGAGTCATAGGCAACCAGGCTAAGGAATTCAGGCCTGGTGCTCTAGGCAAGTCAGAGCTAATCCCTCCCTTTGCATTGGGGATGTCAAGCTAGTCTTTTTTTTTTCAATTTCTTTAATTTTTCAGACAAAATTATCTTCATCTACTTCAGTCTATAAAGGTCCTAAATTCATTATTCTTGTTGCTTCCCATGGCTGGTGGCCCCAATGATTACAGATGCCCAGAGTATAAATGATATTTGCTCTGTGGTTTGTGGAAAAGTCTGTTCTTCTGTCCCAGTTCCAGGAGGTGGAGAGAAAGGTGATGCCTCTCAAAACACTACCTTCAAGACCAGCAATTTGGGGATTTTCCCATCCCACTGAGGGAGATCATATAGCCATCTGGGATGGGGGGAGGGGTGTTCTGAATGAATAATCCATCAACAGAACAAATGGATTTGTCCTATGAAGTTTGGATTCAGTCAAAGGGCCACACTTGAGGACCTAGAGAGCCACGTGTGGCCTCAAGGCCGCAAATTCTCTACCCCTGATGAAGATCTGGCAAAGGAGACTGAGAAAGAGCATTCAGACTGGTAAGAGCAGAACCAGGGGAGAGCAGTGTCATGACAACCGATAGAGAAGAGAATATCAAGGAGAGGGTGATCAAGGTTGTAAGGTCTGGAAGGATAAGGACTGGAAAAAAAGGCCCTTAATTTTGACAATAAAGAGATTATTAGTAATTTTAGAGAGAGCCATTTCGGTTGAAGGACAAGGTTAGAAGCCAGACTGCAGAGAGTTAAGAAAAGGGCTAGAGGAAAGGAAATGGAGGTACCAGTTGTGAGAAAGACAACATGGGGCAGCGGAAAGATTTGGAGTCAGAAGACTTGGATTCAATCCTACCCCTGTCACTTACTCCCACTGTGACCTTAGGCAAATTATTTTTACCTACCTGGGCTGCAGCTTCCTCAACTGCAAAATGAGGGGGTTGGAATAGATAACCCCTGATGTCATATGTGAAGCTAACCTTATGACCCTATGACAAAGGCATTAAAAAATAAAACAATACAAAACTGGGAATTGGACATCCACTAGGGTTAGGTAGGTTGTCCCAGAGATTGTCCGGTTGCAGCCACCTCAATCCAGCCCTCACAATGCTTTATCAAGTTGGCTATTTGGATGCATCCCCAACTTCAGTCTTGTAGGTACATTCTATGCTCATGAAGATCATAACCCCTCAGGCCTTCCTACACTGTCTGGCACTTGGTCCCACTTTCCCCAGAATCCTCCAGAGAGGATCCATGGCCATCCTTTTGGAGATCATCCTGTGATACTTTTATTACCTTATGGGTACCAATGGACTGCTTGAGCTCTCCAACTATTGTCCCTTTCTAACTACATGGCCAAACCACTTCCTTTGTTTATCCTACATCCTTCAAACTTCTTATATGCAAGTCATTCTTGCTAGCCTTCTGCAGCCTGTGTCATGCTAACAACATGTCCCTCCATTGGCCTTTGAGTTAGTTGTCATTTCAATTCTTCTAAAATTGGGGCATCTCATGTGACCTTTTAGCACTGCCAGGAGAATAAATACTAATATTCTCCTAGGTTTATAAAATACACAAAAAAAATTAACCATTATTTTTATTAAGCAATTCTTTCCCGGACAATAACTTGATAAACAAGTAATTGTCATTTCTCATTATTGTGGTACTCTATAAAATCATCAGGATAATCAAAGTTTTTCTTTTACTCAGAATATAAATTCTTTTAATCATTTCCCATTTCAGTGTGGTTCTTAAAACAAATATTTTTCTTAGACAATACAAACATTTTATATCGTGAACCAAATGTTTTGAGTTTCAGAATTACGAGATCTCATGTCAAGAAGCATTTGTCAAACCTCTTTAAAAAAAAAAAGAACAAAAAGCTAGCCGAATGACATATAACAACCTTTGGAAAATTCCACAGAGCAGAGAATAACAATTAGGATACATTTATGCCCCTCCTCTTTCACTTAGACAAATCAGAAGAAGTAAATTCAAGATAAGTCCTTCCATGGCAACATTCAGATGGGAACAGCGGCTCACCTTTTCTTCTAATCACGAAGGTCAAGTTTCAGCACTTTTATTGTACCTGCAAAATCTTTGACACAATAATTTCTGAGTTAATGTTTGCAGAATTCCTATAGGGTAGGGAGCAAACAAGCACTAATTATTCCCATTTCACAAGTAAGGAAATGGAGTCATGAGATTTGTTTTGTACTGTATTTCTTATACAGTTTTGGCCCCAGACCGTTTTGGGATACAAACTCAGAAATGTTGCTTTGATGATTCTAAAAGCTTTAAATGCTCTTCAGACTCTTAAATGTCGCTTGAAAATGATCTGGGGACCTAAAATACCACCAGAAAGAAGAGGAAGTCCAGGAAATTTTAGATACAATAGAAGAAATTAAACCTGTTTTCATACTAGAAAAAATGCCAGACATATTAAGTATTTTGTTTAGAAATCACTCCTACTCCTGTGATTCCATTGGCATTGGGAACTCTCAAGTAAGGAGTTTCTTTCTATCAATGCAGATCAACACCATCTTTGCAACTTATAAATCTCAAAGAATAGCCTAAAGCACCAGGAAGTTGCATGGCTTGTCCGAGATCATGTAACCAGTATGCGTTAGAAGCTGGATGTGAACGTAGGTGTTACTGGTCTCAAGGTCAGCATTGCGTCTGTGATTCCATGCCACCTCTCTATTTTGAATATACATAAAATTTCAAATGTAATATTTTAGAAGGAAAGGTATTGCTAGCAGCCAGATTTTCCTCCAAAGTTTCTCTTCACAATTCATAGAACACCAGGGTCCCAAAGAACAAACTTTGGGAAATGCTAGCTAGTAAATGTGGTATATATAGTAAGTCAGCAGCTGAATCAGGATTTTAAATACTTGTAAACCCTCAGTGCTGACTTTTTTCCAACCTGAATGCTGGCAACACTTTGACATACTCAATACACAGCCCCTAAAATTTCCTTCATGAAATTAAAATTAGCAAGGAGATCAAAGAGCATCGAGCAGCTAGATGGTGCAGTGGATAGAGCATGGGGCTTGGAATCAGGAAGATTAATCTTCCTGAGTTCAAATCTGGCCTTAGACACTTGCTAGCTCTGTGACCCTGGGTAAGTCACTTAATTCTGTTTCCCTCAGTTTCTTCCTCTGTAAAATGATCTGGAGAAGGAAATGACAAACCATTCTAGTACCTTTGCCAAGTAAACCCCAAAATGGGGTCACAGAGATTCAGACACAATTGAAAATGACTGAACACCTGGAATTGGAGTATCAGAAAATTTTGGAGTTAAATCACCCTATATCAGGAGTGGTTAATTTTCTTTTTTTTTCTTTTTTTCGTATCATGGACCCTTTTGGTAAGTCTATTGAAGCCTGTGGATGCCTTCTTACAATAATGTTTGTTAAATGCATAAAATAAATAAAATTACAAAGAAAACCAAAGACTAGTGCAAATACAGATACTTTTTTTCTCCCTTTCAAATTCACAGGTTCCCTGAAATCTATCTACAGACCTTTGGAAGGTCTTTGGACCCCAGGTTAAAAACCCCTGAGCTAGATAATTCCTTTATTCTAGACAAGCAAAATGATATCTGGAAAGGTCACACAGTGGCAGAGACACTGATATCTCTATCAACATGTCTCTATTTTATACCCCCAAGTTCTCCCATTAAGAGGCACACGTTTTTGCATTCTGGCATATTTAATTAATTATACATTAGAGAGATTCCAGTAGAAGACTTCCCCTTCCAAACCATTCCTCTGCTCATTTTGTGGGCCTCCCTCAAATTCTGGGATGCTATTTGAAAGCAGAACCATGTTCTTAACTTTTCTTCTTTATTCCGTAAAATCTCTTCTTTCCTTCTTTCCCAGGAAGGATAGTTCCACTGAGATAGCTACCCTCCATTTAGGAATCTATGCAGAATCCTATCTCGGAGGTTAGGGACAGCTCCCCTTCCCTGAGCACTGAAACTGTACATAGTTTTCATTGTCCCAAACACCTACAAGCAAGCATCATTTACACTCAAATAAATAAAACCGGTTTAGAAAACATTTCTACACCCATGGAAGATTAGAGCCTTTCATCTGAGGGCTTAAAGGACTAGAGAATATAATAACATCATTGTCATTTTAGAAGTTTCTACGGTGAGGTTTTCAATGCTTCATGAGCCTTTCTTGTGTATTCTCATGCTATTACCAGAAGACAGTAATTATAGGCAATATTTTACACATGGGAAAACCTAGGTAAGGAGAAGTTAAATGATTTGAGACAGTTCACTTGCTTAAGAGAATCAATGACAAGTGACAGGTGAGAACAGACTGTCTTCCCCCTAATCATTAGCTCAGCATTTATCTGATCGTCTAGAGATCTACATAGTTCAGTTCTGATTTAGAATGTGTACCAACCCAGATAGGCTAGGTATGAAAATTAGTATCTTGGATCCAGTAATACGAAAATGCTGCTGTTAATATTTCTATAGATAACTACACTTTCGAATTGTGGTGCTGAATCCCTTTTGAGAATCCCTGGGACAGCAAGGAGATCAAATCAGTTAATGGTTAAAGAAATTAATTCCAGTTTCATTGGAAAGACAGATACTGAAGCTTAGATATTTTGGTCACGTAATGAGAAGGCAGGGCTCTTTGGAGAAGACCCTGATGTTGGGAAAGGTTGAAGGCAAAAGGAGAAGGGGACCGCAGAGGATGAGATGGGTAGATCATCATGGAAGCAATAAACATGAGCTGGGACAGACTTTAGGAGATAGCGGAGGATAGAAGGGCCTGGTGTGCTATGGTCCATGGGTCACAAAGCGTCAGACATGACTGAACAACTAAACAACAAACAGACAACAACAATAGTAATAGCTAGCCTTTATGCAGCACCTGCTATGTGCCAGGCACCTTATGAGCACTCACTTAATTCTCATGACAACCCTGGGAGGTAGGCACTATTATTTTGCCCATTTTACAGTTGAGGAAACTGAGGCAAATAATAGTAAAGTGATTTGCCTAAGGTCATACAGCTAGTAAGCATCTGTGGCTGGATTTGAACTCAAGTCTTCCTGACTCCAGGCCAAGACCTCTATCAATACACCGCCTAAGTGAATTGTAGATGTAACTTCTGCTTTGGGATTCTCTCCCCAAGTTCTACTCACCTTCACTGAGTTTGGGAGCCCAGAAGACAGCTACCACCTCAGGTTGGAGTCAACCCTCTTAACACTATAGCTCATGAGCCCCTCTGGTGGGCTTCTTGTGACCAGTCAGCCCATAGCCTTCATTAGCCCTTAGCAAAGCCATTTATTAAGATGATGTAGGAAGAAAAGAGTAGCTACAAAGTGTCCTCTCCTCCCCAAAAAAAATCCTAGGTTCACTCTTCCAAATATAGTGTCAATGAAAAGAGTGGGCACAAACAGAGTACAGGAGCCCATGTGCCAAGGTAATTCACAACTATGGAAATATAGGACCTGGAAATTCTGTCACTCCTCATGAGGCCCTCTTTGTGACTCATCAGACAAAGTGACAGGGCAAACTCTCAATTAAGTCTCTCAGTGGATCCATTCTCTGCTCCTAGCAGTATGGCGGAGGAAGTTTGTTTCCCCATCTCTGTATCCATATCTGCAAGAGGATGTGTCCCTCTGCCCCCTCAAGTGAGTCTCAGACTGATTCTCTAGATGCTGGATGGAGTATCTCCTTCTAGTCAAGCAAATCCCCTGATGGATGCCATGGAGGAATGGGTAGAGGGGTCAGGGAGGAAGAGGAAAGAGAGAGATTCTATCCTTCTCTCCTTCAAGGAATCCATTCCATAACTTCTCTGAGCTTTGACTGCCTCCTCTCAATTGTTGGATGGCCTATTTTAGTTTTTGGGTTTTTTTTAAAATATTTATAGTATATAGATCCAAAAGGCATGGCTAATTGTCTCAGGTGATCAGGAGAGGTCCCCTGTGTGGTGTCATTTGCCTTCATCCAATGGCAAAGGCCCTGTAACCCAGAGGTGTCAAAAATAGGTCTTATGGCCTGTAACACTTTCCCATCCACTCTTCAGGGTGGTCTGAACCAGAGTAAAGTATAATTGGGAAATATTAAACAAAATAAATAAAAATATAATAAAACATAAATAATGTTAATATGTGGTTTTCTAAGTCAATATTCAATCATCTAAGTGGTACAGTGGATAGGGCAGCGGGGCCTGTTGAGTCTAAATCCAGCATCAGACATTTACAAGCTGTGTGACCCTGGGCAAGTCACTTAACCCTTTTTGCCTCAGTTTCCTCCTCTGTAAAATGAGCTGGAGAAGAAAATGCCAAACCCCCTCTAGCATCTCTATCAAGAAAATTCCAAATAGGATCATGAAGAGTCAGATGCAACTGAAAAAAAGACAGAAAAATAACAAGAAGTCGATGAGCAGTGAAGTGATCCTTATGCATGGTCAGTGGCCCCCCTTTCTATCTGACTTTGATACTACTGCTGTAATCCTGTCAAGCTAATTAAGGAAAGTGTTCTCGCCTTGGTGGAAGAGCAGGGGAAGGGTTGGAGAAAAACTCCTCACCATCTCCACTCTTTATTCCCATCTTGTCAAGGAACAAAGACGTTAGATATAGAAAGGACCTTAGAGATAGACTTGAGCAGCTCCCTCATTTTGCAGATAAGAAAACTTACCCTAGATGCTAAGTAGCTTGTACAAGGTCATATGCCTAAGAGAAGAGGTGAGATTCACACAGACCCTCTGACCCCAAATCCAAAGCTCTTTCCACCTTACCACCCATTTATAAGGACAATCTGCACAATATGATTTTGCAAGTATGCCTTAAAAAAAGCATCTCATAATAGATATAATTTGAAAGCCTTTTTTGGGTTGATATGCATATTTCTCTCCCTCTTTCTTAGCACCAAGATGAAATCTAACTTCAGTCCCACCCAATCATTCCATATGGGGAGCTAGCACGGTGTTTAGTTTATTCACTGGCCCTATATTGTTGGATCAGCTTGCCTTTGGTACAACTCAAAATGTTCATTGTTCCTTCCTGTAAACAGCATCAGACATTGACCTTTGCTTTCAGGTGACTGAGGCTCTTCCCCTTAGACTCAAGCCTGCTTCCTATGCATCACCACATAGGTTCTATTTACTCAGGATCCAGAACCCAGATTAGTTTCATTCCATCCCTGAAAATACCTGTGTTGTCCAGTCTGATGATCATAAATAAGTAAATAAATAAATAAGTGTGTGTGTGTGTGTATGTATATGTGTGTACGTTTTCGTATACATATATATGTACATATATATATATACATATATATATATACACACACACACATACACACACACACACACAATATATATATATAAATAAATCACAGCAGCAAGGGGGCTGCTGTGGCTTGGGTGTTATTCTCTTTCAACTTGCAAAATCCTTGCTCTCTCCTGCCTCTAATATTACTGCCCTTTTAAAAATTTTGTTTGTTTCGTTCTGAACTTAAGAAATAA
Source organism: Phascolarctos cinereus (assembly GCF_003287225.1). Lineage (NCBI taxonomy): Eukaryota > Metazoa > Chordata > Mammalia > Diprotodontia > Phascolarctidae > Phascolarctos > Phascolarctos cinereus. Next base: position 234,213,242 of record NW_027555514.1, on the reverse strand, counting down.
AACAAGCATTTCCATAATATAGTAGAATAGAAAAAAGATTATACATACAATTGCAAATCTATTATGTATAACTTGCTATTCCTTTTAAATACATAATAAAGTTGTCGCTTAACTTCCTTTTTTTTCCCTTTTTTTTCTTCCTTCCCTCCCTCCCCTCCACCCTAGAGATGGCTACCACTATCCCTCTTCATCTGTCTTCAAGTGCAATAAATCCTGGGCTACACAATGGGCAGATGAAACTAGGACAAAATGTCATTGTACTGTCAGGCTCTCGTGACTGCCTTGTGCGTGTTTTTTCTAGTGTTATGAGCCAGCAAAAGTCACAGTTCTGAATCAGCCTTTATGATTGCAAAATAATTCAACCCCTGGCAAAGCTTTACAGAGCGTCCTAGTAATAGGCAAGTATTACATTGCTGTGAACAAAACCGTCAAGAGTATGAAGTACATGTGTACATCAAAGCAACCTTCGCCTCGGGGGCAGTGGGGGGCCTGACCTAGACCAGACGTAGGACACAAGTACAAGAAAGAAGCAATTCCAGGAAGAGCAGTGCATTGGATTGGCATGTGCCCCATGGAATTTGCATGGGAATGAAGTTCAGTGGCCAGCCCACGGAGCAAGCACGGACTTGGGCCTGCGTTCTAGCTACTTCCAACAGCGCACGTGCTCTGGCCTCTTGCTGGAAGGGATGCATTACTACTGCAGGAAGTATTTCCCAACCCCTTGTGATTCCAGTGCCTCCTCTCCCTTCTCCTATTTATCCTGCATAGAGCTCCTTTACTCTATTTATTGATTCGCTCGCGGCCTCCCCTATCAGATTGCAAGATCCTTCAGAGGAGGGACTGTTTTTGCCTCTTTTTGTATCCCCCAGTGCCTGGCACATGGTAGGTGCTTTATAAATGCTTATTGACTAGCTGACTGACTGGTTGCTATCTTGGCCCCTGTGACAGGAAGCAGAAAAGGAGGGGCCGTGAATGGATTGAAGTTTTCTTAACGACATAGCTCAGGGTGAGGGGAGGGAGAGCTGACAGGAAGAGAGTGGGAAAAGGGAACTTGGGAGGTAAATTGGGGGACAGTGTAGCTCACTAGATAGAGTACTTGCCGGGGAGTAAGCTATAAGGCTAGAAAGGCAGGGAGTGACTAGATCATGAAGGACTTTTTAAAAGCCAAACAGAGGAGTGTGTATTTGATCCTGAAGGTAATTGGAAGCCACTGGGTTTATTGAATATGGTCAGATTTACCCTTTAGGAAGATCATTTTGATAGCTTGAGTGGAGAATGGAGAAGAGCAGGGAGAGACCCAAAAGGTGATGAAGACATTGGACATGATGGAGTGAGAGAGACTCAAGGATGACACCTAGGGGACCAGCTGTCAATGCTCCAGACACCTCCTCTGCTTTGTGTTTCTTTACCTGAGCATCAGTGATTCCACAGTGATCCTGAGAAATAGGTATTTCCAGCCTTAGCAGCCATATCATCAGAGGCCTGAAGTCATGGAGAGCTTTGGGTGCTGGCAGGAGGGAGTGCTGCTGGTATTTTCACCTCTTCTCAGAAAAAAAAAAAAAGACCATTAACTGGAAGATGAGTCCATGCGTGCCTAGTTGGCCAGAAAATGTGGACCTTGAGTGAATTGCTCAGATGGGGCCTATCTAAAGTGAAGGCGAAACACCTGTTCAGTAGTCCCACAAAGTGGTCTGTGTTCCCCTTTAAGCACCAACCTCCCAGGAGAACGTAATAGGACTGATGGATTACTGTACTGTTTCAGGTTTGAAGCATTTGTCAATCCACTTGTGAGGTGCTTGTGTTTTAAACCTTTCTTGTGTGGCAGAGGAAATGAATAGCTGCCCTATATCAGACCTACGTTGTACATTGAATAACTTTCTAGAAGGGACCCTGTTAATATTTTTTGAGGAGACCCTAGATGTGAGCCAAACCTAAGCTTTATTCAAAAGATTTTCTCTGGAATTCCCAGGGTGGGACAAAATGAACCATAGAGTTACAGCAGAGCTTGATTCCCTTGCTTTGGGGGGTCAAGCTCCCCCCGGGACATGAATCCAGGCTGCTTCTTATCCTGGAATTATTGGGATGGGTATCCATATGCTGAATCAAGAAACAGAAACTCTCTATTGAAAGCAAAAGTCATAGGCTTCAATGACTTTTCTTAACCGGCTCCTCTCAACTATTACAACTATACCACACCTCACCACACCACACACACACACACACATCAGTAACAAAGACATTTTGTCATTCTTTATAAACATCAGGTATGTGCCAAAAATTCCTATATCTGTGGTCATCACAGTTACCGTGATATAAAGTTGCCAACATAGTTGGTGACACTTTTTTTAAAATGTCCACCTGGTTTAGACTATCCCTCCAATGAACAGAGAATCATCCACTGACTTTTACTGCCAGAAAGCATTAAAACAGTATGCCTTAATAGAAAAGAATCCTAGACATGGAATCAAGAGAGCCCTGGAAACACTCAAATCCTGCCTTTGGCACTAGTCAAATGGACAAGACACTTAATCTCCCAAACCTCAGTCTCCCCAACTGTAAAATGAGGATAATAATACCTTTGTTAACCCAGCTCATTGGGTTGTTTTGAGGGTCAAATGAAATAAGTATGTAAACTGCTCTATAATTCTCAACTATTATTAAGGCAAAGGATATTTGCCCTAAATTACGTTTCTAATACTGGGCAAATTATTTTTTTGTTTTCATTGCCCCTTCTGATTTTCATAGTTGGCCAAGTAAGATTTCATTGAAGGAAGTAACAAATTCATGAAGGTCTAATATTCCAGAATCTCAAAGGGTCTGTGGTCTTCTTGAGGTAGATATCACCTCCAGTGATGGAGAATGCCACCTGGACTATCCCTGCTTACTTGTGTAACTCTCATTCTGCTCTTCTCTAAATTTGAGAATGCAGGAGACAGGAAAAGTCCATCAAACATACTAGGGAAATTCCTCAAGTTCTCTTGACCTTGTGTGGATAACCAGTAGAGTAGGTGGATTTTGCCTTAGTCTTTCTTCCTTCTAAATAACCAGGGTGCCCATCTTTTTGTTTTTCCAGCCGTACATTCCTTTGATGAGACCCTTTATGCTGCTGTTCCTGCATGATTCTTTGCCTGCAAAGAACTTCAGATTACTCACACCTTCCTGGCACCTCTCTGTACCCTTTGGATGATCCTCCCCTCCAATTCCCTGGCAAATTGTACGTCTAAATATTTAAGAAGTATAAAAATAAAACATTCTTGACTAAGGGAGTCAGGAAGTATGGCAATTATCAGGATAAATGTAGTGAGGTAGAAGGTGATTATGTTGGCAAGGAGGGTCTGTTTATGTTTTGGAGACATAAATTACTTTTGAAACTGTGCTTAAATTCATCTTTGTCATTCATTCAATCTCATTCACAATCTTCAGTGCTCGATAAATGTGTGATTATATTAAACATCTGCTACATAACATCCACTAGCCCACAGCTCAAAAACTCTGTAGCAGCCTAGACATCCATCCCCCAAACCAAGCATCAGTTAGAAACTAATATCCACTATGGAGCCCAACAGGAAACTCATACTTATTCTCCTTCTCCTCCCCAGCTTAATCTCCAGCAAATAGCAGTTGCCTGTGACAAGCTTGTATTTTGTCTTCATGAGCCCAGATGATTCCTGATGAATTTGGCATCAGGGAAAAACAAATGAAAGAGAATGCCAGGAAAGAGACCTGGCTCCCAAATTCTCCTTGGGAATATGGGCAACACACAACATGTCATTGAACAAACAGTGAGCACATTCAAGAAGGCGTGAAGCTAGATTTGTACGGGGAACCTCAAAACACAAGACGTTTTCATTCCGAGCAGTGCCATCGCAGTCCTGCAGCTGAGACATTTGGAAAGCAAATCAGAGACAAGAATTCATTTACAAGGCCAGTTAAACAGTGTATCAATTCTTCAGCAGTAAATTAAAATATAAAGTATTGAGCAATCCTGCCTACAGCCAACATTCCACACACCAAACATCTGGCAAACAACGCTAAAGAGGAAATAGATGGAGTCCAATTATCCCTGTGGAAGCCAGGGGTTACTTCATGTTTCAAGGTAGGAGAAGAAGGAAAGAGAAAAGTCTAAAACACAGCAAAGCATTTTAACAAAACTCTTACAGTTCTGAAGCTTAAAAAATAACTAAAAATGGACAACAGCAACTTCTCCTTTTCCCCTCAGTCTCGTTCTGCAGATGTTTGACCAAACTGGAAAATGATTGTGTTGGCTTCAACTAATGGTAGCACATGCAAATGTCACTATACAATACTAAGACAAGAAACAGGATTTAGCAGTTTGTTTCAAGACTAAAATCTTTAACAATGAAGGTCTTCTAATAAGTGTTATGTATTGCCATTTGTAATCTGGATATGATTTCAACCTGAAATGACATCTGATAAAATGATTGCCTGTTGGATGGCTCAAAGACAGAGTCAGCCTTCTGGAATTGTACTAGACTGTAGTATGTATGATTTTGATCCAGGATCTGGTCTATATTTTCCCAAAGGTATAAATTGCCTTTTAAAAACATAACACATTCCAAGTATCCTCATGTTTTTTATAGAGAATTCAGACCACCAATAATCCTTTTGTAGAAGCAGGAAACACCTCCAAGATTTAAAGGCATGTTTCTCAGGATGCTCTGTAAGGCCCAACATTGGTGAAACAGGTGAGGAAAATATGGTACACTGAATTTGGATGTCAAAATTCAATGGAGATTAGGACATTGTTGTCCTGGAATATAGACATCCTAAAATCCAGCATCATTTTGTCGTGAGAAGGATGGAATAACTGGTCAATTCCCAAAGGACTAGTCATATCTTTGACCAAACTGTAGCAGAGCCATGATAAACTTCCATTGGCCATTGCTAATTCCTTCTTTCATAATGTCCTCTTTTGCGATAGTGCAATTGTCACATTCTATCATGTGAATATGGGCTGCTGACAAATCAAAAGAAATGGGTTAATCCACTTTCATTTATTCTCTGTAAATTTTGTTGCTTAAAAATGACTATTGCAGAAACAAGTTTTTCCATTTGGAGGAAGTAGAACAGGCTAGATGTTCCCGAATGAACTGGTGGCATGAAGTGCACTTAACAGCAGGCCTTCTCAGAAGCCTCTGAAGCAAGATTTTCCCATCTGAAGTTTTGGTCAGTCATGAAGTTCAAGACAACACCAAATGTGCTCAGCTGAGGCCAAGCCTTAGATATATGTGTACCATGACTTTTACTACCACCCTGAAATGGAGGGGCTTTTAGAGGGGTAGGTAAAATAAGAAATAAGAGGGTAAGAGGAGAAGATCAGGTAACAGGGATAGGGTAAAAAGAGAGGCTGAGTAGGAAAATAGTGAGTAAAAATAAGATGGAGGGAAATTCACAAATACTGATTATAACTTTGAATGTGAATGGATGAACTCATCCATGAAATGGGAAAACAGATAGCAGAATGGATTAAAAACAAGAATCCAATATGTTGGTTACAGGAAACACATTTAAGAATGAGAGATACAAACAGTTAAAATGGAGGGTAGGAGTAGCTCTTTCTCATTTAAAATAGAAGGGTAGGGTTCCTGTGATTATACTAGTCCACTTAAAAGTTAGATAAGAATATTTCTTGTTGAATCAATCAATGAGGGCCAAGGGTACCCTTTTTGTACACTCCCTTAAATCAATCAAAGTCAGTGATGAGAGACTTTGTCACACATACACATCCTTATATATGATTAAAGAATTATGTCAGAACCAAGTAGAAATTCTGAAGGCCTAGAAGTCGTCGTTGTTTGTCCTTTGTTCTGAAAGAGGACCATGACTTCAGGAAGATGACGCCATTGACTTGCAAGTGAATTGGATTTAAGTGAGGGAGAGCTGTAAAAGGTCACCAGCCTCACTTTCTCCTCCAGAGTCATCTGGGATGATGATCAGGATGGCTGGAGATGGCCTCACAGAGTCTAGAAGTGGAGAGGAAGGGGTAGAGTCATATAAAGCTAAGCTGGAAAGAACCAAAAACCCAGGGGCAACCAACAAAAGGGAAAAAAGAGAACTGTGTCAGAAAAGAGAGATATCCAGGAGGGCCACCAGAGCAGAAGACTCAGGCTGATGCCACTGGATACACTCACCTGCTCAAGAACTGAAGGAAGCTCCAGGAAAAAGATCTGCTCTTTCCTCATCTTCCCCTCCTAGTGCTGTCTATCCAGTGACACTGTATTATAACCCAATGCTTCATTACCCCAAACATTTCTGGCAACCTCCATCTTGCCTCAACCACAAAGAGTCATAGACTAGAGATAGATGTGAAAGAAAATTAAGGCAGAGAGCCAAATTCTGGCTAAATGTTAAGAATACCCTATTTTGAGACAGTCAGAGTAATCGTACTTACAACTTTTCAAATAAAATCAACTCTGTAAAGCCATAAAAGAGAGAATTGCAGGACTTTCAGAGCTATCAGATTACCCCACACTTAAAACAAGATGATTGTAATAACAGGGAATTACAAAGGCAAAGAAGAGATAGCTTTTACTTTAGTGTCTGAAGGATAGGCTATTCCATTGGCATGAATGCTCCCTCTACACCTGCAAATGATGACCCCTTCGTGCCTCAGTTGACTGTCTTTACTGAGAAAAAAAAAAAGCAACACCCACTGGCCAATGTTATGGGATGAAATAAAAGAATGGACCAATATGCATTTATTAAGCACTTATTCCATGCCACGCATTGTGTTAAGTGACAGTGACATAAATACACCAGGTAAGACAATCTCTGCCTTCATGGAGTTCACATTCTTTTACCATTGGGAAAGATAGCACAGATAGGAGACGGGTGGCTAGGGAGGAGTGTTTTGGAGATGAAAATCAGAGGGAATGCTGGTTGGAGTCATAGGGTAATTGCTCAACAGAATCTATCAGAGAATTTCTAAATAAATTGTAGCACATTAATAAAATGAAATGTTACTGCACCGTAAGTAACAATGAAGATGAAGATTTCAGAGAGGCATGGGAAGATCTATTACTGAATATAGAGTGAAGTGGGCAGAACAAGGAAGATAATATGAATAAAGAATCTTATTGGGAACTCATGGGGAGTGACTGAAAAGTTATGATATTTAAGATCTACTGAAATTAATTGAAGTGCAAAAAGTTACTAAGTAAGTTTAGTTGGTTACATCGATAATCTGATTTTGTGTTTTTGTAATATTGTTTTTTAATAAAACATTTAACTTTTTTTTTTGCCTTTTTGATGAGGCAGTTGGGGTTAAGTGACTTGCCCAGGATCACACAGCTAGTGTCATATATCTGAGGCCAGATTTGAATTCAGGTCCTCCTGACTCCAAGGCTGGAGCTCTATCTACTGCGCCATCTAGCTGCTGCAACATTTAATTTTTTTTAGAGTTCAAAATATTCTGCAATTTACATTAACATTTTGGAAGTTCTAAACTCCAAGACAGGCTTGACTCCAACGAGCAACGAGGTGGAACGCCCCGAAAAAAAACTAGGAGTAGGAGGAAACCTCAAGACATTGCACAATGAAAAGCTGGAGAAGGAAGTGGAGAAGATTCACCTTAAGTAAGAACTCTCTGAAACAGTTTGGTGGCTTTCGTGTTGCTAATTAAGTTCATGAGCAGTCTAGATATCTTAGAAACACAATGGAGATTTCCCATTAACCAACCTATTTATACAATCTATCACAGCATCGGTCATTAAGATAGCATTTGTTTGCCATCAGATTGGAGATGTTCCTGACCTAGATGCCAGACAGACTGAGTCACTTCTGCAAACTATGGAGTTTCCAAGTTGAAACACAAATATAAAATGTGAATGCGTGGTTTGGGGTGGACGTTTAAATAATCTGGCTCTGGGGAATGGTACACACAACAGACGTGGAACGAAAAAAGAATCCAGCAAAATTTCTATGGTGACCACCTAACTAAGGAGCAAAAAAAAAAAACCCTAAAAACCCAGCTCATGACTCTGTGTAAGTCTGCTGTGCTTTGATTGTGAAGGACATGAAGGAATAACTATCTGGAAGAGGTCTTTAAGCCATTTATTCTGTTTGCCTCTTAGATATTTGGAGCAGGTAATCTTGTCCTAACTTGTCAGAATATGGCAACAATCTGCCATCTCAAAACTATTTTTTTCCCCTCAAAGAACTCTAACACACATAAGAAGGCTTCAGTTTTCTAATTGTGCACCGGCTGAAAATGGGAAATTGATTACAAATTAGCAAAGATGACAAGGTATGAGCTTTCTCTTGCTGTCCTGAGAATGATATATTATACTATATGTTTTAAAACTGCCCTGTTTATCATTTAGTGTTCCCCCACTAAAAATATCAGACCAATCACATTAACGTGTCGGGTAAAACTTCAGCATTTATACAATCACAAATTCCTAGGACTGCAAGAGACTTGGAAGGTCATCTGGTCCACTCTTCTGTCTCCACATTTTAGCTCTCTCTCCTTTTTTGTCAAATAATCATATGTGTGTGTGTGTGTGTGTGTGTACATACACATGTGTATATGCAGATATGTGTATACATACATACACACACACACACACACATATATATGTATATATATATATATATATTCCTGCCCCTTAAAATGCAAACTATTTGAGGATCATAATCAATTTTTGTTTTGTCTTTGTAAGTCCCATAACCTAGTATAGTGCCTTGCACATAGTATGCATTTAATACATACCTGTTTGTTTCATTGAATTGATTAAGCATGCATTAAGATACATTAATGTATTTTAGAAATATGGGCTTAGATTCTATATAATGTATATATATTTGCACTTGACGTAACTACAGAGGCAGCATGGTGCAAAGGAATCAAAAAGTCCAGTTAAATTTCCAATTCTGACAAATACTTAGAATGACTGTTGAAGTCGCTTAATCTTTCAGTGTCCCAGGAAAATTTCTAAGACTGTAAATTGCAAAGCAGTTGCTGATATGCATTAATAGAGGGAGTTTCCTCACAAAATCATAGGTTTATACAAAACAAAACAAAAAAAGATCACAGAACCACCCTGGTGTCTAAACATGTGAACTTAAGCATATAAGGCATGCACTGCAAATTGGGAAGAATATATGCCTTGTATTTCAGCTCTTTAGAGATTGATTGATGAGTCAGTTCTCTTTCCTCCCTTCCTCCCTCTCCGCCTTTGTCTCTCTCTTTGTGTCTCTGTCTCTTTGCCTCTTTTTTCTTTCTCTCTCCTTCCTTCTTTCTCTTTGTCTCTCTATTTGTCTCTGTCTGTCTGTCTCTACCTCTTTGTCTTTCTGTCTGTCTCTCCTCTCTCCTCCATATCTCTCTCTCTCTCTCTCTCTCTCTCTCTCTCTCTCTCTCTCTCTCTCTCTCTCTCTCTCTCTCTCTCTCGACTTCTTTAGGACTGTTTCCCTACTTAAAGACTTAGGAGCAAAAATTATATTCCTTTACCTCATAATGGGATTGTAAGGAATGATGACCAGATAATAAAATAGTTATGGACTCACTAGAGTGTAAGATTCCTCTCTTGCTTTTCAACAATTCTGACTTTTTTGTTTCTTTCATTTTGCTCGGCTTCTACAGAAAACAACCACTAGTAATAAGTGATGTGGATACAAACATTACCCTAAGGCTTAAAAAAGAGTATTAAGGGTTGCTTTTCAGTACTTTGTGAAGCCTCTCCTGAGGGAGGTTGGCGCTGATTCTGTAACTCTCCAAAAATCCCTTTCCCCTTATCTTGAAATACCATAAAACTTTTCCTTATCAATGTAAGACCAAAAGAATTACTTTTTTCTTCCTCATCCTGTGTCCCCCAAGCCTTATCTTGTCAACTATCTTCCTCATCCTGTGTCATAAGATTCTTCTTATCTTGTAAGCAATCTTCGTCCTGTTCATCCTTATCTTGTCCCTAACCTTCAACCTGCATAAAAACCCTAAAATTACATCATTCTGCAGCCCCTATATATGCCTGAGTCTCTCAAACGAGACCTTTCATTAGCTTCTTGCTAACAAGGACCCTGTAGCTTTCATGTAATAAAGTTCCCATGAGCTGCAGAGAATACCTAAGTGAATTCTTTCACACTTCAACCACTCTCCTGAATCTGACCTCAACAGTAAGGGAATGAAGCATGGTCTTATTAGAATCCTGGAGTCAGTTGTGAATTGTTGCTCTTACTATGTGCCAAGGGGCAGAAAGAGAAGAATACAAAAGTCCCTGACCTTAAGAAATTTATATCCTTTTCTTCAGAGTGGGGGAGGCAAATAGGGTTAAGTGACTTGCCTAGGGTCACACAGCTTGTATGTGTCTGAGGTCAGATTTGAACTCATGCCCTCCTGATTCCAGGGCTGGTGCTCTATCCACTGTGCCACCTAGTTGCCACATATTCTAACAGAAGGAGACCACATAGATAGGGGTGAGAGGGCTGGGTATGTTATCATGCTTTGGATGATTCAGGAAAACTTCAGTGAGTAGAACCATAAGGGAATAAATTAACATGCCCCTTCAAATAGTAATGTTAGTATTTGTTTGATTAAGGCTCCAGAACTGGAAAACAAAGGGGATAGGAAGCAATTAGAGGAGAAGGAAGACAATGGGGTATCAGATGAAAAGATGACTGGAGTCTGCTGAAAGTAATGGTTCTATGTGAGGCACTAACAATCTTACAAGCAGGGCCTCTGGGCAGAAGTTCCAGACTAGAAAGGGTTAAGTCTTTCAAAATTTGGTGCCTCATCCTGATGGCAGAGGGGTAGTCAAGAAGGGTATTTGCATGAATTATCACTAATTTTGAGGGTAGGTAGGTGGCATAGTGGATAGAGCTCAGGCTCTGAAGTCAAAATGACTTGAATTCAAATCTAGCCTCAGACACTTATTAGCTGTGTGATCCTTGGGCAAGTCACCTAACCCTGTATGCCTCAGTTTCCTCATCTGTAAAATGAGCTGGAAAAGGAAACAACAAACAATTCCAAAATCTTTGCCAAGAAAATCCCAAATAGGGTTACAGAAAGTCAGACATAGAGCACCGGCACTGGAGTCAGGAGGACCTGAGTTCAAATCTGGCCCCAGACACATAGTATTTCCTAGCTGTGTGACTCTGGGCAAGTCATTTAACCCCAATCACCTCACTAAAAAAAAAAAAAGTCAGACACAACTGGAAGGACACAATAAATCACTATTATTTATTTATTTTTTGGCAGATAGGTGGTGCAGTAGACAAAGCTCCAGTCCTGGACTCAAGAAGACCTGAATTCAAATTGGACCAAAGACACTTCCTAGCTGTGTGACCTTGGTCAAGTCACTTAACCTCTGTTTTGCCTCAGTTCCCTCTACTGTAAAATGAAGTTGATAATAGCACCTGTTCCTAGGGTCGCTATGAGGATCCATTCAATTCGATAAACATTTATTATGCATCTACTATGTGCCAGGCACTGTGCTAAGTGCCAATGATACAAAGAGGAAAAAGAAAGACAGTCCTTGCCTTTAAATAAGTTTCTAATCAAAGGATGAAGACATGTCTATGTTGAAAAGGGAGAAAGGTGTGATGTTCTATGGGGAACCAAGTGAGATAGTATTTGTAAAGCACTTTACCATAGCATCTGACACATAGTGGGTGCTATATAAATGCTCGGTATTATTGTTATTCGAACTGGAGCTGTGATTTGTTTGCTATTAGGAATTCTGGGGAATGAACCCCTTTTACCAATACAGGTTGGAACTCATTCTGCAATTCATAGTTTTTAAAATGTTAGTCTTAAAAAGTCACCTAGGTAAAAAATAAATGACTTGTCCAGTCTCCCACAGTCAGGGTCTGTAAAGGGTGGGACTTTAACCAAGATTTTACCAACTTCAGGCTAGCTGGCTACTCACTACATCATACTGTCTCTGCATTTCAGTAAGAAGAAAGATTTGTAGGCCCCAATCCTGAAGGTATCATTCTTCAGCACTGACATTTCGACTGGGGGCTTCATGATGGACAGTACTCTTCCTCATCTTCTTCTTCCTCCTTCCTTCTCATCTTTTTCTCATCATTGTTTACCTTTTATACAGTAACTTGATGTGAAAGATAAAATCTGAGTTACTTTCAAAAAGTAACTTTAAAATAAACACTTAATTAGGTTTTATTATGGTTACTAATAAATTAGCAACTCTTCTAGGACTATAATCCTAAGGATCTGAATCTTGGGGCAAAACAAAATGAGAGGGAAAAGGAAGGCAAGTAAGAAGAAAAAAGAGGTAAAGATAGAAGGGATAAAGAAAGAATTTTCAGTCTCAAAAAAAATAAAAGGCAATGGAGAGGATTCCCCCTGGGCTCCTAAAAGCTGTTCTAACACTTATTACAGTAAAAGGGAGTGGTGAGCTGGCTGAAAAAAAAAAAAGTTATTCCTCTATTGTGTGTCAGGGGACTGTCAACAGAGCCCTTGAGTCTGCAGAAAGCAGGAAGAAATTCTGAAATAGGAGGCTTAAGGCAGCCGAAGGCTCCTGAAGCCTGGGCTGGGCGTAACTAGTTGTCTGTGTAACAGTTGTTCCAGGTTTCTTCTTTTTTTAAGCAAGCTTTTGGGACTTTAGTAAAGACAGTAGCCAGGATAGCTGGACAGCTGCAGAGATTTAAAGGTCTTGAACTCTGGTTTTCCATTTTCTCCAACAAAAGAAGCTTTTGTTGTTGAGGGGTTCAAATTACAAGGAATATTGAAAAATGGTTTCATTATAGGCCATATCATTTTAAAAGATTAAAGACAATAACCAGGACTAGGTAACTCTGAATTTAATTTAATTATAAATGTTAGGTTCTACTATGAGATACAAGTACAACTCATTGAAATATCTAACAGGCACTTAAAGAAAACCTGCCTATCAAATCACTACAATTTAATCAAGGACCCAAACTCCCAATTAAAGTCAAGTAAAAGGACAAATTCAAGGCATATCTAAACCAGAAATAATGCCCCTGACCATTCAAGCAGGAAAAGGATTTGCACCTGTGATCATCCAAAAACTCTCTGGTTTTTTGGGGCCAAGCTCCTTTTGGACCTTTATTCTAAAATGTGCCTCTCCATTTCCCCTTCAGTGGAAACTTCTGTGCATCGGGATTCTAAAGCGATGGCTTCCCCTGGCCCGTCCTTTGTGCCTCTCTGCTTGGAACATCAGAGATGTGGAACCAATCAGATGTCTCAGAGCAAGGACTTGCCCACTCTTTACAAAACCCAAGACTCTTGACCTTATCATTCAGCTGACCTGGTACGAAGATATTGAAGAGTTCCCCTAGTGTGGAGAAGGGATCTCAGGTAGTTCCTACATCAACTAGAAGAATCAAAGGAGGTGTGATGAAGCTGTATGGGCCTTTGCTGGGGGCAGCTTCTCCCCCTTCTAGGCACTGACCTCCCTCTTCTTCTTACCAGAGCCTCAAGACCATGATGCCTGAGGTCCTACAACACCTGAATTGTTTCTTTATTTATTGCCTACATTACAGACCTTGGGTGAGCTATTTACAATAAAAAGCTATTATGCTGTAGTCTGCCCATTTCTTTTGTTAAGCCTCCTGTAGAGTGCTACAGCAGACTGGGTCAGCACCTAACATAATTTCAAAGCAATCCCAGACATTTTCAGAAAGACCTGGGAAGAATCACGTGAATCAACACAGAGTCAAGTGAGCAAAAGCAGGAAACAAAAATTGTGCCATAATTAACATTGTGAAAACAGAGAGATGCTGTGCTTGCCCACATTGGACATGTAAAGCAAACTATGAGTTATCTACCTCATGTCACAGCTATTTAAGGTCAACTGATGATTCAATGCTCCCTCCATCTGTACCAGCCCATGGAATATGTTCGTGTCACATCATCTTTCAATGGCTTCCTTAGTTTAATAACTCCCAGCCTGGGAGTGGATCTTTCAAATGACTGATTTGTCCACTCCACACCCAGCACAAATAAACTGCAGCTTGGCAAGAGGGTGGGAGGCAGGCAGGAAAAGAGTAGGGAAGAAAGTGGTTTCTCTGTGAAAGAGGAACACAACTCCAACAAAGGTGATTTTGTGGAGAAGGAAGCTGGAGGTCAATGTGCCCATCTCCTGATGCACAAAGATGTCTCAAATTTCAAGAATTTGATGATGTGGCCAGACAGGGCTCATCCTGTAGTCACAGGGGTCAGCAAACTATGGCCAATGGGCCAAACTGGGCCAACTGCCTCTTTTGTAAGACCTGTGAACTAAGAATAGTTTTTATATTTATAAAAAATATATTATTTTTTTAATGTAAAAAAAAAACATTCTTAGCTTGCAGGTCATACAAAAAGCAGGCTTCCAGGTGGGATTTGGCTCACTGGGCTTAGTTTGAAAACCCCTGGTACAAAGCTGGCATCTCAGAGTCAGGAAGACCTGGGTTTGTGTCCTGACTCGAGATTCAGCTTGTGTGGGCAAGGTACTTAATCTTTTAGTTTCCCCAGGCAGCATTCTGACACTGCAAATTATAGTTCAATTACTTTTCTTCATTGGTAGATGAACTTTCTTCACCTGGGAGTACCCCATACCAATGAAATCACTGGATCTGACCAAAAAAAAAAAACACAACCAGCTGAAGCCCATTAAAATACCATTCACCACCATATTTCAAGTACTGTAGGACAGTGCACTATGAGGCTGGGAACTCCTTTAGGGACAGGAATTGGATTTGTGATTTCATTGGTATGGGGAACACCTAGATGAGTAAGCTCCATCCCCAATGACTGTTGGTGCCTCCTCAGCAACCTTCAGGGTTACCTAGATCACTGAGAGAAGTCAACTAACTCACCCATGGGTCAGAGGTGGGATTTGAACCCAACTCTTTCTATTTAGGGTGGCTCTAATGTTGCCTGTTACTGAATTTCCATGATCTTCATATAAATATTCTTGAACAATGAACTCTGGTCCCCAAAGATTATTTCTCTGTTGCCACCTTTGGTCGATGGCAGGTAAAAGAGAATTGTGATGACCCATGCTGGTTTCCCATGAAAAAATACTCAGTAACAAGTGAGTAGGGCAAAGTCAATTTCTTGTTCTCATTCTGTAACCTGAGACCCACTCACATTCTTACTGCATTCAGATGCCTGGTCTGCTTAATTCCCACCCCCAAGTGCTATCTTTTCCCATGCAGAAACTACTGGGGGTCTTAGGATTGATCCTATAAGATGTCTCACATCTGCTAGGTTTTTGTCATCACTGTCTTCAAATGCTTCACTGAAATCAGCATTAAGAGCCAAGAGTCACTCCATTTTGTTGCCTGGACACTGGCTGGGGGAGCTGAGTGTTACCTCAATTCTCATACTCCCTCAATAGAGTTTCTCCTGAGGGGGAAATCCAGAACCTACAAGGACTGATGTCTTATGGCCTAAGACACAACTTCCAATTGCCCAGGGATCTACCTCCAGATGTACCTCCACTCACTTGTGATGGGGGAGGTTCTCTCAAACAATTTCTTTCAGCATCAACTTGATCCCTCAAACCAAACACTCTTTCTCCATCTTCCACACATTCAAATTCTACTCTTGTTTTAAAATTTATTTTATTTTCAATTCATGGAACAAAACAAGCATTTCCATAATACAGTACAATAAAAGGATGATTTTTTAAAGGTTTGTGTATTTAACACATGGATGATTGCACATGAAACTACAAATCTGTTATGTACAATTTGCTATTCCCTCCAAATACACAACAAAATTACATAAATTTCTTTTTTTTTCTTCCCTCCCTCCCCCCAAGAGATGGCTACCATTAGACACAAATAGGTATATAAATGTAAAATTATTTAATACATACTTTTATTTATCAGTTCTTTCTCTGGATGCAGATAGCATCTTTCTTCATATGTCCTTTACTTTTAATTTGTGTATTTATAATAGTCAAAATTACTTAGTATCTCGAAGTCATACTTAAAACAATACTGCTGTTAACTATATACAATGTTCTCTTGGTACTGCTCACTTTGCTCTTTATCATCTCATGAAAGTGTTTCCATGCCTTTCTAAAATCATTGAGCTCATCATTTCTTACAGCACAGTAGCATTCCGTCATAACCATACACCATGACTTGGTCTGCCATTTCCCAATTAATGGGGATCCCTGCAATTTCTTGTTCTTTACCATAACAAAGAGAGTATAATGATATCCCAGTCACATACAAAGTTATAATTTCTATTTATGAATATTCCTCTATCTTTATTTTTACCTACTATTTTCTTTCTCAGTCTCTCTTTTTACCCTATCCCTGTTACCTTAACTTCTCCCCTCCCCCTCTCACCCTCCACTTCACCCACCCCTCCACAAATCCTCCACCATTCCGTCTCCCACCTGGCAATCTCAATCCACACACCCCTCCTCTCCCCCTACCCTCCCAAATCCCAACCCACACACCCCTCTAAAAGTCCCTCCCCGACCTTGTCCCCCAGCTTTCTCACTTCTCTACATGTTCAGAAGACCTCTACACTCTTCCAGATGTACAAGTTTCCTCTTCAACCCAGATGAGAGTAAGTTTTCAACATTAGACAGCCCTCCACCCCCACCTGTTTCCTCTATATTAGTTTTTCCTTTCACACTCCATTTTTATAACATAACTGCTCTCTTTTACCTTTTCCTACCCAATTTTGTTTTTCAGAACCATCCCATCATACACAACTCAGCCCCAACCTTTCCTTCAAACTGCCTTAACAAGATGACAGTTTGGCATTCTGGGAAGATGGCGGAATGGGGCAGAAATTCCCAGACTTCCTCCACAAACAGACAGAAAATCACCACAAAACGAACATAGAGCAGCAAAAATAAAGGTGTAAAGCAGTTGCCCTCCTAGGATATCTTGAGAGGACCTCAGAGAAGACTTTATTTAGGGGCTGAGGTTTAGTCTGAGTGAAATGTAGACACTTCCAGGCCCACTCCATTGAATCAACAAACCGTTGACCCTGAGGGAAGCAGACTGGGTCTAGGAAAATTTCACCCCAACTTTCACATCATTTACCACCTCAAGAAATTTCCCCTCAGGCACTTTCAACTCACACACTTTTACTTCATGAACTTTCATCTAAGGAACAGCTGACCCTGAGTGAGGGAAGATTGAAGGACCCCCTGATGTTTTGGGAAGTCAGTTCTAGGGGTGCTGACCAGATGGGATCTCCACTGTAGCTGTGGGTGAGGAAGAGCAAACACACTGCCAGTGAGCACGGTGAACCATTTTTGGGACATCATTTCTGGGGCTTAGGTGAGGAAGAGAGGAATCTGGAAGGAGCCCCAGGATAGAATTCAGAAAACAACAGTCAGGAGGGCCTGAGGCCTAGGACAACATTACCCACATCAAGATTAAAACTTGATAATAATAACAATAATAAAGCTGCTAAAAATAAAATAAGATTAATTTAAAAATAAAAAGGAGTAAGCAAAGGAAAAAGAACCCGACCATTGATAGCTACTTTGATGTAAAAGAAGATCTGGGTGTATATTCAGAGGAAGATAATGAGGTTAAAAAAAAAAAAGCCATTCCTACCCTAAAGAGTAGTGTCAAGTCATCATAAGAAATCTTGGAAGAACTTTAAAAGAAATTCAAAAATCAAACAAGAGAGAATATGGAAAAATTAGGAAAAAAAACAATTCAAGAAATCATACAAAATCATAAGAAAATAAAAAGAAATTAAAAAATCAGTAAGAGGGAAAATTAGAAAAAAAAAGCAATCCAAGAAAATTATTAAAAGAAAGTTAACCAAACAGAAAAAGAGACACAAAATCTTAAGGAAGAAAATAAAAAGGAATTCAAAAATCAAATAAGAAAAATAAACAATGAAAATTAGAAAACGATAAAAGCAATTCAAGAAAACTATGAAAAGAAAGACAACCACCTAAAAAAAAGGATACAAAAGGAATTTAAAAAATCAAATAAAATAAACAAGGCAAAATTGAGGGAGAAAAAGCAATTCAAGAAAATTATTAAAAGAAAGTTAACCAATTAGAAAAAGAGGTACATGACCTTAAGGAAGAAAATAAAAAGGAATTCAAAAATCAAATAAGAGAGAAGGAGGAAAAGTTAGAAAAAAAAAATAAAAGCAACCCAAGAAAACTATCAAAAGAAAGTTAACCAATTAAAAAAGGAGATTCAAAATCTTAAGGAAGAAAATAACTTCTTGAAAACTATAATTGGGCAAGTGGAATCAAATAACATTATAAGACATCAAGATATAATAAAACTAGAAAAAATAGGAGAATCTGAAATGTCTCCTTCGAAAAACAATTTGTCTAGAGAATAGATTGAGGAGAGAGACAATATAAGAATTGTCAGACTACCCGAAAGTTATGATCAAAAAAATAATCTGGATGCAATATTAGAAGAAATCATTAAAGAAAATTGCCCTGAAGTTCTAAAACAGGAGGGTAAGGTAGAAATAGGAAAAAAAATCTAAAGTTCACCACTTCTAAAAGATTCCAGGAGGAAACCTTACAGGAATATCATTGCCAAATTTCAAAATTCCCAGATTAAGGAGAAAATATTGCAAACAACAAGAAAAAAAACAATTTAAAATACTGAGGAAATACAGTCTGAATTTCACAAGACCTAGCAGCTTCTCCTCTAAAAGACTGTATAGGTCTTGGAACTTTATGTTTCAAAGAGCAAAAGAGCTGGGGTTACTTCCAAGAATAACTTGTCCAGCAAAGTTGAATATAATTCTGGATGGGGAAAAAAATGGTCATTTGGTGAATTGAAAGACTTTCAGGTATTTGTAACAAAAAAAAAATAGAACTCAATGGAAAATTTGATATAAAAGATCGGGAAGAAATATAAGGAAAGCATTAATGGTTAAATATAAAGTATTCGTTAAGGTTAAACTCTTTACTTACATATATGAAAATGTTATCAGTATTATCAAACCCCACTCTCAGCATGCCACCCAAATATTTCTAACATACCTACTCCACTGATTGGGGTGTATGGGGTTGAAAACCTCCTTGAAAAGAATGATTGACACCTTTGGTATGGGGGCTTGCCAAGCCCTTTTTCAGGGGTGCTCATTTATTTTTGATACCTGCTGTCGTCCAGTTATAAGAAGCTCCAAGAAGCTTTTGCATGAATAACAGTTATACCCTGGTAAACTGTCTCAGCAGACAGGCTAAAACCACATTAAGGGTAACCGATAGTCCTCATCCCATCAGTGAATGAGAGAAATGATTATTAATAATCAATAATTTGGGGAGATTCAGATTTTTCCCCTTTTTTGTTTTTACCTGGAGATCTTCGTCACTGAAGGTTGAGCCAATCTTCTCTTCTATCCAACCCCATCCAATCTTACAAGAATCTCTAGTCTTAAGGTGAATTCCATTCAGTCAAGCTTGGGTTGAGAGGTCTAAATTGCCCAAGGCTGGGGGTGGTCCGGATATAGCGATAGTCTCTCTGTCCTAGGATGATGTGATGTCACTCTCATCCCCTCAGTGGAGTAAGCCTACCTCTCTTTGTGAAGTCTACCTCTCCTTAATTATTAGCCAGTCAGAGTTGATTGACATCCTTTTGAATGCTCTTCTTCCAAAAGAATATATAAGCCTTGAACTCACCATCTTGTTTGTATTTGGTCGGAGAGAGATGGCCAAATGACCATCCTTTTATTAAAATGCTGGCATTATTAGTAAAATGATTAAATTACCCAGAAATTATATCTCTCAAAACTTTTTAAATGCCACAGTTATGGCAACCATGAAAAGATCAGTGCCTTACATGCTAGATTCTTAACCAAAAACTCCCCTTGGCCCCATGTGGAGAGTTCTTCACATTGGGAATTCTTAGTTAGGACTCTGGCTGTGATCTGACTCTCCCTTTTTCCAGTAATTAATTATCTGGGTAAGTTTATATGTTCTGAGTCTATCTGTTTTTAATGCTGCAGTTCTCTAATTTTCGCTCTTACTGGCAGATTTGGGAAGGTCTATTGGCAAGATCCCATTAAGCCAGGCTAACTGGGGCACATTGAGGTGTGCACAAATTGTAGGAAGCCTGTACCAAAGAGGGCTTTGAGAGAAGCTCTATGGGGGGAGGGGGTAATCCAGCAGGGATGTAGCCTCCATGGGAGTCTAGAGTTCACTTTGGGGTCATGGCCTGGGTACCCCAATCTTATTTCTTAAATAGGCAGGACCTAGAAGCTTTTTGCAAGTACTGAGGACAGCTGCAAGGGTACCAACTCTTGTAAAAGCTACTAGCCCTGGGGCCAAACTAGAAACATAGCTTTTACATCTCAACTTTTATTTCTATATGTTTTCATCTCTGTTTTATCTTTGTTTCTAAGATATAGCCTGAATCAGGGAAGGAGTTTCTCTCTGAGCACTTCGTTAAGTAAAAAGCCTATTTTTTACCAAGGGATCCAGAGCTGTAGCCTACAAAGGCTGATGAGAGAAAGGCACCTTTGATTTTTTTAATGGGCAAGTGAAGTGAAATTCAAATTCATGTAGGTGAAATGAAATAGCCACAAAAGGGATTCTTTTTCTGGCATGAAGAAAAACTAAAGAAAAAGCCAGAGCCAGTGTGGGGCAAGTGAGTAATAACTTTAAATGCATTTGCCTCACTTAAAAAATATTTGGCCAGATAAGAGATGAGATTTTGGTTATTTTAGTCAGATGAGCATTTTAACCTTGATTTGCAGATTTAAAAAAGGCTGTGCTTGTTAGAGGGTCTTCAAATACATATTGCCTTCATTGTTTTAAGGGAAAAGATCCTTCCTTTCCTTTCACAGCCCTGGATTGTGATAAGGTTGGGGGGAGGAGTTGCATTAACATTCTTTAGAATTTGTTTTAAGGGACATTTAGAAAAACCTGTAAAGGAGATGAGGGGAGACCAACCAGCTGTGGAAGTTTGACTTCTCTGTAAGGAGTAAAAATGGGGGTGGGGGGAGCGGGAAGAGGCTCTCTCCTGTCCCTTTCTGACTGTGGCCAAAGTTGGAGAGGCAGACAAGAGGAGGACAGAGAAGAGAAATATTAGAAATGAGTAGAATAAGGTGTCATTTGGGATGTGGTTGGAAGTTTAGGGAAAATTTTTGTAACTTGATTTGAAAACCAATGCAGGAAACTGTATAAAGTTAGGAAAAAAATTATGAGAAAGGTGTTGCTATGTGATAATTAAAAAACTATTATATACTACCACTTTTTAAATCTTTTGCAGTATATTAGCTGGAAATAGTGACTCCATAATATAAAATGGTTGGAATAAATAGTCCTTGTATAACTGTTTTTATTTTCTCTTTAATTAGATGCAATTGCCTCATACTTGGTAACTTTATGTGGGTCTTTGGATGTTATCAGTATACAATGCCAATGGTGATGAGATGAATGATTTTCTGTGTAAGGTAATTTGAAAAAGAATTTGAAAAATTCATCTGGACTGAAGCTACCTGATTGGTAATGGGTTTTGTTTCAAAGTTTCAAATACATAATATTGCTTATGGCATTGTTATGTTTCTAATTTTTTTTATATTGTGCAATATGGTAAACTAGCATCAATTTCTCTTATAATCTAGATGTTGTTAGATTAAGAATTGCACTGTTAAAGAAAAAAAAAGAATGGTTAGGAAGCTGTTAGGTCATTTTTTTAGCTCTGCTGGCAACATGCTGTAATATTCCGAAGTACCATAACTAAGAACTTAAACTTCCAGTTTTTCCTATATTTAAGAGGAATTTTCACCTAAGACTATTTGGCTATCACTTATGAAATTATGAGATTGTTAACTAAGTTATTTGGAGTTATTGTTATAATGTTAAAATCTATAAAGTATTTACACAGGGACTGTAACTGATATTATTCTGAGTCTGACTCCAGGTATGACCATCAAGGAATGCTACTGAGCCAATGAATAGATGATGCCAGCAACTCTGTGGGGTTTACATCTATAAACTACTGGTAAAGTTGTCATGGAAAAGGCTGGGAGAATGACTCTTGCCATGGGCTAAGGTAGAATTATCCTGACTCAATTTCCCCAGTATAGAATATCCTCTTAAACAGAAAATATCCCACTTGGCTGACTTTAAGTCTGGCTCAATGCAATTGGCTATCAATATAACTTTTGCCCAGAATTGACGTGAAGTTAGGGAAGCATTACTCCCTTACTGTGTAACTATATCCATATTTTTCTTTCATGACAAGGTTCTATAATCATACCATGTGATCCATATGAACTGAGATCTTTATGTCTTAGGTCAATGCTGAACTATATCTGAGCTACTATAAGATGCAGGTATAAGATTAAAACTATTTGATCTAGAATTTTAGTCCTTTCTACATTCTGAACAACTAGGTGAACAAGTATCTAACCCTGTCATCTGCTGCTACTAGTTTTATATTCCTATGTAAGTTAAAGTCCTTTAATTTCCCTTAATGGTATGGGGAAAATTAAGCAAATGATGCAAAGACTTGTGAAACTGAGATACTATCCTGTTATTTAGTGAAGTTGTTAATATAACTGTCTCAACTCTGTGTTAATGAAAAGAATAGCAGCACAATTAGTTATCTAAAAAGAAGAATGGATTGTGGTCTATCTTGTAAATGACTTAATGAGAGATCTGCTTTTACTAGGGGTTATTCATTTGAATATGGCTAGAAGTTGAAAATGTTTTATTATAAATAACTTACTTGACATGCATTGTTTTGAAACTGACCACTCAATGTATTTATGCCATCCTGGAACCTTTTGTTACAATTTGAAGTTAATCTGGCAACTTTAAAATGAATTCATTTTTGTATTAGAGGACATTTTCTTAATTCCTTAGCAGTATCTCATCCTTCTAATGGGGGAATGAACAATGTCAAGTATAAAATGACCACATTTTATTAAAATGCTGGCATTATTAATAAAATGGATAAATTACCCATAAATTACGTCTTGAACCTTTTTCAACACCACAGTGAGTTGGGGGGGAGGGGGGGAAAGGGGAGAGTGTCTATCCCAACCATGTAAAGACTTCCCCTGGTGGAATGGGTGAATGAGAACAACTTGTTCCAACTGCCAGGAAGGTGGCTGAAGTAGGCTCTGTGGGATGATTAGACTTTGGTCAGACATCGAAGATACCAAGGTACCATCCAATGCATCCTGGGCCATCTCCAGTCATCTTGACTTTTCCTCTGCCACTGGACTTCAATGACTCTAGAAAAGAAGCAAGGCTGATGACTTTGTGCCACTCTGCCTCATCTAAATCCAATTCACTTGCAAGTCAAGACATCACCCTGTGATGTCATTGGTCCTCTTTGAAAATGAAGGATGAGCAACTCCACCTGAATCCAAAGAAAATCTTGGTGTTCTTTTATATATTGGCTAGGAGGTTGGGAGGAGGAAAGGAGAGGAAATAGATTTCTGTTCATTTAATTTTAATTTAAAAGATTTTTAATTTAATTTTAAAAAACAATTGTGGACAGCTGTTTGAACACTTTGTCTTCCCTCTGCAGCTATCAACCTCTCTCCAATTCCCTACCCCAATTCTCAATCCCAACATTCTACAATAATGTGCATACCAATAGGCAGTGCCCATATTCTACATTTGCTCAATATTGTTAATTCTACTTCCTTTGCTTCTTTTATAACCGTCTCCTTCTCTCTTCTCGTACCACGATCAATCTAGTTCAGACCCCTGTCTTTGTCTTTCCTCTTGTAATAACCAAATTGATCTCCCTGCATCAAATCTTCCCCCTTCTCCAATCTGCATGCCACACAGCTGCCAAGATTTTCTTCAAAGTATGAGTCTGACCCATGCCATTCCCCTTCTCCAGAAGCTTCACTGGCTCCCTATTGCTTCTAGCGTAAAATACAAATCCTCCATGTGGTCCTTCTTGTTGTTGTTTAGTTGTTCAGTTGTATCCATCTCCTCCTAACCCTGTGGACAAACACATGCCAATATTGGCCGTGCAGGTTTCTTGGCAAAGATACTGGCATGGTTTGACATTTCCTCCTTCAGTGGATTAAGGCAAACAGGGTTAAGTGACTTGCCCAGGGTCACACAGCTAGGAAGTGTCTGAGGCTGGATTTGAATTCAGGTCTTCCTGACTCCAGGCCCAACAGTCTATCCACTGAGCCACCTGGCTCCCTGTGTGGCCCTTAGCCCTTTGCAGTTGGATTCTAGGCTATTTTTCTAGGCTGATTATATATTTCAATTGTCATGCACTCTCCAGCCAATTTGTCCTATTCATTGTTTTCCATTTGCAACATCCCATCTCTCACTTTTGCGCATATTGCCCCCTGCGACTAAAATGGTCTCCCTCTTTACCTCCCTGTCTTGGAACCCTGCTTGCTTTTAAGGCTCACCTTAAGAGCTATGTCCTTCTGATTTCCCCAATTATAGTGCCCTTCTCTCTTCCAAAACAAAAACATTTTGTATTTATTTTTAATACCTCCAGGGGTGTGCTAGAGCCAACTGCAACTTGCTTAGAGAGCCCATTGTTAAAATTTTCAGTGTGAGCATTTACACCTTGGAAAGCAGCAATTGCTACAAATCAGAACTTGATTTATTG
Source organism: Phascolarctos cinereus (assembly GCF_003287225.1). Lineage (NCBI taxonomy): Eukaryota > Metazoa > Chordata > Mammalia > Diprotodontia > Phascolarctidae > Phascolarctos > Phascolarctos cinereus. The sequence continues at coordinate 234,188,747 of NW_027555514.1, read as the reverse complement.
TTTTTTAGTGTCTAGACTTAAGAAAGTGTTAAAAATTCACATGAAACTTAAAAGTGTGCGCACATTTACCAGCACGTCCTTGTATTGTTCTATAGCCTGGGGTCAGGAAGACCTAAATTCAGATACAGTCTCAAACTAGCTGTATGACCTTGGCCAAGTCACTTAACTTCTGTCTTCATTCCCTCAGCTGTAAAATGGGGATTATTTGCGATAACTATTGTGAAGATCAAATGAAATATTTATAAAAATTTTAGCACAGTGCCTGGTACATAGCAGGTGCTTATTAAATGTTTATCCCATTCCCTTCTTTGAATACTGCTTGAGCTCAGCAGAAATGCAATAGAAGGCTCAAGAAATAAAATTATCACTGGACTAGAGACCTAGTGACTGTAGAATAATAAGAACATTAATAATTGGCACTTACATAGTGCTTTAATGTTTGCAAGGTGATTTACATCCATTATCTTATTTGAGCCTCACAACATCCCTGACTATCCTTTATCATAAGGGAGAAAATTTACCCCACCCTACTTCAGTTGATGTAGTCAAAGAAAGCCCAGAGTATAAACACACGATATTTAGTGAACTTACACTAACAATGCAGTGGCATCAATGTCCTGATCCCTTTATGAGATATAAGTACCTCTCTGAGTCAAAAAGGAATCAACCCAATTGGCTGAGTAAACAAATTAGCCATGCTTCTAGGGGCTTTAAATAGCTAAGCCCTAGATGAATTTTGGAGTCTAGGGTGAGAATGATGGAGAACACAGAGCTGGTTATGGAAGAGCCACCAAAAGGGGAGAGAAAAAATTTCCTCCTCCTCTCCCCTCCCCTCCATATTGGTCATGTAGCTTTGACTAGGTGCTTCTTGACCAATAGTAGACACTGTATCTATTGGGGAACAAATACACAAACTTCAGACATTAATGTATGGAGAGAGATAGTCATCTGAGAGAGGAAGCAGCTTTAGGGAGCATGGCACCTAGCATCAGAGGAGAGATGTGGATTGTAGATAGGAGCAGACCCTGGGAACCCAGCTACGCAGAAGAGATGCTCTAATCAAGGGGAGCTTTGTGAAGACTCTGTGAAGAGAGAAAGTACTATCAGGTCCTGTAGCCCCAGGAATTGTGAGCTGCCTTTGACACATGGGCATCCTACCCCTGTGCTTCACTATCTCTCTATTCTAAGTTCAAGCCCATGGATGCCGTGTATATCGTAGGAGAGTATGCCCACAGGTTTATGGGAGTGGGGGTGGTTTTGTTACTACTTTTCTTGCTATGCCCTTTGCTGAGAGCTAATTGTGCTTACTTGCTGATTGTTAATGGAAAGCACACTGATAGGGACTCATGAACTTACAGTTTTGAAAGGATAGACCAACAGGCAACTCACGGAACCTTAAGGTAGCAATCTCCCTCTTTGGGGAGTAGCCCAGAAGGAATCCAATACTATATTTTATTTGCCTGTGAACATAGTGTATCCCCCTAATAGTGGAAATCTTAATCTTTTTTGTGTCATAGACCCTTTCAGCAGTCTATGCTGAAAAATGTTTTTAAATGCATCAGTAAAACACAAAGGGTTACAAAGGAACCAATTATATGAAAATACAACATATGTGTATGTGTATACATATGTATCTATATACATACACATATATATATAGCCCATGAGGATAATATATGTTATTATATATTACATATGATTATATGTTTGTGTGGATACACACACACACACACACACACACACACACACACAAATGTGTACAATGTTACTGGTCCCCAGTTTAAGAAACCCTGCCCTACAACAATACAAGTCCTCTGAGGAGTACCTTTCTTTTGTGTTTATATCCCCAGCACCTAGCATACTTCCAGGCACATAGTAGGTGCTTTATAAAAGTTTGTTCATTAATTGATTAAGGAAAAGGATTGTGGGGACTACAAGCAGCCATATGGACCAATTTTTAAATTAATCCTACAAAAGTAAAGGAGTAAACAGCACTAAGTAGACTGTGTTTAATGGGCCAAAACCACGTCTTAGAACTGGTGTCAGTAATTCTAATCTCTAACTAGAATTTAACTTAATTGGGAGCCAAGCTCAGTGCTCCCAAAACAAAGTTTATTTTTTTTTATTTGTGGTTTCTTCACATAAGTAAAATTCTAAACAAAACTAACAGCAAAATCAGATCTACTAGGATATGGACAACAGTACCCAACAAGCTACAAGGTGGAAAGGTACACATGATGATATTTACCACCACCCTTGGCTCTGCCTTCTCCTTGCTCTCCCTCCACCATTCCAAAGAAAGCAGCTTGTTCTATGGTCTATCAATTACTCAGTCAAGGGAAGAAGTCCACCGTCCATCAAGTCTAGCCCCCAAAGGGTGGCCTGATCTCTCCTAGTTGCCCCAGCTTCAGTATCAGTCTACTTGGTATGGTCTGGAATACGACCTAAAATCTCTCTCTTTTATCATTTAGCGCAAGTCCCTATTTTTCTCTTGGGCTGCTTTCACCATCACCCCCCTCAGTCTCAGCCCCTTCAATTCATAGGATTCAATAAGTCACCGTTAGTAGCCACATGATTTATTAACACAGTCAGATAGCATAAGAATTTTTTTAAACCATTAAAATGCTTTTTAAAAGCAAGTTGTTTGCGTGTGTGTGTGTGTGTGTGTGTGTGTGTGTGTGTGTGTGTGTGTTTTGCCCCACTTCTTTTCTCCACTGGTCTGGGAGGAACAGAAAGAAAGAGAAGGGAGTAGATAGTTTAAAAAGTGATAAAGAATTTTTTCAGCTTGCTCTAAGGAAGCAAAGGAGGAAAGAAGCTCATAGTGAGAAGTCAACTCCATCTGGCAACATAAGCTTCTAGTTTTGCCCTGATCTGGCCCATCCTCTCAGACTTCAGGCCAATACCCAGTCTACATGGCAGGTGTTGCTGTGGCTCCATGATCAGTTCTGCAAAGAGGACTCAGTCTGTGCTCTTCTGCCCCCTACTCACAACCAGACAAGCAAATGCAAGCCTCTTCTTTCACCCTCTCTATTGCCAAAATAGTCTTGACGGAAAAGTAAAGGGAATGAGCACCTAAGAACCATGAAAACATATACCTACACCAACTTCCTCATTCAGCAAAGTCGCTATGATACCTTTTTACTCGGGGAGGTCTTTCTAGGGGATCTTGGACCTGGACTACACAGAATTGAGATGAAGTTCTTAGGATTATTTAACATACTTAAAAAAAAAACTTCACCAAAGCCGTTTTCTTTTTTAAACAACTTAAATACAAAATGAGAAAAGAAAAACCTTTCCATGTACAGAGCAGAACATAAGAGAGGATTCAATACAAAATAACAAATTTCCATTTCAAGAAAACCTATGCAATAAATACTACACATTGTTTTTAAAGTTGCCTAGCTTTTCTGCACTTGCTTCTAGGTTTTCTTTTGTTCTCTGTTGCGCATGTTCAATTTTATTTTTTCTCTTCTCTCCCATCCTTCTCCTTAGAGAAGGCTACAAATGAACTTGAATATATATACATTTACATATATAATTACAAACATAAACATATTTATACACACATATCAACACACACGTGTGTGTGTGTGTGTGTGTGTGTGTGTGTGTGTGTGTGTGTAACACCATACTATGCATAGTTCTATTCATCAGTTCTTTCTCTGGAGGTAGATAGCATCTTCCTTCATTTGTTTAAGTCTTTTCATGTTTTCCTAAATCAGTCAATTAATCAGGTTTTATATCACAGTGGTATTTCATCACAATCACATATACACAGCTTGTTTAGCCATTGTCCAATTGAAGGACATCTATCACTTTAGCCAGCCTGATAGGTGTAAGATGATATCTCAAGGTTGTTTTAATTTGCATTTCTCTAATTAATAATGATTTAGAGCTTTTTTGTATGATTATATAATATAGTTTTGATTTCTTCATAGAAAAACTGTTTGTATTCTTTGACCATTTATCAATTGAGGTATGACTCATATTCTTATAAATTTGACAATAAAACCATTTTCTTAAAAATTAGCACAACCTGTTTTTTTAAATGTTCCTGGGACAAGGTCCTATGCAGATGTTAGATATTATTAATTATTATTATAAATGCATTGCATAGGAATCACAAATTAAACAAACTTTCCATTTGGGATGGACATCATTTGTATATAAAAAGAGAGGGCATACATTCTGAGTCATTTTTCCCAGTAGGGGGAAGAGGTTAGAGAATGTGGCATGCATACAACCAGGCCTGGATTATGACTGAGTTTGCTTTTTGTCAAGTTAACTCGCCAAGCGTTGGGCCTCTCAACTCCAACAAGGGGAGGGGATAATGTTGAAAGAATCCAGAAGAAAGCAGCAAACATGATTAAAGGCCTGGAAAATGTAGCTGATGAAAGAAGGAACCAGGTCTGTTTACGCTGGATAAAAACAGGAAAAAAGTATTTAATCAAGGTCTACTCCAATAACAAGACTACAGAGTACTTCCATGCACTGAGCTATGAATAGGGTTTCCTTACTAATAGTTGTTTGAGGTAGCACATTTCACTCTGGCAAAAGCTATTTACTAATTCCTGGAGCCAAGTATAAGGAAAACAAGTGGGTGATGTCTCCTGAAAACAAAGTGACACTATGAGCGTTTCAGTAGCAACCATCATGCAGTGCATTGTGAATCAAGTCAAGGAGTATTAATTAAAGACTATGAATTAATGCTGGCATATTGGTTCTTCACAGATATGTTTACTATTCACCCACCCAGACGTATGGCATTACCGTGTGGGCTTTAACCAAGGTAAGATGCCAGCAGGAAGGAGTGTTACCCAAGAGATTATAAACCTGGGAGTCTCCCATGGCATCGCAGTTGGCATGTTGTTCCGGGTGCTTCTAAAGGGCACAAAGGTTTACTTCAAGGCTAGAGAAAGTTGTTCAGCGTAAATTTGCAGGGATGCTGGAGGAAAGATGGCCAAGTGGAATAAAAGTAAGCTTTAGGACATGTAGTCTGATATTTCTAAGCCTATTTCTGCCTTACTATACCCAAGGTTCTGGGACTCCCTCAGCACTGGGAAGTCCCAGCTTGGGAACTCCCTTCACTGAGACCAGTAGCAATCTATGACTAAAAAGATATGCCTTCAGCACAGGGGTTCTTAATCTGAAGGGCTATGAACTTTGAAAATATATATATATATATATAGCTACAATTCAATATAATTGGTTTTCTTTGTAGTCCTATATATTTCACACATTTAAAAAATGTAGGGGTTTATAGGCTTTACCAGACCACCAGTGGGAACCATGACATAAAAAAATGTTAAGAACTCCTACCCTATGGAGTTGTCTGAGGTACAACTAGCTTCAGTGACTTGCCAAGAGTCAAATGGCTAGTAATCAATCAGCCAATCAATCAATATACATTTATTGAGTGCTATAATGTAAGTGACAACATGTCACAAAGGTAGACAAGGTCTAGAAATAAAAGAATAAGCATTTATCAAGTGCCTGCTATGTGCCAGGCATTCTTAAGCCCTCTATAATTATTATCTCATTCAAGCCTTGCAAAACCCTGCAAGGCAGTCGCTATTACAATCTCCATTTTGCAGTTAAGGAAACTGAGGCAGACAGAGGTTGACTTACCCTAGGTCACACAGCTAGTAAATGTCTGAGGCCAGATCTGAACTCAAGTCTTCCTGACTCCAGGCCCAGCCCTCTATCTACTTGTGCCATCTAGCTGTCTCTAAAATTAATAATAAACTACTGTTGGAATTGAAAAAAGAAATGTCAACTCTATGCCAGACCATATACTAGGCACTGAAGATACCAAGATTAAAAAAGAAACCATGCCTGCTCTCAAGAAGCTTCATTGTATGTGCAAAACACCTAGGGCTTGGGACTGGATCTTTCTTTTCATTAATACTGAACTCCCAGATGAAATATTCCCTCCACCAATGCAGGTCTGCACCTTCTCTACAATGTGTAGTCTTTGCCTAGAGCCTTAAGAGACTGGGACTTTCCCAGGGTCAGACAGACAAAAAAGTATCCAAGAGGAGAAGGTGATAAATAATACAAAACACTGCAGAGAAGTCAAGAAGGGTAAGGATTGAGAAAAGGCCATCATACTTGGCAATTAAGAGGATCATTGGTAACATTAGTAAGTTTCAGCTGAGTGATGAGATCATTGCAAAGTGTTGAGTAGCAAGTGAGCGGAGAGAAAGCAGAGGCAATGAATGTGAACAGGTTTTCCTAAGAACCTAAGAATTTGACTGTAGAAGGTAGGAAAAATATGGAACAGTAGCTTAAGGGGATTGCAGGGCCTGATTAGGGTTTTTGTCTTTTTTTTTTTTTCAGAATGGGGACATTTGGGCATGTTTATAGGCAACACTAGCCATGTGATCTTGGGCAAGTTACTTTGCCTCAGTTTCCTCATCTGTAAATAGGGATAATAATAGCATCTACTCCCCAGTGTTGTTGTGAGAATAATAATTGTAAAGTATCTATTACAAAATAAGCATTATATAAACTTTAGCTATTGTTGTTATTAATCAAGAGAACTCTCTTTTCACCCATTGCCAAAACATAATCAGATTTTCGCATTCAAACACTTGCTTCAGTATATGATCATGAGACAAGCCTATCAACCATATTTGTTATGATGGAATGACACCAAAAGTGTCATATTTGTCCAAGGCACATAGGTTTCTTATCCATACATAGGTCTTTAAGACAAATCAAGAATCATTTCTGTAGTCTGGTCAAACAATTAAAGTCTTTACTTTCTCCTTTTTCATTTTCAGAGGAGGGAGTTTTTAAATTGGGAAACATATAAAAATATTATTTTGTAAATTTATTACTTGTAACTCTTAACTTTTTCATAAATGCAGTCACTTTATCTTTCTAGATCTCAGTTTGAATCTATTTTGAATGTGAGTTTCGCTTAATTTATTTTTTTTAATATTTCTTTTTAAAATATCCACTAAATGGGGCAGCTAGATGGTTCAGTGGATAGAGCACCAGCCCTGGAGTCAGGAGAACCTGAGTTCAAATCCAGCCACAGACGCATAACACTTACTGGCTGTGTGACCCTGGGCAAGTCACTTAACCCCATTGTCTGGCTAAAACAAAAACAAGTAAAGAAAGAAAATATATCCACTAAATACAGGAGTATGGCATAGTGAATAGAGAGCTGGTCTCAGAGTCACATAGACCTGGGTTCAAGTCCTGCCCCTGACACACATGGGCTATGTTTGCCTAGGCAACACTAGCAGAGAAGACGCAGACCTAAATTGGGAAAGGAAGTTCCCTCCGAGAGTATTTTTACACCCAATAAAATCACAGATCAGATTTTTTTTTAAATCCACCAAATATACTAGTTGCAGGAGGAAGTTTTTATTGTAAAGTGAATTTACTCCATCTTTATTATTACCACTTAGAAAAATGGCAATTTCTTCTTTTAGTTCAAATGCCCGTCAAAATCCTTTGGCATAAGAAAACCTGCATGTTTCACATGTTTCTAAACAAGACTCTTGTGCTCTGCCTCTTATTTCCACATAATTTGGCACAGAACCTCCTTCTTAGTGGTATTTTTTATAAAGTTGGTTACTCTTACTGGGGACAGTTGTATATACCTGTAGTCTCTGAAACCAGGGAGGCTGAGGCTGAGGCTGGTGGGTTTTCTTGAGTTCAGGAGTTCTGAGCCACAGTAAGGCTAAAGCTGTTAGGTTTTCTTCACTGTCACCAATATGATGTGCACTCAGGATTCAGGCAGGGATTGGGCAGCAGGCTGCCTCAGGAGAAGTAAACTAGCCTAGGATGGAAAATTCACTTCTTATCTCAGTTTCTCATGTGAACCTCTAAGCCACATCTTCCCTTATTCCTGCCTGCCAACTTTCCTCACGTGGTGAGAACTGTTGGCTCTTTTGGAGAACCGTGCATCATTTGAAATATGTCCCCTACATCCCACTCACTAAATACAACTAATAAAGTGAAGGAGAAATAAAATATGACAAGTTGTGTAGGGGCATGGTAAAGCAGATTAAAGTTTCCATGTTGATCAGGACTGGGATCAGGACTGTGAATGGCTGGTATGCTTCCCAACTGGGCAAGATAGAGAGACCAAGTCTCAAATAAAACAAAAAATAAATCAATCAAAAATTTAAAAATTTAAAAATTTAAAATCAAATCAAAGTCAAAATAAAATAAAGTTGATTCCTCTTGCAAAAACTTGAAAGACTACATGTGTGTGTGTTTGTATGTATGTATATATATATATATCTTCTATTATTTTTCTAGATACTAGACTATGAACCATGTAAGTTAATACTGTATTTAATAATTTAATGACCCTAGTGTGGAAACTACTGCCTTTCTGAATGAATGTCTGCCCTCCTATTCAATGATAGGATTTTTATTTAATAATAATTTAATAATTTCTGTGCTGCATTCACCGTCAGTTACAGCAAATTCCCATTAATTTTGGTTTTTCTTGACTCTGCTTTTAACTTTGTTTTCAGTGGAAAACATGAATTATTTATGCAAGAGTTGTACGCAAAAATATCCAATGATTTTGGCCATTGGCAATAATAGATATAATTAGACAACACTTCAGTGAGGTAAATGCAAATGCTTCAATATTTCCTCAACAAATACTCAGGTCTTGCTTTTTTCTTCCACTGCCTTCAGAAACTCTGCTCTGTTTGGGACTCTTTCCAGAGACTTGTGTGGCCCCATGCAACTTATTCAACCTTTAAACTGAGTTAATGGTACTCCCATCCTACATGGAGATGTGGTGGGGATTAGCTAATTAATTACCATGGGATTGTTGAGTTCTGACATCAAAGTGAAGGCCAATGGTGACTCTGAGTGAGATAACCTAAGTGCAGTTAGACATTTAATTGTGGGAAGCTGACTCATTTGATGATGCAAGCCCATTAGAGGCCATTCAGGAAAGAGGCAATGGAAAGAGAAGGGAATGAAATGAGTCCCAGCAGTCTGAAAAGGTCACAGCAATGGAAGGCCAAGAAGATATCAAAAAGAGAAGAAACATATGCGGATCTTGGAGGACAGAGGGAGAATGGGTGGCTGATGAGAGAGAGGTGATATTAGAAACCTATGAGTGAGAACTGAAAATTATAAATTTCCCCAACATGCTGAGGCTTTAAGACACTTAGCTCCACTCCTTCCTTCATATCTGATGATTATGCCTTAAGAAAACATAGTCCTTGAATAAGAAAAGCCCTTTCATTGTTATTTATGTGAGCTCTCTTTTTCCCGCACATCCATGTGAGTGAGTAAGAGTGACATAAGAACAACATAAAGGATTCACAGCAACTCTTCTGCAAGAGCATACATGTTTTTCAGACCCCTCTTTTCTTTCCTATATGATTTAGCAACATTTCCTTAGAATTTTTTTGACTCTCCCCTCACTCATTTAAATTGAATAAAATACCTCTTCTGACTACTATTTTCCATTTCAATTTGATATGGCATAAATTATAGAATGATGGAATGGACCGAAAGTTGGCCTTGGATTGAATTGGGTTCAAGTCCTGCCATTGACGTATCTTGTCTATATGACCCTAGCTTAGTCTCTCAACTTCTCAGTGTCCCCAGGCATCTCTCTAAGATTTCAAGTAACTGACTGGTTGGGAATATGCATTGGTGAAAGATGTTTCCTCACCAGGAGTGCCTCTTATGCTAGGTACTTAACAAATGTTTGTTGACTGACTTTTTGAAAAAGAATAACCAATGAATTTCCAGTTTTTAAAAACCATTTGACAAGAAAAATAACCAACTTTAGAATCAAATGAACAAGAAGTCTTTTTTTTTAAGCAACTGGGGTTAAGTGACTTTCCCAGGGTCACACAGCTAGTAAGCGTCAAGTGTCTGGTCTGAGGCCAGATTTGAACTCAGGTCCTCCTGACTTCAGGGCCAGTGCTCTATCCACTGACACTCTATCCTCTCTATCCACATAGCTGCCCCTCAAGAAGTCTTTTTAATATGGTTTAATTTACAACAAAATCTTCCATTTAAAATATCAGCCCTTTTGTTTAGGACCAAGGAAGTCAATAATCTTCAATTGAAACAGTAGATTTGCATAATTAATATATTCTTTCCATTAAAGAAATCAGATTTGAACCCAAAAAAATCATTTTAACTTTTATTGGGGAATTTTTCAGCCTGGGTTCCTGGAGAGTCCAGGGAGAATCTCACCTACCACCTAAATCCACTGACTAGGGATGAAATAACTTGAGTAATTGAACCGGAAAAAAAAAAAAAGATTTAGTAGCATGCTGAGGAAGACTGCTCAATTGTAGAAGGGTGCAGATTTGTTTTTTTGAAATTTTCCAGACCCACTTAGAGGACAGAGCCAATCAGCAGCATTCTCTAGCAGCTTAGGATAGGTAAATAAAGCATTTCATGGGGAAAAAAAAGAAGAAGAAAGGAAAGAATAGAAGAAAAAAGGAAAAAGAGAATTATAGCCAAGGAAAAGGGGGAAGGGTACTTCTGGGGGGATAATTTCATGTCACTGGTAGAATTTGTTAATGGAATGAGAAAACATTCCCTGTTCAAGGGCAAGAAAGAAGAGGAGGTAACAAAAACACTTCTACAATTGTTAAAGAAGCCCTTTTGATCGAAGACAGCAAGGTTGAGGTAACCATTTGGACAAAGCTTCAGGTGACTTTTATCTGAAGACAACAAATAATTTTTACAACAGTGGATTAAACTGTATGCTTTACTCTGTCCTTACACAGTTTGTTATATTTTATTTCTTCTTCACTTTATTAGTTTCATTTAGTGAGTAGGATTTGAGGGGTATATTTCAAATGGATATTAAGTTCTCCAAAAGAGCTAACATTTCCTACCACAAGAGAAAAATTGGCAGGGAGAAACAAGGGAAGGGAAGGGAGGCCTGGCTTAGTAGTTAACATGAAAAAAAATGGGATAAGAAATAAGATTTCTTTTCCTTCAGGGTAAAAATGAAAAGAGTAAGAGAGTGCCAGGCTGTCCTCAAAGATATTCAAGTCACTAGACTTGAATGAACAGGTAGCTTAATTGGCGCAGTGGATAGGGTGTAAGATATGTAGTCAGGAAGACCTCAGTTCAAATCTGGCCTCAGACATCTACTAGTTGTGTGAGCCTGGACAAGTCACTTTACCTCTGCCTGCCTCGGTTTCCTCATCTGCAAAATGGAGATGATGATAATAACTCCTACCTCCCAGGGTTGTTGTGAGGATAAAATGAAACGATATTTGAAAAATGCTTTGCAAACCTTAGGGTACTATATAAATGCAAGTTATTATCATCACATTCTAGGGAACTAAAGGAACTGAGGAATTCAATTTTGGGGTTTGCATCAATAAACTTTGAAAGATCATAGAGAATGAGAGAAATGCTTCAGGGGATTCTATCATCTGCATCCTAGATTAATTCTGCCATTAAGGGCAGGGACCATCTTTCTTTTTGCTTATATTTATATGTTCAGTACTGAAGGAAGGGTTAATGTATAAGATCTTCCCTACCCTCAGCCCAACCCAAGGGACAAGGAACTTCCCTAAAGTATTGTTCTGGGATTTGTTTCAACCCAGACCCACCTTGGGGAACTATTCCTTAAAAAAACAGATCTTGAGGTAAACATCCAGGGACCCAAGACATTTTTGACATAACAAAAATTGTTCTTGAGGTTGGAGAGTTTTGGTCAAAACTCTCAGATCCTTAGGATTAATAACCTGTTCCTTGGCTCCCTGTCTTCTTTGTGTAAGGATGATAAAAAGGGTCTTTCTTGGGAAAGTGACTTGGGAAAGACTTGGGAGTCTCCCTCGGAGAGGATGCTCTGCCATAGGGACTTTCCCAACCGAGACCCTGATGGCTGTGATACAGGACTCCCCCAGCCAGATGTTCAGGAATTGATGTTTCCTCGGAATGATGATGTATTTCTTCTTCTTTATCTATCTTTCTGTTAATAGTCTTGCTTTCCAAGATTGTATAATCATACGTAATCACATTTATGTGCACGTATGTTTATGATTATTATCATTATTAAATCATTTATAAGCTAGGAAAAGTGTGAACGTGTCTTTGTGGGTACAGATCCAAACCCATGAAACAAATTATAAGTGCTTCACAGCCTGTAACACCTGTTACAAGTACTTAGCGTGGGACTTGAGATGTAGGAGATGCTTAACAAATGTTGGTTGTTATTGACCAAATTTTTTTTTCTGACATGTTAGCTATCCTTTCTAGCCAGTAAGCTGTTGCTGGGGGGGGGACTATAATCTCTAAATATTTGAAAGTAGGAAAAGGTAGATCTACTACATGTAAACTAAAACTACTGAAGTTGGTGAAAAAGAAGTCTGAACTGCTGAGTTATTGTTGACAAAACTTGATTCTTGACAAAACTAGTCCTAAAAAGTATCATATTGGAACCAAATTAAGGTTAAAGAGCAAAATCTTTCCAATCTTTCCAAAAAGTGCTTTCCAATGAGAGTACATTCTTGGGGAGAGAAGCTCCATTCTTGGTCCAGGTTATTTGGGGACCTCACTTTTCCTGAGTGAAGAATCCCATCTGCAAATGTCTATTCCACAGTTGGCTAATTATAAGCACCATCAACCAACTACAACTATAATTAGCTGCTTGCCCCTCATTTTCAGGGTACAATTAGATAATTGCAGGTGTAATCATCTGTACACCCAATTTTGCAACAACAAACAATTGTGCTATTAAAAAAAGAACTAGCTGTATTAAAAGGGAGGGGTGATTGAGGCTCTCTTTAACAAGTTGGCCTTCAATTTTTAATAAAGCTAATAAATAATTTGATTAATGGAAAAATATTCAAGTTCTTTATTTTTTAGATAATTTCATAAGAGCTTCCTAATAGTTCTCTAATGTGCCTCGCTGTGGTGTCATTGTTGTGATGCTAGCATAATTAAATAGTGTATGTGAATTGCCTCTCCATAGACAAATAGTAATCCCATCCAAATTTTATAGAAGCTGTAAAGCAAATATAGAAGTGGAAAAAAAAAAACTCATGTAAAGCTACTCTAAAACAACTCCAACATTGTTAATGGGATAAGAGACTAAGGAATTTAAAGTTGGCTATGGTCCTCTCTCAGCATGGAAATAAAAAGATGCTATCCTTTAATTAAAGCTTCACTGTCCTTAAATTACGGAAGTTCAGAGTTAGAGGTCAACTATTCCAACCTCTCTCCCAATCTTGGGATCCATAAATAAAATCAAACAGAATCTTGGAGTTAGAAAGGACAAAAATTAAAGGATCTTAGAGTTAAAATATACCTCATCCTATTCATGTCTGAACAATAATTCTTTCTACAACATTCTGGACAAGCAATAAATCATTTTACTTTTCTTTGAAGACCTCCATGGAGAGAAAAACCATTACTTCACAAGGAAGCCTATGCCATTTTTGGATGGTTCCAATTTGAGGAAAGTTGATGTTGAGCCCAAATCTATTCAGTTGTAACTGCTGCCTGTTGCTACTAGTTTTGTTCCCTGGGGCCAAAGAGAACAGTTCTAATCCCCCTTCCACAGACCCTCTTTCCAATACTTGAAGACGACTATCATGTCCCCACTAAATCTTATCCCCAGGGTAAACGTCTCCATTTCTTTCAATTAATCCTCATGTGGCCCATTCTCCAGTACCAACAGCATTCTTATTATCCTCCTCTGGACATTTTCCAGCTTGCCAACTAAAAGACAGTGCCCGCAAACTGAACATAATCCTACAAATGTTGCCTAACCAGGGTAGAGAAGAATTGAACTATCCTCTTTTATGTTCTGTCTGGACATTTTTCCTACTAAATGCAGCCCAAAGTCATTACAGCTTTTTGTTGTTGTTGTTATACCTCCTTCACCCTTTATTTTTGAGGTTTATTTTTTGAACCTGAATGGGACTTTATGTTTATCCCAATTAACTTAAGTTTATTAAACTCAGCTCTGTGTTCTAGCTTAATTCTTCTATGGAACATGTAGCTTATGATTCCTAGTTTCATATCATCAATGAGATGATCAAATAAAATAATATTTATAGGTCACAATCCTTGACTTAAGGAAGCTCACATTCTAATGGGGGGACAACATTCCAATAACTATGTACATATACTACTTCTACATGTACATATACATGTATGTGTGTACTGTGTAAATATATACTTATGTGTATATATACATATACAGTCTAAAAGGATGAAAAGGCAGTAAAATAAGAAGTGCTTAATGAATGTATCTTCCCTTCCCCTTCCAACCTGCAAATCTGATAACCATGTCATCTCTGCCTTCATTCAAGTCATTGAGAAACATGTTAGATAGCACAGGACCAAGGACAGGTCCATTAGGCAAGCCACTAGAAACTTCTCTCAAGATTGATATCAACCCCATTAATAATTACTCTCTGTGTCTGGTCATTAACCAGTTTCAAATCCAACTAACATTGCTATCACTGTGTCTGTATCTTTCTATCTTGCTCAACATGGGAGATTTCATTAAAAATTCAGAGTTGCTATGTTTACAGCATTCTCCTAATCTACTAATCTAATTAATCCTGCCAAAGTAGGACATGAGGTAAGTCTAGCAAGAGTCCTTTTTGTTGTTGGCTTCTAAATTTTTCATTTTTCACTTTGAATGTAACAAACATCAACAAATACACACATATCATTAAACAAAGAACAAAGAAGAGGAGTGTAAATAAAACTATAAATTTGTTATTCTAGTTTTAGGCACATCATGTTTAATTTAATAATAGTGAAACTGTCCTGATGCTTACCTGTGTCCTCTTCTGAACTGTCATCTGTTATCTTCTGCTTACTTTAAAAATATTTAAGTATTTATTATATTTTAAAGTATTTCATTAATTCTCTCTTCTTTCTTTTCTCCAGTCACTATCCTTATAACCAATAAGTTATCAAACTTTTATATAATATTTTATATTATACAAAATATTATATTATATATAATAATCAAAATAAATCAAATAATCAATAAATCAAAAATCTTTCTGGACCTCTAGTGCAATATGTACATAAACAGGTACATATTGTATGCATGTATATATCTATATTTATATCTATGTACATATGTAAACCATACATATATTCATACTCACGCATGTATACACATACACACACACACTAGCATCTGAGGGTTAGAAACAGCCTCCTGAAGAATGTTGTGTGTGAGCTGAATCTTGAAGGGAGACAGATTCAAAGAGGTAGAGGTAAGGAAGGATATTATTCCAGGCATTGGGGACAGATGGTACAAAGGCACCAAAAAAAAAAAGGTAGAAACTATGAGAAATGGCAAGTAGGCCAATATGGCTGGACCACAGTGTGCATAGAGTAACACCCAAGGAGACTAGAAAGCTAGGAAAGGGCCAAAGTATAATGATATTTAAATGTGAAGCAAGAGTGTTTACATTTGAACACAGAGGTAATAGGGAGTCAGTGGAGTTTTTTTGGGTAGGGGAAGGGTTGACATAGACTCATACTTTAGGAAAATCTCTTTGGCGGCCATGTGGGAGATAGATTGGAGTCCATTGAAATATGGAGAACAATTAAAAGGCCACAGCAATTGAACAGGACAACTAGGAGTGTGCTGGTTAACTCTTGGGAAAAAATATATCTGTGACAAGCTTTTAAGTTTAATCTCTACTATTAACATTTTCTTCATCACTTTCTTAAGCCTAGAAAATCAACAAAAGAATAAATTAATCTCTGATTTATAGCATATGCTGATTGCTGAGGTGTAAATGTTAACACTGAGAATTTAACAATCAGATCTCTTGAGCTGGTACCAGAGGCCTCAGCATGGCTCCCTGACTGAGAGGTGATAAAGAGGATCTGAATTTAGATAATGGCTGTGTGAGGGGAAATAAGGGGATAGATGGGAGGGATGTTTGAAAATAGAAATGAAAGATTTACCTACTGATTGGATATGGGGGGAAGGGGATAAGAGAGAGTGAGGAGCTGATGACACTGAGGTTTGAGCCTGGGTGACTAGAAGGAGGGTGGTGGTTACTGTTCATCCTTCGTTTTCAAAGAGGATTTGTGATGTCTCAGGGTGATATCCTGACTTGCAAGTGAATGGGATTTAAGTGAGGCAAAGGTGCACAAAGTCATCAGACTCACTCTGTCTTCCAGAGTCATTAAAGTACAGTGGCAAGACAAAGTCAGGATGACTGGCAATGACCCGAGATGCAGTGGGTGACCTCAGCATCCTCAACGTCTAAGCAAGCTCGGAGCACTCCACAGCATCTGTTTCAGTCACCTTCATGGCTTTGGAACAAAATTTTCTCATCTGGCCATTGTACTGGGGGAAGTCTTCATCTGTTTGGGGTAGACATCCCCCTAAGTCATCAACAGGTTTGAGGTCTGTCGGTTAACCTCAACCCGGATCTGCCAAGATGGGTTTACTGGGGTATGGCTTCTGTACGTGCTACAGCTTCTTGGAGCCGCAAGTGAGAGCTGGGTAACAGGTAGATACCAAAGGTGGATGAGCAGTCTTGAAAAGGCCTGCTCAAGCCCTCATACCAGAGGTGCTAGTCCTCTTTGAACACCACATACACAGAAGGAGGGTGGTACTCCCAAAAGTAATGGAGAAATTCCAAAGAGAAGTAGATTTGAGGAAGAATAATGAGTCCTTTTTTAGACATGTTGAGTTTGAGAAGCCTGCAGGATATCCAGTTCAAAATGTCTAATAGCAATTCTGTGGTGCAAGACATGCTGAGGAGGATTATATCATATATAGATCTAAGTATCATCTGTACAAAGATGATCATTGGATCCATGGCAGCTGATGAGGACACCAGGTGGAAAGAGCATGGAGAGAAGAAAGAAGAGAGATCAGGGCAGAGATCTGGCATGTGCCCACAATTAGCAAGCATAATATGGATAATGAGTGGGCAAAGGAGACCGAGGAGGATTAACAAGATCAATAGATAAGGACCCAAAAAAAAGAGAGCAATGCCGGGAAAACTCAGAGAGAAACGAGTATCCAGGAGGACTGGTCAACAGGGTCACACGCTACAGGCAGGTCAAGAAGGATGAGGATTAAGAAGAAACTATTTGACAATAAAGACATCATGGCAACTTTTGAGAGAATAGTTTCAGTTGAATGACAAGATTAAAAATAAGACTGCCCAGGAATTAGAAGAAATAGAGAGAAGAGGAAGTGGAGACGATGAGTATAGATGGCTTTTTCAAGGACTATCAGAGAAGTGGAGGAAAGATATAGGATGATACTAGCAAGAAAGGATGTTGGAATCTACCGACTTTTTTTTTCCAATATAGAGAGAGACATGGGCATGGCTATAAGCAACAGAGAAGGAATTAACAGATGGGGGAGGGTAGCTAAACAATGCAGTAGATATAGCACCCAGCCTGGAGTAAGGAAGATTCATCTCCATGCGTTCAAATCTGGCCTCAGATAGTTCCTAGCTGTGTGACCCTGAGCAAGTCACTTAACCCCATTTGCCTCAGTTTCCTCATCTGTAAAATGAATTGGAGAAAGAAATGGCAAACCATACCAGTATCTTTGACAGGAAAATCCCAAAATGGAGTCATGGAGAATCAAACACAACTGAACAACAACAAAGAGATTGAATATGAGAGAGAGAGAGAGAGAGAGAGAGGAGAGAGAGAGAGAGAGAGAGAGAGAGAGAGAGAGAGAGAGAGAGAGAGAGAGAGAGAGAGATGGTAACAATAACGGGAACAATCTGCTGGAGAAGACGGAAGATTGGATCAAGTACATGTTTGGCCTTAGATAAGAAAAGGGCCACTTCATTATCAGAAATTAGAGTAAGGGAAACAATAGTGGAGGATGATATTATAAGGCTGCAAAATGAGACGTGAAGAAGAGTAAGCTTTCCTCAAATGGCCTCAATTTTATAGGACATTGGCTGAAAGGATGGGTAGAGGAGATGTTGTAACAAGCTTGAGGAAAGAAGTTTCCAACAACTACTTTGATGGAGGGGATAGAAAATGGATTAAAAAGAAGCAGAAAGATAGCGTTGCTGCAGTCATGGCCAAATTGAGATTAGATAACACAAATTTGTAGGGATCCCAGTTAGTATGGTTTCATGACTTCCGCTAGCTCTGTTCAACAACACATGAGCAGGAGCAGATCAGGTGGATTATGGGAGTAATCAAGGGTTAGGGCTTGATGAGGAGTGAAAAGAAAATCAAAAGTACTGAATAGTGAAGAGTTGAACTGGTTCACTAGGGATTCAGGATTGGGAAGGGAAGAGAGGATAATTTATATTTTCACTTTCAGCTTTCATGAAAAATGGTTGCGGGGAAAGGAGTGAGGGAAGAGAAAGACTTGAGTTAGATAAAGAAAAGGAATTTGGGGAGGTAATTCAGAAAGGTTTGGACTACGAAAGAAAGTCAGGGATTGAATCTGGAAAGGAGAATTTGGGCAAATTTGGCAAATTTGAAGAAAAACAATTTTGAGGCCCAGATAGTGATACAGATTTTCCTTCCAGGTTGAAGGAGGAACGGGATCCAGTATAATTAAGGCATATAGAAAGGATTAAGGAGTACAAAGAAGGATTACAGAGTAGACCATCAAGAAATACATTCATAATGGAAAAGGAGAAAGTTGGCAACACAGAAAAAGAAAGGGTTAGTAGAACAATTAGAAGGTAATGCAGATTTTTAGGTGGATTAGTAAATGAGGCAAATTGGTGAAACAGTTGGGGGGTTGGTGATACAAGGCTAAAAAGAGAAGAAATGTGGTCATAGAATTTTTTTTAGATGAAGGAAAGGAAGTGGTGTTGTTTAGTTTTTAAGACATTATATTTGGCTGAGAAGGTTTTAACCAGGTGCCTAAAGCTGAAGTGGAAATACCCACAAGTAGTTAAAAAAAAAAAAGGTTGATAAGCTCAATGATTATTAAGAGTAGGAAAAATTGTGTTATCTGTGTTCCAAATGTAGACTGTTCTCCAGCCCAGTGGTGGAAGTGAAGGGACATAGAGATCACCTCTCCATACTCAAGATTGTTAGGGGACAGCAAAGTGTTCCTAATGGAAACAGATGAAAGGCTTCAATGGGAGAAAGAGAACCTGAGATGGAGGAGAGAAGACTTAGCCGTCATCAGGATGTTGGAGGGTGGAAGATTATTACTGAGAGGAAAAAGTAAAGAAAAGGAATAGCTGTACATTTAGAGTTTACAAACAGATTTGAGATTCTTCCTCAGGATCAGAGAGCTGGATGCTCAGAGAAGGAAGAAGTTGCTCATTTACCTAAGAATAATAAGAATAAAACCATAGAAGCTGTCAGCTGAGAAATCATCTAAGAGAGGGAAGAGGACTAAGAGGAAAATGGTAATCGTTGGTGGATCCCTGCTTAGGAGTACTGAGGTAGCAATTTGTTGACCTGATAACAAGGAAGTTTTGTTTTCCTCCCTAGACATGTGTCCAAAACATAACAGAGAACCTTCCAAGACTTAGCCAAACAAATAACAACTATTCACTTCTGGTGAGTCACATGGGTATATATGACACTGACCAACTCTAAAAAAGTATTGCCAATAATTGTGACATCTTAGGTAAGACATTGAAGACCATAGGGGTATAGGCTGCATCCTTCACTGCTGCCCATTGAAAGCAAGGGGCTTTCGATGGAAATTAATTTGGAAAGTGAACAGCTGGTTAAGAAGATGGTGTTTAAGAAGCTGGGAGTTGGACTTCTAGATCATGAATTGAAACATAGGAATGACAGCTTCCTGACCAGAGATGGAGTGTACCTAATGATAGCTGATAAGGCAACATTTGTTGGGTGTCTTACAAATCTAATTAAAACTAATTTAAACTAAAAAGGATGGGACAGGGAGGACTTCCTATTAATATCCCCCAGGTTAGATACCATAAAGAATAAGTACTTACAAAAGGAAGAAGAATAGTAGCTAACATACCCATAAGTCCACAAGAGACAAAATCCAAACAAGAGCTAGCAGTAAAGAAGTAAAATGTCTATATACAGATGCCCAAAGTTTGGGTAACAAGAGAAAGTAGAGGTCCTTAATGCGAGGAGGAAAATTTGACCTCGTAGGTATCACTGAAACTTGGTAAGATGAAACCCACAAGAGGATCATGGCCTCTGAATGTGTCAATATTATTCAAAGGAAACTCGATAGGTAAAATGGAGGTGTAGTTGCATTGTATATTAAGAAGATGCACACATATGAGGAAGTCCAGGAACCAGATCGGGAAAACACATTGGAAAGCATTTGTGTGACTCTCAGTCTCCTTCTCTGGGGAAAGAAACAGAAGTGATTTTGTCTTTGGAATACACTATAGGTAACACAGACAGAAAGAACTAATGGATGGAGAGTTAGGGAAACATCACAAGTCTGGTACAGAGGCACCACCATGGGACATTTCAATTATCGAGACATCTGCTGGAATTCTCTCTCTGCCAAAAGCAGAGCAGCTAATAATTCTTCATTTGTCTAATTTCATCCTTCAGAAGGTGGAGGAACCAGCAGGGAAACTCTCACCAGGATCAGGTTCTCACAAGGAAGAACTCAATGCAGAGCTGGAGATGATGGGAGCTCTGAGTGGAACTGATCACTCCCTGCTAGAGTTGTGATGTGGTACAGTGGACAGAGTGCTAGGCCTGGAGACAGGAAGACTCATTGTTCTGAGCTCAGATCTGGCCTCAGACACTTACTAGCTGGGTGACCCTAGGCAAGTCACTTAACCCTGTTTGCCTCAGTTTTCTCATCTGTAAAATGAGCTAGAGAAGGAAATGGCAAACCACTCCAGTATCTTTGCCAAGAAAACCCCGAATAGGGTCTTGAAGAGTCAGACATGACTGAAAACAATTCAGCAACAACTCCTAGAGTTGGGGATAGGGAAGGAGAAGAAATCTGGGCACATAAGAGCATCCATCTTGAACTTGGGAAGCAGATTTCAAAGAGCTCAGAGGAAAGAGAGACAGGATCCCTTGTACTAAATATCCAGGAGGAAAGCGAGGTGCTGAAGAATGAAATCATGAAGACCTAAAAAGAAACAGTTTCCAGGAGAAAATGCTTAGCACAGTGCCTGGCACATACTAAGCACTTAATAAATGTGTATTGACTGACTAAGAAAGAAAAATGGAATTTGTTTAAAGAGACCAATATGAATAAATGGAAGGAACAACTACGTCAATGAAATCACAGATCCATCACAGCAAATAAGCAGGGGTATGTACGCTGGAGCCATTCTAATACCTAATGAGTTATTTCTGCTGTTCAGTCGTGCCTGACTCTTTTTTTTTTCTTGGCTAGGCAATGGGGTTAAGTGACTTGGCCAGGGTCACACAGCTAGTAAGTGTTATATATCTGAGGCCGCGTGTCTGACTCTTCATGGCGCCATTTGCAGAATGGGCCCCAGTAGCAGAAATACTACAGTGCTTTGCCATTTCCTTCTCAAGCTTATTTTACAGATGAAGAAACTGAGGCAAACAGGGTAAAGTGACTTGCCCAGAGTCACACAGCTAGTGAGTGTCTGAGGCCAGATTCGAACTCACAAAGATGAGTCTTCCTGACTCCAGGCCCAACACTCTCCACTGTGAGTTCATTGTTACATTTTTAACATGAACATTTACACCTCAGAAACTGGCAAACACTAAAAATTGGGCTTGATTTGTTGTTTCGTTGGTTTTCTAGACTAAAGAAAATATTAATAATTAAGATTAAACTAAAAATCATGTGTGCACATCTCCCCCTCACCCATCCCTGTCATTAAACATTTACCAGCACATCCCTGTATTGCTCTATAAACATTGCTTGAGCTCAGCAGTTTCCCAAACTCAGAAGGTTTGGGAAAGGATGTCATCACCAGAATGGAAGCCTGGGGACTGGAGACAAATAACAACAACAATAATAATAATAACGACTGGCATTTATACAGTGTGTTTTGGCTAGGCAGTAGGGTTAGAGTAACTTTCCCAGGATCACACAGCTAGTGAGTGTCATGCCTCTGAGGTCACATTTGAACTCAGGTCCTCCTGACTCCAGGGTCAGTGCTCTATACACTGCACCACCTAGCTGCCCCTATACAGATTTTAAGGCTTACAAAGTACATTACATTTGTTACTTTATGACACTCCTTCAGGTAGGCTCTGTTCCTCTGGTTTAGCATGGATCTACTTAGCAGACCCCCAGCAAGGGTTTAAAAACATAAATATCCGTGTTTTTCTTTTCACTCTTTTAAAAGAGTTTCCTCTTATTTGAGACAACTATTTCTCTTGATGCTTCTAATAAACAGCAGTAAAGCTTCTTAGTCAAGCAATGGGAAGGCTCCCTGGAGGGTGAATTTGAAGGACCTAGGCCAGGGGTGGGAAACCTGCGGCCTTAAGGCCACTTGTGGACACCTAGGTCCTTAAGTGTGGCCTTTTGACAGAATCCATTCGGACTGGATCCATTCCATCAAAAGGCTGCACTTAAGCACCTAGAAGGCCACATGTGGCCTTAAGGCCGGAGGTTCCCCTCCCCTCCTAAGTTTTACTGAAATACAAAAGGTGATTTTTTTTTTAACCTGAAAATGCCTAGAGACACCGTAGCCCTTATAACTGGCCTGATCTATGCCATATTCTTCCATGGTTAATTATCACAATTCCTACCAGCATTTAATTCCCTTATCTCTTAGAATCATTCATTTCCTTCAAAGTTTAGCTTGTATCCCCTTCTATATGAGGCTTTTCTTAATCCTTCTCCTCCAAAAATTATCCAGCATGGATGTATTCATTTTACATACACATGTGTATCTAGATCTAGTAAATGTATACCTTGTCTCCTACAATAGAATGTCAGTTCCCTGGGGACAGGACCTATTTCACTTTTATCATTGGGTTCCCCGTATCTAACGGCAGCTGGGTGGCTCAGTGGATAGAGCACCTGGCCTGGAATCAGGAAGACCTGATTTCAAATCTGGCCTCGTACACTTCCTAGCTGTGTGACCTTATGTAAGTCACTTAATCTTATCTACCTCAGTTTCCTCATCTGTAAAATGAGCTAGAGGAGGAAATGGCAAATCGCTCCAGTATCTCTGGCAAGAAAACACCAAATGGGATTACACAAAGTCTGACACAATTGAAAAACGTCTAAACAAAAACCCCAGGCTCTGGCATAGACTAGATGTCTAACAAATATTTTTGATTAATTAAATGATAGTTGACATGTTCTGTAATAGCAAAGATATACATGTATATGTATATGCATTTATGTAAGTATATATGTATATTATCCGGCAACTTAAAATATACATGGAGATACATTTTAATGTATGTATAAATTTATATCTGTAAATCTATATATGTATAGATAAATCTGCCTGTATATATGTATATATAAATATATATGAATATATTTTATATGTGTATATGTAGATACATGTTTTGGTTTCTATGTTAATATAAGTTTTATAAATGTATACACACATATGTGTGATGCGTATGCATATAAACACATATACGTATATGCATGCACACACACACACACACACACACACACACACACACACATATATTTCTATATATTTTAAGTTACCAGAGAAACAATTAAACAGGAAGGCCTCTGTGGCTGCTATTGAAAACTTACACACTTGGCAGATATTTCCTTGCCTAGAGGCCAGTATTGTTTGCAGAGACTGTTTTGATAAAACAAATTAAGGAAATAGTGGGCTGGTCAGAACTCAGACTAACAGGGATTAAGCCATCTCAAAAATTGGGTTCTGAAATGCCTAATTTGGCCTCAGCAATTGGTTGTATGGTGTTGTCCAGGCCTGTTCAAATATTTTCTTTGTTCAGCTTCTAAGTGCTTTCTTTTTTCTTTCTTTCTTTTTCTTTTTTTTTTTTTTAAATCACACTTTGTGGCTCCATCAGGATGAAGTTGAGTCACGTTGCCAGACAGGGTCTCCCGGGTTATATGAGATGCCTAAAATAGTCACTGAGGAAGCACAGACTGTGCTCTTAACACAAGAAGAACTTAAATTATCCAAGGAAATGGGTCCCAGATGGGTTTGTAATGTACAGAGATACGCTAGGGAATGTAGTGTGATTGGAGAGGGATGGTGGAGGGGGGTTAAGGACAGTAGGCTTGTAGAAACAGAAGCCACCTTTCAGAGAACTATGTTTCACAGAGAGCATTTGAGCTCAATGTAAACTTATTGACTCTTGTGCTTACATTTCTATCCAAAGAAACCTGAGCTGGTGGTAAAAGAAACAAGTAAAAATGTGTAACAGAGGTAAGAGCCCTCATGAGTGGCTTCTAGAGTCTTTGCTAGGAAACAAGGGACAGATGGACACATTCTCAATTCCCACTTGGAACAGCTGGGCTGGCCCTTCCTGGCAGCTGGCTTTAATGTCACAATCCCTCTTGATTTTTAATGGGGATCATTTCACAAGCTAAGTTGAATGATGCAGATTTGTCCCTAAGACCTGGCTACCATGAAAGCCCCTTCCAGGGACAAATAAATGATGGAGAGGTAGCCAGGAGGAGAAACCTTTGACTTTTTTTTATATGCAATACGGGTGTTCAGTGCGCTCCCCGACCCTGATCTACCCTGAAAGAGATCTGAGCTCATGTTCCCAAAAGTGGCCAGGGGTCAAAAAGGGAGGAAAGGAAAGGAATTGCTTTTTCAATCATTAATTTGCCCTTCCTAGCCACAGCTAAATCACTGCTCTGTTGTGTATATAACCCCACTCTCACATAAGTGAGAGAAAACAGTGTCATCAATGGGAATTTTCTCTTAACCTTCTCTAGGGTTCTCTAGCTGGCTCACTTAGCTTTATAGTGGATTGACTTTGGAAGTCACGGGAAAGAAAAGCTGGGGCCAACTTGCCCCTATTCTGAGGCCCTGAAGAGTCTCAAGTCCACTATTCAGAAGTTCACACTTGACTCTCTCTACTTCTTCCAGGAATCTCTCCTAATCAAAAACAAAACAAAACAAAAAGTCCTTCTCCATTTACACAGGTTCACAGCATTACAAGTTCCAAAGACTCTTGGCCAATCAGGAATCATGTCAGCATCCCCACTATGGAGTACAGAGTACCATATCACCCTAGGCTTAGACCAGTGTAGAGCTACATATATTTCTAGATAAAAGTTCTATTTAACATGTGGAAAAAAAAGAATTAGTCAGCATAGTAGATAGAGTCGTAGGCTTAGAAATGAGAAGACCCATGTTCAAATTCAAATTCTGCCTCAGATACTAGCTATGTGACTCTGGACAAGTCACTTAACCTGGCTAGACCTCAGTTTCCTCATCTCTGAAATGAGAGTGTGGGAATCAATGGCCTCTTTACCAGGTAGAATAGCCATCACTTAATCTGGAAGGAGGATGGTAGCCTCCTCTGGGTACAGGGGAAAGCGTGCTAAATTGGAAGTCACAGAACCTGAGTTTCTAACACTCTTCTGCGTCTTAGAAGAATCACTTACTAAGTTCTCCCACTTAATACCTCTCTGACTGTGGGCAAATTGTTTAACTTTTCTGGGTCTTAGTTCCCTCATTCATAAAACGAAGCAGTGGTTGTTGCTTGGCTATTTTTGGTTGTGTCCAACTCTTTGTGACCCCATTTGGAGTTTTCTTGCAGAGATACTGGAGCAGTTTGCCATTTCCTTCTCCAGCTCATTTTACAAATGAAGAAACTGAGGCAAATAAGGTTAAGTGACTTGCGCAGGGTCACATAGCTGATAAGTGTCTGAGGCCGGATTTGAACTCAGGAAGATGAGTCTTCCTGACTCCAGGCGCAGCATTCTAACCTCTGTGCCACCTAGCTGCCAGCAGAATCTAGTTTAGAATTGTACCATAAGGGGAAAAAAAAGTCTGGGACATGGGGAATTGTAATTCTGGGTCATCCAGCTCTGAAAACAGCAAGTGAAACTGAAAAAAATCCAAGCAGTTTTAACCGATGTAGTACTTTAAGGGATAAATGTTCACAATTAGACATTAAACACAGAGAGATTTTAACAAAGGGGAGATGAATTAAACCAGAAAATGCTGGTATTCCCATTCAGGTAGATAAGGGACCCAAATTAGATTCCCAGAGATAGATAAAAGAAAGAGGAGATGAGCGGAAACCACAGGTGCTTAGGTGCAAATGCAGATTCTGGGGTTCTGTAGGCCAGTAGGCAAAGTAATAAATAATACACATACTTAATTTGCGGCTCCTGTTTATCTTCATGACTTTGGGCAAATCATTTATTCATCTGTAAAATAGATGCATGGGTGACACTCATGTAATTCTTCAATCAATTACCCTACCCCACTTAAAGTAATAGATAAATAGCTATACTCTGATATGGTAAGAACACATCTCAATCTATCAGATGAATAAATCTAAACTAAATGTGAAAACTTCTGAACTGCATGGGGTTGCACAGAAAATGGATTCAGATTGTCTGAGGAAACCTGGTCACTCCTTGTAGGTCATCTACAAATTATTAAGCCAGTTCCAGATTGAAGAGATTTGGGCACATAGGGAGCCAGGAAAGAGCAGTTCTGGCCAAGCTGCTGAGGAGTCACTTGGAGAGAGGAGAAAGAGAACACCTGCTCATCTACCTTTGGTGTCCACTTGGTCCCCAACTCACTTGTGACTCCAAGAAGCTGTAGTATGGGAAACAGCCACACCTTGGTAAAAAACTATCTTGGCAGATGGACTACACCAGCTTGAGGGTAACTGACAGGTCTCAAACCTGTCCATGAGTTAGAGGAATGTCTAACTCCAAGACTTCCCCTAGCAGAATGAGTACATGAGAACAATTTGTTTCAACAGCCATGAAGACAGCTGAACTAAACACTGTGGAGCACTTAGAGCTTAGTACGACATTAAAGACACCAAGGTCACTGTATCCTCCAGGTCATTGTCAGTTTGTCTTGATTTTTATCTTGGCATTGGACTTTGATGAATCTGGGAGAATGAGGCTAATAAATTTACAAAACTCTGCCTCACTTAAATATGATTCACAAGCAAGTCAAGACATCACCATCATGACATCATTGATCCTCTTCAAAAACAAAGAACACTTGGTGTCAGCAAGACCTGAGTTCAAATCCAGCCTTAGACACTTACCACACTTCCTGTGTGACCCTGGGCAAGTCACTTAATTCCAATTGCCTCACCAAAAAAAAAAAAAGAACAAAAAGGAACAACAATCGATTTGCCACACGTGCTTTCTAAGCTTAAAACCACTTTCTCCTGGACTCTGTCATGGGAGTGTCTAACACTTTAAGGGTATGTTTTGGACCAACTAACCCACCCTAGGCAATACTCACTTCATATATATGGCTGTATAAATTATATCAACTGATAATCATAGGATAAGAGTACACTGATAGGGGCTCAACTTATCAGTCAGAATTGGAGTTGGGATAATCACTCCAGAGAACATGCTGCATACATAAATAATTAACCTATAGGTTTATTGTTATACAGATTTTTAAAAATTATAATACAGATATGGTTTGGGTCAATGTAAAGTATCCTATAAATAAGCCGTAGCAATTAACTTCAGTACACTGGGAAGCAGACTATTAAAGAATTTAAGAGGTTTAATTCCATAAGTCCCAGGAAGGAAGCATTTGCTACATGCAATTTGATTCAGGTACTAACAAAAGAGTGACATAGAATTAAAAGTTTGAGCCTAAAACCTGGTAACCAGGACATATTTAACTAACTGCAAGGTGCTTCATCTCTTGTGTCTGGGCATTCTCTCTGGCTGTCTCCCATGCCTAGAACACTCTCCCTCCTGCACTCCCAACTACTGATTTCCCTGGCTTCCTTTAAGTCCCAACAAAAATTCCATCTTTCCCCATCCCCTCTTAATTCCAATGCCCTCCCTCTGTTAATTATTTCTTGTGTATCCTGTAGATTTATACATTTGTTTGCATGTTGTCTCCCCCGTTAGATTGCAACCTTCTTGAGGGCAGGGTCTGGTTTTGCCTCTTTTTTGGTATCACCAGCACTTAGCATAGTGCCTGGCATATAGTAGGTGCTTAATAAATGTTTATTGATTGATTGATTGATTGTTGAGAAAGGTCTTTGTGGATGTGTTGGTAACTATTACTCTAAGAGAGGAGAGAGAGGGAGAGCTCTAAGGGAGACTTTCCAAGTTGCTGAAATAACTGGGAGCCGCCTTCTATGTTCAACTTTGTCATTTCCGCAGCCTTTCAATAATCCTCCTTTAGGAGTCCTGTTGGAATTCCCCTTTCCTCTTCTCACCTACATTCCCACCTATCATTACCCCCCACCCAGGATGATAATTTAACCAATCCTGGTACTTCTCACCAAAGAAACCCTAACATCTGTTTCTCAGTAGCCAATGAACCCAGTGAGATGTTGATCACATATTTAAACAAGAAAGTCAGTTGTTTTTTAGATGTGCCTAGCAGAAAAATATGTATCAATAACAGAGAATTTTCTGCCTTGGTAAGAAGCCAAAACTCAATATCAAATTCAGACTATGACCCAACGCCTGTGATATGTAGTGTGCTAATCCACAGGTATCTATCTAGTAAATGGCCAATCCTTCTATAGAGTGAGAGGATAGAATCCAAGAATGTATGAGATGGAATAGAAGAGAATTTAGTAAATATTTACTGAATATATAGAACTAGGCTAAATCTTGGAAATACAAATAAAAAAGCAAGGAAGCCGCTACTCTCACCACGCTGACATTCTAATGGAGAAAATAACATATATAGAAGAGTCTGGCCACACAGCCAATGGAAAAGCCCAGGAGTCCTTAGTGTAGGAGTAGAAGAATCATTATGGAATGCAAATCCTCTCTCAGCAATCCCTCTCAAACTGCTATTTGCCCAGGTGTAGCCCTTCACTTTTTCCTCTCCACCTCCAGTTTATTAGTGAGCCTCAGAACAAGAAAAATGGTCACTTGACCATTTATGCTGCAGAGATTTGTGTTCCAAGTATGGGTGGATAAGGATCTTCCAGAACCCTTCCAGCTCTCACATGATTCTCTCCAGAGCCTAAATTTGGATCATTTTCTATCAAAATTAATTAAGTCTGCCTGGGATTCAAATCTGTAATTTTCCTGGATTGTTGTGATTTGCCTGCCTCTTAAATAAACAAATTCATAGTTGAGGAAGCAAGCTGTTCCTAAGATCTTAAAATGTAGCTGCCAAGGTGATTTTTTTTCCCTTTCTTTTTTTTGAGTAAGGTGTTTTTTTTTCATTCTGAACTTAAACACCAAAGAAAAACATTTCCATAAACACACTAGAATGGAAAAAAGGATTCTATATGAAATTGTAAATCCCCATTTCACACTGTTTCCTTTTGAAAAATTACGTGTACAGTAAATTCTATATGGTACTTTCAAAAATGTCCTACTTGTCTGTGCTTCCTTCTGAACTTCTATGCATTTTTTAAAATGTTACAATATGGTGGCAAAGAACTGGAAATTGAGGTGATACCCATCAATTGGGGAATGTGGTATATGAATGTGATAGAATACTATTGTTCTATAAGAAATGATGAGCACGCAAATTTCAGAAAAACCTAAAAAGACTCACATGAACTGATGCTCAGTGAAGTAAGCAGAACCAGGAGAACATTGCACAGAGCAACAGCAACATTGAGCAATGATTAACTATGACAGACTTAGCTCTTCTCAGCAATACAATGGTCCAAGAAGACTCCAAAAAATTCATGGTGGAAAATGCTAACCACATTCAGAAAAAGAACTATGGAGTCCTGAATGCAGATCAAAGCATACTATTTTCATTTGGTTTTTGGTCTTTGTTTTTTCTTTCTTGTGATTTTTCCCTTTTGTCCTGATTTTTCTTTCACAGCATGACTAATGTGGAAATATGTTTAACATGATTGCACAAAAGAAGTGCTACTATATATTGTGATATACAGAGGGTCATTCTTTCTGTCTTTGATTTCCCTAGAGGGTATGCCCAAGAGTAGGATCCTTGGGTCAAAAGAGTATAAAAATATCTTTTCTCACGTCATTACAAATTGCTTTCCAGAATGTTTGGACCACTTCATAGCTCCACCAACAGTGCATTAGTATGCCAGTCTTCTCAAAGCACCTTACCAACAAAACTCCTTATAGTCAAAATTATGGTTTTTCCAGTAACAATATATGACTTTGAGAGTTGTACTATAAGGAAAGCTGAGTGCCACAAAATCAATGCTTTCAAATTGTGGTGCTGGAAAAGACTTTTGAGAGTCCCTTGAACAGCAAGGAGATCAAATTAGTCAATACTTGAAGAAATTAATTCAGGATATTACTAAAAGGTAAAACATTGAAGCTGAAACTTAAAATACTTTGGCAGCATAATGAGAAGATTGGGATCATTGGAAAAGACTCTGATGTTGGGAAAGATTGAAGGCAAAAGGAAAAGGGGATGGCAAAGAGTGAGATAAATAGCATCATGGAAACAATGAATATGCACTTGGACAGACTTCAAGAAATAGTGGAGAATAGAAAGGCCTGGCATGCTGTGGTCCATGGAGTCATAAAGAGTCAGACACACTGATGCTGAGTGAAATGAGCAGAACCTAGAGAACATTGTACACAATAACAGCCACATTGCGTGATGACTAATATTGGTAACTTTACCCTTCCCAGCAGTGCAAGGATCTAAGACATCTCCAGAGGCCTCGTGATGGAAAACACTATCCACATCCAAAGAGAGAACTATGGAAGTTGAATTGCCATTTTTTTCTCTTCTGTTGAGTTATGTTTCCTCTTTCTGATGGTTCCTCCTATTGGTTTTAATTTTTGCTTATAACACCACCAATGTGAAAATATGTTTAATAGGAATGTAAATGTATAGCCTGTATCAGATTGTGCACCGTCTTGAGGAGGGTGGTGGGGAGGAAGGGGGAAAAAATTTTAAACTCAAAAGCATATGAAGTGATTATTGATAAATCAAAATAAATTAATAAAATTTTTAAAAAATAAAAAAAATTTAAAAATTTTAAAAAAGAGTCAGACACAACTGAACAATTTCTCAAAGCCCCACAGACATTGGGTAGTTCCATCTTTTGTACTCGTTGCCAATTTGTTTGGTGTGAAATGAGACCTCAGAGATGTTTTAATTTTCATTTCTGTTATTATTAGTGATTTGGAGTAATCTCTTTTGGGTTATTGCTAGTTTGCAATTCTTTTGAGATCTGTTTCTTCAAATTTTTAACTACTTATCTATTAAAGAATGAATTCTTTTCTCTCCTGGTGAAAGGAATTCTATTTGGTAATCTGTTTCTGTGTCCAACAGTTCTAAATGTCATGTCTAATCTTAGCCTCTGCTACTATGAGTATACCGATTATCTCAGGGAATCTTACAGCATTTGTCACTAGCATATTCATGAAGCCTGCAGTAGAACAGGGAGATAAGACTTAAAGACAAATATTTATAATGTTCAAAATGTGAAAAGTGAATTAAAGAGAAAACTCAATTATATTATAGCCCTAGTCAAGTCATTTAACCTCTCCAAAGCTGTTTTCAGTATTTCCGTACTATTCTCATCTGTAAAATGCACACAATAATGCTTGCAGTGCTGTGAACTAAACCTAAACCTAAAAGTGTTAAATAAATTAGTGTTATTATTATCTCACTTATGGTAATAAGCACTGAACTATGATTCCACTATTGTATAGGATGACAACATTATTGGGACTGTATCTATGTAAGCATTACCTCATGGGTAGCTGGGTGGTGCAATGGATAGAGTACCGGGCCTGGAGTCAGGAAGACCCATCTTTGTGAGTTTGAATCTGGCCTCAGACACTTACTATCTGTGTGACCCTGGGCAAGTCACTTAACCCTGTTTGCCTCAGTTTCCTCATCTGTAAAATGAACTGGAGAAGGAAATGGCAAACCACTCCAGTATCCTTGCCAAGAAATACCCCAAATGGGGTCACCAAGATTTGGACACAACTAAAACAACAACAACTGGGAGAAGCCATCAAATCAGAAAATACATAGTTGTTTGCATGTTATCTCTCCATCAGATTGTGAGCTTCTTAAGGGGCAAGGAGAGTGTATTTGTCTTTTTTTGCATCCCTAGAACTTAGCATAGCACCTGGAATATAGTAAGTGCTTAATAAATGCTGTGATTGATGATGATGATGATGATGATGATAAGGGAGACCAACAGATTATTCCGATAGTCTAGGCAAGAGGTGATGAAGTCATAATCTGGAGCAGCAGCAACAGAAGAGGGAATAAATATGAGGGACATTTCAGATGCAGAATTTTAATAGCATAACACATTATAATCTACAAAGGACTTCCACCTATGCTACAATAGAAATTAGTTGAATTTGACTTACTAAATTAAAAATTGTGCCAGACCTCCAAGATAGAACTTCCAATACATCTAACATCCTTTCATCTTTCTCTCTCCATGTTGTCTGAAGGTTCAAAGTTGAACTGGTGAGAGCACAGACTATGTTTTATTAATTTTTGTATACCCTAAAGTTCTAAACATCTTGCTATGTAGATGCTAAATAAGTGTTTGCTGAATGAATGAATGAATGAATGAATGAATGAATGAATGAATGAAGCAGGGAAGGAACAGAATCATGAACAGGAGAAAATGGAGGTAGGGGTAGGATGGTCATTAATGGAGACCACAAAGAAGAAGACCTAGATGCTCATAAATGTAGATTATACCCAATCATCATTAATCTAGACATACAAGATCTACTGTAGTTGAGCTATATTCATTTAATGAACATTTTTTCTAATATTTATTACATTAATAGCACTGTCTTCCCACATATGAAAACTTTTGCTCATTTAGATTTTTTATAAAAAGATAAAGCAATAGTAAAGATTAATATATGTTAACAAAGATCATAGTATCTAAAGGAAGAAAGGGAAAAAGTTTAACTGTACAGAGAAGATAAGGACCATAGAAAGGATAATAATAACAATAAGAAGAAAAAGAAGAAAATAGCATCTATATAAGGCTTTAAGGTTTCCAAAGTGCTTTACTATATTACCTCATTTTATTCTCTTAACGACCCTGGGAGATATAGTGCTATTATTGTCTTCATTTTACAGACGAGAAAACTGAGGCACACAGAAATTAGTGACTTGCCCAGGGTCACACAATAAATATCTGAGGCAGAATTTGAACTTAAGTCTTCTTGACTCTAAGCCTAGCACCTAGCTGCCATAAGGATAAGAAGAAGGAAGAAAGGAAAAAGAGTGCTAGGAATGGACTCAGGGATGAAGAAACACAGCTGGGCCCACACATTGGAAGATCTGTCTACACCTTAGAAAGAGAGGAGACACTGAGTGAGGTCAATGCTGCAAGCAACATTGATGTATGAGCTGTCAAATCAGCCTATCTTTGATAACAATCCCTAGGTGTTATGTATGGGTAAGCATTGACTTGGTGTTCCTTTGCATCCTATTCTGTATCTATTCTGTGTGACCCTGGCCGCTGACTTTGCATTCTGGAAGGCAGGAGTACATGCTATTTTTCCTCAGATGAGGACACCTGGGCGCCCACCCGAGTCCTATTGCTGCTTCAAAGGTTAGACACAGAGTACATCAAATATGCTAGCTGAATTCAGATGATACATCTCACAGATCTAGCCTACGGTGGCAGATTAGATCCTCCATGATTAAGCCCAATCCTCAGTCTCTCGAGTAGGAGTGCCAAGCAGTGGGCATGGAGACACGACAGGTAGGAAGAACAGGGAAGCGAGTAGAAAGTGGAGGACAGGGGTGTAAAAAACAAGTTTCCTTGTCAATATAGCATCTGGTGCTGAGCCAACATAGTAAACTCATTTTCAACTTCTGCCAAAAGAATTGTGTAGCCAAGAGGAAATGTATCATTTACATGATTTCTCAACTACCCACCCCACTTCCCTTCTTTGAATGGTGAGGAATTCCATCAAGCACTTCATCATACTCTATTCTGTAGAGTTCTCAGAACACTACTTCACAGATTTGTTTGTCTTATCTCCTCAACTTGATCCCAAATGCCTTGATTCGTTTATGCAACTTTGTATTCCCTACAGTACACTCAATAAATATTTGTTTATTGATCAATTGATAAAGGGCATTTAACAAGCAATCATTAAATGATTGCTGAGAGGCGGTATGATGTAGTAGATAGAAAACCAGCTTTAGAGTCAGGAAAACCTGGGCTTAGGAGCTGCCCCTCCCCTTCCCACTCCAGTCCATCTTACACCACTAACTGTATGAACATGATCAAGTCACTTAACTTCTTAATCCCACAAGTTATTCTTTTAAGACCACATGAAAATTGAGTGGCCAATCAGCATAAATGAAGGGAATTTCTACCCTAGAAGTTCCCTGCACTGATGAAACTAACAACAAAGACTAACCCAAAACACGTTTTTTTAAATCATATTATAACTAAGAGATATGTCATATGCATAATTGAATAAAAATATCAATCATAAAGACATTTTGATCCAAATAAAATGCCTACTTGTCAATTAGATTCTACAACACTTTTTAATGAAAATATGCTTTTAAAAAAGAAGAAAAGAAAAGAAAAATGTATAAAATACAAAAAATCAAGAATGGTGATGAGTTAGAATAATAGAGTGTTAGAGCAGGAAGGAAACTTAAGAGGTTGTCTAGCTAAAGTTTAGGCGGACCGGAACTAATCTCTTCAAGGTATGGTGATGATCTCCTCCTAAGTGTGGCTCCCTCCATTAATCCATCATCTGGAGCCATAGCTTTCATTCTGGATCCCTTATACACTTTCCTAAAAGAGAGGGGGGTAGGGGCTTAAGAGAAAGGCAAAAGGTCTGAAATATTTATTTCTTAATATTTCAATCAAACTAAGAAAGATGTTCCTAATATGTTTACACACTAGGAATGTCAAATATTATTACTCTCATTTACAGATGAGAAAATTGAGGCCCCTGTAGGTCCTAAGCTAAATTTAGATAGACATAGCTAAGGCAGATCTTAAAAATGTTCTCCTTATTATTAATATTAGCATTAGCATTTATATAACACTTTAAAATTTGCAAAACATTTTATCTCTTTTTATCCTCACAATAACCCTAGGAGGTAGGTGCCATTGTCATCCCCATTTTACGGATGAGGAAACTGAGGTACAGAGAGGTTAAGCAACTTGCCCAAGGTCACATAGCTAGTGTCTGGGGCAAAATTTGAACTTAGGTCTTTCTGACCCCAAGTCCAACAGCATATTCTCTGTACTACCTATCTGCCCTATTAGTAATTCAGCAAGATTGGAATCATATACTTGGCAATGAAAAGTCTAATAAGAGTTGTGTCCAACCCTTCCAAAATATACCTCAGAACGTGCTTTGCAGTCTGCCTCATCCTTCCAAGGTTTGGTGATAATTTAGATAAGGTTTCTCTCCATAAATTCCATTAAGCCAATTGAGGTTAAAAAAAAAACCCAACAACAACAATCCAGTTCCATTGTCAGAAAAGATGTTGTCTGGAAAGTTATGCTTTGCACATAAGTGGTACAGTGTCCAGTGTTTCCATGGAGGTATGAGACGGAACTCTGATTGCTTTAAGCCATTTGAATGGCCAAGAAGTTCTCCCCCTAAATACCCCTGCAAAATTAGCGGCCACTATCTTCCAGCTAGGTGGCACAGAGGATAGAGTACTGGGCTTCAAATTAGGAAGACTCATGTTCATGAGTTCAAATCTAGCCTCAGATACTTATTAACTATGTGGACCATGGGCAAGTCATTTAACCTTGTTTGTCTCAGTTCCTCATCTGTAAAATGAGCTGAAGGAAATGGCAAATCACTCGAGTATCTTTGAAAATCCCGAATGGGGTCATGAAAAGTCAGATATGACTGAAATGACTCAGCAACCTCCAGGTATTATTGGTGGGCAGTGCCAAGTATATACCACACTCCACGATTTTCTTCAATATTAGAATCAGTTCCAAGCCACCAGGCAGAGCTGTTGGCCGGCGTTTTCAAGGGCACCAATTCTCATCGTGTCGTAGAATCACTGAATTTTGGAGTTGGAAGACCCAATTCAATAGCAATGTCCTTCATTGAGGTTTTGTTTATCTCCTCAGAAAGAAATGATTCCTTCCGTCTTTGAACTCTCATAGGACTTCACACTTCTCACAAGCTTTCACACTCTACTTTGTGTTACATTGAATTGTATATGTTTTGTATAATACTGAGCTAGGTATGTTTTGTTGCGACCTTACTAGATTGTAAGATCCAGCAAAGTCACTTACATGGAGTTGATGTTGTTGAATAAAATGAGTTGAGCCTTTTATGGTATGGCCAGGCAAAATGGTGACCACTTTTTTGAATACCAGTGTAATTTCTCTATTAAAAAGCATATTTTGTGGGCAAATAAGTCATGCTTGTGGTTTGTGAATGGTTTGAATTCTTCAGATGGGATCTCTGCTGTACATCCCTTCTACAACTAGTTCAAAACAATCTGGGAACCCATGCAGGTCTAACCTGCAGCTCAAAGCTCATTTGCATAAGCCTTTCTTCATTGGTTGAGATTGGTTATTCAATGCTCTGTTTCTGTGTGAGGGGCAGAGTTTTCAAGAGTGATCCTGGTCTTCTGGCTTCCAACTTTTGGAAAGAAGATAGATGATTCCAGACACTCTTAAGGTTCCTGGAGGGAAAGAAATTATGGGAAGCAGCTAGATATGTAGAAGACACAGCACCTTGATTATGTTTTGGTTATTATACTAGAGACTTTGAGGGGATTTCCCCTTGGATGACATCTGAGACTATCTCTTGGTAGAGCTGAGCTATCTCACTCCCAATGGGAGAACTCTTTCACTCTATATTGTCTGGTATGTTCTCATTTGTATAACTTCTCTGATTTCTGCTTGCTAAATTCTGTCGGCTTTGATAAAAAGGGTCTATTTGCTATTCACTGTGTGTGTTATTTGTAGAACTGACATTTTGTGAAAAGACAGTTAAATCTTGGATGTATCCTTGGGAAACTCTTTCCCCATTGAGAGACGGGGATCAGGCGATCAACTTGAGCCTAAAAATTATTTCCTCTAGATCAACAATATCGAAAGGAGGGGGGTTTCAGACACATATTATTCTAGCCTGGTCCTCCTTCTCCCTCTGAGTAGAGAAGAGTGATCAGCCTCTCGTGGCATCGACCTCTGCTTCTCCTTCTGGCAGGAATCAATGTTTCCCTTGGAGAACCGTGGGTGGAGGAGACTCTAGTCATATCTATCGATTCATGCCTCCCTATGAGCCACATTTAGATAGACCCAAGTGGTCACACTTACCCTATATGGGTAGCACAGCATACCACCCCCTTATCCATGTAATCATGAAATTTAGACAGCCTGAAGAAATGATTTCAAGAAAATAAATCTCACATAAAGATGATGTAGCATAATCTGGAAACACTCGTGGTAGATGACCCAAAGGCACACCATTCAAATTATAGTTCTCCTATGCATATAGGTAAGCATGCATTTGCTTATAAAAAGTTGCAAGGATGTGGGTCAACCTGCTAAAGAAAACCTCTAAGTCATCCTGTCAAAGTAAGGTCTATGGTAATGGCCAAAAGCCGCTTTTCCCTCCTGGCAGTTGGAGTTTGAATGAATACCAACTAGCTGCTAATTTCCCCAGGGGTCATTTGGAGATGAATCAGCACTAGCCTCCAGGTATAGGATCCTCACTCTCTCCTCTCCCCACCTCCCACATGCCAGGTTCTACTCAAGGCAGATAAAAATCCTATAAAAACCCATTGGATTCAGCGTGTCCAGTTCCACCCTGGGCTCCCAGAACACCTCTATCCATTCTCCCTTCTTTATTGTGAGTATATCTTCACAATAAATCTGGCTTGCGTTATTTTCTCCTTTTGGTGGGTTTCACTGTGCCATACCTAGGGATCGTACCTTACTCAGTGTATCTTAAAAAAGGAGTGAACAAGAACTCCAATATCGCATGGATAGTGCATTCAACACTCCATCTCCTGGACCCAGACATTTTTACTAGCTGTTTCCCATGCCTGGAACTCTCCCTTCTCACTGCCTTGACTTTCTACAAGCTTCAGCCAAAGTCCCCTCTTCTACACAAAGGGAAAAGAAAGGGGAATTGAGCAAGCATCTATTAAGCACTTCCTATGTGCCAGGCACTGTGCTAAGCTCTTTACAGATATTATTTCATCTGATCCTGTGAGGTGGGTGCTATTTTGATCCCTCTTTGACAGTTGAGAAAACTGAGGCAGATAGTAGTTATGTGATTCACCCAGAGCCATATAGCTGATTAGGTGTCTAAGGCCAGTTTTGAACTGAGGTCTTAATTACAGGCCCAGAACTCTATGCATTGTACCACCAAAGTTGCTTACTTCTTCAAGAAGCCTTTCCCAGTCCTCCTTAAATCTTAGTGCCTTCCCTCTGAAACAGACCCCAATTTCTCCTCTATATATCTTATTCATATATAGTTATTCCTAAGTTATCTTCCCCCACTAGAATTTTAGCTCCTTAAGGGCAGAGATCTGTTTCTGGTTTTTTGTTCCATTTTTGGGGGGCGGTTTTTTGCCTTTGTATCACCAGCCCTTAACACAATCCCTGGCACATAGAGGGTACTTAATAAATGCTAATTGACTGACTGGCAGACTGAAGGCTTAGCTTTAGAAAAAAGTCACACAGAAGGCAAGAGCGATCATTGCAAATTGTAAAAGCCCAGCCAAAGAGGCTTAAGTGTTGGGCTCATCATGAATCCCGTATCCTATTTTGATCATCTAAGAAATACCTCTAACTGTAATATTAAGACAGATAGCTCGCCTATATACTATATCCTAAAACTTGAATGTGGCTTATAATTATCCTCTTAGCACTACAAGTAAATTAAGCCTCACTGGTCCCCACAGCACAGCAACAGCTTTCCCAGCAACCTACATAGAGGTTGGAGAAGCCTGGGCTGGTTGGCCCTACTGAGAGTGCTAAAATCCATCAATTAATCGACAAGCATTTATTAAGCATCTACTATGACTATACCAGGTATTGAGGTCACAATCATAAAGAATAAAACAATTCCTACTCTCAAGAAGCTCACTTTTTTTTGACTGAGGCAATCAGAGTTAAATGACTTGCCCAAGGTCACACAGCTAATAAGTATCAAGTGTCTGAGGCCAGATTTGAACGCAGGTCCTCCTGACTCCAAAGTCAGAGCTTTATCCACTGCACTGCCTAGCTGTCCCAAGCAAAGCATACATCTGTAAATATGTACAGAATACAAGTGTGTATGAAATAAATGTTGATATTATTGCTCAGTCATTTCAATCATGTCCGCCCCTTCACAACCCTATTTGGGGTTTTCTTGGCAAAGAGACTGGAATGTTTTGCAATTTCCTTCTCCAGCTCATTTTACAGATGAGGAAACTGAGGCAAACAGGGTTAAGTAACTTGCCCAGGGTCACACAGCTAGTAAGTAAGGACACACTTGAACTCAGGTTTTCCTGACTCCAGGCCTGGTGCTCTACCCACCACACAGCATAGCTGCCATACAATAAATACAAAGTTGTTAAAAAAAAAAAAGATAGGGAAGAGTCATTATTCCCCTTTCTCCTAGTAGCAACACTTCCCAACCTAGTCTGTCATTCTCTCTCCCTCATTCCCTCCCTCTTTCTTTCCTTTTCTTCTCCCTCATTCTTCCTTTCCCCCTCTCTGCCCCTCCTTCCCCCTCCCCTCTCTTTCTGTCTTTCTGTCTCTCTGTCTCTCTGTCCCTCCTTCCCCCCTCCTTTCTGTTTCTGTCTCTCTGTCTCTGTATCTCTCTCTCTCTGTCTCTCCCCCAACCCTGTTTTGTGTGTGTGTGTGTATGTCTCTCTGTCTCTGTATCTCTCTGTCTCTGTATCTCTCTGTCTCTCTCTCTGTGTCTCTCCCCCAACCCCGTTTTGTGTGTGTGTCTGTCTCTCTGTCTCTCTCTGTGTGTCTCTCTGTCTGTCTGTCTCTGTCTCTCTGTCTCTGTATATCTCTCTCTCTCCCCCAACCCAATTTTGTCTGTGTATCTCTCTCTCTGTCTCTGTATCTCTCTCTCTGTGTCTCTCTCTGTCTCTGTGTCTCTGTCTCTCTGTCTCTGTATCTCTCTCTCTCTCTCCCCAACCCCATTTTGTGTGTGTGTGTCTGTCTGTCTCTCTGTCTCTGTATCTCTCTGTCTCTCTCTCTCTGTGTCTATCTGTCTGTCTGTCTGTCTCTGTATCTCTCTCTGTCTCTGTCTGTCTCTGTCTGTCTCTCTGTCTCTGTATATCTCTCTCTCCCAACCCCATTTTGTGTGTGTGTTTGTCTCTCTGTCTCTGTATCTCTCTCTATCTCTGTCTCTCTCTGTCTCTCTGTGTGTGTGTCTCTCTCTGTCTATCTCTGTCTCTGTGTGTGTGTGTCTCTGTCTGTCTCTCTGTCTCTGTATCTCTCTCTGTCTCTCTCTCTGTCTGTCTCTGTATCTTTCTCTCTCTCTCTCTCTCTCTCTCT
Organism: Phascolarctos cinereus; assembly: GCF_003287225.1. Lineage (NCBI taxonomy): Eukaryota > Metazoa > Chordata > Mammalia > Diprotodontia > Phascolarctidae > Phascolarctos > Phascolarctos cinereus. The sequence continues at coordinate 234,148,340 of NW_027555514.1, read as the reverse complement.
CTCTCTCTCTCTCTCTCTCTCTCTCTCTCTCTCTCTCTCTCTCTCCCTCCCTCCCCCAACCCTATTTTGTGTGTGCATCTGTCTCTGTCTCTGTATCTCCCTCTCTCTCTCTCTCTCTCTCCCCCAACCCTATTTTGTGTGTGTCTGTCTCTCTCACCTCTAGACATAGTTCAGCCTTCTCATTTTTACAGATGCAGAAATTATAGACTAGTAAGGCTAAGCAACTGGACAAAGGTCATATAACTAGAGGAGCAGAGCCAAGACCTCACATTCTGAACTGACCTGCATCCCTGGCCTAAGTCATTTGCAGATAGTTATCTCACTGCAAAGGTCATCAACTGTCTCCCCTCTTCCCCACATCTCTGATGTTCCAGGGGACTCTAGGATATGTGGCAGGAGAGGATCAACAGGCCTCCTCTCCTCCTTTCCCAAAGAAAACTTTGTGCTGCTGACTTGGATTTTCTGATTGCTGTTTGTGGGGATCTATAGATGTGACTTTGTCAAAGTCAATATCACAGAACAGACAAGGAGGCACAGGAATAAGGCAAGAGGGATGGCTTCCAGGAAATAGTGGGTTTTCTAAATTTGGCAGCTGAATGAGAGGCTGCCCTGGACAGGTAGAGGCCCCAGCAAGGAAGGGAAGGGAGACTGAAACCAACAAGGACCCATCCGTGAACTATGTCAGTCTCCTCCTTAATCACAAAAGCCCAACTTACCATATTTGCTGGTCATTCTAAATCTCTCCACTATTCTGGGTTAACCTTACCTTCAATTTCTGTTTAGCAACAAGCTTATTTATTTGTGTTTTAGAAATCCAATGGGCTTTTCTCTATCCTCATTCTCCTTGACCTCTCTGCAGCCTCTGACACTGTTGATCAGTCTCTCTTCCTAGACACCTTCTTCTCATCTAGGGTTTTTGGGTCACTACTCTCTCCTGATTCTCCTTTGTCTGACTGTTCCTTCTGTCTCCTTTGCTGGATCTTCTTCCAGATCGTGCCCTCTAACTGAAGGTTTGGTCCCGGGCTGTCTTCTTTCTCTATACCACTTCACTTCATGATCTCATCAGCTCCCGTGGATTTAATGACCATTTCTATACAAATGACTCTCAAATCTAACTATCCTGCCTGAAACTCTTGCTTCTCCAGCTGCTTTCCAAGATCTCAAAATGGAAGTCCAGTAGACATCTTAAACTCAACATTTCCAAAATGGAAACTTATTTTCTTTCCCACTAACTGCTTCCCATCACCTTCCCTGTTACTGTAGAAGGCAACACTATCCTTCCAGTCCCTCTGCCTTGAGGAAACCATCCTAAACTCCTCATTTTCAAACCCCATCCCCGTTTCCAATTCTGTGCAAAGCCTCTTGATTTGCCCTTTGCAACATCTCTCTAATGCACCCCCTTTTCTCTCTGACGCTTCCACCACTCTAGTGCAGGCTCTCCTCACCTCAAGACTAGACTATGGCAACAGCCAGCTGGTGGGCCTTCCTGCCTCAAGTCTTTCCCCACTCCAGTCTATCCTCCACTCAGCCACTAAAGTGATTTTCTTAAAATGCATGTCTGACCATTTCACCCCCCAACTCAATAAACTGCAGTGATTCCCTCTTGCCTCCAGGAACAAATATAAAATGCTCTCTTTGACAGTCAAAGCCCTTCATAACCTGTCTTAACTTTCCAGTCTTCTTATATCTTACTACCCCACACGTACTTTTATCCAGTTTGTTCCACAAACAAAACATTATCTCTCAGCTCCAGGCATCGTCTCTTGCTGTCCCTCAAGTCTGGAACTCTGTCCCTCCTCCACTCCCTAGCTTCCTCTAAGTCCAAACTAAAATCCCATCTTTTACTGGAAGCCTCCCCCAACCCCTCTTAATTTTAGTCCCTTAATTTAGTGCCTAGTAAATTAAGCACAGAGCCTATATTCAAGAATAGCCTCTTTGGGACTAATGCAATAAAGAACAGTGCTCACTCTAGGCTTTTGATTGAGAATATGAAACAAATTTCTGACAAATGACTGGTGGGATTAGTGAGACGTGCATTTTCAATAATCCCTCACATTCATTAACTGTCTTGGGTTTCCAGGGGTTGGGAACCTGTGGCCTCGAGGCCACATGTGTCCCTCTAGGTCTTCAAGTGAGGCCCTTTGACTTAATCCAAACTTCACAGAACAAATCTCCTTAATGAAAGGATTCATTCTGTAAAACTTGGACTCAGTAAAAGGCTGCACCCAAGGACCTAGAAGGTCACATGCCCCCACTCCCCCTCTGCTTAGGCAAAGGAATAGGATGAAGGGATCCTATAGGGGGTTGTGTGTTTGAGCCCCAGCTTACTTCTTTTTAGGGCCTCAATCTTATCTCCATTTTATAGGTGAAGAAACTAAGACCTAGAGTGTCTATGTGCCTGGTCCCTGGTCACGTAGTTAGTAAATGTCAGAAACGAGATTTGAATCTACTTTTTTTCTGACTCAAAATTTCCATTAAAGCAGACATTTTAAGTAGTTTTGTCTGGTTTCTAGGGTGGAAGTTGTATTTAATTGGTTACCAGGAGTATTCAGGAGAAGAATCACACTGCCTCTGAATGTCCAGCATTAACAATATCACAAGTTCAGGGTTACAGCTCTCATGATCAAAATGGGTCAAAAGCAAACCAAGCATCTAGAAACTAGGACATCGAAGCAGAAGTAGTGAAAGGCAGTCGAGTCTCAGCAGTTCAGGGGAATCAAAGAAAGCAGACAATGTAAGATGTGTGTAAGACAACAGTACCAGAGGTCACAAGGCATACATGAGAGAGCTCGATTCTGGAACAGGATTTCCTTGCCAGAGGATTTCCTTACAGACATTCTACCTGGGTGGGATGTGGTCTTAAGCTGTGAGTAGATATGGGCCTGCAGATGTGTAACTGAAGTGGCTGCAGCTGGCTGTGGAAATGATGAGGAGAGCAGCAGCTGCAGCTGGGTTCTGTTACATACTGTTTAATAATGTTTATTTAGGATTCAGGGAGTCCATCCATTCTGCTTCAGTGAAGAAAAAAGTCGGTCATCTGGTTTTCCTTGGAGTAGCCTTTGACTTCTCCTTCTTAGGAGCCATTTTTAGCTAATTAAATAAAAAAAAAAGTAGACTCAAAATAAATTTAAGGAAGGAAGAGGATGTAAAACTTTCTAGTTGATTATCATCTCCTTCTTCCTCATCAGAGTAAAGGGACTTGACTTAAAAAAAAAAAGATTTCAGCTATTACACATTAAATTTTTCTTCCCTTTTCTTCACTCTAACGCTCTGAAGAAAAAGTAAATAGGTTTGGTACTTGAGACATAATCATCATCATCATTTAACTCTATGTCATAACTCAAATATGTTCTTTTAGCAAAACATATATAACATGTGTAAATGTATATCTATCTCAACCTCTATATGTCTACAGATATATGTCTACATATATCTGTGTTTAGAGATAAAGAGAAATTGATGTTAGATGGAAAAATGGATAAATAGATGGATGGATAGATGGATAGATGGATGAATGGGTGGATGGACAGGAAGATATTTAGACAATTGTTAGGTAGATGACAGATAGATAAGTTCAGACCTATGATAAACACTGTAAGGTCAGATGGCCATACATTCCATAATATGATATTCCTTCTTGCTTTTCAGAGCACAATGGATCTAATTCCATCAAATACTTGTTTTGGCCCTCTGAGAAGAACCTGGGAGCCATCCTTACACTGAGCCACAACTTCATGCCTCCTGGTTTTATTTATATTGAGGATGTCATTCGTTAATATCCGATAGAATGTAAACTTCTTGAGAGGGGAGTCACTTTCATTTTTCATTTTCCTCCTCAGCACCTAGCACAGTACCAGGCACAGGGCAGAGCCTTCCCTCTGTTGATTATCTCCAACTTACCCTGTACAAATCTTGTCTGTACGTAGTTGTTTCCATGTTATCTCTCCACGAGACTGTGAGCTCCTCAAGAGCATGGACTGTCTTTTGCTTTGTATCTCCAGCTCTTAGCACAGTGCCTGAAGTATAGTCAGTGCTTACTAAATGCTGGCTAATAAATGCTTGTTGAAGTGAATTTTGTTGGCATAAGGGATCCAGATGTGGAAAATCCTTTCATCAATGCAAGTCAGTCACTCGTCTATAACTTTGAGTCTTAGAGAAGCATTTACCTGGAGCACTAATGGTGAAGTACCCAGCACATGGACATACAGCTAGGCTGTATCAGGGGATGGACTTGGACTCAGATCTTAACTTCAAGACCAGCTACTATCTATCCCCTTCTCTTGTAGCAAAACATAAATATGTATGTGTAAATGTATATCTGTCTCTGCCTCTATATGTCTATAAATATATGTCTATATGTCTATGTCTTATAGATAGAAGTAGAGAGATAGGCTTTGCCATAAATGTTATACAATTACACAAATAGGTAATAGAATTCAATATTTTAATACTCCACCAGGATTTCTTTAGGGAACTCTTTGGCTTTCCCAAATCAAGGTTCCAGTAGAGTACTGCAGAATTTAATTGTTATTAATATTTATAATTATATATTTATATACAATTTAAATTAATATTAATTTAAGTTAATAGTAAATTAAATATATAATTTAAACATTTATATATAATAAATATATTTATATAATTTTAATAATTAATATTAATTCAAATAAATATTTTTTATAGAACTGTATAACCTTTATGGAAAAGCCATATGGGAAGGGGACAGTGGCTGATCTCGAAGTTCAGAATTCTTAACTAAAAACTAGGTCTCTTCCTTCAACTGCAAGCTACAGAACTCTTCTTCCAATTACAGTTCTTTCAACTGCACAGATTTTTTTTTCCCTCCATATGAAAAAACAGCTGCATGACTACCCCTGCCCTTCAAAAGAAAAAAAAAATCATCACTAGATCTTGCTATTTGGTCTGCATATTTGAGTCCTGCTGCTCCAGTTGCTACTGCCTGCCAGGTGACCTCGTCTCCTGCTAATGACCAATCTAGGCTTTGTACTCTGGGTGATCCTAGTTTATTCTCTCTTTTAGTGAGAATCAGGGAGGTCAATGTTTTTGTGTGCTGGGTGCTTAAGAGCAAGACAATTCCCGGAGGAGTTCTGGGCTCAGAGCAAAAAACAAGAAACTGTAAGGCCAGATCAACGAATTTATGTGGGTGAAATCAGGTTAGAATGTATAGCAAGCACTGCTTTGAACAGAGAAAGTGATTTCAAATGGGCAACAGGAAGTCTGATGCTTGCATGGGGAAGGGAAAATGGTCAGTTTGTCTGCTTTGCTCTGATATGGGAAATTTGTAGATTGTCATTCTCTCCTTCAGCTTCTTCCCTGATTTACTGCCCAAGCTCTTGAATTCCTGAGTGACTACCCACTAAGCAATATACAGTCCCCAGAAGTATAAAGCATGGAGCAATGATCCCACTTTGCCTTAACTTCAAGGTAGGTCTGATTGTAAATGACATGAAGCTAGCTTCAAAATATTTGAAAGCAGAGCTAATTTTTTTTTACTTAAAAACATATTATGAACCAGAAACTCATCAACAAACATGAACATTTATATAAATACATAAATATGAAGGTCAGAAAAAGAGAATTGTATATGAAACCATTAACCTATTATTCAGTTGTTTTTTAATCATGTCCAACTCTTTGTGACCCTATTTGGGATTTTCTTGGCATATATACTAGAGTGGTTGGCCATTTCCTTATCCAGCTCATTTCACAGATGAAGAAACTGAGACAAACAGGGTTAACTGACTTGCCCAGGGTCATACAGTTAGTATCAGGAAGATAAGTCTTTCCTGACTTCAGGCCTGGCACTCTATCCTCTGTGCCCACCTAGCCACCCTCATTAACCTCTTACATGCTATTTTATGTTTTTTTAAATAATATAGACTAAATTTATGTGGTGGCACCAACATCATCCTGCTTACCTGTGTACTCTACTGAACTGCCTTCTGCTCTTGTCTGCATACATCTTTTGTTTCATTGACATTATTTTCCTTCTCCCACCACCACCGCCACTTTAAACAACATTCTCCTCCCCCAAAATAAAAGCCCTCTCTTTTAACATAAATATGGCCAAGCAAACAAATTTATGTTATATTGGTTGTACCTGAAAATGCATGTCTCACTCTGCACTTCTAGTCCATCATCTCTCTCCTAAGAGTGGAGAAGCATGCTTCTACACCTTCAATCTTCTGAAATTATGATTAATTACTACTTTGTATAGCAGCCTCAGATCATTCATGGTTGTTTTCCTTTCAAATTGTGTGGCTTTTCAATAAATTGTTCCGCTTCTGTTTACTTCACTGCATCAGTTCATACAGTTTTTTCCAGGTTTCTCTAAATCCATTGTCGTTTCTTACAACACAATGATATTCCATTATATTCATGTGTAGTGTTGTTAATTTGCTCATCTATTCCCCAATTAATTCCCCACTTCATTTCCAGTTCTTTCCTACAATTAAATGGACCACTTCATGTATTTTTTTACAAATAGGTCTTTTTCCTCTGTGTTTGATCTCTTTGGAGTTTATGCCTAATAGTATCTAAGATATATTTAATATTTCTGCTTTTTTGCCTCTGTTTATGAGGTTTTTTAGACCCTAACACATGGTCAATTTTTATAAAGGTGCCATGTCACTTGAAATATATGCATATTCCTTTTCTGTTCCTTTTCAATAAATCTCCAGAGGTCAAGTGTATATAACATCTTCCTCTGATAGAATTAAAGGGAGAAACCTCATTGGAAGACCAAAGACCAAACACTTTTAAACAGCTTTAAATAACTAAGCCCTAGGTGAGTTCTGGAGTTCTGGTGAGTGCAGGAGCTACCCGAGGAAAAGACTCCTGTAGAGGAGAGATTTCTCTCTCCTCCTCCCCAACAACCAGGTTGGATTGAAGGGGAAATATTTAACAAGTAAGGGACACTTCATCCAATAGAGAATAGAGATATATGTTCTAGACAGAATTGAATACAGAGAAACAATCACTCAAGGGAAAAAGCAGGACTGCTGGCAGGAGATACGGAAGTTGTCTGTATACTCAAGAAAGAGCTAGTGGTAACTGAGAGTTGAGCTATGGAAAGGAACATACCCTGGGAGCCCAGCACCTCATATATAGTGTGGAGTTTTGGGAGGCCATAGCATAGAAAGAAAGGATATCAGGCCCTATGGTACTAGAGGTGTGGTTTGCCTTGACCACATACATTCTCTACATTGTCTCTCAGTAGCAATATACTTTAAGTATGCAAACAAGAAGTGTACCTGTGGGATAGTGCACTCCTAGATTTATAGGGGACAATGTTTTATAGTCATTTTTCTTTTTATGTCATACAAATAAATGCCTTTGCTAAAAGCTGATTATGTCTACTGGTTGATCATTAAGGAGAAATGAAACAGTGAAGGCTCATGAGCTATAGTAGTAGTAGGAGCCAGGACCCACAGTGTCCCCTAGAATCTAAGGTAAGCCAGTCTCCTGGGATACAACACATGAGTGCAAAAGTAAGTTGGGGTAGTAGTCCAGGAGCATGTTGATTGTGTGTGTGTGTGTGTGTGTGTGTGTAATAATAGGATGAAGAGATCTTACATACACTATTTCTCAAACTTTTTTTTCTTTACAACACAGTTTTATTCATTGCTATGGAGAACTTATGTACTGCATATAAGATTGCAATATTAGTTACACAGGATTCTTGATTTTTAGCACACCTGAGAATATCCCACAACCTAAGCCAGTGTTTCAAACAATAGAGTTTTAATAAATGCCTACTGATTTAAATTGGATTGGTCTGCACATACTAGCTACTAAATAATTTGTCAATGAATGAATAAAAAAAAAGAGAAAGAAAATGCTTCCGTACAAAATGATTACATTACTTGCCAGGAAAAAATCAATTTCTCTCCTTGATAGCTCATCTTATGTTTTTCTTTTTCTTTTGTGCATGTAAATACACTCATGCACAACAAAATATCTTGTACTTGTTTTGTAACAAAAATTTTAAATCATCACTAGCTTTTGTTTATACTCTTAAATTCCTTTATAAACAAGACTGTTTACAAAACCATTGGTTTCTCGTAATGTGTGAATTTTGCCAGACAAGCCTTAAGGAAGACAAAAAAAAAAAAGGCTGACAGGCATCCAGACCATTCTTTGGTCTGTTTTAACATATCACTTAGTCCATCTATCAACATGCTTTTCTGAACATAAGATGTAACAATAGAACAGAAACAGTCCCTGCTTTTCTTCTAAGAATAAGTGATTTTTTAACAAGTCAAAACAGCTTAAATAATTAAGACTCAAGAATTGTTAAATATGAGAAGTAGCTAAAAATGGATGTCTTTCCAAAGCTTTCTGGAACATCCATTTCAGAAAAAGTATTCACTTGGTGCATACAACATCTTACTAACAGTGTTCCCCAACTTTTGTACATTTCCTATCATGGGATAGGCAGTGTATAATAGCAACAGGAGCACTGGACATAGAGAATAAGATCTGGCAGGGATTCTTGCTCTGCAAAGTATTAGCAGTGTAGCCCTTGGGCAATTCACTTAATTTCCCTGAGCTTCAGTTTTCTGACCTGTAAAATGGAAATATTTATACTACCTTCTGCAGAGGGTAGTTATAAGACTCAAATAAGATAACACACATAAAACATTTCATAATTGTAAAAAAAACTTTCGTAAATGTGAAGTATTATATTTTAAGGAGCATGATTTTCCTTTTTGCTATGCATGGGGAAGGCATATTTCCCAATCTCTTTTATCCTTGCTGGCCAAAAGAAGGCACCAGATTTGAAATCCTATCAGATCTTACTTGATCTGAAACCCACTTTATGTATTCATATATCTAGGGGTGGGAAAAATCACTAGATTTGGAGCCAGTGGACCTGAGTTTGAATGGCAGTTTTCCCATTTGCCATGTCATTTAGGAAAATCACTTAATCTTTTTGAGTTCTAGCTTAGCTGGAAAATGGGTAAAATAATACTAACAGCACGCATTTATAGACTGCTTCGAGGTTTGCAAAGTGCTTTATAAATACTGTCTCATTTGCGCCTCAAAAAAACCCCTCTAAAGTTGGTATTGTTATTATTCCCATTTTGAAGATAAGGAAACTGAGGGTGAGAGAGGTCAAATGAATTGCCCAGTCACACCGTTTGCATCTGAGTTGGAATTTCAACTCAGATCACCCTGACTGTCCACTGTGCTACCTGGGTGCCTCTCCGCATTACCTACTTCACACCATTCTTTGTGAAAAAAAATCGCCATAATTGTGACAAGAGCTTGTCCATGACCCTGCAGTGTAATAAGCTAACAAAAGTCATTTAACCTCTGTCAGTCTGCCTTTGCTCATCTGCAAAATGAAGGTAATAATACCACCTACCTTACAGGCTTGTGAGGATCAGATGAGGAAATATATAGTCAAGTAGTATGGGGATAATGGAAGAGAAACAAATCAACAAAATATTAAGCACCTTTTGGGTGCATAGCTAATTTCTGGGGGAAATACAGAAGTTTAGATAAGACAAGGTGCATCCCTCAAGGTAATTAGCACCTTTCACTTCCTTTAGCTTTTATCTCTTCTCTTCCACACCAAGCTAGTCCCTCTATAGAAAAGGTAGCACTGTGAGTCTAGAGGATTGTACGAGTCCCTGTGAGGAAAGCACGATTCACTAGAGAGGAAAGAAAATTGTATCAATTCTCTATAGGTTACTTTGAGTCCTTTGCATTTTCTATGTTTTGTATTTGGGGCAAAATAAAGTTTGTTCTATGAAACATACACACACACACACACACACACACACACACACACACACACACACACACACCCACCAGTTCCTAACAGGATGAGAGGCTGAAGGAGGCATTCTATATCAGGGGTAAAATGATAATCCATATGAGTCACTGTTAAAGTCAGCTACAGTTACTGCATCAGAGATTTCAGGTTAAGACAAAAATGTTTGGACATTATTACGTACAATGAATACTTCGTGAGACTTTTGCTTAATTGTTGTATCCCTATCTAAAAGGAATCAATGTAAAAGGATAAAAGTTATATGTGTATGTTTATATATGTTATATACACATATAACACCGTATGTGCTCTATATATGCACATATGCATGCATACTCTATATATATGTATATAATAAGACACATGCACATATATGCACATACATTTATACATCTTTGTTATTATGTACATGTATACATATGTACATATACGTGTACTTGGTTTTCTGTGTAATATCTACATGTATCAGAAGTTTAATTGGTTATGACAAAAATAGGTTATTAAAGATAAATTTTTCTTACTCTCTGCTTCCCTTTGATAGCAAATTCACACTTTTGGAATCTAAGAACCTTGCACAACACTTTGTATTGGCCTCCTTGCCCAGTGAAGCATGAGTGGAAGTTGTGCTCATGTTGAAAGGATCACATTCTCTTCCTGTGACTAATGATTTAGAACAGTGACTGCAGCCTATGCATGGACAGGAATTGAATAAAGCCAGAGGATCATGGAAGAATTTCCTAACCATAAGGATCATCAGATTTAGAATTAGATGAGGGCTTAACAGTCATCTAATTAAACCTGACCGTTTTACAGATTGGGAAACTGAGGTTTGGTGATTTGCCAAAAGTCAGAAGCTGTAGAAGGTAGAAATAGCATTTGAACTCAGGTTTTCTCATTCCAAACCCCCTGTTATTTCTACTATACCAGGCTTCTTAGGTCCCTGGCTTGCAACTTTATCAATTTACAGACATAAAAAAGAGAGTAAGAAAAGAAAAAGCCACACATGTTTGTCATCTGCAGTAGAATATATGAAATACCATGATTAAGAACTAAAATTAGAGATTGTAAATTAGGGTCATAGTATAAAAGGAAGCATACTAGACAATAAGCCGATAGCTAGGCACTAATACATTTGTTTTAGGTTAATTTGATTCAACTGAACAAACGTTTATTAAGCACTTACTGTTTACGAGGCACTGAACCAGATGACGGGGATAAAAAGATAAAAAATGAAATAGACTTTGTCCAGAAAGATTATTCATGCTCTTTGTTGTGAAAACTACATCTGCCCCACCCATGATAGGATGGGTTTTTTTTTCCTTAAAAGGCATTGAAATTACCCTTGAGACTTAATTGGTTCAGGGGACTAAGTTTCAAATCACTGATTTGACTTCCTGGTTACCCAAGCACAAAAAGCCATTGGACAAGGAAGAATCAGCTTCTTCCTCAAGGCTGACATACACCTCTGACCCATCACCATAACAAACACTTTAGAGAAGCTGTACCCAAGTGAATCATTGCCATATTCTTGCTGAATAACTTTTCTGTGTAATCATTAAATAAATCTCCGTTTGGTAACCCTCAGATGGTTTATAGGTTTCTTAGGTGGTTCAAATCCTAACAAATGTAGGAGGTAAGTGCTATAATTATTCCGATGGAAACCAACCAGACTAAATTGTTTCTTGAGGTTTCAGAGATTCGGGCTGCCTCCTGATGACTGATTGGCTCAGGAGGCTGGAGTCTTGGCTGGGGACCCTCCTGTGGTCCATCAAATTGAGTTGTGATATAGGCTTCCCTCTTTTTCTTTTTCTTCACTTTCTCTTCCTTAGATTTCCAGAATGAGAGGTAGAGCTAAGATGGTAGAGGAGAGGGAGCATTCCAGCTGAACTCTCCCAACGTTCTCTCCCAAACAACTTTAAAATAACACATCAAATCAAATTCTGGAGTGGCACGGCCAACAAAAGTTCAGGGTGAGACATTTTTCCAGCTCAAGACAACATGGGGGATGTGACACTGGAGTAGGGGCTGGAGGGGAGTGCAGCCTGGAAGCAACACCAGCTATGGACCTTGGAGGCAATGACAACAGCAGCAGTCTTAGGAGCTCTCAGCCCAGAGATAGGAACGAAATTGGACAACTAGTCAAAAAGAGATTACGGGGGGCCCCTGACCTGTCAGTTGGTACACCCATTACCTAATTCTGGGTTGCAGTTCCAGGGTGGAGAGGAGGCTTGTGGTTGCAAGGGAGCAGGGCTCTGGTCACAGTTCCAGGTGTAGAGGAGCACTACTGCTTACTGTTACAAAGGAGCAGTAGGCCTTCCTGGATAAGGACCAGAACACAGACCAGGAAAGCAGTGACCACACCTCTCCCCAGATAACGCCACCTTAGAAGCACCAAAAACTTACAGATCCCCAGAACTAACTGTGAAAACAGCAGCTGGAAAAATCCTGAAGCTGTTCACCCCGAAGGTGAACAGAGCTTAACTTTAACATAGAATTCAAAGTCAAGAAATAGGCTGGAAAATGAGCAAACAATAATAAAAGAATCTGACCACTAAAATCTACCATGATGACAAGGAAGATCATGACATAAACACAGAAGAAGCAATGTGAAAACAGCTACAAGTAAAGCATCAAAGAAAAATGCAGATTGGACATAAGCCTAACAGGAATTCCTGGAAGAGCTAAAGAATGAGGGGGAAGAGCCAAAAAAAAAAAAATTAATCAAATATGAGTGGCAGAGAAAAATTTAGGAAAAGAAATGAAAAGTGATGAATGAAAATTATTAAAAGAGAACAAACAGTTTGGCAAAAGAGGTACACACACACACACACACACACACACACACACACACACACACACACTATTGAAGAAAATAACACCTTAAAAAACAGAATTGGCCAACTGGTAAAAGAGGTATAAAATCTCACTGAAGATTTCCAAAATGCAGCAGGTGAGTGGGTTCAGGGGAGTGAAAGATTTGCCATTTCTCCTCCTCTGGAACAGAAAATGGCGATTTCCAGGACAGTCACATGTGGCCTGTGCTTTCCCTGAAAATGCTTAGAGAAGAGTTCCCAGACACCACCTTCTGAGCAAAATGCATATATTTTCTGAGCACAGCAAAGATCATGAAAATGGATATTTCCAGTAGCCTTGTGTATGACTTGAGTTTGAGGGTTCCCTAGTTCTAAAGTTCTCAAGAGTTGCTAAGTTTGAGAGCCAGGCATCTGTCCCCCAGACAGAGAAGATGTCCTTAATAGTGTGTCATTTGAAGGGAGATGACTGTCCCGCTGTGGAAGGGCTAAAGTAATATCATGGGGGGCCAGGAAGGCTGGACTTGGCCAGTTCTTAACAATACTACCATGAGTTGCCTATACCATGCAGATGGAAGGTGAATGGGGAGGATTTGTTAAATACCTCCCAATTGTCTTTACCATCTTGGGGTTTGGGAGTCTAAAGGGCTGTTTGAGTTCCTTAATTTTTTCTCTATTTGTGCAGTGCTCCCAGCTAGCCTTTAGCTTCTTAGGCATCCTCTGGGGCCAGTGAGACCTGATAATCACATTGTAGTCTAAGTGCCTTGTGGGAGTGTAGGACTTGATACACATATTTGAGGAAATCTAGACAGGAGTCCTATCTAAACTTTATTCATATTTTGGAGCAACAAGCCTAAGAAATTGACCATCTCAAAGGTCTCAAGACCGTCAGGATCGAACCCAGGTCCGGGTAATCACAGAGTATTTGGAGGGGTCATGAGTCACAAAAACAATTAAAAATAATTTCCACGTCACCATGGAATCATGTTAATATAGGGTAAGTTCTTCACCAGCCTACTAGTTTCCACCTACCTCATAAATATGACCCTGCTGATCAAGCTTCAGCTCCCTATCCACCCAGGCCTGACTGAGGAAGGACGCAGGAACATTGTGTTGAATGTGCCGAGACTGTTCTCAGACAATACGGTGACATTTATGAGCGTTCTTTGTTTGAGCTTGACCTTCATAGCTGTCTAGTGATACGCAACAAAGAAAATGAAGAAAATTCAGCTTGGCTTGACATTTAAGAAAGCAGAAGCCAGAGCAAAAAAGTAGCTGCTTCCTTCCTTTCCTCCTGTCTTTCTCTTGCCAGGACTAAGGGCACTAAATACTTTTTTTTTAATTTTCAATTTTGCACTTAACACACAAAAAAAGAATATTTCCATATACAAAACCCCCCAGAAATATGTGATTATACATGAAACCACAAATCTCTATTGGATGTCTTGCTTTTGATATATATGTATGTACAATATATATTTATATTTATAGTCAATCCATCTTGTTACTTTTAAAACTGTCTTGCTTGCCTGTATTTCCTTCTGAACTTCCTTCTGCACGTTTTTTTAAATGCTCAGCTAGATAAATTGCTAGACCTAGAGTCAGAAAAATCTGAGTCTAAATCTTTTGTGACCCTAAGCGAGTCACTGAACCTCTCTGTGCCTCAGTTTCCCCATCTCTAAAGTAGGATAATAATAACACCTACCTCACAGAGTCATTGCAAGGATCCAACAAGATATGTAAATAAATGTCTTTGCTAACACAACTCTGAGAACAGAGACGCAATACATATATCTAGGATAATATAATACAGGGCAGCTACGTGGTGTGGTGGATAGAGCACCAGGCCTAGAGTCAGAAAGACCTGAGTTCAAATCAGGCTTCAGACCCTTACTAGCTGCATGACCTGGGCAAGTCACTTCACTCTGCTTGCCTCAATTTCATCATCTGTAAAATGAGCTAAGCAAGGAAATGGCAAACTACTCCTAGTATCTTTGTCAAGAAAACACCAAATGGGGTCACAAAATATCATATACAACTGAAGAACAACAAGATAACATAAAATGCTTTGCAAACCTTAAAGTGTTCTATAAATGCTAGCTATTATTATTTTCTTTGGTGTGGGAAAGGGAAGAAAGCACTGTCTCCATTCTTTTCTTCCCCCAATCCCCTTCCCACTGAAAGAAAAGATAAAATCTTTATAAAGAATAAACACAGTAAAGCAAAATAAATATACACACTGCCCATGTCTGAAAATGCATATTTCAGTCTCCACCTTGAAGCCACTAATTTTCTAACTGAAACTCAGAATGGACACCTAGACTAACTTAGGGGAGCTCTCCTCTTCTTAATGACAGTTTGGGAATGTCTGTGAATCATCTTTTCTAGTAGCTGCTTACCACCACCCCCTTCTACCCCACCCATCTTTGGGTTCACCACACCTCATGCCAAGGAAACAGGAAGAATGTTGCTTTCATCTGTTTTTCTCCCCGGGCACCTAATGAGGAGAGGAGAGGCTGTTAAAATATTTGTGTGAACTCACAAACATTGGGGTCTGTTCTTCGGGTCATGCTAAAGTTCTGAAATTTAGCACTGGAAATAAAAATGGGGAGATTTTTCACACCAGGAACACTCTGATCACATTACTGGCTTGAGGAAATTGTCTTACGTGGCTTTTTCCTTGATGTGATATGATCAAATAGAAAGAGCTCAGTTCCTATGGCAACATCTCTCCAGTCCAATCTCTGCTCTTCATTCACAGGGCCACTGCACTAGCTCATCATCTCTCCCTACTCACTCAGGACCCTTGTCATTGCCTCTTAGTCGGCCAATTGCTCCAACAATCTCCTCTCTCCAATCCAGTCTCTACCCATCTCTCAAAGTAACTTTCCTAAATCCATTTCACTCATTGGCTTCAGCATCTCCTTATTACTTCTACATTAAAATACAAACTACTTAACCTGGCATTAATAATAACAGCTAACATTTATTTTTTATTTTTTTATTTTTAGGCAATTGGGGTTAAGTGACTTGCCCAGGGTCACACAGTAAGTGTCAAGAGTTTGGTCTGAGGCCAGATTTGAACTAAGGTCCTCCTGACTCCAGGGCTGGTGCTCTATCCACTGTGCCAACAGCTAACATTTATAGAGCTCCTACTATGTGCCAGGCATTGTGCTAAGCACTTTATAGATGTTATCTCATCTAATATTCACAACAATCCTTGGAGGTGGGTGCTATTATTATCCCCATTTATAGTTGAGGAAATTGAAGCAAACAGAGGTTAAGTGACTTACCTGGGGTCGAATAGCCAGTAAGTATCTAAGGCCTGATTTGAACTCAAGTCTTCTTAAAGCCAAGCCCCTATCCACTATGCCATCTAGTTAAGCCTGCCTTTCCGTAGCCTTATTTCATGCCCTTGTAACCATGCATATGTGTGTGTGTGTATAAAGAGAGAGAGAGAAGAGAGAAGAAGAAGAAGAGAGAAAGAGAGAAGAAGAAAGAGAGAGGGAGCCATATTTTCTTCATGCGCCTGTGACCCCAGTTGCAAAACCCATTGGTATGGGACTCTCTCCTTGCTGGTAGAGATGAGTGCCCTGCCCTGTGTGAAGGACAAGACAGAGTTGGCCAAAGTAGGATAGAGTAGAGCTCTTCAGTCTTCTTAGACACTGTTCAAGTCATCATTCAAGTCTCTTCAAGGCATTCATCTCCACCAATGAGGAGAGTCCCACACTAATAAACTTTGAGACTGCGGTTACACACTCTATTGGGCCTGACATTCTATCCTTTGTGCATTCATACCATCTCCCATGCTGGCAATATATCATTTCAGCTCTGTCTTTCACAATCATGTTCTTCCTTTAAGGCTCAGCTCAGATACTGGCTCTTCCTTATTTTTGTCCTCCCCACCCCAATTACTTAAGCTTATAATGAAAGGAAAGTACAAATCGAAACTTTAGTTCCCCAATATGAGAAAAAAAGTATCTTGTATTTACTCATTTGTTTATGCTATATACCCCCAGAAGAATATGTAGAACAAGAATGAACATATTTTGTCACCAATGTCTAGCACATTGGGAAGAGGAGTGATAAAAGGGGAAAAGAGACATGCTTCAATCTTCATTGGTGTGGGGTATGACTTCATTGTTATGGAGAATTCCCAGAGTGGACACTCCCTCCATATGTGCAGATCAGCAACTAGTCCGTAACATGGCTATCTGGGGGCACAGAGGGATTAAATGGCTTACCTATAGTCATAAAGCTAGTAATGTGTTGGTGAAAGATTCCTTTCAAACTCTGAAGACGGACTAAGTATATTCACTGAGCATGAGAAACTCCATTTTGTTTTAGGCTTCCATTTTGTGATTAGATAGTTGTTACATGAGTTATTTTTTCTGTGATAAGCATTTGCACGTAGTTTGGTAATGTTGCATGTATGTTACCCGAATCCGGTGAACAACTGCTAAACACTTGTTCATAATATGTGTGCATTCCCCAAATCTGTTGAATAACTCATCAACATTTGTTAAACATATTGAGGAACTAAAGTTTTGATTGGTACTTTCCTTTCATTATAAGCTTAAGTAATTAATCAATAATCAGATGTTGCTTGTAAATATCCTTAGCCAGAACCATAAAAACCCACCAGAAGCCCTTGCCTGTTAGCCTGCTTCCGGGTAGTCATCAAAATTGATTCCTATATCCTTGGCCTCAAAAATGTGTTAGCTAGAGAGCAGGACTAATCTGTGGTGACCTGTCACCTTAGAGGGAGGGAGACCCACAGCTCTGAAGGAGCAGAGACGGAACCACATGATTTCTGGTACCTTAAGGAATCTGCTTAATGGTTTGTTCCTAGAGGGGCTGGCACTTGTATCCTTGAAGAGATAATTGCGTGCTTCCAATTAATAAAGAGTGAATTCGCACATTGATGATGGTAAGTCTGATTTAGTGTTTCCATTGCACTAGTCAGCATACCTAACTGAAAATTAGTTTGGTCCATGCACATAAACCCTATCTTGTTTATCTTTATGTCTCCCCGGGAATCTAGCACAGTGTCCTCTACATAGTAGACACTTAATAAACATTTGTGGAATGAATGAACTAACTTTATTACGATAACATGATTAATGAAACATAATAGTTGTATGACCCCAAAATAATTTACATTTTATTTTGAAATGCATTAGATTCACTCACACTTCTCTAGAACATTTGCTTTCTTCACTGTGATTTACTTGGGCTCATATTAAAAGTAATTTGTATTGTCTTCACCTTTGGTTAACCTGTGAAGTCTAGGTTTAAGATATGGACTAGGAGGAGCAGCTAGGTGGCACAGTGGAAAGAGCACCAGCCTGAAGTCAGGAGGACCTGAGTTCAAATCCGGCCTCAGACCAAACACTTGACACTTATTAGCTGTGTGACCCTGGGCAGGTCACTTAACCCCAAATGCCTAAAAAAAAAAGGCTATAGACTAGGACTAAATGTTTGTTGACTGACTGACTACTGTAAATACATTAAAATCAGAAGTCTCCTGTCATTTTCAGGAATATATAATCAGATAATCTGAGAGTTGGAAAGGCCAACTTGTACCAGAATAAAAATCCTCCCCCCGTCATACCTGGTAAGGGATCACCCAGACCTCCAGTAACTCTGGGACAGATATTATTCCTCCTTATGTCTTCTCTTCTCCAAAATAAACACCCACAGTTCCTTCAACCAATCATTATGTGAATCGAACTCTAGAGGAGCAATATCTGTACCAGAAGGAAGGGACATAAGTGTACTTCAGGCAAGCAGCACTAAATTCACCCTCAAATCAACTTTCTGAAACACATTTCAGTTGGGAGGTAGGGCAGAGACCCTGAGTACTCCATAGGAACTCATCTAGAGGGTAGAATTACTGAAGAAAAGAAACTAAACGTTTATTGGCTTTCTTGCTACCTAGGTAGCTAGGCTACTAAGCTAAACTCAACTGTTTCTACTCTTGAAAACCTCAAGTGAACCACTGCCATCTAAATTTTGGTGACCCTGGGGGAAAGCCCCTGTCACCAGTTCTAAACACTGGGCCCTTCACCATTCTGGTTGACTGGATATTCACCAGTCAACACTGGCTTCCTTCCTGTTCTCTCAACTCCAAGCCCATTCACTCATTGTCCTCCATGCTTGGAATGCCCTCCATAGTCATTCTCTTGGCTACCTTCAAATCCCAGCTAAAATCCCATCCTCTACAGGAAGCCTTTCCCAATCCCCCTTAATTCTGGTGCCTCTTTGGAATACCTCCAATTTATCCTTCATATAGTTTATTCGTACATAGTTGTTTCCATATTGTTTCCCAGTAGCCTGTGAGCTTCTCGGGAGCAAGGTCTATCTTTTAGCTTTCTGTGTATCCTCATAGTTAGCACAATCACTGGCGTTTTGTAGGTGCTTAATAAATATTTACTGACTGGCTGACTCTAAATGGTCTTTCTAAAATGTCACTCCCAGACTGAACTAACTACTCTAGAGGTGGTCTAAAGCAGAGCATGGTAGATGTCATCTCCCTAGTTCTAGAGTAGGGGTGGGGAACCTGTGACCTCGAGGTCACATGTGGCCCTATAGGTCCTCAAGTACAGTCCTTTGACTGAATCCAAACTTCACAGAACAAATCCCCTTAGTAAAAGGATTTGTTCTATAAAACTTGGACTCCGTCAAAAGGCTGCACCCAAAGACCTAGAAGGCCACATGTGGCCTTGAGGTCACAGATTCCCCACACGTTCTGGATACTCTTGCCTTTCTAAGCAAATATAAGGTGTCAGAGTGTAACAGTGAGTAAATGAAAACTATAATCTATCATTCAAAGCTTGACATCACTATATTATAAAATACTTCCTCCTATCAGTAACCATATAATTCTAGTCATAATTACAGTCTAAGTTTCAGAGGCATTCCCCAAAGAGATGGAGAGTTTTCTCATAAATATTTACAAGTTTCAAATTGTTGAGATGAGTTGCTCTATTAATCATGGTTTTCCCTTATGAATGAAACCCATCTACTCTCTACATCCTATTGAGAAAAATCTGTGATGCTAATGCAAAATGAAGGGCCAAGGCAGCCAGAAATAAAAGTTTCCATCCCAGCCAGAAGAATGAATCACTTGTGCATTTATAGAAAATATGGCTCTTTTCTTCCAGTTCTTCAAGACCTGCAGCTATTATTGGAACCACTAATTCTTGCTTTTACTAACTCAGGCTGAGTCTTCCGTACTTTAAAGCTATTTTTTTAAAAAGGTGATGGTGAACAAGAAATGTATCTGGTGTTCTTTGCTAGAATTATCACTAGATGCCATTCCAAATCTATAGAACGATATTGGTTTCTACTTCTGTGATGTGAAAGACCTGTTTTTAAAAATGGATTTTATGAATGGTAGAAATCAAATTCTGTCTGGGAAAACAGTGATGATGAATGGTCAGGGAAAGAAGTGAAAGTACAATGCAAAGGTGAAGTAGTAAAGCTCAATTTATCATTTTTTTGTTCCTGAAATTGACTATAAATTCATCCTCAGAAAGCAGTGAGGGCAGGCCTGAAGCTTAGGATTCTTTTGTAATACTGAAAAAACTTATGTTAGTATATGGTAGTTGCTCCATAAATAACTTATTTTAATTGAACTCAGATTAATTCTCAATCAGTCTCTACTGGTATCCAGTAGGTAGACAGAGCTGATCCTAGGAAAAATTGTGAAGTAGGAAGTTTGCCTTTGGCAAACCCATGTACCTGACACCCACCAACACACCACCCCAGTTCAGGGCCCTACCCAGGAATGCCCCCTTCGAATTGTTGGTCCCTATATTTCACACTTGTTCTGCTCTTCTTTCTAGCATCTCCACCAAAACTTGCCTTCCTTTATCTTGTACTCTCAAGGTTCTGATTTCTATTTTCCAAGATAACAACTAAAATATATCACCAGCTGACATTATTCATGGGGAAGAAAACATGATTTAATGTCAAAAGCTCTAGATAGAGGTTTCCAAAGTCAGTTCATAGCCCAAGGAGGCTATAGTCTGACCCCAGTGGAAGGTCTACCTTCAACACACCCACATCTTTCCCTAATAGTCCTTTGCTATGCCCCTTCCCTTCCTGTATAATCTCCTAACTTCCTCATTTCAGGGCTTGATGTCAGCCCCCCAGGACAATTGTAACTGACTGCTCTCATCCCCAATAACACAGTCCTACAGATACCATTGGCAACTTGCTGCCTGCCCTCCCCCAACACTCTCATCCCCTTGCTCTTCAGTTCACTTTGGCATGGGCCTTGAGGAGAAGATCTCTACAGCAGGGACAATGGTGACTCAATAACTGAGAAGCCTTCAATTTTCCTAGGTAAGACAAAATGAGTCTCACAAGACAATCAGGCATAGAGGGGTTATAAGTATGCCGCCAATCCAATTCCTTTATCTTTCTCCTCAAATCCACACTTCTTAACTTCTGTGTATCTGTTCAGGCTACCGCCATTCTTCCAGTCACCAAGGCTCACAGTGTCAGAGTTATCTTCGACTCCACACTCTTCCCCCACTCATATAACCAGTTTCCAAATCTTGTCATTGTTATTTCTGCAACATCTCTCCCTTTTCTTTCTACTCACATAGCCTGATCCCAAACTGAAATCATCATTTTTTCCCACAAACCCATCCCTTCTGAACTTTCCTATTACTATTGAGGACACCACCATCCTCCCAGTCACCCAGATTCAACTGCTCTTCGCTCTTTCACCCCTTCCCATATCCAACCTGTTACCAAGACCTACCCATTTTACCTTCATAACATCTTTCACATATACCCCTTTCTCTCCTCTGATACTACTACCAACCTGCTGTATCAATACTTCATCACCTCATGCCTGGATTATTATGATAGCCTGCTTGGAGGGGGTGGGGCAGAACGGGTCTTCCCCACTCCACTCCATTCTCAACTCAGATATCAAAATAATCATCCAAAAGCACAGGTCTAACCATGTCACCTCTGTATTCAAGAAACTTCAGTAGCTGTCACCTTCAGAATCAAATCTAAAATGCTCTGTTGGTCATTCAAAGCTCTTTATGATCTGCTTCCTCACATCACCACACCTTTCCAGTCTTCTTACACCTTAGACCTCCACTCCAATGTACAACATTGGCCTCCCAGCTGTTCCTCAAATAAAAAATTCCATTTCTCAACTTTGGCGTTTTCATGGGCTGTCTTCCAGCCTATAATTCTTTCTCTACTCATCTCCATTTCCTAACTTTCCTGGCTCCCTTCAAGTCCCAGCTAAAATCTCATCTTCTACAGGAAGACTTTCCCAATGCCCCTTAATTCTAGTACATTCTCTCAGTTGGTATGTCTTGTTGGTATATAGGTGTTTACATGTTGTCTCCCCCATCATACTATGAGCTCTTTGAGAGAAGAGGCTGTCTTTTGCTCTTTTTTTTTAATCCAGAGCACTTAGCATATTGCCTGGCATATAGTACTTAATAAATGTTTATTGACTGATTGAATGAATGACTCTCACTAGACTATTTAATTAGTTTCCTAATTGTTCTTTCCCTGCCTCAAGTCTCTCCCCTCTACAACTCATCCTCCAAAGAACTGTCAAAGTAATTTTCCTCAAGTGCACAGTATACATCAATGGCCCCCTATTGATTCTAGGATCAAATGTTATTTCATCTTTACAAAAAATTCCCATTTTAGTATAACTTTTATAATGTACATGATTGTTAGTATAGTATATGATA
The DNA here is from genome assembly GCF_003287225.1 of Phascolarctos cinereus. Classification (NCBI taxonomy): domain Eukaryota; kingdom Metazoa; phylum Chordata; class Mammalia; order Diprotodontia; family Phascolarctidae; genus Phascolarctos; species Phascolarctos cinereus. Next base: position 234,125,988 of record NW_027555514.1, on the reverse strand, counting down.
CCATATGATATGATTATTAGTATAGTATATGATATTATTTGTAATAAGTAAATATGCTCATACTGGAAATATACCCTCAAAATTTTTTGTTAATAGGGCACATGATCAAAATATTATGGAGACCACTGGATTGGGAATAACAGCCTAATGATGGTCTGTCTGTGTCTGTTGCTGAGAAAGAGTCAGTTCAGAAAGCCTTATCACCAGGTTGGCTATATGATAACAAATTATTTAGCTATAGAAATGAATAAAGACCATGTCCTAAGGTATATAGTGACTACATAATCTGTGTCAGTGGAGAGAATGCCCACAGAGATGAAGTCACAGATCCTTGAAGGGTTAACATATGTTAAAGTGATCAATATTCCTTCCCTCCTAGGTAAATATAAGCCTATGAACAGTGTCCTTATAGACAGACTGCCCAGAGGAAACACTCTAAAGCTGACTCTAAAGGTTGGTAGAAGAGAGTGCCATGAAGGTTCAGGAAGGAAATATTGTCATGATGAGTAACTCAAAGGAGTGAGTTATTCACGAAGTTGGTCAATAAACATTTACTAAGCCCATACCATGTACCAGGCACTGTGCTAAGCACTGGGGATACAAAGAAAGGTGAAAGATAGTCCCTACCCTCAAGGAGCTTACAATCTAATGGAGGAGAAAACATGCAAACAGTGATGTACAAACCAGCTACAGACAAGACAAATGGGATGTAATCAACAGAGAGAAAGCACCAGAACCAAGAGGGGCTGGGAAAGGCTTCCTGTAAAGAGTGGGATTTTAGCTGGGACTTGAAGGAAGCTGGGGTTCGGCAATGAGGAGGGAGAGCATTCTAGGCATGGAAGACAGCCAGTGAAAATGTCTAGAGCTGAGGGATGGGCGGTGTCATGTGCCAGGAACTGCAAAGAGGCTGGTGTTACTGGATCAAGGAGAACATAGGTTGGGGTGTGATAGAGGCGTGAGAAACCTGGAAAGGTAGGGGAAGGCTCTGGATTATGAAAGGCTTTGAATACCAAATAGCTTTCAAATCCAATCATATGTACAACTACCAATGTATAGCACTTAAAGCTATAATTAAGGATTCTGGTGCCTATGACAAATTTGCCCCAGAGGAAGAGAGGATAATATTTGAAACAGAAGAATAAATATCCCATTTCTCAGAGTGTCTGGCCTCTATAATTATGGTAAAATTAATGACACAGTGATGGGCAGTGATGAGCTCAAGAAAAGGGAAAACAGGGCATCTAGGATAGCAAACTAGACCCAATGGAGGATCACAAAGTGTAAGGAGAGCTGACTGGAGGACTGTTAGAAGAAGGAGATGTGCTCTTTGAATGTGAACTACTCTTGGCACCCTGGGACAGAGTCCCAGCTACCCCACCCTAGTTATAGCTTTGAGGGGGGGCTATTAAATAACTTATATTATTTCTGGTTGGAATATCACCCAAAAAAAACCCATAGAACCAGACCCATATCACAATATTACGACACAATTTTTCCTAAGCTACATAGCATGGAGAAAACTCATGGAGAAAAATGCCATTTGCGATGCTCACAAATGTAAAAATGATAGAGAGGATTCTCTAAACCAGCAGTCTTAATATTTTACAGAGCTACACACCAAAGCAGTACAAAGGGAAAAACTAATAAAAGGATCTGGAAATAGTTTTACAGCTGAAGAAAACTAGGTTTGGGAGGAGCTGTCAACTCCTGTGAAATCACAATGAAGCTTCCATAAATGCATGAAAATGATGTCTATGAATAATGAGCCTATAACATGTCATATTCCACTTCTGGCAAGGCATTGTTTAGGAAGGAGAGGAACCTTTGATTTTACTTGCCATGAGATGGGCAGAAATGCTGCCAAGATTCATTTGTCTTACTACAGGATTTGTAAGTATGGAAGAAGACCTTTGGTTCAAATATTCTCTGCTGCTCTCACCAGACCAATGACCTCTTAATTGCCAAATCTATTGACCTTTCTCTGCCTTCATCCTTCTTGACTTTTCTTAATATTTAATAATGTTGATGATCCTTTCTTCCTGGATAATCTCTCCTCTCTGGATTTTCACAGCACTGCTCTGTCTTGGTTCTCCTACCTGTATGCTGATTCTTTCTTAGTCTCCTTGGCTAGATCTCCATTAGTGTTATGTCTACTAGATGAAGGTGTCCCCTAGAGCTCTGTCCTAAGCCCTCTTCTCTTTCTTCCTTACACTCTCTTATTTGGTGATCTAATCAGCTCCAGTGAATTCAATCATCACCTCTTGGTACATGTTGCCAGATCTATGCATCCCTAGTCTATGTCTTAAGGTCTGTCCTATATCACCAATTGGTTATTGGATGTTTCAAACTGGATATCTGGCAGGTATTTCTGACTCAACATGCCTCCAAAAGTATTCATTATCTTTCCCCTGAAACCCATGTGTTTTCCTAAGCTTCCCTCTTACTTCCAAGGGCACCACTATTCTCCCAGTTGTCCAGGTTCACCACTTTGGTATCATCCTCTACTCTTAATTCTTGCTCATCCCATATATCTAATCTTTGCTAAATTTTTTCATTTCTTTCCTGATAAAGCCTCTTAAATAAATGTCCCCTTCTCTCTTCTTCTACAGCCATCTCACTAGTTTGGGTCACCCTTATAACCTCTCATTTCAAGTACTAGAAGAGTTCCTAATTAGTTTCCCTACCTCAAGTCTCCATGCTTCACTCAGAGGCCAAATCGATGTTTCCTAAAGTGTAGGTCTGACCATCTCCCTCTCTCTCTCTCTCTTTCTCTCTGTCACACACACACACACACACACACACACACACACATTTACACACACAAAATTCTAGTGGTTCACTATTACCTATGTCTCAACTCCTCTTTGGGGCATTTAAAACCTTGCTTCTTAGACTTTTTTTGCAGTTGTTACAAATCCTTCACTTCCAGTGCACTCTATAATCCAACCATACTAACCTACCAATTATTCTTCATATGCCAGATGTTTCATCTTCCTGTTAGCTCTTGTTAGTGTCCTTGTCCCCCAAGTCTGGAATGCTCTTCCTCCTCATATCCACCTTTTAGAATCCCTAGCTTCCATCAAGACTCAGTTCAAATGCCATCTTCTTCAGGAAGCCTTTCCCAGGGTCTCTCCCTCTGAGATTATATTCTAGTTCCTCTGTGTGTATCTTATGTGTACATAGTTGTCTATCCCATTAGAATACAGGCTCCTTGAGGATAGGGCCTGTAATTGCTTTTATTTGGTTTTAGTTTTGCGTTAAGCACAGTCCTAGCACCTAGTAATCACCTAATGAATTCATGTTGGTGGATTGATGGCATGTTACTTTCAATTCATTTCAACAAACATATATCAGTAAGTTAGAAGCCAAGAATACAAATACCAAGAAAAGAAAAGAAAAATAATACCTTCTCTTGAGTAGCTTATTTGCTGTTGTTCAGTCATTTTCAGTCTCATCTGACTCTTTGTGACCTCATTTGGGGTTTTCTTGGCAAAGATACTCATTTGCCATTTCCTTCTCCAGCTCATTTTATACATAAGGAAACTGAGGCAAACGGGGTTAAGTAACTTGCCCAGGGTCACACAGCTAGTAAGTGTTTGAGGTCAGATTTGAACTCAGGTCTTCCTGACTCTAGAGCCAGCACTATTCACTCTCAACTGTATCTATTGCACCACCTAGCTGCCCCTCAGGTAGCTTATAAATAAATAAAATATAAGATAACTAAAGACTGGAGAGTATATCAACAAGTAAGGCAGCTAGGTAGTACAGTGGATAGAATGCTGGCCCTCCCCTGACTCTGAGAGACTTGAATTCAGATGCAGCCTTAGATATTTACTAGCTGTGTGACCCTGAGGAAATCACTTAATTTTATCTTAGTTTCTTTATCTGTAAAATAATAGCATCTACCTCCCAGAGTTGTTATGAGGAAAAAATGAGATAATATCTGTACAGTGCTTTGTAAACCTTAAAGTGTTATATAAATGTTATCGATGATGATGATGATGATAATGATGATGATGATGATGAAAATCTTCCTATGGGAAGTCACACCTGAGCTTAGTCTTAAAAGAAGCCAAGGATTCTTATGAGCAAAAATGAAGAAGGAAAACAGGGAGGATGTTGCTGGCATGGGAGACAGTGTGTTACAAAAGCAAGATAATGGGAGATTGAATGCTGAGTTCAGGAAATATCAAGGTCAGCTTGGCTGGAACACAGAGTATGTGGGGTGATAGGAAATGTTTCAAAAGGTAGACTAGAGCCTCTGAAAGGCTTTAAATGGAAAGCTGATGAGTCTGCAGTAAATTGCAGAAATAATAAAGAGCCACAGAAGACTTTTTAACAGATTTTTTTCTTGTCTGCAACCTTGGTTGGTTCACTCATTCATTCAAGAAACATTTAGTGACTGACCAATTCTGCAGAGCACTGAGGAGTAAACAATAAATATAAAAATTATGTCGTTATGCCCAAAGGGCTATGAAACTGTGCATACCCTTTGATCCAGCAACACCACTACTAGGTCTGTATCCCAAAGAGGTCATTAAAAAAAGGACCCGCATGCTTTAAAATATTTATAGCAGCTCTTTTTGTGGTGGCAAAGAATTAAAATTTGAGGGGATGCCCATCAATTGGGGAATGGCTACACATGTTATGGTATATAAATATAATGGAATATTATTGTGCTATAAGAAATGATGAGCAGACAGACTTCAGAAAAACCTGGAAAAACTTACAGGTACTGATGCTGAATGAAGTGAGCAGAAGCGGGAGAACATTGTATGCAGTAACAGCAACCTTGTTCAATGATGAACTTTGATGGACTTAGCTCTTCTCAGCAATATAATGATCTAAGACAATTCTGGAAAAACTCATGATGGAAAATGCTATCCATATCCAAGAAAAGAGCTATGGAGTCTGAATGCAGATCAAAATTTTTTTTTCCTTTTTGTCAAGGCAATGAGCTGAAGTTATTTACCCAGGGTCACACAGCTAATAAGTGTCAAGTATCTGAGGCCAAATTTGAACTCAGGTCTTCCTGAATCAGGGCTGGTGCTCTATCCACTGAGCCATCTAGCTGCCTCACTGAATGGAGATCAAAGCATACTATTTTCTCTTTTTTGTTGCTGTTTTTTCTTTCTTGTGATTTTGTTCAGATTCTTCTTTCACAACACGATTAATGTGGAAATATGTTTAATATCATTGTGCATTTATAGCCCACATCAGATTGCTTGCCCTCTTGAGGAGGGGGAAGGAAAGGAAGGGAAGGAGAAAAAAATTTGGAGCTCAAAATCTTATAAAAGTGAATGCTGAAAACTATCAACATGTAATTGGAAATAATTAAATATTATTAAGTGGGGGGGGAAGATATAAAAGGAAAAAAATTTTAAATAAAAATTATGTTGTAATTAGGTTAGGTTAAATGTTTTGTGTCTTTGTGGGTAAAATGATGAAATGTAGGATGAGTGAATGCACACTTGAGTAGATTCAAAATGACCTGAATTATGTGAATTAATTATCAGTTTCACGGGGTTTTGAACATAAGTATTTGTTGAATTAAATTGAAGAGACTGTGGGAAGAAAGAAGAGAAAAGAAGAACTCTAAATAGCTAGAAGTTAGATCTCATCAGATCCTTCCTCAAAATCATAGATTTTCAAGAGTTGGAAGAGACCTCAAAGATGATTTAGTCAACTGTCAACATACATATATTAAGGACCTAGTATGTGCCAGCCACTATCCTAAGCACTGGGAATACAAATCAGAAAAAGAAAGAGCCCTTGCCCTCAGGGAGCTTACAATCTAATGGAGGAAAACAAGACAGAAAAGGAAGCATAAGAGGAGAGGAGGGGGTGGCTTCCAGAGGGTACCCTGCTCAGGGTGTTCCTAGAGCTGAAAACAAGCAGAGCGGCTGATGGAAAATGAAGAATCTGACCATACACAAAAGGAATCCCTAATAGGAATATCTGACAAGTGGTCATCCAGTCTCTATTAGCAGACCTCCAAATAAGGGGGAGCCGTCACCTCCTGAGGCAATTGATTCCACTTTAGACAGCTTTCATTGTTGGGAAGTTTTTCCTAACATCAAGTCCAAACTGGTCATGTAACATGGACTCAAGGTCTTTCATCATCCTCCATATACTGTGCCCTCCAGGTTATCAGTGTCCTTAAACGACGATGCCCAGAATTGAACACAATCCTCTCCCAATGCAGCCCAAAATTGTGTTAGCTCTTTATTCAGTCTCAATATCTTCGTAGAAGTCTTCTCGTATTTCATGTGATGGTATTAAACTGTGTTTTCTTTATACGTGAAATATTTTGTAGTACAATAATATTCCATCCCATTCACATACCACAGTATGAAAGGATTACCTTGCAGCAATGAGGGCGCAGATGAGGTTATGAATTTGTAGTGGATCCAGTCAATGTGATTTCATGATTTTCTCTAGCTTCATTCAGCAGCACACGTGTAGGAAGCGCAAAGGCTACTAGCAGATGGTAGGAATAATCCAAGGCTGAAACTTGGCAGAGCAAGAGCTTTCATATATAAAGGAGGCAAGGCAGAGAGAAGTAGAATGACAACAGATTATGATCAGATAAGGGAATTTCAGAGTTCATGGAACACTGACCATGGAAGTGGTGCCTTTGCAGGTGATGGTAAGATGAAAGGCATGACCATCTTTGTGTGTGACTGAGGTGGGGTAGAGGAGTGGATCATGGGAAATGAGTATTTGGGGGTCTGATGCAATCAACACAATACTGGATACAAACAGTAGTACCTAGAGGATTTTGTCATGTATGCTGAACCCCTATTCTATTTGGACACTAGTAAGACACCTTCTAGGAGAGTGGTGAACACCTCTGGTAAGCATGTATCTATCTCCCTGTTTTATTCTTCTCTTGATATAAATAATCTAAAGGCTATTGAAATTATGTTGGAGGAGGGTTCTGCCAAATTAAAGTCTTTTTGTACTTAGGGGGAAACTGAGGTTTCTCCTTAGCTAAAATTTGGCATCAAAGCAGTCAGAATTTGCTGCCAAGAGATATGCATTATAGAGACAGAAATAAGTCTAAGAGAATACTGATCTTAAATCCTTAGCTTACCTTTTGTCTTGACTCAAAGTCTTTTGCAAGCTAAACCAGAGATGGTCTAGGCAGTATTTTATCCTAAATTAGATAGCTATCTCTAATAGGGGACTTTGATCTCCACCCTGACACAGGATTTAAAAAGGAAATACCTAATCCTAGCCTGGGGTCACTTAACCTGGCTTTGGTTAATTGAGTGTGGTGGCTATGATTAAAAAATAAATTAATAAAAAAAAATTATCAAGCACTTAACTATGTGTAAGCACCACAGTGCTTACAAGTGCTTGGGATACAAATACCTTACAGTCCCTGCTTTCATGGAACTCACATTCTAAAGGGGGAGATAACTCATAAAGGAGACTCAACTGCCAGTCAAATGCTAAATCCTATTGTCTTTAAGGCACAGTGGCAAAATACTTGTTGACAAGCAGCCATAGCAACCAATACAACACTCAGTTAAGACCAACAAAGCAACATACCCAATGGAAACACCACGGGGCCAGGAAAACAACACACTCAAGGAACATGACTAGTTGAATAGTGAACAGCAGTCACTGTGTGACTAGCAAAGACTATCTACCAGCCTTCAATAGGAGACCAGCAGGGACTTTTATTTTCACAGGAAAAAAATATCTGCTGTGAATTTTTTCCTTCTTTTGGTTTCTTCCCCTCCTTGAGAAATCTCATAAAGCACCTTTGCAATTCTTCCAAGATGGTGTCATTTAGAGCAAACATTTCTAGTGACACTTTCCAGCTTCACGTTCAGAAGTGCCATTTTAATATCCTCAAATAGAATACTATAGACTAAAGGATACTACAATCTAAGGATCCAAATAGAGTGGTTCTCCTGTCTCTGATGAGGAAAGAAGACTATTATAAACCCACTGACAAACTGGTTTCATTTTAAATCTTTTTACTGTCTTCTTGCCAGTTTCATCCAGAAATTCTTTTGTGATGAAATAGTTCATTTGGATCTCAATGCCCTACTTTCTGTAGAAGTGTTTTTATTTCTAAGACTCTCTATTGTTTTTAAAATGATGCTGCTATTGAAAATAGTAGCTCAGAGTTTGATCAACCAAAGACCACAAATTACTAGGGTAATGACTATATATTTGACTAAAACTTCCAGAAAAACTGGAAAGCTGTTTGGCAGAAATTAGAGTTAGACCAGCTTTATACACCATCTACCACAATAATCATCAAATGAATATATCACCGTAGCATTTTTTTTTAAATTAGAGGAGAATGAAAGCCCATATCTTTCACAGCTATGATCTGGGGAAGAATTCTCTACCAAAGAAGATATAGAGTAAGTTACAAAAGGCAAAATAGGCTGTTTTGATACAATTACATTTAAAAGGTTTTCACATAAACAAAATCAGATTACATTGACTAATAAAAGAATTTAAATAAACAACACTGATAAAAGTCCAAAGATGTCCAATATATACAGGAAACCAACACAATTATGAAAGACTAAATTCATTCTTCAAAGTGGTCAAAGGACATGAACAAATAGTTTTTTGAAAGATGAACTGAGGGTCAGTTAGGTGGTGTAATGGATAGAGCACTGGCCCGGAAGTCAGGAGGACCTGAGTTCAAATCCAGCCTCAGACCAAACATTTGCCATTTACTAGCAGTGTGACCCTGGGCAAGTCACTTAACCCCAATTGCCTTAAAAGGAAAATAAAAAGAAAGGAGAAGTATTAGTGACTATATTTTTTAAAATGCTCCAAATCACAAATAATTAAGAAAAATACAAATTAAAATGATTCTGAGACATCACCTCAGATCTAGAAAATTAGCAAAGATGAAAAAAACAGAAATCATAAACATTGGAAGGCCTCTGGGAAGTCTGGCAAGATGATGCAATGTTGGTTGAGCTGTGAAATGGTCCAGTTGTTTTGGGAAATAATTTGGCATTAGTTGAGGAAAATGACTAAATTGTTTGTACTCTTTGATCCAGAGATCCGCACACTGATCATATACTTTAGAAAGTTAAAGACAGAGCTATCCCACATAAACCAATATATTCATATCAGCACTACTTATAGACACACACCAAAAAAACTAGAAATAAAGTGGTCATTCTTTATGTACAAAAATATTTATAGCAGCAGTGTTTGTGGTAACAAAAAAAACTGAAAATGAGGAGAATCAATTGATGAATAGTTGAATAAATTGTAGTATATTAATGACATAGAATACTATTGTGCTCTAAGAAATGAGGAAATAGATGGCTTCAAAAAGGCACGGAAAAACTCATGTGAAGTGATGCAGAGTGAAGTAAACAGTACCAGAAAAATAATTTATAAGATCAATATTATAAAAGTGAATGATTTTGAGGTCTTTCACAAAATAATGAAGAATGAAATTAATAGAACCAGGACAACAGTTCATCTGTTAACAATGCTGATCAAATGAAATATTTGCAAAAAGCACTTAACACAGTGCCTAGTAGGAAGCACTGCATAAATTCTGATGACCAATATGACCATCATGACTTCAGAGGCCCGAAGATGAAATATTCTATCCATTCCAGAAAAGTGATGGATTAAAGGTACATAATAAGACACCTATTTTTCTGTATAGCTATTTAAGGAATTTATTTTGCTTAACTGTGCATATTTGTTATAAGAAATTTGCTTTTCTTTTTTTTTTTCCAATGGAGTGAAGTGGGAGGAAAATAATATAGGCTTCTGATTTTTTTTTAGAGAGATGGGGAGGGGCTACAGATATAAAAAACTGTTGCATGCTTTTTCAGATAAAGTCACTGTACTATTAGTTTTATTTAACAGTTTCCTTATATGAAACCTTTCAGGAAGTGGGAGTAATCTGTAAATATTTGCAATGTCAAAACAAAATACATCAACAAAGCTTTTTTTTTTTAGAGTGGATACCAGGTATTTCTAAACAAACAGTGGCATGTGAATGTAATGGAACATAATTGTACAATGAGAAATGGTGAACATCAGAAATTAAGAAAAACATGGGAAAACATATGAGCTAATGCAGAGTGATGTAAGCAGAATCAGCAAAACAATATACACAACGACTATAATAATGTAAATTAAAAGAACACTGAAAGAAAAACTAACCTAGAGTAACTGTCATGGCCAATTTTGGTTGTGAACAACATATACCTCCCTCACTGCTCTATCAAAGAAGAATGTTGCATTTCCTGTGGGATGAGTCCCTTTTCTGGCTATTTCGTTTTCTTTTTCTTTTGTTTGGCTGCTTTGTTTTGTTTTGTAATAAAGAAGGATTCAATTTGGTTGGAAGAGTGATAGCCAGAAATGACTAAAATGTAAAAACAAGAGAAATGTGGAATAATGGGTAGAGCACTGGACTTGAGTACAGAGGATCCAAGTTTGAATCCTGGTGCTTATTATCTGTCTGAACATGGACAAGTCACTTTCAGTTGTCTGACCTTCCATTTCCCCATTACTGATAAAAGAGGGCTGCACCAGCTGTCTTCGAATATCCCTTCAAGTCAAGTCAGAAATCAATGATTCTTTTAGCTTCTTTATTCACAGTATACATATATAATAGCTAGCATTTATATAGTGCTTAAGGTTTGCAAAAGGTTTGTTAATTTCTTTGATCTTCACAACAACTCTATTATAATCCCCATTTTATAGATGAAGAAACTGAGACATACATAGAGAGGCCAAATGATTCGCCCAGTGACTTGCCATATAGTTAATCAGTGTCATCCAAATCCTTATTAGATAAAATTTCATAATGTAAAGATTTTCAATGACTACTCGTTCTTTGGCTCCTCTCTCTTCAAATAAGTGTAGATAATATACATATACATATAGTTATACATGATATATATATACATACATACATACATCATCTATGTACATATAGATGACATAAATTCTTATTAAACTAGGCCACTCCATTGATTCAGGCTTGGGAATTAAAATCCAAGAAGGGAGCCGGTCAATCAGTCAATAAGCATTTATTAAGCACCTACTATGTAGCAGGCATTGTGCTCAGCTCTGGGGATATAAAGAAAGGCAAAAGAGAGCCCTTGCCTCCAAAGAGCTCACGGCTAATTAGGGGAGACAATATGAAAGACAACTATGTTCAAACAAGATATAGGCAGAATAAATTAGAGATAATAAAGGGAAGATACTAGCATTAAGAAGTATCAGGAAAGGCTTCTCATAGAAGATGGGATTTTAGCTGAGACTTGAAAGAAGCCAGGAAATAGAGATAAGGAGGAAAAGCATTCCAGGCATGGGGGACAGCCAGTGAAAAGACACAGAGTCCAGTGATGGGAGCATTGTGTGCCAGGAATATCAAGGAGGCCAGTGTTACTGGATCACAGAGTATGGGGTGAGGGGCAAGGTAAGTTAGGGATAGTAAAGTGTAAAAAGACAGGAAAGGTAGGAGAAAGCCTGGTTGTAAAGGCTTTTGAATGCAGAGGATTTTATATTTGATCCTAGAGGTGATAGGGAGTTACTGGAGTTTATTGAATAAAGGGGTAACATGGTGAAACCTGAACTTTTAGCAAGATTAATTTGAAATCTGAGAAGAAGATGGACTGGAATGGGGAGCAACTTAAGGCATGAAGACCTACTGGGAGACAACTATAATGATCCGGGGTTGAGATGATTAGAACCTGCATGCAGGTGTCTTTGGAGAGAAGAGGGCATACACAAAGAGATATTGTGAAAGTAAAGTCAACAAAACTTGGCAATAGATTGGGTATTGGGGGAGGGGGTGTGAGAAAGAGTGAGAAGTCAAGGATGACACCTAGGTTGTAAGGGTCACTGAATCATGGTGTCCTTGATAGCAATAGAGAAGTTTGGAAGTGGAGAGGGTTTGGGAAAAGATAATAAGTTCAGTTTTGGACATGCTGAATTAAAGGTGCCTATGGGATATCCAGTTTGAGATATCTAATAACCAGTTGGAGGTACTTAGGCAAGTAGTTCAAGCTGGATACGTAGATCTGAGAATAACTAGCATAGAGATAATAAGTGAAAACACAGAAGCTAAAGAGATCACCAAGGTTCCCAAAGTGGATGATACTACTCCCTGGCCAGGGGAGGAGGGGAGGGTTACTGGAATAAAGGAGGGAGGAGGAGGAGTAGCCTCTGGTGCAATTGGGGGGCATTGAATAAAAATGAGTGGGCAGTAGAAGCATAAGGAAAGAAGAGATTTTTGAAAAACCATTTGTACATGTTTCATCTTTTGTGTAAGAGTTAAAGTCATAGTGATTACATTATTTTCCAAATAAACACACAAAATACAAGTTATAATTGATTAGTGGTCAAGTCTGCCAACAGGTCTCAACAAGCAAGTGTTGACAGGTGCATGTAAACTTAATGTTGCCAGTTATTTCCCAGACCCCTAGGTTCCAGCTGTTACTGCAAAGCAATGAAATCCAGACTGGTTGGCAGGTAAGCATATTGTGCGTTGTCAGGAAGTCCAGCATGTATTGGCAGGAATATGTACATGTAATGACTTGTTTACAATATGACACTTTACAGTTACATGATGCAATATTGCATCATCAAAATTTCAATGCAGGAAAAAAAACCCATAAATTTATAATAAATTATTAAATTTAAGATACATCTTTTTAAAATACATTTTATATATTTTAAATGACAATTTAAAAAAAACATTAAAGGGTTAAAGGAAGTAGATTTCCAGGGGGGTGCTGAGCAATTTTTTTTTTTAGCAGTGCAAAAGGCCAAATTAGTTTGAGAACATCTGGTATAGAGGGAGAAGAGAAGAGAACCCAGGACAGAGCCCTGGAGAACTGTTAGCTTTAGTATAGTATATGTGACCTGGAAGAAGATCCAGTAGAGGAGACCGAGGCCAGCCAGGTAGGAGGAAAACCACGAAAGAGTGGTGTCTGTAAAACCTGGAGAGAAGAAAGTATCAGAGGAGAGTGATCAACAGTGTCAAAGGCCAGAGAGAGGCCAAGGAAAATGAGGATTTTTAAAAGGCCATTAGATTTGGCAATTAAAAGACCATTGGTAACTATAGAAAGGGGAGAGGCATTGATGATTAAGTCAGAAGCCAGACTGTAGAGTTAAGAAGAGAATGAGAAGAGAAGAAAAGGAGGCATTGATTACAGACAGCCTTCTCAAGATGTTTAGTCACAAAAGGGAGGAGAGATAAGGTGTTGAAAAGAAAATTCTTCATTTTATTATAAGCACATCAAGGTACATTGACTGGCCACATGTTGCTACCTTGATGTACTTACAGTAAACTCCTATTAATTCTTTATCCTGCATTTTGCCTCCCCAAATGAAGAATTTTCCTTTCAACAATGGCATGTTAGCTAGTGGGAATGGATGGATAAACTGAAGGTTTTCTGAGGATAGAGCAGACATGCACGTTTATAGACAGCGGGAAAGCAGCCAGAAGATGAGAAGAGACTAAAATTTGTAGGGAACCCAATTAACACAGTTTTGTGATTTTGTCCAGCTTCGATCAGCATGTAGGAGCCAGAGTCAGCTACCAAACTGATGCTCCTAAAGCCCAGGTCTGACCATGCCATCCGGCCCCCCCTTCCCCCAATAAAATCCAATGGCTCCTAGTTATCTCTAGGATCAAATATAAATCCTTCACTGGATAGGACCCAATACCATTTAGCTACTTAACATCAGTTAGCTTTGACAAACATTTATTTACTTTCAAGATATAGCAACTACAAAGTACAAACATTTTCCCCAATACCTCAAGAACATAATCTCCCCAACACCTGCCAGAGCAGGGAGAGGGAGAGGCACAGCGGGTTGGCTCAAACTTATCTCACTTGTGCACAGCGTTGGTCTCACCAAGTCCAAGTCCAAAGGCAGCAGTCTGGGGTATCTGATATGTCTTTTCTCAGCTCCTGCTGAGCTGGGTTCCCAAGGTTATAACTTTCCCTTGGGGGCATTGATGTAGCCCTGCTGATTGTAAACTTGCAGTGTAGAACATCAGAATTCCACTTTTCTGATCTTTTGAAATGTACAAGGTAAAAGGTTCCACTCCCTTCACCTAGAACAGAAATGAATAAACACAGAGGCCAAGGACTCTGGTCCATTTCTGAGGGCTACAAGGCTGGATGGCTCCAAAGCTCCCCCCCCTTCACATTGTGACTCACCAGGAAAGAAGCAATCTCACTGAGGGCAGAGAGGATGGTTGAGGCTGGTCGGCCAAGGCTGATTCAGGCCTTTTTGAAGACACTCTTCATTCCAATTTTGTAGTCAACTGAAAAAAGCCTCCTCCTTGGAAGTGATTGTTAATAAATCAAAATAAATTAATGAAAAATTTTTAAAAAGCCTCCTCCTAACCACGAGGCTAATTGGCTAGAACCAGTTACAAAAAGTCCACGGGTGCTCCAAAGTGTCTGAGATGTTTCCATTTCACATTATCATGACTCTCCAGAAAGCAAGCTTCATCACAGTGCCTGGCACATAGTACATGCTTGATAAATGCTCATCAACTGACTGACCACTGATAAATTCACATGTTAGGAAGGAGGGTTCACAAACTAGGGGAAATATTCTTTGCCATACTATATATTTGAATTTGGGGTTCTGAAACAACGGTCACCCTGTCGTTGTTTGTCCTTTGTTCTCGAAGACGGCCATGGCATCAGGAAGATGATGCAATGACTTGCACTTGTTTTTAAGCGAGGCAGGGCTATACAAAGTCACCAGCCTCACTTTCTTTGCCGGAGCCGTATGGGTCAAGTGGCAAGATATAGATGGCCCCAAATGGTCACCCTGCCTCTAAGCGTGACCCTGCTACACACAAGGAAAACTCACCCGCATCACATACCTTATGCCTAAGAGTCCGCTAATGTGAAATTAAATCATTTTACTCTGGGATCAGTGTGACAAAAATACTTGAAATTCAGCATGTAATTATTCTAATTCTACACAATTATTTTCTTCCTTCCTAGCTGTTTCTCTGCAGTTTGGAGAGGAGAATAATCTGAAGTATTAAACCTGTAGGAAACTCATTAATCTCAGGTCCACTCACCTCCTCTCAGCTCTCCCCCCCCCCTTCATTGTAGCCAGTCAGATCTGTGTTACCAACAAAACTGCATTTATAAACCTTGATATAATCAACAGGGAAAGCCACTCCAGCCATATGGTCAAAAAGAAAAATTGTCGTATGTGACCAAGGATATGGAAATAGATTGCTTGAAATTTTAGGAGCCAAAAGTCTCCGTTGCTATCTTATGCCTTGCCTGGGTCACTTTGTCACGTCTATTCAGGTCTTATGTACCAGTCACACATGCTTTATGGACAGTTCTGAGAGTCATCAGAGAGGCTGTGATTCTATCAAGCTCCTCACAAAGTCCTCTCAATGAAAACTCTATAAACTTAATATTGCCAATTATTTCCCAGACTCTTCTGTTTCAGCTGTTACTGCAAAGCAATGAAATCCAGACTACGTGGGAAGCTGCCCAAGGGGAGATTGGGGAAACTGTTTTTTCCTTGTTCCTCTTGGTTCTGGAAAGGTGAAAGTGTCATGATTCAGCTGTAGTGTGATTATGGCTTAAATGAAAGTATGGCTCTGAAAACCTCAAGTTAACATATTTTGAGATTCAGCTTGAGGTTGCAGATGTTTGTTTTTTGTTTTTTGAAGGGGAAAGTTGTCTATAAGGGGGAAAGTACAGAAAAAATATACTCTCAGGGTTTGGGGGAGTCATTACCCTTTATTTTAGTTTATTTTGTTATCATTAACCATCAATAGCAGGTCTCTAGTTTGGGTCTGTAGGAGATTCCGTGTTTAGAGAATTAACTAAGGAATTGCTCCAAGGAGCAATTGGCTGGTAGCTTTCAATTCATTCAAGACAAGTAACTTTGGATATTGCCTGAAGGGTCAGTTTTTAACTCGATGGGAGGGAAGACCAGGAGGTCACATTTAAGTGAAACGGATTTGACTTGATTTTTAATGGGCCATTAAGTAAACTCAGGGACATAACTCCAGTCCCATTAGTCTGGACTTGGTTTTCAAATCAGCAAAAGGCAGGAAACCTTTTCTAAAGGTTTTGTTGTGGTCATTTTGGTGACTATAGGTTACCTCCAGTTGGCCCCAGCGAATGAAATTCAATGATCTCAGTTATCTAACAGATTCTCACAGAGGTCTGCTATGCTTTAGCATGGATGGAATGGCTTGCATGAAAAAAAGTGCTTAATAAAAGCTGAATTTTAAAAAAATAATAAAAATAAAAGCTGAATTTAATTAAAACTCTAAATAATCTAGGAATATAATTAGGATCAATAAAATTTTCCTTTTAGTTTAGTGGTTCTTAAAGCAGTTTAGTCAAACTGGCTTTATTAATAAAATATGAGAGGAAAAGAAATGAGTACAGTATACATACATATATTTAAGAGTAAAGTTAAAAAGAAATACAAAGCTATGATATTATTACTAAGTAGAAAAGTTACAATGTTATTACTCAATCGGACCTACACAATTTGCATTAGATCTTCTCCTAGTTACAGGTCACTTGAAAGAATAGAGATACTGAGAGAGACAGAGAGGTCCTATCCAATCCCGTCCAGTCTGATAGAGCTCACCATCTCTTCTCTATTCTCATTGTAGGTTAGAGTGACAAAAAGTATGGAGTACCTGCTATATATCCCACACCATGATCAGTGCTAAAAGAGATATAAACTAAGTATAGCATACTTTAGCATAGTGGAAAGAGCCTTAGCCCCGTACAGGTAGCTTGGGACATTGGAAAAGAACACTGGCAGGGGCAGCTAGGTGGCACAGTGGATAAAGCACCAGACCTGGATTCAGGACGACCTGAGTTCAAATCCAGCCTCAGACGCATAACACTTACTAGCTGTGTGACCCTGGGCAAGTCACTTAACCCCATTGCCTAGCCAAAAAAAAAAAAAAAAGAACACTGGCTTTGGAACCAAGTCCCAGTTCTACTACTTAATAACTGTCACCTTAGACAAGTCACTTACCCATATTTCACCACATAATCCATTGCACCCTGGTTTTTTTAGTCCAAAAATTGTTTATAACCTTTGATCACATGGTATAATTCTATTCCTCATGCCACTTAAAACGTAAACATATTTACCAGTGGTATATAGATACACATTTATCTCTCCAGCATTTAGAGCCAGGAGCCTAGAATTCTCAGCTCATGCACATTGTCAGTATTCAATTTTAATGTATAGTCATGAGTATTCTGTGCCTCCTAATCTTGCACCAAAGACAATTTAGTAATAAATGATTTTTAAGTAATACCGGCTCATTTTTTAAAAGTTTCACATAATGGTCGCACCCCACCTTTTGCCGTAATGTCTTCGATGATTATGCAATGAAATATGTTATCTAGCCTCAGTTTCCCCATGTGTAAAATAAAGGGATTGGATTGGATCCCCTTTGAAGTCCCTTTCTGTTCTAAATCTAAGAAATGAAAAAAAGTAGATTTTGCTTCAGTTTCTCCCTCTCCCCGCTCTGTTACTATCTCTGCAAGTTTTTAGCTTCTTCATCTATAAAGTAGGAATAATAATACCTACCTAGAAGGTGGTAGTATCACATTCAATTTTGAGGGTTGGGAAGGGAGATTAAATCTGTGAGGAAACTCCAACAACCAGTACAAATCAGTAACTATTCAGCAATTTTTATTCTTAGGCAGTCACCTGAGGCACTGAGAATTTATGGCTTGCCCTCGTTCACACTGCCAACTTGTGTGTTTGGTGGGACTTGAACGCAGGTCTTACTGGTCTGTGGGGTCTGTTCCCTATTCACTACTCCATATTGCCTCTAGCTAATTCGATAGTGTATATAAAATACTTATGTAATATAAATATGAGCTATTGCTTTGCTATACTCTATTAGTGCCACAGAGATAATTCTAGAAGATTATAGTTAATGGTTCTCCTCTAAGCCTATAAAAGGAACAAAGAAGCAAGATGCAAAAGCCAAGAGGTTGGCAGCTTACGACTCCCCCCAACAGTTCATAATAAAGGGAAAGATTCCAGAACAATTGCTTATGAGAATAACCAAGAAGACCTACAGAGTTCTTATCCATAACCCAAAAATTTATTTTTTGAAAAATTTTCCCCTCACTATTTAGAGATCCCAGTGTTTCAGTTCAAGGGTAGGATTGAATCTCCGATCTTTGTCAATTGTGGGCAAGTCACTTAACCTAAGTCTGTTTCCTCAACTGTGAAATGGGGAGAATATACCTACCTTCCTAGAACATAGACAAGAATGGCATTGAATGGGCCAGCATAGATGTACAATCTACATCCTTGGAAGGAATGCCCACCTACAATGAGCTTGAAGAATCAACAAAGTATCATAGTGTTAGGGATCTATAAGGATGTAGAGGGCCACAGGCTGTTCAAGAGGTCTCACTGATGGGCAGAGGCCCCTCTCCGGGTGCTGATCTTTGAGCAAAGGTCGCCTGGTGAGGTGCTCCATTGTATGGATCTGTTAACAATCTTTAACTCTCCTAGTTATTGTATGGTCATTAGCAGTCTATTCTGGGATTGGAGTCAGATAAGTTCACAGGACATGCATGCACTGTCCTTGAGCACAGCATGGGCTACACGCCATTGTAACTTGAGAAAGAGTTCCTATTATTTTACTGTATAAGTAAGTGCTTTGCTAAAAATAAACGGAGTTGCTTCCATCCTGCCTCCCTCCTCATCAATGCGCATTCGAGATAAAAAAATCAAGCTGGTCTTGATTGAAAAGGTGATTGGGAAATCCTAGGCCCTAGGTAGGCTCTATAGCCAAGTGAACTAGTTGTGCACAACAAACTGGCGCCCAACGTGGGGCTGTACTGCTGCCATGAAGAAGATACGGAGAGTAAGACAGCTGCATGAAACAGTCAGGAAACGTCTGGACCAAGAAGACGCGACACCCACATCAAGACACCGAGGTCTGTTGGAGCCAGGCAGCCTCCTTGTGAGAGGTCTCCGAATTGTATCCCGTGGCACAAAACTACAGAAGAGGTAAGAGAAAGTCTTATCATGAGGCAAAATCTAGGTAAACTCTCAGGTAAGGAACAGAATGTTAGAGTAATATATAAAGTGATTGAGGAACAGGGGCGCTCGGTAACTCCTAAAAAAATAAGAGAGTTTCTAGATATTATTGATATAAAATCTCCATGGCACCCCAGAGAAGGGAACTTAGATTTAGAACAATGGAAAATAGTGGGAAAACAATTGACAGAATTTTATAACACCAAAGGCCCAAAATCAGTTCCTCTGGGTACTTTCACTATCTATAATCTTATAAAAATGGGCTTGTAGGAGCTGTGAGAACAAAGGAAGCTCCCACCATGTACCACGAGGAATTTCAAAAATCCCCAAGGGGCAGTAGAAAAGAAACGCGTAGTCACAGCACTATATTGTGGACATTGTGGAGCATTACAAAGTGAAAAAGTTTCATTTTATAAAAACCAAAACCTTAAGAAAGAGTTTGCCTGGTTTTAGAATACCATGAAAAGAAAAGATAAAATAAAAATAAAAATAGTATTATTTCATTTGTGTAGGGAATTTCTGACAAGTTTCTCACTTTTGGATTCTCCCTGTCATTTTGTTCTATATTTGTCAGTGTCTATGTGAATGATGGTCTGTGCTGAAATGCTGTTAGTGACTTTCTCCCCTTCCCCCTCCCTAATACCAGCTGCATTCCCAGGAGCGAGTGGATGGGGGAGAGAATGGAAGAAAAAGTACTTCATTATTTAGGTTATATAATTTGAAGAAAAGGCAAGAAAATTTCAGAAATAGATGATTTGAGAGTAAAAGATTTGGAAACTTTTGGAGAAAAACTTCTCTTTCTTTTTTGCATTCTAAAGCTCTGGCCAAAGCTTTGAGTGTAAGATTGAAAGATTATGTTGAAAAATATTCTCTTCCTTTCTCTCGAATTCCAACCCTGGCCAGGTTGGGGTGGGGGAGAAAGAAGGAGGAGATAAGGAGGACAGTTTTCCTCTTCAATTCAAAAAGAAAAGTTTTTTTAAGTATTGAAACACAATCTAAAGATAATTTAGTTCATTCACATTAGCAATATGCATATTTCAAGTTTTAAAAATCTAGTCTCATTGCAAATTGGTATACTTTTATGTGTTATATCAAGCAATTTTTAATAATTTAGGTGTTATTAAAATGTGAACTAAAAGAAACTGAAAGGTAGTGAGATAACTGTGTAAATTCAGCTAAATTATTTTATCAAGTTTGGTTAATCTTGTTCTATGATTTTTTATAACTGTCATTTAGAAAATCAGGTATTTCTTTATTTACCTATGATTAAAAGAACAGCTTAGAGCTAAAATAATTTAACTATCACTCATGAAAATTACCAAAATTGTTAACTAAGTTATTTGAAGTTACTGTTTTAAAGCTAAGACCTAGAATTCTTAATTACTTCTGAGCAAAAAGGAGGGACACAAGGCAATTCCCTTAACTTTGTAAGCTTGCCAAAAGCTCCTACCAACTGTGTCAAGGTCGTCTGCTCTGAGAGAAGAATTTGTTTATGTTATTGAGTTCCTAAACAATTCATTTAGCTTACTGAGAAATTGCAACTTTATATAAATGATTTCTAATAATTGGCTTTTTCACCAAGACAAGTTTAAATGTGGGAAAGAAAGGATGTTAAGTAAAATTTCTTATATATGTGAGTCCTAGTAAATCTTTATTGATTATTACACTTCTATGAAAATAATTAACTGTATCTGGCTTTAAGCCATAATCAGTGAAACTTACTGCTTGAGGTAAAAGACTCTTAGAACTATAATTAACTTTGTTTTGAGCTTGAATTTGGGTATGGTTGTCTTATTAAATCAGTATTTCCCATTTTCCCTACTATGATCCTTTAAGTAGGAATGTTTCTTACCATGTGCCGAAATTTTGTTCATCACACTGTTAAACTTGTTAGTCAGAAATATTCCCAGACAAAAATAATTTATTGTATGGATGATAAACTTTGCAGTTGTCCTACTACTACCAAACTTGCCTTATTAATGCCTGTTATTTTCTCCCGCCCACTGTTTGTGCTTTTTCTATCCGTAAAACTGGCAAAATACAAAATGAAATCCAATGAACTTGTTTGGGTTCCTTAAAATTCACCTGTTTTTATTATTGCAAAGAAGTCAGGAAAATTAACAATGCTTTATGACTTCCTAGCCTTTGATAGTTATTGATTTAAAAGACTGCTTTTTTACTATTCCATTACAAAAAGCTAAAAATAATACATTACATGGATGACATTTTATGTGCTCATCCCAATCCTGAAGTGTTGGAAGAAATCTTGTGAAAAACACAAAATTTGTTGCAAGGTCATGGGCTTCAAATAGTCCCAGAAAAAATTCAAAAATATCTTCCATATCAATATTTAGGCCACCAGATACTTCAAGAAAAAATAGTTCTACATCCTCCAAAAACAGACCTACAAAAGTTGAAAACACTTAATGATTTTCAGAAACTTATAGGATGTATACAGTGGCTTTGGTCACAGATAGGCATTCCAAATTATGAATTGATACCTTTATATGATTGCCTTAGAGGTGATCCTCAATTAGATTCACCCCGAATACTGACCCTTGAGGCGAAATACACATTGCTGTATATTCAGGAACAAGTAGTTGGAGCATACACAAACAGAATTGATAGGCATGAAAGTGTGGAGGCTTCTATATTTAACACTCCAAATTCTCCAACAGCAGTGATACATCAGAAACAAAGGCTTTTAGAATGAGTATATTTACCATCTCAGCCAAAAATACTTTAAGTAATTATATGGCCTTGATAGGGGACTTAATACATAAAATTGACAACAGGTGTTTAACATTATGTGGCACACATCCGGAAGTCATACACCTTCCATTTTCTCAACAAATGATTGAAACAGCAATACAAACAATGCCTAACTGGCAAGTGAATATCAATTTGAAACTTGTGTATGGAAAACCCTTTAAATATCATGCAATCTTTGAGAATTGGCCTTGGATACAACCTACACTTACAGCAGGTGAACCCATACGTGGGATTAACGTCTTTACTAATGCCACAAAGATGAATAAGGCCTCTATCTGGTGCCCTAAAAGAAAGGAGTTACATGTGATTGAAACACCCTTTATATCCACACAACAGAATGAATTATATGCTGTCTATTGTGCATTTCAAAAATATGAGGAGCCAATGAATATTATCACAGATAGTAAATATGTTGAAGGAATTCTAAAACATCTAGAGACTGCTGTAATAAAAAATACTGGTAACAATATATGTCAGCTGCTTAATGATATACAACTTATGATACAGAATAGGACAGAAAAATTTTATGTTTTGCATGTTCATTCCCACACTCTTGCCCCAGGACCAATTTTTGAAGGTAATGATATTGTTGATAGGTCTTTAACAATGAATGTGGAAATAGCAAGGAATAGTCATAATAAGTTACATTTATCTGCTAGGTCTTTAAGAACTTTATATGGCATAACAAAATCACAAGCACGTGAAATTGTTAAGCGCTGTGCTACTTGTGTGCCTTTTCAACCCCCTTTCCATGTTGATGTCCATAACCCCAAGGGACTTACACCTAACACCTTATGGCAAATGGATGTTACTCATTATTCTCCTTTTGGAAGACAAAAATATGTTCATGTTTCTATTGATACTTATTCAGGCTTTATTTTTGCTACTGCTCAAGCGGGTGAGGCTGTTCACAATGTTGTTAATCATTTGCTTCATTGTTTTTCCTTCGCTGGCCCACCCAATGCTTAAAGACTGATAATGGTCCTGCATATATTTCGCAAGGTTTTAAAAAGTTTTGTACTGAGTTCTCTATTAGTCACACTACTGGCCTTCCCTATAATCCTCGTGGTCAGGCTATCATAGTTGAACGTGCCAATCGTACCTTGAAAATGGTGCTCCAAAAACAAAAAGGGGGAACTAAGGGATCCCCTTGGCATCAATTGAACATTGCACTCTACACTACAAATTATTTAAAATTCGATAGTTGTAACCTCTCTCCTGCAATGAAATATCTGGCAGGAAATGACAACAGTACTAGTGACACCACTAAATCAAACAGATTCCTTTCTCCTAAACATAATATGAAAGTCATATGGAGAGACGTTGATGGTGCCTGGCAGGGCCCAGGGCAAGTGCTAACCTGGGGGCAAGGGTTTGTTCTTATTTTCACAGGTGATGGAGAACTTGGGTCAGAACGAAGGATGTCCATTATCCATTCAGAAGGGACAAGGCAAGCAGAAGAGAAAACACAGGCCGGCCAGGAAATTGAAGGAGCCGAAAGAATAAGAAGAAGGCACTACAAGAACTTTTAACCAAGCTGTGCCTCTTGTCGTTATCGTCAGCAGGGATACAGAATACAGGCAGCAGAGACAGGAAATACAACACGATGGGCCTTTGACAAAACCACCATGGCCCAGACTAGTTACATGGGGAGAGACAATACCTGAGGTCATTCTGCAAGGAAATGCCTCCACAGGTTTTGGCAAGGAATTTCATTTCATATCACCTAAGAACCAGTCTCAACACACTGTAAAAATGAACTTTACTGTTGTGACTTTGGTGCCACCTATTTGTGTTACAAAAGGCAATGACACCAAAAACTCCATGTGTTTACAATTATTTAATGTCACCACCTGTTTTGATGGGTATGTGTTTAATAACACAGCACCCCCTCCTTATACTGTTGTCTTTTTCCAATTTTATAAGGTCACTTACACGGGCATCTTGGGGTCACAGTGTGTTAATGACATACCTATCAGACATCCAAGTAATTCAAAGCCATGCTATCATGTGACACCGATTAGCAAGAGCTTAGGGTATCCTCCTTGGTTATCTTATCATACTTCAGAATGTCATTGTGTTGTGTTACAAAAGAATTTTACAATCCTGGCACAATTATACGAGGGAGAAAAACAATCATACTTGGGCTTTTGGTGGGTTTCCATTTCCTTAGTGGATTTCCCTTCATGACAAAGGGGTTGAAAATCAGTTGTGGAAGGTGTGGGCAGCTTAGGTCATAACATCATGATTTGCAAGGGACCATCCATGATAATAAGACAATGTGAGCTTGTTTGACTGGTCATCATCCATTTATGTGGGGAAGAACACAGAATGTTAATATAATGGCCGTGGATTCAGGGGAATATAATGTCACTTGTATTAATTGCAAGGTGTCTGAATGTATAGGAAAAAAGATTAGAGACCAAATTATTTTTGTTATTACCCAACAAAAGCTTGCCTTGGTGCCTGCGAAAGGCAAAGATTGGTATGAGTCACGTTCTGATAATATTTTTGGAATGATAGACCAAAGTAATCAATTAGCAGTTGCTAGGAAAAAAGAGATGTATTTCATGTGGAGCATTAGGAATTATTTCACTTATAGCTATCATAACTGCTTCTGTATCTTTATCTCAATCTATATCTATCTCAAGAAATGATTTTATGAATCAATTAGCTTGCAATGGGTTTCCAAACACAAAAGAGGATATATGATGAATTTTACCATATACTTGAGGGAATGAAGGAAACCATTATAGAAATAGGTGATGAATTGGATATTTTAGAATATAGAACACATTTGAAATGTGATTATAGGTATAAATTCATTTGCCTTACCAATGTTAAATACAATAAATCCCAATGGTATTGGCAAAGAATGCATAGGCATCTAAATGGGCTGTTTGGAAATTCTAGTATTGCAGTGGATATTGATGACTTATACAAAATTGCTAAAGATATTGCAAGGGTGGCTGATAAAGATTTGATGCCAGATAAAACTGCCCAACATATACTTGATTGGCTAGATGAACTCCCTAACCCTTTCTATAACCTTGGACATTGGCTTATGTCTCTGTTGTCTTCTTTGTTGCCACTATGTTTGCTATTGCTGGCCATGCTGTGTTTTGGACCGTTTGCTCAGGTGCATAGCTAATCAGATAAAGGACTTTAGGACTGAGCTTCACATGCTCCGTCTCCCTCAAAAACAAAAAGGGGGAATTGTTAGGGATCTAAAGGGCCACAGGCTGTTTAAGAGGTCTCACTGATGGGCAGAGGCCCCTCTCGGGTACTGATCTTTGAGCAAAGGTTGCCTGGTTCAAAGGTCGCCTGGTGAGGTGCTCCATTGTATGGATCTTTAACAATCTTTAACTCCCCTAGTTATTGTATGGTCATTAGCAGTCTATTCTGGGGATTGGAATCAGATAAGTGCACAGGACGTGCATGCACTGTCCTTGAGAACAGCATGGGCTATACGTCATTATAACTTGAGAAAGAGTTCCTGTTATTTTACTATATAAGTAAGTGCTTTACTAAAAATAAACGGAGTTGCTTCCATCCTGCCTCCTGCCTCATCAATGCACATTCGAGATAAAAAATCAAGCTGGTCTTGACTGATCAGGTGACTGGGGAATCCTAGGCCCTAGGTAGGCTCTATAGCCAAGTGAACTAGTTGTGCACAGCATCTTAGTATGCATTTTTGTAAGCTTTAAAGCTCTCCATGGATGTGTGTTATCATTATTATTACCATTATCATTATAATTATTATTGACAATATTTTCCTTTGGCTACTCAGAACAACAAGTTCCCAGCTTGCAAATAGGTTGTTCCAAAAGTTTGTTTGTAAGTTGGGCTTTTATACTCAAAAGCGTTTTCCCCAAAGAAGCAATGTAATAAATTGTAGCTGAGTTCCCAGGCCAGCTCTTAAAAATCAATTTTACCCAAAATACAGTCCAAATACTGAACATTTGGAGTAAAAATAGCCCCACCATTAAAAAAAAAATCAATGGCCTCTGCCTTTTTCTTTTAAACATTCTAAAATACAAACATATCAAAAACAATTACAAAATCAATATATATAGCTGCAGGGTCCCCAACATGACTGGCTTGGCTTGCAGCCCTGATTCACTGGGAAAGCCAGGAGTTTATCTTAGGTCACATCCATTGCTTAATACTCTATACAAGCCACTGGAACTTTAAGGAAGGAAAAGGGGGGAGGAGTGATTTGGCGAAATTCTTTCCTGAAAGCTGGAGGGACATTATGAGGATTCAGATGCTAAACATCCTTCAAGACCTCCCTTAAATCTCACTTCTCCATAAAGCCTTCCATGGTTACTGTAGCGTTCATTATTCTCCTGGTTATCTGAATTTATATCACCTTTATAACCTGTATGTACTACACAATTCATTACTTAGAGCTGCTCCAAAACGTAAAAAGCTGTGACAGCAGGAGTGAGATTCCTGTCATAAAAGTGTTCAAGTAGAGCTGTTAGGAAGGTAGAAGGAAATCCTAAAAGGATTGAGAGACGGAATTAGAGTCTAGGCAATCTCTAAGTTTCTGTTTCATTGTCTGAAAGTCCCTGATTCTGGGTTTCCCAGAGTAGGGGCTCGCCTAGTAGCTATACTAAATATGGAGCATGGAGCATAACCAGGGTGCTGGGAAGGGAAGCCGGAGGAGAGAGTGACAAATTGGAGCCTGTTTGACCTGTTCTAATATCATCTCCTCTTCGTTTTTCCCCCCTTTCCAATCTTTTCCTCTTGTCTCTGCCTCACATAGTCCCTCCTCCTCTTTTAAAAATTGTTGATCTGATTAAAGCAATTGATACTGAATTGTGAGGGACCAAATGGGATGTCTTCCCAAAATCTATTTGCTAATACAGAAGAATCTCTAATTAGTGGAGTCTGGTTGTGTGTGTGTGTGTGTGTGTGTGTGTGTGTGTGTGTGTGTGTTTCGCTTTCTGATTCTTCGGTCACTCTAGGTACTACCCTTCCTCACTCCCAAACTACTCAGCCTAGGTGCAAAATGGGAGTGGGGTGTGGAACCAGCATATTTTCGTAGCACGCAACCACACACCTACACCCCAACCCTCCTTCCCCCTCAGCGTGTCACCCTGCACCCCACAGGGCTCAATAAAAGTGAAGAGTCATTGCGGGGGGAGTGTGAGTTGGAGCTATTCAAATTCAAATGGAGAATCCCGGAATGCTGAGAATGCATACCATATCGGTATTTAAAATAATGACCATAGTCTCTCCTGGTAATTCCCGAAGCTGCACATTTATGAATTGAGTCAGCTCCCCCCATTCACCATCTAAAACTTCCCCGAATGATTTTTATTTCTTTGGCATGCGCTACCAAAAAAAAATTTCCGAATGTGCAAAACATTTTGTGTATAGAGTATAGTAAAATATAAAAAAAAAATAAAACCCTCACATTTTGCACATTTGGAAGGTGACTTCTTATTTTGCTATACCTTACACACAAATTTTACGATGCTGGGCTATTGCAACAATATTCAGTAGAATAGCAGAGCGAGGTAGGGGGACTTTTGTTTAGGTTAAATTTAGGAAAGGTTCCAGGAAACTTGAGAATCGTGAAGCGGGCTCTAGGATTGAACCAATTTACTAGGTTTTGTCCTACGGAGGTGGTCAGCATGCTTCCTTTAGGAGACAAAGAGATAGCTACAAAAAATTTCTAGGATCCATGCAGCAATTGCTCTTAAGCGAGTCAGGAACATGCACTAATGTTTCTTGGAAAATGGAGTGAAGTTTTACCAGTCACTAGGAAGACTGGTTGAGTTCATGGAGCCCCCCCAATTGGTGTCCCTCTGGCTCCCGGTCCCCGCCAGTCCCAGCAATGATAAATGGGGTTTGCGAGGACCACACACATCCAACCAGGTTGCTGGCTTCTTTCCTCACGCTGCAAAAACACACACGTTAGGAAATCTGCGGGAGGCATCTATCTCGGTGGTGTGGCCCGGGACAGCGCAAGCCAGGGCGCAGGACTGGGGCCAAGCTGCCTATGCATGACAGCACGGAGCCCTTCGGCTGCCTTTTCCTCCTCCTCCCCCGGCTCCTGCAGAAACTTGCACAGGTGAGACAGAAGGCGCCCACGAGCCCCAGGAACCAAGAAGGAAGAAGGCTGGAGAGGTGTGTATGAGGGAGAGAGGAGGGAGAGGGGAGGGAAAGAGGGAGGAGAAAGTCCTGGCGGCGGAGCTCCTGACTGGACAATGGAGACGTCGCTCAGAGCCACGGGCGGGGCCAGCCGGCCGACTCTCCCAGTCCCCGGGCTACAAGAGGTGTCCCGGAGCAGCTGCTGCTCCAGGGGCGGCAAGCGCCTGGGCCGGGGTGAGGGCGCAGCTGCTGCAGCTGTTGGGAGCACTGCGGGGGACTGCGGGGGGCTGCGGGGTCCGGGAGGCCAAGACTGCTGGGGCAGTGCCAGCTAGCTCCCCACGCTCACTCGTGAAGTGAAGCGGGTGGAGGATATTCTTGAACCCAACTTGTAAGGTCGCGGAGAATGGAGCAGGGAAAAAAGTTCATTGAACTGAATTGAATTTGGATTGATGGGATTGCACTGACCTGAACTGAACTGAACTGAATGGAGCAGAATTGAATTGAATTGAACGGAACTGAAGTGAATTGTTGAATGATGCTCTTAGCGTGACCCGCGATCTTTGCAAAGGGCTGGTAACTTTTACCCTCTTCCCCAGTCCCTTCTAGACTGACTTTTTTTTTTTAATTCATTGTAGCAATTTCATCCTAGAACATGGACCTTCCTTTGTACCTGTGTGTGGGATTCTTGGTGCCTTTGGTGGCGGCGCTGGACTTCAAATATCACCACCAGGAAGAGATGGAAGCTTTTTTGAAAATGTTGCCCAAACCCACGATTCCATAACTCACTTACACAGTATTGGGAAATCAGTGGCAGGTAGGAGTCTACCACACTCATCCTTCTCTCTCATCCTTTCAAATTCTCTCCGTTCCAAACCCTGTCCCATCCTTTGTCTCCAAAAAGGGAATCGATCTGGTCCAACTTGACAAGAATGAATATTGTAAACGAAATTGTAGTTTGCATTAAATTGTAAAATGTTTCTTGTTAGTTGTCTTGGGGAAAGATATTAGTGGCTCAGTTCCCTCTGGTTGGTACCTTCTACTGCTCTAATCAGAGTATCTTGAGTTCTTTTGCTGAAGTTCTCCCAGTGGAGCAAACGAACCAATAACTTGTTTTGTTTTCCTTGGCTTATTTTAATAGAACCCTTGATATGAAAAGGAACTCGAACTTTCAGTTCCTGTTTAAATTTAGAATATAGATTAATTTATGTCAGCACTATTCCTGTTTCATGTATTACTTAATTAACCTGATGTCCTAAAAATTATTCAAGGAAGCCAGAATGGGAAGTTATGTGGTTAATGTGCTCCACAAAACTTGTTTTTAGAATAGCCTATTTATAATGGCAAGGGCCACATAATGGTGTATACCTTGCATTGATAGAATTGGGGGAGGGGATAGTTTTGCTTTTTACTTACTGCTAGGATTACTCATTTAAAGCTGAAAGGGAACTCAGAGGAAAACCATTGCAACTCCCTCGTTTTTTATGAATAAGGAAACTGAAGCCCAGTGAAAAGTTAAATGACTTGCTAAAAGTCACATAGTGGCAAAGTCAGGTTCTCTAACCCCAGACTGGTGCTCTTTCCACTAAACTATTCTGAAATAGACTTTTGGCATATTAGCATCATTAATTCTATAGGTAAGGATAGTTTGTAAGGGTAAGGGTAATTTGAAGCACATAGATTATAAGTGATTTACCTAAGGCTGCCCAGGTCTTGGTAGCATCAGAAGCATCATTGAGATAGAACTGGAAAGGATCTCAGAGGCCATCTAGTTCATTGGGGGGGGGGAGGGAATCAGGGTTAAGTGACTTGCTCAGGGTCACACAGCTAGTAAGTGTTGGAGTCCAGATTTGAACTTAGGTCCTCCTGACTCCAAGGCTGGTACTCTATCCACTGTGCCGCCTAGCTGCCTCACATCTTTTTTTTTTTCAAGGATGAATAAAGTGAGGCCCAAAGAGATTAAGGGACTTACTTGCCCCAGGTCACATGGACAATACATATCTGATGCAAGATTTGAACCCAGATCTCTCAACTCCAAAGCCAGCACAAATGTCACTATAACTTACTGGATTAGAACCCACAATTGTTTTGCTCCCACAAATCAGACCATTGTATTGATAATGTCTTTAACCCAATTGATGGTCTTAATACCCTAAAAATAAATGTCAAAGTTTAATATTAAAACCAAGTTTTTTATTAGAGTATTTGTGTGTTTTTCCATGAGCTCTTCACTCTGTAGGGGAAGATATGGTACAGCAGAAAGAACCTTAGATTTAGAGTCAAAAGACCTGGGTTCAAATTCTGCTTTTGCTTGTTGTGTCATTGACTCTTCGTGCCCCTATTTGAGGTTTTCTTGGCAAAGATATTGAGGGGTTTAGCATTTCCTTCTCCAGCTCATTTTACAAATGAGGAAATTGAGGCAAACAGGCTTAAGTGACTTACCCAGGGTCACACAGCTAGAAAGTGTCTGATGCCAGATTTGAACTCAGGTTTTCTTGACTCCAGGGCCTGCCCTTTTTCCACTTTGCCACCTAGCTGCTGAGTCTGCTTCTGCTACTTATTACATGAGTGCTTCTAGCCAAGACATTTGGGCTTCAGTTCTTCATCTGTAAAATGAGACAGTTGGACTTAAGGTCCCTTCTTACTTTAAATTCTGTATGCATAAAATTTGTATTTGGGTTTTTTGTATTTGAGGATCTTATAAGTTCAATATCTCTCCCCTCCAAAAAAAATTTTTTAAGATAACTTTGTTCTTAAAAAATAAAATTAGTAGGGAGCAGCTAGGTGGCCCAGGGGGTAGAGCACCGGCCCTGGAGTCAGGAGGACCCAAGTGCAAATGTGGCCTCCAAGTACTAGCTGTGTGACCCTGGACAAGTCACTTAACCCCAATTGCCTAAAAAAATAAAAAATAAAGTTAGTAAAGTATTATGTAAACATAGGACTATGTAATACAAATTAAAACTACTAGGTTATATGTATAATGTTATCTATTTATTTCAGCAGCATTGTTGCTAAATAATCCATGTTGGGATTATTCTCTAGCACAGTATAAAATTGTGGAAGTGGGATTCCCAAGAGAACATTTCTTGACTCTGGTTAAATGTTTTTCCCCCCTCTCTAGAGTTTAAATGACCATGATAATATTCCAAACTTTTATTTGACAACAAATGGGGGAGTTAGCTAGAATTAACCAGTGTTTTTCTAGCCTCATCTACAAGTTGTTTTGGTTTTGAAGTAACAAAAAACTTGGGTTTTTTGTTTTGTTTTCAATAGAAAAGTGTTTGTATGAGATAAAACCTGGGGATTTCTTTCCTTTAGTGAACTGTCCCTTCTGATAACTGGCTTGCTATCAAACCACATTTACAGTGAAAAGAGGGCCAGACCCTTTTTTTTCTTTTTGGCTTGTGTACACCCTTGTGGTTGGTCAAAGGATAAGATTATCATGTAAAGGGAAACAACAGCTGACACTTTCAGATGTGACTGGCTAAAGAAAGAGAAATCCAGATCCTCAGTCCTTTGCTAGCAAGATATTCTGTTGTGGAAAAATAAATATTGGTAGGGGCAGCTAGGTGGTGCAGTGGATAGAGCATTGCCCTGGAATCATAAGGACCTGAGTTCAAATGTGCCCTCAGAGACTTACTAGCCATGTGACCCTGAGCAATCACTTAACCTTGATTGCCTTCCCCCCCCAAAAAAAATAGTGAACTAAATGTAGAGTCTCGAAGACTTGGGTTCAAATCCTACCTCTAACATGCTGGCTGTGTGATTCTGGGCAAATAACTTATCAGTGGTCCCAGGCAACTCTCTACTATAATAAGTTGAAGAGTAGATACTGCTCTGAATTGATAGAGGGAGTTTCTTGATCAGGAGTTTCTCACACCAGTTAAACCTCAGATCTAGTTAAAATTTATTTTTAAAAAGATATTATTTGACAGGAAGGATAGTGTAGATTTGCACTGGGCTTGGAATCAGGAGACACAGGGTTTAAATCCTTCCACAGATAATTTGCTAGCTACGTAGATCACAAGGAAGTCAATTGACCTCTCAGAGCTTCAGTTTTCCTAATCTGGAAAATGGGAAAATCTGGAAAATATCATGCCACCTATCTCCCAGAGTGGTTGTGCTTTGTAAACCTTGAAGCTCTGTAGAAACAGGAGTTTTCACCTAAGAAAGAAAGCCACAGGCCAAAATTAGAGGCAAGTCTAAAAATAGAATCTCATTAAAGTAGTGAGCATAGAGTTGGGGAAAGGTACTAAATTCATGACATTTTATATATGTATATATGTGTGTAGTTATCCCTCCCACATGGGGAAGGTTTTAGGGGCATGGCACCTCCCCCCTCATCAGAAAAATCCATGTAAAGTGTTTTGGCCCTCCCTTGGTACCAGAGAAATCTGAACTTTTTTCTTTTTCTTTTATGGAGTATTTACAGTACCTTATTGTAAAATTTGGGTTACATATTTGATCATAGGCTCTGTGTGTCATCTTCTGGCTTTTGTGTGTTGTCTGCAGCTTCTGTAAAACTCCCCAAAAGATTCCTATTTCATTTCTTATGCCTATCCACCATATATCAAAACCACAAGTGGGAAAGTCACGATGTAGAAGGGATAACTGTATGTACATATGTACATATGTATATACAATTTATATCTCGATACAGAAATATATATTTTTTTCTATCCCCTGTAGTGTGTTGTACTGAAGAGGCACTATTTAATAAATATTTGTTGAGTAAAAGAAACATGGTCCCTGATCTCAAGGAGTACCCTTGCCACTCTGTTAAATCACTTCCAATCTGTTTTCCCTGTTTCCATTCAAAAAAATCAAGCTCTAGGTCTTCAGCCTCAGATCTTCCCCATCACAGCTTTAAGTTATAAAGCCAGGATCCCAGATCCTAGGATCACCATATTTCAAAGCTGGAAAGGACCTTCAGAGCTCCAGAGAGGGGAGCTGACTGCCAAGTTGCACAATCAAAGGAACCTCTCTTTCCTTGTACTCAGCTTAATAAATAAAATGTTTAATATGGCCACCCTAAGCCTGTCCAAGTAGGGAAGGTGAGAGAACCTCGTCCCAGAAGCCAACTAGGAGACTTTATTGGCTATAGTGAATCAGAAATAGATGGTATGGGGCAAGCATTAATTCCCCAATAGGAAGAAGGGCCCCCTTCAACACAGCAAGTTAGAATTTGGGGTTCAGGAACATTGAAAAGATTAGCCTTTAAGGTGCTTGGATTATTTTTCGGTCTAGCTCAATTCAGCTCCATTCTTATGTCACCGTTTCACTCCTTGGATACATTTAATCCTATGTCAACTTGTATTATATTTTTTTGTGTGATTGTCTTATTATTATTATATTACATTATATTATATTATATTAATTATCAAGTATATATATATAATATTATTGTATGCCCTCAAATATAAGCTTCTTGAGGGTGGCTGGCACTGTTTTCTTTGTATCCCCAGGACCTTATATTGTCCCTAGCATTTAATAAGTACTGTTGATTGCTTGAGACTCCCTACTAGAGAGTAAGCTTTAAAGGGGAAAATACTGTCATTTTTTTTCATCTACTAACTCCAAAAACTAGGACTGGTTCTTGCATGTGATTTGTTATATCAAGTCAATAGAGCAATTTATGAAATGAAAGAATCCTTAAAATGAATAAATCATCATAAAACCAATATGGGAATTAACATTCAAGTTGCTGAAATGACTATTATATAAGATATAAAAGAAATTTCTGTTCTCTAGTCCTTGTCGCACCTTAAATTCTTGCCCTCACTGAGTAAATTTAGAGCCAGAAAGTTGTGTAAAACTGTTTGAGACCCTTAGAAATCTCCCCAGAACCCAGATAAGAAAACTATAAATTCCTAACCCTTAAAATCTCAAGAGACCACTGTATGCATGCACACAGATCTTTCATTGTCTTATGACCATTGTCTAAGTGAACCATAACCTGGGGAAATGTCCTTGGAAAGATACCCCTGAGCAACATTGACCTTTATCTCTTTTTTCAAATGTGTCAAACCCTTTACAAAATGTCTTTACTTTTCATTACCTTACATATCGCAGGACAGTGGTTCCCTGCACAGTTATTATCCCTTCTGTATCACATGGTTTAGGAGTGAGGCATCCCTGGGTCTGGAAAATCCAAAACTTTTTGACCCTCCCTTTGTACCAGAGAAGTCTGAATTATTTTTCTTTTTCTTTTGTGGGATGTTTATAGTACCTTACTGTAAAATTTGGGTTAAGCATTTGGACATAGATTCTGTGTCTTTTGCAGTTTCTGCAAAACTCCCCCAAAATTTCCATTTAATTTGTTATGCTGACCCAAGATATATCAAAACCAGGATGGAAAGAATTGAGATGTGGAAGGGATAACTCTACATCATCATGTGTAGTCCAATCAGTCCTGAAATTTCTGTTGTCATGCAATGTATGCATGAAGAATAAAGCTGATAACATGACTGATGTTTTACAGACATTTATAAAGTACTTAATGCAGCACTTGGCATATAGTAAGAGCTTAGTAAACAAACTCATTTGATCCTCACACTTTGAGGCAAGTACTATAACTATTTTATCCCATTTAACAAATGAGGAAACTGAGGCTGCAGAGGTTAATGAGCCCAGGTCTTCTTGACTCTCTAGTTAAGTATACCATCAACCACACCAATTAGAACCTGGCTCTGGGTGAATCTTTTGGCACTGGAATTTATGAGGAAACCTCTGATAATGTGGTGATATGAAATTTTACAGTGTTTAAACATTCCTCTCTAACCATGTACTTCACATTCATGTTAATCCCCTAAGTTACTAGGTGTTTTGTAACAATTCAAACTGTCTAAAATCTTTGGGGGTTTGGGTTTTTTTTTTCTTATAAGCAGTTTCCTCTCCTCTTAAGTAAAACAAGACCTCAAGGTTTAAAATTCCTGAATTATTTCCTTTCCTAGAGGAGCCCAAGGCTTCTTTGTTTTTTCTATCATACTGTTAAGTAAGGCTTCGGGATAGTCCTTAACTGTGGGTGCTCTGGCTGAAGGGAATGTAAATTTTAATCTTGGAAACATTTTTTTTCCTTATTAACTCCAAATTACTCTGGCTCTCATTTACTGCTTGACTGGAGGTTCCAGGCTAAGCCCTACTTGGTCATTGTTTGGATCCTGATTAAATGTAAATAGCAGTTGTTTCTGTTTTGGCCAGAAACCCTGAGGGTCTTTCTCTCCCAGATCAAATGCATTTATTTATTTATTTATTTATTCATTCATTCATTCATTCATTCATTCAAGTTTTGACTAGGCCATTCTCTGCCTCAATTCTTATTAAACCTCAATCACTAAATGGGTGTTGCCTCAGTCAAACTGAGACCTGTTAAAGACCTTAACTTGAAAGGGTCAAGGTTCCCTGCTGCATCCAGGGCCATCTCCAGTCGTCCTGATCCATATCTGACCACTGGACCCAGAAGGTTCCAGAGGAGAGAGTAAAGCTGGTGACTTTGCACAGCCCTCCCTCACTTCAATTCATTTGCTTGCTATGGCATAACCTCCCTGATGTCATAGTCTTCTTTGAGGACAAAGGACAAACGAGCAACCTCTGGGGCTGAAGCATTTGCAGCAAATTTGCTACTACCAAATCCCCTCCTAGAGGAAGAAACTTTTAAAGAGGTTCTGCAATTCCAAGAGTGTCAGTATCTCCCCTCACTCCAATCTTCATCCTCAGCCAAACTAGGATTCTGAACTTTATTCTGAAAGGGGAAGGGAATAAGCTTTTATTAAGTACCTTCTATGTGCCAGGTATTGTGCTAAATGCTTTTTACAAATATTATCTCATTTGATCCTCACAACAAACCTGGGAAGTAGGTTCTGTTATCATTCCCATTTTACAGTTGAGAAAAAGGAGGCAAACTGAGGTTAACTAATAGCTATCTTTTATATAGAATTTATTATGTGCCAGGCACTGTGTTAAGTGTTTTACAATTATTATCTCATTTGATGGTCACAACAACCCTGGGAAGTCAGTACAGTTTTTGTTGAGTAGTTTTTCAATCGTGTCCAACTCTTTGTGACCCCATTTCGGATTTTCTTGACAAAGATACTGAAGTGGTTTGCCATTTCCTTCTCCAGCTCATTTTACAGATGAGGAACCGAGGCAAACAGAGGTAAGTGATTATCCTCATTTTACACATGAGGAAACTGAAGCAAGCAGGGTTAAGTGACTTGCCCAGGGTCACACAGCTAGTAAATGCCTGAGGCCAGATTTGAACTCAGGTCTTCCTGACTCCAGGCTGACATAAAGCACTAAGAGTCTTGAAGAGGGAGAGATCACTTTCTAACTGGGGACATCGAGAAAGTCTTCTCGGAGAGGGAATTCGACCAAGGTCTTGAAGGAAAGCTCATTGGATAGGCAGACTGCATTCTAATCACAGGTAGCAATGTGAGCTAAGGTACATAGCTGGGAAAGCACTGGGGGAGGGGAAGAAGGGAACAAGTCTTCGTTAAGCACCTGTCACGTGCCCATCACTGTGCTAAGCAGTTTACATATATCTTGTTCAGCATCGGACGCATTAACATAATAGCAACTGGTCTGATCTGGCTGCAGCCCAGTATACCTAGAAGGCAGCTGTGTGAGAGAGGTCTAAAAAGGATGCTGGAGCTAAGATATGGAAGCCCAAACTGGGCTAAGGTATTCAAATTGACACAGATGGAGCCATTGAAGAGTTCTGAAGTGTACAACAAGATGATCAGATCTAGATTTTGGAAAAGTTCATCAGGCATGGTGTGAAGGACGGATTGAAGTGAGAAAATGCTAGTGGGTAGGACCAATGATCCATCTGTGAGGGTACATGGAATAGTTGAAAGAAAGATAGCCTTAGAGTCAGGGAGACCCAGATTCAAGTCTTGCCTCTGACATATAGAGACTTCGCCATTAATTCCAATACCAAAATATTCACTCAAAGCCAAATTACCTAGTATAATGGATACTAATTATGCAAAGCCTTTCCAACTTGGATATGACCTTCCAGGGTTCTAACCTGTTTATCTCTCCCCGCTTCATAGCTAAACTCCTTGAAAAAAATTGTCTACAGTGCCTCTACTTCTACAGTGTCTCTTAAACTCTCTGCAGTCTAGTTTCTGACCTTATCA
Organism: Phascolarctos cinereus; assembly: GCF_003287225.1. Taxonomy (NCBI): domain Eukaryota; kingdom Metazoa; phylum Chordata; class Mammalia; order Diprotodontia; family Phascolarctidae; genus Phascolarctos; species Phascolarctos cinereus. The sequence goes on along the minus strand of NW_027555514.1, from coordinate 234,088,906 downwards.
TTCAACTGAAACTTTCCAAAGTTACCAGTGATCTTCTTGTCACATTGAATGGCTCCTCTTAATCTTCATCCTTCCTGATTTCTCTGCAGCCTTTAACCCTATGAATGCTCTTCTTCATATTCCATTTTCATTCTGTTTTTGTGACACTACTTTCTCCTGGTCTTCCTCCTACCTGTCCTGTCACTCTTTCTTTTTTATTTTATTTTATTTTTTTTAGGCAACTGGGGTTAAGTGACTTGCCCAGGGTCACACAGCTAGTAAGTATCAAGTGTTTTTGGTCTGAGCCCGAATTTGAACTCAGGTCCTCTTGACTTCAAGGCCGGTGCTCTATCCACTGCACCATCTAGCTGCCCCCCGTCACTCTTTCTTAGTCTCCTTTTCTGGATCTTTTTTTTCTTTTCTGTTATTTTTTTGTTTTGTTTTTAAAAATTTATTATTTTTTTATTTTAAACATTCTTTTAAAAAAAAATTTGTGACCACCCCATTGAGAAGGCAAGCAAAGTTATCAATTATCCAAGTGAAATCATGCAAAACGTATTTCCGTATTAGCCATATCACAGAAAAGCAAGAAAAATAAAGAAAATGAAAAAATATGCTTCAGTCATACCTGCCATATTAATAGCCTTCTGATTGGTTTCTCTGCCTAAAGTTTCTCCTTGTATCATTTCATCCTCTATTCAGTTGACAAAGTGAACGGGATGAGTTTAACCATATCTCTCTCTCTCTCTCTCTCTCTCTTTCTCTCTCTGTTTCTCTCTCTTTCTCTCTCTGTTTCTCTCACCTCACACACACACAACACACACACAACACACACACACCCTCCCATTCATTAAACTTCAGTATCACCTCCAGGATCGAATATAAAATTCTCTGTTTGACTTTTAAAGCCCTGCACAACCTGGCCCCTTCTTACCCTTTACGATTACCTCCTTCCGTAAACACTTCCTACTATTATTCACACACAGATCTCCATCTGCTGACCCAATCCCTTTCCCGCCAGCTATCCCCTATGACAAGAGTGTTCTCTCCTTCCCTGTCTCTGCCTCCTGGCTTCCTTCAAATCCCAGCTAAAATCCCATTTTATTTACCTTCCTAATCCCACACTTTCTCCTATCCTCCCAGTGCCAGGGCCTTCCCTCTGAAATATTGTTTTGAGTCCAAAGTGTTTTTGCATTTTGTCTCTCCCTGCCCTCCCCCATTGGTATGAGAATAGGACCTGAGTTCAAATCCAGCCTCAGACACTTTCTAGCTGTGTGACTCCAAGCAAGTCATTTAACCTCTGTTTGCCCCAGTTTCCTCAAATCTGTAAAATGGGGATCATAATAGTATCTACCTCCCAGGGTTGGTTGTGAGGGAAAAAATGAAATAATATGATCAAAGCCCTTTGCAAACTTTAAAGCAATACAAAAAATATTAGCTGTTATTATTCATCTCTAAACTTCAGTTTCCTCATCTTGAAAACAGGCATAATTATACCTGTCCTGAAGAATTGGTGTGAGATTCAAATGCGTTAATATATGTGAAGTATCAAAGCAATAACAAGATCGTTTTTTATTAATAAGGGAAATGTGTGACCAGCTCTAATATAGAAATAAACAAAACCTACTTGTCCCTTGGAGTTCTTAGATTTTTAGTGAAAGGCAGCTCAGGTTAAATCTCAGCTCTGCCACTTACAATCTGTGTGACTTTCGGTGAATCACTTAACTCTCTTGACTTCTATTCCCTCATCAGTAAAGGCAGGGTGTTGAACCAGATAATTTCCAAGGTCCTTTCCAGCCTCTAAATCTATGATCTTATATTTTGGTCACTGGGTATTTATTTTCACGTATCAGCTTCATCCATGACTACTAAAAATTAGCAGTAATTATAATACGTTCACATCACACAATGCAGTTGCAAAGCATGAAATAGATTTTTGTTTGTTAGATGGATTTTTTAAATCGTTTTTTTTTAATCAGGGTGAGACTTTGACAATTTGTATGTGGGTTATGGTGAGGACAATAGATTAAGACTGGCTGGAATGTGCTAATGAAGCATTTTTTGTTTCTGTAAATCTTCTCTGTGAACAATACATTATTTCTACTTCCTTTGTCAGTTTCAGTGAATAAGTGGGCCCAAAGTATTTCATTTGATTCTTTTCCAAAATCTTGAAAGTACATGTAAAGAAAACCAAGGCAGAGAAGTGAAATAACTTACCCAAGTTAGGTTGGCTCTGGGACTTAAATCTAAGTCTTCTCTACTTTACACTTGACCTTCAAAAGGTCCTTCTAGAAGAACTATTATTGGACTTTCTGCTTGATCAATTAAAGTCTCTCAAGTGGAAGCATAGTCACTTGGGAAAATGTGGATGGACACATTTGTTTCATATCTTTTGTTTGACATGGTTTCAGATGTTTCTGTTATTTGAACAATTTGTCACTCCAGTATTTTAGCAAGTATCTTATTTGTATAGCATGTTCCCCTACTAAGAAGACTCAGATCTCTAACGCCAGGGCTCTTAATCTGGTTTCTTTGAACACAAAATGAGTCTATGATTGATTGCTGAGAAATAGTGAATTTGGATGAGAAAAAAAATTATATCTCTGTTTCAAAATTTGTTTCCTTTGTAATACTATCTATTTTGTGCATTTAAAAATATTACTCTAAAAAGGGTTTGTAGGTTTTCCATACTGCTAATGGGGTCTAGGACACACAAAAAGGGAAAGAACCCACACAGTCTAAATTAAATAAATCTTCCAGAGTAGTAGTATTACAAATAGCTTAACTTCATTGTATCTGATCTCAACTAGAGCATGTAAATATATATGTTCATTCATTTTCTCTGTAACCTAACAGCAGCAGCAATAGTAATAGTACTACTAGTAGTAGCAATAGTTCATAGTACTGTTAGTACTAATAGTAGTAGTTCTATTACTAGTTGTAGTGGTAGTAGCTACTATTTAAGGTTTGCAAAGCCCTTCAAATATGTTACTTTATTTGCTACTCAGAACAACTGCATTAAGTAGGTGTTATTATGTATTATCCCCATTTTTACAGATTAGAAAATAGAGGCTGACAGAGATTAAGTGACTTGCCCAGGCTCACACCATTAGGAAGTGTCTTGTCTCCAAGTCTAATGCTCCATCTATTATTTCATCTGTAACATAAGCTTTGTCCTAGAAATATGTGATTTTTAAAAATCATGAGTCCCTAAACTTAATTCTTTGGCACACAATTAATAGAGCATAAAGTCTGTCTCTCTCTCTCTGTCACTGTCTCTTTCCCTGTCTCTCTCAATTGTCTCTTTCCTTTGATCTTCATCCCTTTTCTTCTTGTACCATCTTGCCCGAAGAACATAAAGGATTAAAATGCTTGTTAATACAAAATCCACACAGTACTCTGAAGTTAATTTTAAATCTGAAGTACCTGCTTCCAGACACCTTTTACATTCCTGTTGGCATTAGGATTCTGGGTGCTTAGATTTTAGTTATTCATGTGTGAGCTTGATATTTGCAATAACCTTCTGAAAAACTCTACTTCACTGTGTCGCTGTGTTGTGAGGACAGTATGAACCTTGTGGTCGTTACAAAATAAGGGGAAAAAAGATTTCTAGAATGTGCTAATGAAACTTTTGTTTTGGTAGGAGGGATTACTTTATGTTTCTGTCATTAATTTAAGTCATTGGCCCCCAAAAAAAAACTATGAATAAGCATTGAATAGCTATCTAAAGGCATTACTCATTTTATATGCCACTTTTAAAATTCTGGTACTGATTTGGTCTCATCTTGAAGAGTTTTTATTTTCTCACTGTTTCTGCCAAATTTTCTTTGGGAGAAAATAGCCGTTTTGTAATGAAAAATGAATGATAAGAGAGATTAACCATCATTTTTCTTAGCCAAAAAGTATAATTCTTCTAGTACCTAGAAGATACAGAGACAGGATTCTCATTCTCTAGTTCTCACTAGGTATATGACCTCAGACAAAGAACAACTGGTTTCAGTTTCCTTATCCATAAAATGAAGGGTGAGAGGCAAATGGTTTGTCCTTTCCAATTCTACCCTGAACAATATTTCAGTTTGAACTATGAACTGTACTATTTGTGCTGGACTTAGAGGCAGAATTCTGTCATTTCTTTCGACAGTTTGTTTATTGCTACCTTGTATTTTTTATATAGAACCTTCACTTTTAACAGAGAAAAACAGTGAATCAAAACTAAGTGGTCACTTTCGCAATACTCTGTTCCCACAGTCCTCTATCTTTCTACCTAGGAAGAGAGAAAAATGTTTTGTTAACAGCTTTCTTGGATCATGATTGGTTATTTCAATTAATCTGAGTTCTAATTAATCTGCCTTTTGAGTGTTGTTTTCATCTACATTGTTAGAGTTATTGTCTCTGTTCTCCTGGTTCTGCTTGCTTCGCTTTGCATCAATTCAAATTTTCCCATGTTTATCTGACTTTCATATATTCTTCCTTTCCTACAACATAATTCCCTTTTATTCATATATCTTCAACAGTAAAGTCCTTCCCTGACTGATGGGCAACTACTTTGTTTCTATTTCTTTTTACTGCAATAAATTATTTGGAATACATGGGACCTTTCTGTCCTGCCACCTTGAGGGTTTTGCCCAGTGCCAGACATGCATTTATTGGACACTTGGCATGTGCAACAATCTACACAGTACACACCACATGGAAGAAAAATGCCTTTTGTCCAGGTGATAGACATCCCAAAGAGCTGGTCCAGCAGAACATATATTTTGAATAGACATTGCAGATGGACAGTGAGCTGAGCCCTAGGCAAAATAGAATAAGCTCATTTGCATTTGGAAAATGTTATAGTCCTTTCAGTGACCCAAGCTTCTCTTTGAAACAAAAACTTACTGACACTAACATTCTTCAGTGAAGCTATATTGCCCTGAATCATGAAATACCGCAGCCTCTGAAGAATCAAAATTGAGGTTCCCACAAAGGACAGCAAAGATGAAGCATGTGTCCAAAAAAAGCACCAGAAAGGATATCCTCAAAGAAGTCTGACCAGAATAGGAAACAAATCAATCATACAAAGATGGTAGATAGCACTAATGTCTCATTGGACTTCTGTGCAATGTCAGAAGACCTAGAAAAAGGCCCCAGATGTTAGACACCTCTCTAGCCTACCAGATGAGGTATGAATGGGTAATGATCTGAACCACTGAAAGGAATGCCTGTATAAATGAGATCACAGATTCATTTAAAGATTTACAGTGGCCTTTTAGAGAACTTTCCAGGGCAGCTAGGTGGCACAGAGGATAGAACACTGGCTCTGGAATAAGAAGGACCTGAGTTCAAAACTGATCTCAGACACTTACTAGCTGTGTGACCCTGGGCAAGTCACTTAACCGAGAGAGAGAGAGAGAGAGAGAGAGAGAGAGAGAAAGAGAACAAATTTTCCCCATACTCTTTTTCTTTTCAAAAGCAATACAATTTCATAGGTATATTGTACTCTGGGATTATGTGAATTCTGAAAGTGTGCTATCTACTTCCTCCATTTTTCTATTTTCACACTGGGTGAACTTAAAAGCATCTGATTTTGACATTCAAATTATCTCAGAGTGCCACTAACAAGTGTACTAGGGGCCAACATAGCGTATAATAAAGTGAGTTTTTTCTTTCTTCAAGAATCAGAGAGGAAATCCTTTTCAAGTGACGAACTAGCTAAAGTCACATCCCAGGTTGGCCCAAGCCTAAAGAATCTACTCTGGAGAAAGCTAATTCCTATATTCCCTTGCTGGTTGTGTCTTCTGCAAATGCTTTTTCACAGCGGTCTGTGAATCACTCTTTCCCCTGTCTTAGTTCCTGTGTGACAAATCTCCTGAGGGAGATGCTTCACAGGAAAAACATAGTTGTAAACTCAAGGTTTCTCAATTAATAACTTGAAAAAATGCAAAACTATGAAAGGAGACAAAAGAATCCCTAACAAATGCATGCTTGATAAGGATTAAGAACCTTCTTAATGGACTGTCATAAATTTGGGAGGGAAACAATGGAACACCAAGCTCACTTGGTGACCAGATAAGTTCCCATGGGTTAATTTATCATCTCTATGAAAATGACTTTCAGATCTATATATCTAGTTTCATCCTGTGTCATCACCAGTCTGATTGACATTTTAAACTGGATTTCCCTTTGGCAATTCAATTCCACTTGTCCAAAATTAAACTTATCTTTTCTCCTAAAACTACTTCCTCCTCCAAATTTCCCTATTATGCAGAGAGTGCCTCCATCCTTGTCCAAGTTTTCAGAGTGTCACTTGGCTTGGTGTCAACCTCAACACCTGCACTCCCACTTATCTATTCAGTTGCCAAATCCCTACTTTCACACCATCTCTCACAACTGCCTCCTCCTTTATCCTCACACATCCACCACCATAGTTCAGATCCTTATCACCTCTCACTTGGACTCCTGCAGTAGCCTCCTACGTGATCTCCCTCCTTGGTCTCTCTTCACTCTTTTCTACACAGATGCCCAAGTAATTTTTCCTAAAGTACAGATCTAACCATATCAAGTCTCCTTCCCCCCCATCCCCAATTCAGTAAAGACCAGAGTTTCCCTATAATTTCTAGGACCAAAACATTTCATGCTTAGTATCTTAAAATGTCTTTGTAACCTGTCCGTTTCTCCATTTCCTGCTTTCTTATACATTACTCGGTCTTCATTCCTTCATTCCTCCATTAATTTCCTTCAAAGAAGGGAAGAAAGGAGGGAGGGCAGGAAGAAGGAAAACATGAAGCAAAAGGAGAGGAGAGGAGGAACTATGTGCCAGGCATTTTACAGATATCTCATTTGATTCGCACAACTACTCTGGGAAATAGGTGCTATTATTATCCCTACTTTATAAATGAAGAAATAAAGGCAAATGAAGTGATCACACAGCTAGTGAATGTCTGAGGCTGGATTTAAACTCAAGTCTTCCTGACTCCAGGCCTAAATTTCCTACCCCCAGTAGCTATGGCACTCCTTTTTCAAATTTTGTATATATATATACACATATACATATATATACTTATTTATTTGTTTGTTTATATTTATGTATGTATATATATATGTGTATGTGTATATATGTGTATTATATATATATATATATATGTGTGTGTGTGTATCTGGTTATTTCAGTTATGTCCAATTGTTTGTAATCCCATTTGGGGTTTTCTTGGCAGATATCCTAGAGTAGTTTGCTATTTACTTCTCCAGTTCATTTTTACAGATGAAGAACTGAGGCAAATAAGGTTAAGTGACTTGCCCAAGGTCACATAGCTAGGAAGTATCTGAGGCTAGATTTGAACTCGTAAGATGAGTCTTCCTGATTCCAAGCCCAGTGCTATATCCACAGTGTCACCTAGCTGATATAGATAGATCAATCGATCATATAGCTATATGAATATATCTTGTCTCTCCCATAAGAAGGTCAGCTCTTTGAAGAAAGAGAGCTTTTTGCTTGTTTTGGGTTTGGGAGATTTTTTTAATCCCCATCGATGAGCACTATTCCTGGCAAATAGGATCCCTTAAAAGCTTATTGATTGGACCAAATGATTTTCAAAATCTCTTCCAGGTCCCATGATCTTCTTGATCCTGGGATGGCAAGAGAAAGGGAATGAAATGAAAAACACTTTTTTTAAAATTTGAAATGCATACTTAAAAAAAAGATTTGATTACACAAATTTTGAAGGGAAACAAGAAGGCTTATCATTCATTGCTTATTTTCACATAATATGATTAGGATACATCTCTGAAGATACAAGTGCTCTGTTTGAAAATAACCATTTTTCAACTGTGGAGTTTGAATGTAGATCGAAGCATACTATTTGCTATTTTTTTTCCTTCTGTTGAGTTTTGTTTCTTCTTTCTGGTGGTTCCTCCAATTGGTTCTAATTCTTACTCACAACATCACTAATGTGAAAATATGTTTAATAGGAATGTTTATGTATAGCCTATATCAGATTGTGTGCCATCTTGGGGAGGGTGGTGGGGAGGGAGGGGGAGAAAAATTTTAAACTCAAAGGTATATGGAAGTGATTGTTGATAAATCAAAATAAATTAATTTTAAAAATAACCCTTTTTCTAGATAATTAATAGAAGGTTCTTGAGTTACTGAATACTGATTCCTTTGGGGTAGAGTACTCTTTGTTCAGGTTAAGTAAACTATGTAAAGGTTCACAGGAGGACTTCATCTAATCAGGAATACTTATAAACTTTTCTTGTAAGGTTGTATGTGTAAGTATTCCCTCTGAAGTCCTCTCCCAACTTACTTAAAAGGCTGGTCATCGGAGTATGGTGTCTACCTAGTATTAGGATGTGGTCTTTGGGTCCAAATTATTATTACCATAGTTCATAATCCTGTGTTGGTACACTTCCCATTAATAGTCTGCTAGTAGACAGAGTCAGCTGAGAGGAATGGCATACTTACAAAGGATGATAAGAATAGCAGCTAGAAACATAAACCTAGGGTGCACTGCCCCATTAGTACAGCCTCCATGGGGAGAGTGGGCACAAACTTTGAGTTCAGTAGCAATGATACATAGAGGTGTAGGGAATACTTGTGATCAACCAACATTACTCTTCTGGTGCCACGGGGCCTCAAAACCCTTTATTCTTTGTGGGGTCCTCTACAGCTCAACTCTCCATCACCAGGATAGCTCTCAAATCCTCAACTGTCTTTCTGCCTTGCTATCAGAGGTCATATTCCTTAAAAAGCTGATTCTGGCTTCTGATGATTGATTACCTTTCTGTTATCTGTCTGTCTGAAATGTTTCCTCTTCCTTAACTGTACCTCCAACTGGATCTCCATTTATTGGACCAGGTGTCTTCATTGCCAATGGAGCAAGAGAGGATAGAAATCTCCTTTCCCCCCTCCCCCTCTCCTTTTACATCACTTCCTTTTCAGGATATAAGCTCTTCCACCATTGATCCCTGCCAGAACTGCCTCAAAGTTTGAACCATGCTTTAAGAGACACTCCAGGAGGTGGTAGCCTTTCATGGTATGTCCAATTTTTTACTCCCTTTTAGAGAAGTATTCCTACTTCTTAAAGTGGGGTATATCTGATCATCTATGACGACTCCTTGTGACAATCAACTGAGCTGAGAAGGGAGAATCAAATTTGTCTAGAATACTATATAATTAACAACTATGATCTCTATTTCATGGAAGTCTTTAAGATTTAACAATCAAAATGAACATTTTAGAGATGAAGCTACGTATATGTAGAACAGGGGCTTTTAAACTCTGTGTGTGTGTGTGTGTGTGTGTGTGTGTGTGTGTGTGTGTGAGAGAGAGAGAGAGAGAGAGAGAGAGAGAGAGAGAGAGAGAGAGAGAGAGAGATTCTTAGCTATCTAGTGAAGCCTAATAATACTACTGTAGTTTGTTGCCAATATTCATAATAGAAGGAAATAGCTGTGTGACCCTGGGCAAGTCACTTAACCCCGATTGCCTTACAAAAAAAAAAGGCAAAAAACAAACATAATAGAAGGAAATGCTAGGCTATAGTTAGAGGTTGGTGAAAATAAACATGTAAGGTTTTTTTCCAATTCAAGATCATGGATGCCCTGAAATCTATCCATGAACCCCTTGGAAGTCTGCATACCCTATGTTAAGAACACCTAATATAAAGGTTGTTTTTGGTTTAGTTAGAAAACAAAAATTGAAGAATGATGGATTTTATTTTAAAGAAAATAGAATGACTTCTTTTCTCTATCTTGTTACAACTTTTATTTTTTTCACTTAACTAACTTTATTTTTTTTTTAGTGAATGGTATTTTTTTTCTAATTATATGTAGAGATAGTTTTCAATGTTCGTTTTTATAGGATTTTGAGTTCCAATTTTTTCTTTTTCCCTCCCCCCTCTCCTTAAGACAGCAAGCAATCTGATATAGGTCATACATGCATAATCATGTTGAACATTTCCAAATTAGTCATTACAACTAATTTTATTTGTACAAGTTTGAGATTTCAAAAATGATTTAACATTTTGCCATCAGCTAAATGTAGGAGAAAGACTTTTACACAGAAACAACTCCTTCCTGTCCTTTCTTACTAAAACTTCTCTCTAGTGTTCTCAAAAACTAATATATTAACTTATGTCCTTGTGGAAAATCTTTTTTTTTCTGTTTTGCTTTTTACGTGTTGATGGTAATTCTAAGTACAGTTGGCAGATTTTATAGTTGTGTGTAAATAATTGTTGTTATTGTTCAGTCATTCAGTTGTGTCTGACTTCATGACCCCATGGACCATAGCACACCAGACACTTCCATCTTCTACCATCTCCTGAAGTTTGTCTAAACTCATGTTCATTGCTTCCATCTATCCATCTCATCCTCTACCACCCCCTTTTCCTTTTCCCTTCAGTCTTTCCCAACATCAGGGTCTTTTCCAATGAATCATTTCTTCTCATTTTGTGGCCAAAATATTTAAGCTTCAGTATTTGTCCTTCCAAAGAATAGTCTGAATTAACTGATTTGACTGTTTGATCTCCTTGCTGTCCAAGGTATTCTCAGAAGTCTTCTCCAGTGCTACAATTAGAAAGTGTCAATTCTGTGGTGTTCTGCTTTCCTAATAGTCCAACTCTTGTGGCCATATGTCACTACTGAAAAAACCATAGCTTTTACAATATGGACTTTTGTTGGCCAGGTAATATCTCTACTTTTTAGTATGCTGTCCAGATTTGCCATAATTTTCCTTCCAAGGAGCAAGTGTCTTTTAATTTCATGGCTTCAGTCATTGTCTACAATGATCTTTGAGCCCAAGAATATAAAATCTGACACTGCTTCCATTTATTTTCCCTCTATTTTCCAGGAAATGATGAAACCAGTTGCCAAGATATTAGTTTTTTTAATGTTAAAATAAGTTACACTCTCTTCTTTCACTCTCATCAAGAGGTTTCTTAATTCATCTTCACTTTCTGCCATCAGAATGATATTGTGTCTGCATATGTGACATTGTTGATATTTCTCTTGACAACCTTAATTCTGACTTTTGATTTATCCAGCCTGGAATTTCCCATAATATACTCTGCATACAAGTTAAATAAATAAGATGACAATATACACCTTTATCCTTTCTCAATCTTAAGCCAATTTTTCCATTCTCAGTTCTAACTGTTGCTTCTTGACCCACATACAGGTTCCTTAGGAGAAAAGTAAAATGATCTGGTAACCCCATCTCTTTGAAAGCTTGCCACATTTTGTTATCCACATAGTCAAAGGCTTTAGTGTAGTCATGAAGCAGAAGTAGATGTTTTTTTTTTTTCTGGAACTCCTTTGCTTTCTCCATAATCCAGGGAATGTTGGCAATTTGGTCTCCAGTTCCTCTGCCTCTTTGAAAACCAGATTGCTCTTCTGATAATTCTCAGTTCACATGTTGTTAAAGCCTAGCTTGCAGAATCTTAAGCATAGCCTTGCTGGCATATGAAATGAGCTCGATCGTTCAGTGATTAGAACATTCCTTGGCAATGCCTTTCTTTAAAATGTTGAATGCATCACTTCAACAGTTTCATCTTCTAGGATTTTAAATAGGTCAGCTGGAATTCTGTCACCTTCACTAGCCTTATTGTTAACAGTGCTTCTTAAGGCTGATGTCTGATTCTAGATCAGTTAACCACACCATTGTGGTGGTTAAGGGTGATGGTAAGATCTTTCTTGTGTGGTTCTTCTCTACTTCTTAATCTCTTTTACCTCTATGAAGTCTACCATTTTTGTCTGTTATCATGACTGTTTTTGCATGAAACATTCCCTTGATATCTCCAACTTTCTTGAAGAGATCTGTCTTTCCCATTCTATTGTTTTCTTCTATTTCTTTGCATTGCTCATTTCAGAACACCTTCTTATCTCTCCTTGCTATTTTCTGGAGTTCTTCATTCAATTGGTATATCTTTCCCTTTCTCCTTCACCTTTCACTTTCCTCTTTCCTTAGATATTTGTAAAGCCTCATGCATTAAGCTATGTTGCTTTCTTGCTCTTCTTTTCTTTTGGGATGTTTTTTGTTGCTGCCCTCTATACAATATTGTGAACCTCTGTCCATCATTCTTCAGGCAGTCTTACCTACCAGATCTAATCTCTTAAATCTGTTCATCACTTTCACTTCATATTTATAAGGGATGCCATTTAGATCACACCTATGCAGTCTCATGATTTTCCCTACTTCCTTCAATTTAAACCTGAGTTTTGCCATAAGAAGCTCATGATCTGAGCCACTGTTCTCTCCAGGTCTTGTTTTAAATGACTGTGTAGAGTTTCTCCACCTTTGACTGCAAAGTATATAATCAATCTGATTTTGATATTGACCATCTGGTGGTGTCCATGTGGAGAGCTGCCTTTTGGGTTGTTGAAAAAGAGTGTTTGTTATGACTAGTGAGTTATCTTGACAAAATTCAATTAGTCTCTGCCCTGCTTTATTTTGTACTCAAAGGCCAAACTTTCCTGTTATTCCAATTACCTTTTGATTTCCCACTTTAGCATTTCAGTCCCCTATGATGAATGTGACATCTTTTTTTGGTGTTATTTCTAGAATGTGTTGTAGGTCTTCACAGAATTGATTAACTTTGTCCTCTTCAGCATTAGTGGTTACAGCCTGGACTTGTACTACTGTGATGTTGAATGGCTTATCTTTGATTCAAACCTAACAAGTCATTTTTTAAATCATACCCCCATTACTGCTTTTCTCACCTTTTTTATTGACTGTGAGGGCCCCTCCATTTCTTCTAAGGGATTCTTGCCCACAGTAGTGCATGTAGTGATCACCTGAACTAAATTCACCCATTCCCATCCATTTAAGTTTGCTGACACCCAAGATGTTGATGTTTTATCTTTCCATCTCCTGTTTGACCATACCCAGCTTACCTTGGTTCATAGCTCTTACATCTAGGTTCCTATGCAATACTGATCTTCACAGAATTGGACTTTCCTTTTGTCACCAGATACATCCCCAGCTGAGCTTCCTCTGTTTTTCTGTCCTAGCCATTTTATTCTTTCTGGAGTTATTTTTAGTTGTCCTCCATACTTCCTCAATAGTGTGTTAAACAACTTCCAAGCTTAGGGCTCACCTTCTCTTCTCATCTCTTTTATCATTTTAATACTGTCCATTGGGTTTTCTTGGCAAAGATGCTAGAGCGGTTTGGCATTTCCTTTTCCAATGATTGATCACCATTTGTCAGAATTCTTCACTATGACCCGTCCATCTTGGATAACCCTGCATGGCATAGCTCATAGTTTCATTGAGCTATGCAAACCCCTCTACCATGACAAGGCAGTGATCTAGGAGGGGGATGTTAAATAATACACAGGCACAATTTTTTTAATGTTGATTTCATTCCCTAAAATTATACAGTCCCCCTGCTTCTCCAGCTCTCTTCATTTTGAACCTCAGCTAAGGCATTTTACATGCATTAAGTTAGTAGAGTATGATGGGGCTCAAACAGATCAGTCACATTCTCCAGATTAAGCCTTCACATATTCCACCCTCTCTCCCCAAAGGGGGCTTGTTCCAAAGAAAAGATTGTAACTACTTTCAGGTCCCCCCATCACTCTTGGTACTTACTCTATGGACTCCTTCCAGAACTGTCTTTTCAGAGACTTCAGGAGGGGTAACCTTTCATTGTTTGTTCCCTTTTGACTCAGAAAGATACAAAATTTCCTTATGAGTACCTACATATCCCTTCCTATTTTCCTCTCTTCCAGAAGTGGTTCTTTATGGGTAACAAAGGCCTCTGCCACACATACAAGGGGTGCTGAATTACACCTCTGATTTGCCACTAGAGTCATGCTCCCCACCCCAGCCAGGTAGGGGAGAGCATCATGGCTACTCATGCCATTTGGATGAGCTGGTAGCAAATCAATTCTAATGCTTCTGGTGAAACAGAGGCCCACCTGGCCATACTATGTACCCTATCACTCCTAATATCCTCTGGGCCTTAACCACCAGCCCGGTCTCTGTACCCTCCAACTGTCATCTGGCTTGCTGATAAACCAAGAGGCCCTGGCCTTTCCGTTTGCCCTACAGTTGAATTCTTTTTTTATGTGTTATCTCCTCCAATTAGTCTGTGAGCTCCTTGGGAGCACAAATTCTCCTTTCACATAATTTTTTTTTTCCTGGTTTCTTAGTACGTTGCACTTGGCACATTGCTTGGCATATAGAAAGCATTTAAGAAATGCTTTTTTAGCCATTCATTTATTAAATATCCGCTATGTGCAAGGGATCGTGCTGCATGCAGGGGATTCAAAGATGACAAGCTAAGAACTACCTTCAGAGTTCACAATCTGGTAAGGGAAATCAGATAATCACACTAATAACTATGCTAATGTGGAATCCTGGGATGATGTGACCTAAACTTGGCTGAAATGTCTAACTTCATTTCTACTAGCTATGAAAAAGAAAAGTTATTTCAAGCAAGATTATAGTTCTCTGGCTTATTTCAAATGCAAATTTGAACTTCAATGCACTTTTGCTATCTAATGATGAAAGTACTGATTGCAAATCTCCCTTCATCTGGCAGAACTCCTGTTGGGTAAGTCCTTTCTACTCTGTAAAACAGAAAAAAAATTAGCTTAGGTTGTTTTAAGTACTTCAATTGGTCAAGTTCTTTTTTACTTTCCCTCTCTCCCTTTCCCATTAGTCTGAAAAAGTCTAGTTTTACTATAAACTAATTACTTCTTTTAATAGTTAAATCAACTTTTACATGTTAAAAGTAATGATTTAAATTTCATAGTGGTGACAGGATTGCAATGTGACCTATTTTTTTTCCTCTAATATCAGTGTGGCATTTTTGTTCAGTTATGTCTGATTCTTCATAACTCCATTTGGGGTTTTCTTGGCTGAGATACTGAAGGGATTTGGCATTTCCTTCTCCATCTCATTTTATGGATGAGGAAACTGAGACAAACAGAGTGAAGTGAATTGCCCAGGGTCACACAGCTAATAAGTGTCTGAGGCCAGATTTGAACTTTGGAAGATGAGTCTTCCTGATTCCAGGCCCAGCACTCTTTCCATTGTTCCACCTAGCTACCCACCTAGTGTGGTGCAGTGGATAGAATATCAGACTTAGAATCAGAAAGACCTGAATTCTAATTCTGCCTCAAACATTTGCTATCTCTTGACTCTGGACAAATCACTTAACCTCTCTGAGGTTATCTATAAAATGAGGGGGTTGTGTTTCTGAGTCCCCTAACAGCTCTAAATTTATGCTCCCAAGCTGAGGGCTCTTTTTAAAAATTTTTTTAACATCTTTATTTAAAGTTTTAAGTTCCAATTTCTATCCCTCCCCTTTTTCCCTTCCTGTCCCCCTCCCTGAGATGGTAAACAATCAGATTTAGTTATACATATGCAATCATGTAAAACATTTCCATATTAGTCACTTTGTACAAGAAGACTCGAATAAAAGAAAAAGAATGAAAGAAAGAAAGTGAAAAATAGCATGCTTCAGTCTGTATTCAAACAATACCAGTTCTTTCTCTGAAGGCAGATAGTATGCTTCATCATTAATCCTTTGGATTGTCTTGGATTGTTATATTACTAAGTCATTTGTAGTTCTTCATTGTGCAATATTGCTGTTACCGTGTACAACATTCTCCTGGTTCTGTTCACTTCACTATGTATCAGTTCATGTAAATCTTCTCTGAAATCATCCCTGCGCATCATTTCTTACCGCTCAATAGTATTCCATTACAATGATATCATACAACTTGCTCAGCCATTCCCCAGTTGATGGGCATCCCCTCAATTTCCAATTCTTTGCCACCCCAAAAAGAGCTGCTATAAACATTTTTGTTCAAATAGGTCCTTGTCTTGAAGGGCTCTTCTGCCTCTCATTCCACCTTGGGGCAAAAGGAGTGAGGGGCAAAGGGATCATCTATGAGTTGGCATTTGAGCTGGGTCTAAAAGGAAGATAAATATTTCAAAAGGTAGAGATGGGAGCAAAGGACATGCATTCCAGACTTGAGAGAATGTGTAAAGAGGGACGCAGCCTGGGTTTTAGCCAGAGAATGGATGGATTTTACAGTGAGATCCTCCTCTCTAAGTATCTCAAGGTCAGGGACACTGAGATCCACAGGCATACCCAGCCGGCAAGGGCATCCTCCGTGTTTTTGTGGGAAAATTGCTGCCTCTATTGCTTCTGCACAGACCTGGGACCCCGAAGCTGTGTCTGTGGCACTAAGAATGTGAGTATGGACCAAACTCAGGTTTTATATGAGCCAGATTGGGGGAGGGGGAAAGCAAAGACAGCAGAGCCCATATTTGGACCATAGAGGTTGTTGTTTTGAATTTCTGGGCTATTTCTGAATAAACAAACACTGAATTAATCACTGTGCACACTCCCATAAGTCCTAGCTGCCAGGGGCTATTAAAAGCAGCCTGCTAACACTTTAGATTCAAGAAAGAGCTTCAAAGAGAGGCTTCACAGTATGATGCTGGATTTATAGCACCATAAATTTAGAACTGGAAAGGAACTCAGAGCATCTAGGGGCCCTTTCTCCTTATTTTAGAGGTCAGGAAACTGAGGCTCTGGGGGATAAAGTGACTTGCCCAGGCAATGAGCATCCCAATTCAGATTTGACTCTGACTGCAGCATCCGTGTTCTTTCCATTATAATAACAGCTAACCTTTGTATCGCCCTTTAAGGTTTCCACAGTGCATCACGTGTGCAATCTCATTTAATCCTCAGGAAGGACCCATGAGGAATAGGTGTTATTTATCACCATTTTCTTGTTGTTGTTTCATCGGTCAGTCATGTCCAATTCTCCATGACTCCATTTGGGGTTTTTTTTGGAGAAAAATATGAGAGTAGTTTGCCATTTCCTTCTCCAGCTCATTTTGCAGATGAGGAAACTGAGGCAAATAGGGTTAATTGACTTGCCCAGGGTCCCACAGTTAGTAAGTATCTGAGGCCAGATTTGAACTCAGGAAGATGAGGATTCCAGGCCCAGCACTTTATCCATTGCACCACCTAGCCGCCATCTTACTGAACGAGAAAACAAGCTTAGAAAGGTTAAATGGCTTGCCTTAAATCATACTGCTGATGTCTAGAGCCAGAGTCAGCCCCTTCCTGACTCCACATTTAGCATTCCACTCCTCTTCTTACTGACTTAAAATTTAAAAAATAAACAAATAAAACCTAGGGTTGAATTCTGTTGCTGTTTTTATTTGCTACCCGTAGAACTGACTGCTTGGACAAGTCTAACTTGTCTGACTCTAAAATGATGAGGCTGGACTAAATAATCTCTCAAGTGGTTCCCTGCCTTAGACCTTCTTGTAAAGATAGGGTTGAAGCCACAGATTTTAGCCTGGAGGATACCTTAAATAGGTAAGAACACTTACCGATTGAATTAAACAAACAGAAATGCGTATGAACAGGACTTATTGCTCAGTGGTGTCCAACTCTTCATGACCCCATTTGGGGTTCTCTTGGCAAAGATACTGGAGTGGTTTGCCATTTCCTTCTCCAGTTCATTTTACAGAGGAGGAAACTGAGGTAAACAGGGTTAAGTGACTTTCCCAGGGTCGCACAGTTAACAAGCGTCTGAGGCTGGATTTGAACTCATGAACATGAGCCTTACTGACTCCAAGCCCAGTGCTCTATCCACTGCATCACCTAGCTGCCTGAACAGGGCCTGTACACCACCTTAAATCAATCAAAGCCATTGTGTTAGAGACTGGGGCTTGCTCTGAGCAATTTATATAAAAGGAAGGAAGATTGGATTGGAGAAGTCAGAACAAGTGTGGCTTTCCAGCACACAGCTGAGGAGCAAAGAGGGAACTGAGCTGTGGCAAAGAAGGAAGACATTGAGAAGCTATCATATAAATAAGGCATCTTCAATATGGACAGACATCGTAGAGCAGAGGATTCAGAAACAGCAGGCCCAAGAAAAGTTCAGTTCTTTTCCCAACCTTGAATGTATCCGTAGATGCTATAATATAGTGTGTTATCCAAATGGTTCCAGTAGACTGAATTTTGCCTCAACTAAAACTAGAAGAGGTTGAGTAAAGATAAAAATGTTAAGGGGCAGCTAGGTGGCTCAGTGGATAGAGCTCTGCCCTTGGAGTCAGGAGGACCTGAGTTCAAATCCGGCCTCAGACACATGACACTTATTAGCTGTGTGACCCTGGGCAAGTCACTTAACCCTGATTGCCTCACTAAAAAGCAAAAAAAAAAGTTAAATAGCAAATCCAACCTCTGCCTAAATATTCATTATTTTGCTCAGATCAATTGTGATTAAACTTAGAACTATTTGTTTAAAAATAAACTAGCTAAAGAGGAGGGAAAGGCAGGTAGGTGGCGCATTAGGTAGAGTGCCAGGCCTGAAGTCAGGAAGGCTGAGTTTATATCTGGCCTCAAGACACTTACTAGCTGTGTGACCCTGGGCAAGTCACTTCACCCTCTTTGCCTCGATTTCCTCATCTGTAAAATAAGCTGGAGCAGAAAACGGCAAACCACTCAAGAATCTTTGCCAGGAAAACCCCAACTGGCATCACAGAGAGTCGGACATGACTGAAAACAACTGAACAACAACAAAATATTCTCAGATAGAGATGTTTAATTGCACATCCCTAATACAGAGATATGTGGCAGACTCATGCCTGCCCTCCATGAATTCATAATTTAGTTGGGCAAGTAAGATTTAGACACCTGAGGTCTCAGGTGACTAAGCATTCAAGTCAGTAAAAGATTAAGAGTTAGGGGAAGGACAAAGATGAATTCACCAGTCAAATGAGAGAATGTATATAGAGTGCTTTGTAAACCCTGAAGTGATAAATGTAGGCAGTCATGATTTTTCATCCAGTAAAAGTTTAGAGGGCAGAGAGATCACTTTGGGCTAGGATGGTCAGGCAAGGAGGGGTAGCTTCACGGAGGAGACAGAACTTGGAAGTTTCAAACTTTTATAGAATTGACTGTTTGAGGTGATAGTGGGGAATACAAAGTATTCCATTCTGGCCCTTAAGGAATTTACAATTCTGTTAGAGAAACTACTCCCCCATGAAATAGTTAGAGGGAGATACAAAGAACAAATCTATTCAAGTGCTAAATATGTGGCAAAGATAATAAATGGCATGGAACCTCAGGAAGGGGAGATGTCACTGAGAACCAAGATAGTCTGGGAAGGATTCTTGGAAGAAGTTGCTCTTTTTTTTTTTTTAAGGCAATTGGGATTAAGTGACTTGCCCAAGGTCACACAGCTAGTCAGTGTCAAGTGTTTGGTCTGAGACCAAACTTGAACTCAGGTCCTCCTGACTTCAGGGCCGGTGCTCTATCCACTGTGCCACCTAGCTGCCCCAAGAAGTTGGTCTTTGAAGGATGTCATGGTTGTTTAGTATTTTCAGTCGTGTCCAACATTCCATGACCCCATTTGTGGTTTTCTTGGCAAAGATACTGGAGTGGTTTGCCATTTCCTTCTCCAGTTCATTTTACAGATGAGGAAACTGAGACAAACATGATTAGGGACTAGTCCAGGGTCAAACAGCTAGTAAGTGTCTGAGGTCAGATTTGAACTCAGGTCTTCCTGTCCCCAAGCTCCACACTCTATCCACTGTACCATCTAGTCACCTTAGGGGAGAGGGATGAATTAATGCTAAAAAGTACCACCCACACACTCTTTTTTTACCTTGGGTTTATTGTCACCGCTGGCATGAATTTGTGAGAGGGTTGGCAAGGATGAAGTATTCTGCTGGGGATTTGAGCTTTCCTTACTCTCAAGCAAACTGGCTTTACAGGAATTACACTTTCGATGCTGTCTTTGATAATTTGCTTTAACCAGCTATGGTAATAATACCACCTGAATTTATTATTATTAATACAGAACTTTGCTCACGTCAGAGCTAATTAGCTCCGGGACTAATGGTGATGTAGGCTGTCTTCTATTCCCTATTCCTTTCTGGATCATTTCCCCCTGCTTCACTGTCCCCTCTTTGCCCCTCAAAATCACTGCCTCCCTAGTCCACATTAAGAGGTAGGATCAGTGTGTTATCCCTACTATGCATAATTGTGTATAAACATATGTATATGTATGAATACATGTATATAATTGTTTTTGTTCGGTTGTTTCAGTCATGTCTGACTCTTCATGACCCCATTTGGGGTTTTCTTGGCAAAGATACTAGAGTAGTTTGCCATTTCCTTCTCCAACTTATTTTACAAATGAGGAAACGGAGGCAAACAGTTGTGACTTGGCCAAAGTCACACAGCTAGTAAGTGTCTGAGGCCACATTTGAACCCAGGTCCTTCTGACTCCATGGTGGCATCCTATCCACCTACCTGCTTTAGAAGCATAGTATATGATGACATCAATGAGATGAATAGGCAGACAGTCCCAAGAACCTTCTCTGAAGCTCATTGTACTGAAAGGTGCCTTGGCCTAGGAGTAGGCTAACCAAAATGGAAACGAAAAGGGCAAAAAAGGCCATTAACATGACCCATCAATCACTAAGTAGCCCGATATAATTACTGACTTGCCCTTTGCCACATGTGACCCTCCAGGTCCTCAAGTGCAGCCCTTTGACTGAATTTGCTCTGTGAAGTTTGGATTCAGTCAAAGGGCTGCACTTGAGGACCTGGAGGGTCACATGTGGCCCCGAGGCCGCAGATTCGCCACCCCTGCTAGCCTATCTGGCACACTGCTTAGAAGCTGGTATAATCCAGCTGCATTTCATTTCAACTCATAAAATACAGGAAGGACTGCCTTGATGTTATTTGGATTGTTGAAATATTAAATTATTATGAAAATATATAGGCTTTACACTATCTGAAAATCTATTGTGTAAACTATTGATTATTCCATTCAAGGGGGAAAAAAAAAAGAAACAGTTACTGCCAAGGCTTGTCAGAAACATGTTCACACGTTGATCTATAATAATTAACTAAACGCAAGACTTATTTTATTAAATCACACATTGGGACTCAAACCTGGGCCTCTTTTATGTCCGTCTGCTTCTTTGATCCTCCATCTTTTCACAGACAGACATTCACCATCCACCCCTCGCTCTGGCAGGCCTGAGGGAACTGCAGATGATCTGTAGGGCGATATCTGCTCGTCTCTGGGCTCTCTGAGGAAGAACAAGGACACAAGTGAACTTTGAATTCTTATTGTGCAGTCATGTTGTAGTCTGAGTGTCCCCATATGGGGTTTTCTTGGCAAAGATACTAAAGCGGTTTGCCATGTCCTTCTCGAGTGGATTTTAGGCAAATAGAGGTAAAGTAACTTGGCCAAGGTCACATAGCTAGTGTCTAAGTCTGGATTTGAATTCAGGTCTTCCTGACTCTAGGGCTAATGCTATATACTACACCAGCTACCTGTCCTAGATTCAGGAAGATCTAAGTTCAAATCCAGCCTCAATCATTTACCAGATGTGTGACCCTATGCAAGTCACTTAACCTCTGTCTACCTCAGTTTCCTCAACTGTAAAATGAGGCTCATAATACCACCTACCTTGTAGGGTTACAGTGAGGATTAAATGAGATAATATTTGTAAAGCACTTAACATAATGCCTGGCACATAGTAGGGACTTTGTTGTTATTATTAAGCCATTTCGGTCATGTCCAACTCTTGGTGACCTCATTTGGGGTTTGGGGTTTTCTTGGCAAAGATACTGGAGTGGTTGGACATTTCCTTCTCTAAATGGTAGGCACTTAATATATGCTTGTTCCCTTCCCTTAATCCATCCCCTGTTTTCAGCTTGTCCTCTCCTATCTCCATGCCTTTCCCCTTCCTCTCCCTCCCTCCATGCTTATAATAAACTCTTATATCTGTCTCCCTGGGGCCCTTCTCTTCATTTCAAGGCTCTTCTCAGGTGCTACCTTCAAATGAACCTTCCTTCCTTTAATTCCTCAAAACCCGTGGCCTGGACCTCTCCTTTGTACTTTTCTCACCAACCTTTGTCTCTTAGTTATTTGTATACAATTCTCCCCTCCTTCCCCCACCTCCCATTGCATTGTGAGCTCCTTGAGAACATGGTCTATGTCATATATGGTATATGTCTTCCCAGTGGTACCTAGTGGAGACTTGGTAACTCTTGTTTGAATACTAGGGGTGTGGGTGTTGTTGAGCCCCAAATTTGATCCATATTTGGGTAGTGTTATACTCAGTCTGTTGTCAATGTTATCCTGACTGTGCCTTGGATGGCAGGGTATGAGACCATCATAGACACCATTTGGGTGGCATTTTCAGCCTTTATGATAACTCAGTTGCCCATAGAATGACAGCTTTTATGCTTGACTTTCTTTTTCTTTCTTTCTGACTCATTCAGCTACCTATTCCCAAATTTTTGATTACTTTAAAGGCAATTGTGTCATTAATGAAGATACACAGGATCTGACTGTCTTTTATATCCCCTTCCCTAGCCTTACTTAAGATGGATATACCTAGTACCCATTTCTAGACCTATGCTTTTATTCCATTAAAGGCTGTAGCTGATACATCCAATCTTATTTCTCAAACACCAGTGGTTGACCTAGGGAATAAAGAATAGCTTTGTTAATAGTACAGACTTAGCCCCTCCCTCTCCTTTGCTCCTCATCAGAGCTAGAACAAAGACTGGGCAACCAAGGCTTTGTCTCAGGGCATCAAATTTAGAGGATGTTTCTATTCATGCAACAAGTACCCAGGTACTATAACTCCTTCAATTATATATATATGTATGTGTGCGCATATATATACAATATATATAACATACATATACATAACCAAGTTAGCAAGAATAATTAGTTAATATAAGCTACCAGCAGCTTCCTCCCTGATTGCCATACCCAAGCATAGATCTCCCTGTCCTCCCTCTCCCCGACTTAATTTGTGTTTAAAAGTTGATTTGAGGGTACATTTCATTCTAACGTTGCATTTTGTGGAACTTATCCTAGGCAGGAAAAATACTGACTCCTACTCTACTTCTCTTCGCCCCAACCACCTCCTCAAAGACTAATTAGTCACCAAATTCTGTTGAGTATTTGTCATGCCTACTGAATTTCAGCCCCCATTGATTTTATTCCATTGCTACTATTCTCATTCAGGCCCTCGTCACCTTTCCCCTCACCTAATCTTGCCGTAGTCTTCTGGGCTGTGTTACTCTTCTTCCTCCATTCAGATCTCTTCTTTGGGGCAAGCTTCCTGAAACACTACTACCAATAACAGTATTGTCATACTCCCATCCTGAAAATCCTTCAGGGGCTTCCCTCGGCCTTCAAGATACAGGCCAAATTCATTACCCTGGCATTCAAGGCTCTGCACCATCTGGCTTCAATCAATATTAAATCTTATATACTAGTATTCCCTTGTATATAAATTCTCTGCTCTAAATAGCTTTACACTGTCTCTCCCAAGCCCTGCGCTTTCCTCCTTTTGTGATTCCACATGTGCCTTTCCCATTACCTAGAATACTGTCTTCTCTGTCGTTGTTGTTGTTGAGCTGTTTTTCATTCCTGTTCAACTCTTAGTGACCCCATTTGGAGTTTTCTTGGCAAAGATACTGGAGTGGTTTGCCATTTCCTTCTCTAGCTCATTTTACAGATGAAGAAACTGAGGCAAACAAGGTTAAGTATCTTGCCCAGGTGCAGCTAGAAAGTATTTAAGGCCAGATTTAAACTCTCAAAAGACGAGTCTTCCTGACCCTGGTTTGGCACTGTACCCACTGTGCCACCCAGCTGCCCAACACTGTCTTCTCTCTTCTTGGCCTATCACCAGGATCCTGTAAGGTTTCACTCATATCCCACCTCCTCAATGAAACCTTCCTTGATTATCCTACTTGGACTCAATCTGTTCTTCTTTTTGAATTTCTAATGCCTACTCTGATAATATAACCCTTATCCTATCCCATATAGTAACTCTTAGACCCAGTGGTTAGAGCATTGGGCCTGGATGTCAGGAGGACATGAGTTCAGATCTGGCCTGAGACACTTACTAGCTGTGTGACCCTGGGCAAGGCACTTAACCTGTGTTTGCCTTAATCTATTGGAGAAGGAAATGACAGGCCACTCTAGATCTTTGCCAAGAAAAGCCCATATGGGGTCATGAAGAGTTGGACATGACTAACGACAGTAATTCTTAGTATTATGATATGTGTTGTATCAACGCATATTATCGCATAAGCCCTGAAGGGCATTTGTTCAATCGTTAAACATTTCTAAGAGCTTACTACCTTGTAATGTATTGGATTGGATACCAAGCATGATATAAAGACAAACTCCTTCATGGAGTTTATAAGCTAGTGGTAATAACAGACATTTATATAGCATTTTACACACATCTCGTTTAAAACTCTACCATGAGAGGTAGATACTGTAATTATTAGTAGTAATAATAATAATAGCATTTGTATATAACTTTAAAGGTTATAAAACTCTTTTCATATAGCATTTCATTTGGTCTCCACAATAACCTATCAGATAGGTGCTATTATTATCCCCATTTTACAGTTGGGGAAACTGAGGCTGAGAGAAGTTATATGACTTGCCCACAGTCACATAGACTGTCAATGTCCACATCAGGATTTGAACTCAGGTATTCTAAGCTTCAAGTGTAGCTCTCTATCTACTGTGGCACCCTATCATCCTCATTTTTGCAGATGAAGAAATTGAGGCTTAGTGGTCACTGAGGTCATAAGCATCAGAGGCAGAGTTGGAAACCGAGGCTCTTCTGACTCGCAAGTCTCACACACTTCCCACTAAAAGAATAGCAGTGTTGTGGTCTAGTGCTTGGAACCCCAAAATGCAAGGGTACAGGGCGTGTTTCTGCCTTGAAAGAATTCAACCATGCAAGCCTTCCTGTCTAAGTAGTGAGTTTATTTGTGATGCCAATATAAGCGGGCCAGACTCCTAGTGACTCTGCAAATTTGATAGGGACAAGACTGATATTTTTTTATAGGGAAAAGGATTGTGGGAAGATTTGGATGGGATAAAGCAGTGTCAGTAAGCTAATTAAGAAATCAAGGTGGGCTGGGGTAGGCCAGATGCCTTAGGTGGAGGCACCAGTGACTGAAATGTATGGGAAAATTCTAGGATAATTCCAGAGGTAACAGAGAATGAAAGGTTGGACTGGGTCAGAGGCCACAACGAAAGGACAGTTGAAAGGATTATACTGGGATGAGCCCGATGTCTCAGGTGAATGCCAGGGATCTGGGGTCAGGGGCTGGGTTCTTGAAATTTGTGGGAAAGTCTACCGGGGGTGGGGCGGGGTGCCTGTCCAGATCCCATACCCCATCAGTAGGAGTAATAGTAATAACAGTCCATTGTATTTTTCTAGCATGTTGTTATGTTACATTGCCTCACACATATAAATATTTGTTGACTGAGTGAGTAAATGAATATTCTCAGGTTTCCAGGGTGATTTTTGTCATCCTCAACTGTCCCCATCAATATAGGTTGTTTTGAGTTTAGTCACACTACATGGAAAAAATCCTGAGAGAGTAATTAGATCTGAGCAGAACTGAGGTAATGAGAGTAATCAAAGTTTAGCTTATTTTGTAGAAAGAAGAGAGCAAAAGTCCTTGAGAACTTTTCGGCACACCTGTTATCAGCAGGACCTTTATAGAAGAGAAGGACATGCCTTCCAACATTACCTTCTTTCATATTTGAAGTCCCCACCCTGCTCACCTGCTTTTGACCTTTGAAAACAAGTTGAATGGGCCAAGAATGGCCTGGCTCTCTGAAGGAGAGGGAAAAGGTGGGGGGAGGGGTGAACCCTTCAATATGGGTTCTCTTACCAAGAAGGGTTGCTTGTCAGGTTTATATACTTATCTCTTTTATTGGATTTTTTTCCCCCTGCCTTTGAATTACTGCCATTGGAGTTATGCAAAATAAAATTCTCATCTTGCAATTCATTTAGGGCCAATGATGATAAAATTGGCGCCCGATGTCTTGTCCCTGAAGTTCTGTCAATTTCAATTCAGTTCAACAAATGTTTATTAATCCCTAGGCACTTTGGAGGTGGAGAAGAGAGATGGACGATGCAAAATAGAAAGTTCACCTGCCTTCCTAGATCATAGGAGGTTATAGCTAGAAGATACCTTAACCATCATTAGTCCAATCCCCCTCATTTTTCATATGAGGAAATTGAGGTCTAAAACAATGAAATGTTTTCAGTTGGTAACTCCTCCATTTTTAATGACCTCCCAGAAAGGAGATTTGATGGAAACACATGTTAATATTTAACATCTGCCATGGGAATGGTGAATATGCTATCCTTTAAACTACAATATACTCTGTGATTTGGTATGGGAAAGAGAAGACAGTGCTGCTGCTTAACTAAGGAGTCACATAATTCCACCCCACTTACATATCACCAATTAAAGCTACAAGGTGTATAGTTCGTTTATATACATTATAATTTGAGCCTCATAACAAACATTTGAGTCAGTATTACAAATGTTGCTATATTTCTTAATATATTCTTTTAATAGATGAAATAACACGCTCAGAGAAATTGTCATTTGCTCATGGTCCCAAAGCTAGTGTTCACGTCCAGCTCCCTCCTTGTGTCAAGTTCAATAATCTTTCCATTATACAACGAGGCCTCTTACCAATTTGAGGACAGTTTTAGTAGCTGGTCCAAGAGAGTTGGTAGTGAGTAGGTAGGCCTTTGGGTGGCTACTCTTTCCGTCCAGTGACCAATAGCTGGTTAATAAATAGATAAATTACTCTTGTAGGTGTTTCCCATGAAGAGTTGTTGCAATTTCTTTAAGTAATTCTCTATGGCAGACAAAGAACTAGGGATTAAATGCTAAACAAGATTAACACCCACTCTCTAATTCTTCAAAGACAGCTTATAAAGGTACATCCCACCCTGAAGTCCAACAGTTAGAAGGATTAGACTCCCAACTCTATACAGACTGGGTCCCTGTAAGCTGTTAGAGTCTATGGGTAACTTAGTCTAAGTAACTTAGTCTGAGTCTAACTTAGACTATGAAACTCTCCTTCCCTGTGATTTTAACATTCTATACAATTTAATAAGCATTTATTAAAGTTCCTACTTCGCTGGGCACAGGACTGGATGCTCCAGATATGGACAAAAACATCTATTGCTCTCCAGCATTTTACATTCTATAAGCAAGCCTAATACAATACAAGATAGTTGGAGGAGGAAGCACTAGCCATTGTGGGAGGAGGGAAATATTTCCCAATGAGCCAAGCCTTGAAGGAAGACAAGGATTCTGTAAGGTGGTGATGAGGATGGAAGAATAAGTAGTATGCCAGGAATGGAGTACAGCCTGAAAATGGACAGAGAGGTGAGCGGTGGGGGACAGCAAGTTCAGATAACAGTCCAGTTTGATTGGAAACGTGTGAAGGGGCGAATGTGAAACAAGTCTGGGGGGAAAAAAATAGGTGAAAGCCAGATTATGGAAGACCTAAAAATGCCAGTGGTGCAGTGGATAGAGTGCTGGGCCTGGAGTTAGGAAGACCTGAGTTCACATCTGACTTCAGATACTTATTAGCTGTGTGATCCTGGGCAAGTCACTTCACCCTGTTTGCCTCAGTTTCTTTATCTGTAAAATAAGTTGGAGAAGGAAATAGCAAACCACTTCAGTATTTTTGCCAAGAAAACCTAAAAAAGGGGTCATGAAGAGTCAGACATGACTGAAAAACAATTAAACAACACCCGCAAAATGCCAGTGCTGTGGAATTAGTCTCCTAGAGTCAATGGGGAGCCAGTAAAAGGTTTGAAGAGGACCCATCATTTTTAATGCTATGACATATAGTTGTCTAACCATGACCAGCTGATGTCTATCTTTTACATCCTCAGTTTTAGAGAGGCAGTGAGACAGAGTGGCTAGAGACCTGGCCCTGAAGCCAGAAGACCTGAAGCCTCCACATCTGACATACATTGGCTACTTAACCCTGCACAAAGCAAGTAATTTCTCAGTTCCCTCTGCCAGAGGGGTCCAACATGTGGGCCACACTACAGTCAGCAACACTCCCCAGTGAGGCAGAATCAGATGGAAATGGCCTTGGGAAATATTTAACAATAAAAATTTAAATACAGTAAAACAGATAACGTTAACATGTGGTTGCTCTGTCTGAGACTCTTAAACTGCACAGAAGGTGCTGGCCTGCATTGTGGTAGAAGCAGGTTCTCAGCCCTGACGTTCTCTGTCATTGAAATCACAGCTCTAGTCCTTCTCCCCTGATTTTAAAACACAACACGTTGGAGTTAGAGCATTAGAGCATGTTGGTTAACTGTTTGCCAGTATTGACCCCAGGTTGCTCAGTGGTGTTTGTTTTGAGAGGGGAGTGGTGTTTTATAATACAAAGAACACTAACTGGGAGTCATTTTATTATTGTTCAGTCATTTCAGTTGTGTCTGACTCTGTGACTCCATTTGGGGTTTTCTTGGTAGACATACTGGAGTGGTTTACCATTTCCTTCTCCAACTCATTGTACAGATAAAGAAACTGAGGTAAACAGGGTTAAGTGACTTGCCCAGGGTCACACAGTTAGGAAGTGTCTGAGGCTGGATTTGAATTCAGATCTTCCTGACTCCAGGCCCAGCACTCTATCCACTGCACCTCTTAGCCGCCAAACGAGAAGGAAGAAGAATAAGTTTTGTTCGGTCGTGTCCAACTTTTCATGACCCCTTTGGGGTTTTCTTGGCAAAGATACTGGAGTAGTTGGCCATTTCCTTCTCCAGCTCATTTTACAGATGAAGAAACTGAGGCAAAGTTAAGTGACTTGCCAAGGGTCACACAGCTAGCAAGTATCTGAGGCCAAATTTGAGCTCAGGTCTTCTTGACTCCAGACCTTGCACTCTATCCACTGTGCCACCTAGCTGCTGAATTCAAGTCCCAGTATCTATCTGCATGACTTTGGACAAGTCACCTTAACCGCTCTCAGCCTGTTTCCTCATCTTCAAATTGGGTTTTCTACTACTTGCACTACCCAGCTTAATAGGGCCATGATGAGTATCAAATGAGATACTTGTCAGCTGCTTGCCCTTTATTATTCCATGATAAAAAAGTGGTCAAGATCAGGCAAAGAAGAAGTCTCATAAACACTTAAATAGAATTCTAGATTTGTTTACTTGGGGGAAAAAAATCCTCTCCTGGAATAGATGTTATTGATGTTGTCTTTTCACATTCCTTCTGTCGAGAGTTTCTGACTAAAGTTGTTTTTAGCCTCTCCAGCAGCCATCTGTCTTCCACAGCCAACCATAATTTTTTGAAAAAAGCATTTGACCTTTGTACAAACTGTATAAAGGAATATTATTTGTATAATGTATGAAATCTGGCTTAAGACTATGAAGTGTCTAAATATTTCTAAAAATTAACCATAAGTCTATAATTCTTATGCATTCTGAAACATTCATCCTGAAAAACTAAAAAAAAAAATTGTGTTTAAAATGTAAAGCTTTTGCCTTTGCGGTTTATAAAATACAGTGTGAACATTGAGGTGTTAGTTATCTGAACTTAATAATAGAAAAGGATAGAATGTATTCTGGTGGGACAGGAAGGGTTTGGAGCAGAGGTGGGGAACCTCCAGCCTTGAGGCCACATGTGACCCTCTAGGTCCTCAAGTGTGTCCCTTTGAACCCAAACTTCACAAAACAAATCCCCTTAACAAAAGGATTTGTTCTCTAAAACTTGGACTCAGTCAAAAGGCCACACCCAAGGACCTAGAAGGCTGTGGGTTCACCACCCCTGGTGGAGTTTTTTTCCTCCCTCTATTTCCTGTTCCTAGTGTTACATTTTCATCGTATATCAACTGCTACTTTAAAAGACCACTTATTCTTAATTTCTTTTTTCCCTATAAAGGTAGAAACATGTGGGTTCTTGTTGTGGGAAGGTTTCCAAGGGAACACAGAATTGGGATTCCAGAGTTCAAGTACATCGCTAACATGCATGGAGACGAGGTATGTATGAGATCGATCTCTAAGAGAATCTTATTTCATGTTCATTGCCACAGTTGGCTGATTTTTGGTATTGCTAAGGTCCTAGGATCACAAATAAGTTGAATCCCAAAGAGGAAGTAGGGAGAGTTAACAGTTCTGACGTGGCATTACTGGCCAGTCGCTTTCTGTCACTGGTTTCACTTTTACTCATTTCCCCAACTCATTGGCCATGATGGAGATGCTGGAATAGACCTTGCTCGCCATGGCCCCTTCCACGGTCTCCCTCTACAACCATCACTCAGTTACACCCTTTGAGATCCATTCAATACATATTTATCGCCCAATCCAAGATTCTGGTAGCTGTTATGTACCGACCTCCAGCATATTTCTTCTGTCTTCCTTCCTTAAAGAGTTCAGTTTTTGGTTCCGAGTCTCTCTCTCTCCTCCAACTTCTGCCCTTCAACAAACATATTAATAATACATTCTCAAACTCCCTAACTTTCCAGTTACTCGACTTGCTCGCTTCCCATGACCTATTCTTCCACCCCCTCATCCACACTCATCTTGCCAACACCCACGAGAGTTCCACTTCCACATTCATCAACTATGAAACGCCCTTATTTGATCATGATCTTTTATTGTTCCACTCTTCTCTCTGCTTTACAGCTTCTAACTGTTCTTCATCCTCACTATGATTTCTAATCCTCTCACCCCTCAGTCTTTTTTTCCAGGTCATCACTCCAGCACTTCACACAGTGACTAGCACACAGTAGGTGCTTTATTGTTTACTGGCTGCACTGATTATACTTTAGCCCCTTCTTCATCTATAATACTTGGTAAACCAATTCAACTTTACAGTATCTTCTTCTCTCAAATCCCTTGCGCTCTTCTCCTGTCATTGATCTTGCCCAAGTCTTTCCCAATCCCCTTTAATGCTAATGCCTTGCCTCTAAGTTTACTTCCAATTTATCTGATACATACCTTGTGGGTAGGTGATCCTGTGTTGTAAGTTATAACTTCCCTGGGCAGGGACTAATTTTGCCTTTCCTTGTTTTCTCAGCGTTTGGTATAGTGCCTGTATGTGCTTAATAAACGCTTATTGACTTGACTAGTACAAAGAGATGCAGAGGTTGTTTGTACATGATTTCTATTAATCTGAGGGCATAGGTCAAAGTTAGTCGTCAAGTGCTCTTAAGTCTTTACTGAGGCAACACTTCCTTTCTAACACTTTTGGGAGGAAAGGATCTATGGTTTCCATACACCATGCCCTAGGAATCTACCCAGTGGCGGGACCTCATGGGAATTGTCCAAACCTGCCAAATGGAGTTTGTTGCAGCTAAGGTACCATGTTATGATCACATTATGTTTGAAATCAAGAGTTTTAGAAGCAAAGTAGTCAATGTATGCCTTGAAAAAGCAAAATCCTCTAACCCAACATGGGAGATTTGTCCTTTAAATAAAGGACGCTTAATGCTTTCTTGTGCTTATTGTCCAAACCACCTGGCTTCTTTTCCAGTTTGCCGGGATGGAACCTATTATAGAACAAACATCATTTCATCATTCTTTATCATTCCCAACCCAATCTTTTGCAATAGAATTGAAGGTGTCTCCCTATAAGTTGTCCCCCATTCCCTTTGCAATGTTTTAAGTATGTGGCAACCTACCGTGTTTTCTGTTCATCGGACTCAAGTGGGTCAATGTATACTGGCAACATCAATCATTCATGGGGAGGGGAAAGGTAGTTCCCAGTAATAAATGTAAACAAGGGGAAAAAAACTATTCTCCAGAATATAATACCCTACAAAATATACTGACTGTCAAGAAATGTTAAGTTGCAGGCATAGTCCAACACCTCTGACTTTGCAATAGGGTTGAATTGCTCTGATGTTATTTCCTGTCATGGTTTAACTCTTCCTTCCCCCCCTCAAAACAAACAAACAAAAAAAAGCCCAGGCTCTGTATAAACAGCACCTGTCCCTCATGACACAACCTACCTCAACTTGGTGAGTTTTTAGGTATGCAGCCTGTCAGGGTAGTCTTTATTGATGGGGTTCAGATACTAATTCCTCCAACTACATCAGGATATATCCCTATTCAGGAAAGCTGGAAGTTGCAATCCACAGTGGAAATGTTGACAAAGTTGCCATACTGTATCTTATCGGCTGGCATCATTGGTCTGGGCAAGAGAGAAGCATTTTTTAATCAAGATGACCATCTTCTCTGCTCCCCCCCCAGAAAAAAAGACTGCTTCAGCAAAGCTGTTGGAATGGTTACAAACATCAGATTGCAACCAACCTTCCTTTTCATTATCTAACCTTGGGTGAACATGGAC
The DNA here is from genome assembly GCF_003287225.1 of Phascolarctos cinereus. Lineage (NCBI taxonomy): Eukaryota > Metazoa > Chordata > Mammalia > Diprotodontia > Phascolarctidae > Phascolarctos > Phascolarctos cinereus. The sequence continues at coordinate 234,056,774 of NW_027555514.1, read as the reverse complement.
CTCCTGAATCTCTATCTAATAGAAGACATATGTTTTTCCACTTAGCCCAGAATCCCCACTGGTTCAGAGGTAGCAGCCTGCTACTCAGAAGTTAACCCTTGGAACTCAAAATTCAAAAGCAAAACAAGTTACAGAATGCTTCCTCCCCCTCCCCTTCCGCCTCCTCCCCTCCCTCCCTCTTCCCTTCCTCCTCACCCTCCCTCTTCCCCTTTTCAGCAGCTTGCTACTACTCTCTGCTGTTTTTTTGTACCCCTTTAGATCAGCACTTCTTAGGAAATCCTGTCTGAGTCTCAGAAACTCCCCAGTCTGTTTTTGGGTAGAATTTTGAAGCCAGACAACAAACACTTGCTTGTCTTTCCTAGCTAGTATCAGTGTATTTGAATGAACAGGACTCGTGTTAAAAGTCCTCTTTACCCATGTACCTTGTCCTGGAGGTTTCCAGGAGCTGTGTACCAGTAATGGGAACCAAGAGAGAAGATAACATTCTCTCAAGCAGGTCCAGCAGTGTTGGAAGGCAAAGCAGCATACACATCATCGGAGATGCCTTCTTTTGGACATTGAGGGATCATCGGTAATCCCCAGTAAAATCCTGCCATTTCTCCTTCACTCACTCACTGCCCAAGCTGTCACTAGTTGTCCCAGATGTGGTTCCACATCTGGTCCAATAATCACTTAAAGCAGGAGCTCCATAACTGGGGTCTGTGGATAGATTTCAGGAGGACCCATGACTTGTCTGTGGGGAAAAAAATACATCTTTATTTTTACTGACCTCTAACTCAAATTTAGCATTTCCTTCACGAACCACAGTTGTATTAGGTTTCGCTGCACTGCCAAAGAAATCCATGATCCCAAATAAAGGTGAAGCCTGCCTGAATTAGAGCCTGAAGTTCATATAAACAACTCCTTTAATAAAAACATTTCCAATAAACCCCTCCCTCAAAACAGATAAAAGCCACTGCTCTCATAAAACAGTAAGGAAGTTCCCCAATATTTTAGGAACATGTCCCCAACAAAGCCTCAAAATTTTCATTATGTACTTCTTTTTTATTTAATATGTTTTATTTATTTTCCCATGATTACATGTTAAAACAGTTTTTTTAACATTTCGGGTTTTTTTTAAGTTTTGAGTTCCAAATTCTATCGTTCCTTCCCCTCCCCCCTTCTTGAGACAGTAAGCAATCAGATACACATGCAATCATGTAAAACATTTCCATATTAGTCATTTTGTACAAGAAGACTCAAATAAAAGAAAAAGAATGAAATAAAGTGAAAATAGCATGCTTTAGTCTGTATTGAATCAATATCAGTTCTTTCTCTGGAGACAGATAGTATGCTTCATCATTAGTCCTTTGGGATTGTCTTGGATCATTGTATTGCTGAGAATGGCCAAGTCATTCACAATTCTTCATCATACATTGTCACTTTTACTGTGTACAACATTCTCCTGGTTCTGTTCACTTCACTGTGCATCAATTCATGTAAATCCCTCCAGGTTTTTCTGAAATCATCCTATAGAGAGAGAGAGATCTGAAATCATTATATACTTCTTGCCAAAGGACCCACAGCTATGTGCATGTCGAATCAACCTGGGGACAACATTAACTCAAAGTGCCCCAGGTCAATTGCACAGAGCCTTTGCTAATAATGCCAGTGGTCATTAGTGGCATGGAAGTGTGGGGCTTAATTCAAGCAGCACCCAATTGCACTAACGTTCTAGCCCTCAGACACTACTTTAAGGTGTTAACTGATGACACCTAAATTACCAGCTTACCTATTAAAGATATTACTTGATAGTTCACTTTGTAATGAATAGAGCAGGGCCTTTTTAACCTTTTTTTGTGACATGGACCCCTTTGTGGTAAACCTATGTGTGGTAAAACCTATGGACCACTCCCTTCTCAGAATAATGTTTTTGATGCAGAAAATAAAATACATAGGGTTACAGAGGAAACCGATTATATTGAAATACAGGTGACAATTGTTTTAAGTTCACTGACCCCAGATTAAAAAATTATGAGAGAGAGAGAGAGAGAGAGAGAGAGAGAGAGAGAGAGAGAGAGAGAGAGAGAAATTGAATGCTTCCTAGAATTTACAGCAAGAAGGGACCTGAGAAAAAAGAGGAAGAGAACGAGAAAAGGGAAGAGGAAGGACAAGGAGAAGGAAAAAGGGAGAAACTTTTTTAAGGCTTTAAGGTTTCCAAAGCACTTTTCTTATTTAACATGGTGTATTTGCTCCTCACAACTGCCCGTAAAACAGGTCCTGTGATTACTTCTTTCTCACAACTGAGGAAATTCTGCCACTGAGAGGTTAAGTGATTTGCCTAGGTAGAACAAGGGTCTAAGGCATAATTTGAACTCAGGGCTTCTGGACTCCAAGCCCCCACTCTCTCCACTGCAACCTTTAGCTTACCTAAGTCATCTAGTCCAAACACCCTTATTTTACAGGTGAGGAAATTAAGGCCCAGAGAGGCAAAAGCATTTGCCCACAGTCACACAGATAGTAAATGGCAGAGCCAGCCTTGAGATCTCTATGCCCTGGCTCCAATCCATTGTTATTTGACCAGTTCATAATTGTGGGTCTGGGGTTTCAGTTTCAGAGCATATCTTAGAGGGTCATTGGTGAAAACAGAAAAGGAGGAAGAGGCCGTCACCTCAGATCCTGAGTCTTGTTGCCAACCACTCAGCCCTTTGAAGAACATGGCCTTGGATTTTGTGTGTCTGAAACCCTGTTGCAGAAAGTTAAGCTCGTCAATATGTTTTAAAATGAAATTTTTTTAAAGTCCTAACAGATATACAATTTTCGTTGTTGTTCCACATACCCTGAACATGCCATAGCTGTTTGCATGGCATCTGATGGTGGTGCCACTGGGGCCTCATGAAATAACAGGAGATTCTCAATGTCTTTGGTTAAGTCTATAATTTTTATAACTATGATCTTCTTGAGGCACCAGGTAGTGCAGTAGATAGAGCACTTAGCCTGGTGTCAGGAAGACCTCACTCAGTTCATATTTCTCCCTCAGATACTCATTAGCTGTGTGACCCCTGAACAAGTTACTCTAATTGCTGTCTGCCTCAATTTCCTTAACTGTATTGCTGTTCAGTCGTATCGGACCCTTGGTAACCCCATTTGGGGTTTTCTTGGCAAAGATACTGGAGTCGTTTGCCATTTCCTTCTCCAGCTCGTTTTACAGATGAAGAAACTGAGGCAAACATGGTTAAGTGATTTGCCCAAGGTCACACAGCTAGTAAGTGTCTCAGGCCAGATTTGAACTCCGTAAGAAGTGTGTTCCTGACTCCTGGTCCGGCTCTCTATCTACCTTGCCACCTAGGTGCCAATTCCTTAATCATAAAATTTTTTTTAGTAATTTATTTTGATTTATCAACAGTCACTTGCATATGCTTTTGAATTTAAAATTTTTTCCCCCTTCCTCCCCACCACCCTCCCCAAGACAGCACACAATCTGATATAGGCTATACATTTACATTCCTATTAAACATATTTTCACATTAGTGAAGTTGTAAGTAAAACTTAAAACCAATAGGAGGAACCATCAGAAAGAGGAAACAAAACTTAACAGAAGAGGGAAAAAAATAGCAATTCAACTTCCATAGTTCTTTCTTTCGATGTGGATAGCATTTTTCATCACGAGGCCTCTGGAGATGTCTTAGATCCTTGTATTGCTGAGAAGGGATAAGTTTATCAATACTTAATTGTAAAATGTTCCCATAATAATAGCACCCACCTACAGAGTTGTGAAGATCAAATGAGATAATATTAATAAAAGCGCTTAGCACAGTTCCTGACACATGGTAGGCACTATATAAATGCTTATTCTGTTCCCTCCCCCATCTAGCTCTTTGACTTCTTTTCCTTGAGTTATATGTGTTAGGGGTGGGTAGGACACTGTGTGCTAATTTGCTTGTCTACACTGAAAAATGAAAAACTGGGTGATGAGATCAATTAGAAATCCATGGTTTGAGTTTACAAAGGCTTTCACATCCGTTATCTCATTTCACCTACAAAACAACCCTTTGAGGTTAGCAAGGCAAGATAATGAAGCTAAGTACCTTCCTTGTTCAGGATCACATTGGAACTATCCACATTGAAATTGTCCAAGCCAAGGCTCTAAAGCAGGCCTTTTTGCTGTTGTGGACCTAGTTTAATAATAATGTTTTTAAATGCATAAAATAAAACATATGGGATTACAAAGAAAACCAATTATGTTGAAATAGTTATCAAAATTTTTTTTTAAAGAACCCTGTGTTATAAGAGGGTAGCTAGATGGTACAGTGCATACAGCACCAGGCCTGGGATGAGGAAGGCTCATCTTCCTGGGTTCAAATCCAGCCTCAGACACTTTCTAGCTGTGTGACCCTGGGCAAGTCATTTAACCCAGTTTGTCTCAGTTTCCTCATCTGTAAAATGAGCTACAGAAGGAAATGGCAAACCACTCCAGTGTCTTTGCCACGAAAACCCCAAATGGCATTAAGATGAGTCAGACGCAACTGAAACAACTGTACAACAACAAAATATTACAAGAACTCCTTTTCCAAATTCAGGTCTTTTGACTCTATCAGACAATATTGCGAAAATGAAAATAAACCCATATGTGTATACATATTTTTCTACTCTTCCTTAAAACAGTGATGGAACAGATACTTAGAAGCTCTGGCTTCTTCACTGTGTTTTCATGATACCGTTGCCATGGTTCCCTTGCTCCTTCTTTGAACCAGTCAATCATGATTCATGTCATGTAACCCAGAGGTGTCAAACCTCCAGAGTCTGGCCAGAAGCAGATTAAAATGTAATTGGGAAATATTTAACAAAAATTAATTTAAAAATGCAATAGAACACAAATGACGTTAGCATGTGGTTTTCTAAGTCAATATCTACAAGGTTTAGTGGCAACGGTTTCTATTTGAGTTTGCACTGCTGTAACCTATGGCCAGATGGCACATTCCACCATGTCAGTCCCCAGGTCTCCATTTGATTTCCACATCTACCTAACCAATCCTCAGCTCTCTCCCGAATTTCAGTCCCACATCTCAAATTGCCTGCTGGCTATTCTACAGATCATCTTTAACTCAACCAATTGAAGTCATCTTTTCTCCAGAATCTTAACTTGCTCCTCCTACTTCCTCCTTCTGTTCTACCATTTTCCCAGTCACCCAAGTTCAAAATCTAGGGGCCCTTCCTGACTCCTCACCCTCATTCATGCTCTGAAGCCACTCCTTTGACGATGGTCATCCATTCTGTGTCCTCCACTTCTCTTGAATTCCATCTTCTCGTCTTTTTTCCTATTCTCTTGCCTAGGCTACTGCCACATCTCCTCCCTTTTTGACTGTCTTCCACTTGGCTATCCCTATTGCTTCCAAGATAAAATCCAGACTCTTGTTAGGAACCCTTCGCAGTCCGGCTCTGACCTAACTAAACTGATTATACATTATTCCCTTTCACAAGGGCAGCTAGGTGAATAGAAGGCTGGACCCAGAGTTAGGAAGACCTGAGTGTAAATCCATCCTCAAACACTTACTAGCTGCATGACCCTGAGCAAGTCACTTAACCCTGTTTGCCTCAGTTTCCTCACCTGTAAAATGAGCTGAAGAAGGAAATGGCAAACCGCTCCAGTATCTTTGTCAAGAAAACCCCAAATGAGGTCATGAAGAGTCAGACACAACTGAAATCACTGAACCCCTCCTTCACAAGCTTCACACTCTGACCAAACTGGCATACTTGGCGGTCCTCAGGACACAACAATGCATCTCTTAGCTATATCCCTTTGCACAGACTATCCTCCATGCTTATAAAAATCTCTCTCCTCCTGGAACCCCTATGTCCTTTCATGCTCAATTAGCATTCCACTTCCTTTGAATTTTCTTCTGATTGCTTTCCTTCCACTCCCTTCCTCCATCAAAAATACTCCGTATTATCTCATGTGTTTGTGTGCATGTATATGTATAGGTATGTGTGTATATATATATATATGTATATATATATATATATATATATATATATATATGTACATACACTACACACATATTTTATATGCATATATATGTATTGGATAGATACACATGTGTCTATCCATATATATTGTATATATATATATATATATATGTATCCATATATGTTATATTATATATGTATATCCATATGTGTATATGTATGTATGTATATATACTGTGTGTATGTGTATATATGTGTGTATATGTTTATATATATATGTGTGTGTGTATATGTGTAGATAGATACATAGATAGACAGATATACACACGCTGTACTCACTTATCTGTGAATGTGTTATAACTCCGTAATAGAATGTAAGCTTATTAAGGATAGGAACTGCTTTGTTTGTGTCCCCAACACTTACAGAGGGTACTACATGCATCAGGTGCTTAATAAATGCTTGTCAGTTGATTACTTACTACTTTTGTGACCTCGTACAAATTTCTTTCCCTACCTTGACTTCAGTTTGCATATGTATAAAATGAGATATTATGAGTAAATGACCCATCTCCAAAATCCCTTGACTCTCCTATCATTCTTAAGATTGCTTTACTCTACAAAAGAAGAGTTTTTTTTAAAAAGGCAAGAAAAAAAGTTGAAAATGGCTTGGATTACCAAGAGATGGGATTGTACTTTAGTTACTTTTCTTGCTTACAACCCTAGGGAGAGAGGAGTTGGCTGTAAGGTAAGAGGGACATAATCATAGCCACAAACATTCTTTCTACATTCCTCTAAAAAAATTAGCATTTCTGTATTAAGCCAGCTGAGCAATGGGGTTACAGAATGGGTGCATTTCAGGTGATAGTATTTTGTAAATGGGTTCATTCACCTCTTAGCTACCCATGTTGGACAGATACCGCAATCTACAGATAGGAAGCAGTAGAAAATTGGAGAGGAGAAAAGAGGGGGTTAGCCTATGTAAGTTACCCCTTAACAGCATTGTGCTAGTTAACTACCGTTTCTGAAGTGACCGTTACATGCTGTTGTCCTGTTCATTACTGGAGGGTGTCATTTTCTTTGGCCCGTGTCAAAGGGACTGAACGCCCAAAATTGGCCATCATCCTACTTGGGAAATTTGTGCTGTCTTTAGGGGTCTTTCCCCCTCCCTTCTCGTTCTGATGACTTAATGTTTAACCCTGATAAGGGTTACCTAGAGTTGAATACTCTCTGATCTCCAGATAATAGCTTACTGGTGCTACCCTCAAAGTAGTTTGCTAGTGGAAGTTTTTGGAGAATTGAGGCCATTCACAGTATAGAAGAGACAATATTTTACCTAGTCAGAATGCCCGTTACATTGGGCCCTCTCTTGCCTCTTCTCCTGCTTTCTGCTGCATCCTCTTATGTTTGTTTGTCATGGGATCCCCCATATTGGTAGCTAAATGATGGAAAAGCCCACTTAAAAAAGCACTGTCACCTGAGAAGCTACCCTCTTTTGAAAGCAAGGAGGACAAATAATTTCTGAGATCAGACTTGAAAGATGAAACTTATACTTCCTTTCTCAAACATGAAGGCAATGAGGTGTGGATAGGGTTTTTTCCCCAGTTAATTTGGGCCCTGGTTTGCATACGAACATCCTCTGTCAAAGACAGAGAATGCCTTTGGGGTCGGACAAGGGATCATTACTCTGTTTTGCTGCCGGGGATGCATTTCTCTTCAGTGAATTTCTCCAGACTGTCTTCCCTACTATAAGAAGTCTACCCCTCTGCCCTGAAATCAGAGGTATCCCCTACCTTGTGAGTTCTCAAAGCATCTGAAAATCACCCGTACTTAACTCTGTCCTACACATCTCTCCACCCCAACCTCCTCTCTTCTTGTAATAGGCCTTTGTCTGGATTCCTTTCTTATTCCTTGCCTGCTCTGTTGAGGGAAAGGAAAGGAAATTTTGAAAATGGAATTATGGGGAAGGGGAGTAGGCTATGAATCCGAATTGTAAAGTGGCAGGGCCAGAAAGGATCAATGATCCTCACCACCACCATACCCACCTAACAACATTCCTAATAAGAAGACACACGTCCCTGAGGCAGGTTATTCCATTTTAGGCTCTTACCCTTTTATTGACCCCAAATCTGCCTCTATAATTTCTGTTCATTGAACTAACCTAGTTCTGTCCTCTGAAATCAAGTAAAACAAATCTAAGTCCCTCTTCTGTGTGATAGATATTTGAAGATAGTTACCATGACTCTTCTCGTTCCCCACCCCCATCCCCAAAGGAGTCTTATTATCTCCAGGGTAAACATCCTCTTAGGGTATGAGTTCTAGTTCCCTCATCATATTGATCAATATGTCCATCAACAAGAATTTTTTAAGCACCTACTAGATGTCAGAAGGCAACTAGATGGCACAGTGGATAGAGTGCTGGGCCTGGAGTCAGGAAGACTTGAGTTCAAATCCAGCCTCAGATACTTACTGTGTGACCCTGGGCAAGTCACTTATCCCTGTTTGCCTCAGTTTCCTCATCTATAAAGTGAGCTGGAAAGGGAAACAGCAAACTGCTGTAGTATCTCTGCCAAGAAAATATCAAATGGGGTCACCCAGGGTCAGACACAACAAACAAGAGCAACAAAGATGTCAGATGCTGTGCTGTATGCTGCTTTATACTGTACGCCTTAACAAAACTGTCCCTTGTCTTCAGTTCTACTGGAGAAAATAACGTGCACGTCTAAGTAAATAAAAAAACATAATACACCATAAATAAAAATAAAATGGCCCCACGGGCAGCGGGATCTAGCCACAGGAGAATCATAAAGGCTTCCTGTAGGCAAGAACACTGGAGCTGACCTTTGAAGGGAGCTAGGGATTCTAAGGAGCAGAGATCAAATAGAAAAGGAGGTCCAAAAGCTCACTGAAGAAAATACTTCCTTAAAAATTAGAACGGAGTAATTGGAAGCTAGTGACTTTATGAGAAATCAAGATACTGTAAAATAAAACCGAAAGAATGAAAAAATAGAAGGAACAGAGATAATGGAAGGAATGCCCTCCAGCATGGGCATCAGCCTATGCAAAGCCATGGAGTCAGGAGATGGGATGTCATCCCAAAGCGTCTTTCGGTGATAGCCACTTGTCTTTTACCCAGGAATTATTTCAGGACAATTCTCCTTTCTTATTATTTAATGATTACTCAGGTTAGCCGGGAGAATCAAGGCAGAGTAACAATCAGGGACAGGACATGGACTGAGTGAATGAGTGCCCTCCTTCCTGCCTTCCTCCCCCCACCCTCAAATCTTTCAAAGTTTGGCAGCAAAACAGCAAACTCCTCGTGATTTTTACACGGTCTTGCCAGTTTGTAGACACTCCGCTGGGGTTGATCATCTAAAGAGTTTGAGAGACATTTACAAGAACACACAGGATGAGAAAGGTGTTACTGGGTCACAATACTCATTGGCAGAGAAAAGGCTTACAGGGTGGAGATCATGGAGCAGTTGAGGAGCTGGAATACTGCCAGTTGAAGTATGTGGGGAAGGTAGCCACATACTACCTTCCCCTCGTACTTCCTCCAAACACTTCTTCCTGTTTAGCACCAAAAATATTAAGTTGAATGTAGGAGGAAAAAATAGCCAAACTGTACTGACTTTTAGATAAATAATTTCTTGGAAAAATATCCTAGTTTATGCTCATTCTTGTAATTTTATATGATCCTCCAGGGCATTAGATATTTATTCTGGGCAAAGTGCCCAATTTTACTTAAACTGTTGATTCAGTTCCTAAAATTACTTTGCGTGGTGTGTGTGTGTGTGTGTGTGTGTGTGTGTGTGTGTGTTCATTTTGTGTTAATCACCTCCAGGCTATGGTTACTAAACATCCTAAATCTGTGGGATTAGCAGGACTTTTTTTTTAAGCATTTTTCATAGAATTTGAGTCAGAGACTATAATATAATCCTTTTTAGAATATGCTCATCGAGTGGTCATCTAGCTTTTACTTTGAAACCTCCAATGAGGGAGATCCCCCTGCCTCCTGGGACTATCTATACAAGTCAAGTCAACAAGCATTTATTAAGTACCAGGCACTGTACTGTGTATTGGAGGTACAAAAAGAGGCAAAAGATAGCCCCTGCCCTTGAGGAGTTTATAGTCTATGGAGACATGCCAACAACTATGGACAAACAAGACACAGAGAGAGGGTGAGCGGCAGAGAATCAACAGAATAAAAATACTAGCTAAAGGGGGAAATCAAGAAGAGCATTCTTTAGAAAGCAGGATTTTAGCTGGGACTTTATGGAGGCCACATAGAAGAGAGGAGGAGGTAGAGAGTCCAAGCATGATGGACAACCCATATAAATACCAGGAGTCAGGAGATGGAATAGATGAGGAAAAGAAGAGACCAGTGTCTCAATTTCATCACACCTGGAAGGGGGGCCCATTTTTGGATAGCTTTAATTGGCAACAATATTTTTCTTAACTTTTTCCCATTATTCTTAGCTCTGCCTCCTCAGCCAGGCAAAACCAGACTAGCAGGTACATTTAAGAGCCTAAGTTCATGCAGACCCTTCCTTGAAGACAGCTGCCTGTCATGTTCTCCTCCCCACCCTGTCTTCCCTTTTTCTGCCTACAGATCAACTGAGCCTTCTACGGCATGACCTCAAGGGCCTTTACCATCCTGGTGTTGCCCACTGGACCTTCTTCAACTTATCCACATCCTTCCTGATAAGTGCTGCCCAGTTCTGTTCAGCATCTTCAAAAATCTTTTGAATAAAGTAATAGGTTTAGTTTTTCCACTTTGACAACCTGGTTTCCCTAAGTTAAAAGAACAGAATCAGGGCCAGTTTGCTTCAATTATTGCATTTTCAGGAAGACTTTTCCTTGGAATAAATAGCACCCATAAGCTGTTCATTTATACTTTGTGGCCAGCCTGTAATTCAAAGCTCATTTTTGTGGTACCCTAGGGTGACAGATTGGTTCTTCCAAAGACCAGAACAGCATTTCAAAAATCTGAGGACTTGGGGCAGCTAGTGGTGCAGTGGATAGAGCACCAGCCCTGAAGTCAGGAGGATCTGAGTTCAAATCCAGCCTCAGACACATAATACTTACTAGCTATATGACTCTGGGCAAGTCACTTAACCCCAATTACCTCACTAAAGAAAAAAATCTGATGACTTCTTTTATACACACTTCCAAATGCGTTGTATTTTTTTTTTAATTTTTAATTTTAGGAAATTTGTGGGACTATAGATTTAGAGCTGGAAAGGACTTTAGAGGCCATCTAATTTAACCTTCTCATTTTACAGATGAAGAAACTGAGGCCCAGAGGGGATAAATGATTTGCCCAAGGTCACAAAGATAGTCAGCATCAGACCCAGGACTTGACCTCAGATCCTCCGACTCTACCTCCTGTATTCTCTCCAGTCCACCCTGACGCTTCTTTTCTTTATAGGACTGTTGCATGTGTTTGCCTCTCTGGCAGATGCCAACCCCTTTGCCTGAATTGAGCGAAAACTAATTGCATATTTACTTTATTCTTTGAGGTTACTTAATACACAGTACCTTTACTATATACTTTGCGGTTACATGACAATACATTTACATTTAGGAAAGGCAACTCCGTGAGGGCATTTGTATCCCCAGAACCTCACATAGAGCCTGATACATAGTAGGTGCTTAATAAATGCTTGTTGATTGATTCATTCTGGGAATTTCAAAAAATAAATTGCCAGCTACTCTATCCAGGTTCTTTTATCAGTCGTTCAGTGAGAGCTTCTTAACCTACAGCTGTATTATGACTATATTTATTTTTCACTCAGTAGAACTTAATCATGTGTATTTTGAGTATTCAAAACATAATAATGTGGTTAGACATTTAATGGCATTTTTATGAATCTCAACTTGATTTTGGACCCTGACTTATCATATTGAGCTTAATTTTTTAAAAAAAGTTGATTCTTTTTTTTTTGTACCACAGTCATTTTGCACTATTCCCCAACCATATAGAACCCTCTCTTGTATCAAAGAAAACCAGTTAAGTAAAGCCAACCAAAAACGCAGGATCTTCATCTGTTAATAATGCAACATTCCCCAGAGTTCACACTTCACTCTCCCAAGAGAGGTCTTCCCTGGGTACCACTCCTCTGAAGGGTTACCTTCCTCTATTAGAATGTAAGTTCCTTGAGGGCAAATACTTAGAATACTTAGCTTCCCCACATACTCCCCAACTCTAACTCCTCTGAGCCTCAAGTTCCTTATCTGAAAATGAGAGTTGAATTAAATGGCCTTTAAGGTCCGTTCTAGCCCTAAATCTATGGTACTACTATGAATTTCCTCAAATGAATATTTTAGAAAACACAACCCACATAGTAGTATGTATGAAAGAAGTCCTCAGATTTTTGAAATGCTGTTCTGGTCTCCAATCCATCAGTCATCAAAAGCAGATGGTGCCGGGGCAAATAGATAGTGCAGTGGATATAACACTGGACCTAGAGTCAGGAGGACTTGAGCTCAAATTCAGCCTCAGATAGTTATTTCATGACCCTGGGCAAGTCACTTAACTCCACTGGCTAGCCAAAAAAAAAAAAACAACATTTTAAGCTTCTAACCCTCTGTGAGCATTTTGAGTTGGATGGAAAATACTTTGGTGTCATTACAAACATTAGAGAAATCCAAATTTGGATTCTAAAATCACTTTCCTTCTTTGTAACCCAACACAATGTTGGTACTCACCTGCTAATCTGAGTTATACCTTATTGTACCTTATACTTGGCTTTAAAAATGCAAGTTTCTAGAAATTTAGCATGGTATTCAGGTGGTTCCTATCTTATACACACACACACACACACACACACACACACACACACACACACACACACACACACACACACACACACACACACACACACTCTTTTCTCCTTTCTATTTCCCAACCAAAAAATGTCCCCAAACATTTTTTTTCCAGTAGAAATTACTTGAATGTGAGCTGTTGAGGTCTAGAATGCCCCAAATAGCTGTTGCCTCAGAATAGACAGTTAAAATGGAATCATTTATCTTTTTTCTGATGTTGATGTATTTTCCTTAATTGATCCTTTTGTTTGTGGAAACAAAAAGCAAATTATTGGCAAGAGGCTTTCTTAAGAGCATTGGGGGTTGGGGTCTGGGCAAAATCAGACACAAAATAATTTAAGTGGAATTTTATTACATTATTCCATCAAACCTAAATTAACGCCCTATTCTGATCCTTCCTCATGGCGTGGAGAATTCCCTGGGTTCTCATAGGCTATTTCAGAGGGGCATAAACTCTGGTGTGCTTGCTTACCTAAGGACCAGTCCTACTAAGCTTAGAGTGATTTATCACCCCATTGGCAGTATGATGTGGCATTTTTCAGGTCCTGTAACTGTCATAGATGGACCACCATCTGCATTGGTAGAGAATGCACAAGCTCAGGAAAATCACTGATGTAACTGACGTGAAATATTCACCTCAAAACTAGATGGCTTGGAGCCTAAAAAGGGAAAACCAGAAGAAGGGTTCTGTTGCTTTTGTCCCACCTTACTTTCATAACAACCAGTTTATATGGTCTCCTTTGTCATTCTAGAATAGGGATTCATAACTGCAGCCCATGAACTTAAGATTTTTAAAAATTTTATAACTCAATAAAATTTATTTCCTTTATAAGCCTATGTATTTCATTTTGTGCATTTAAAACCATTGTTTTGAGAAGGGGCCCATATATTTCGCTGAACTACTAGATGGGTCCGTAAAACAATCAAACAAAAAGAATGGTTGCGCCCCTGGACCTCACCAGTCTCTCGTTTGTCTGGGTGTCTCTTTTTGCTGAGACAGTCCTCATAGAAAACCTTATTAAATATCAAATTATTGGGGAGATCCAGGTTTTTTCCCTTCTGATATCCTCATTCTCTACTAGGTTAAGCCAGCATCTGAAGGACATTGCTGATAATGAGTCTGGATTAACTTTCTTCTCAGTCTTGTTTAGATTCAACTCAAGTGGGGAGGCCCATTGTTTTCTACTCAGACTGGGGCTTCAGGGTTCCCCCTCAGAGTAGATCCTTTGTCTAGATTGCCCAAGGCTGGGAGCCAGAGTGATCAGAGTCATGTCCCCAGCCCCTCATTGGGATAGGCCCACCTCTGTTATAGCATTCATTCTTCTCACTAATTGTTAACCAATCAGAGTTGATTGTCACCCTCAGGAACACCACTCTTCTAAGGGCATATAAGCCCTGAGTGGATTTCATGAGAGGTCTTTGGCATTCAAGAGTTCCACTGACCCCTTTTTATTAATTATCCACTGGCATAATTAATAAAGTGACTAATTACCCAGAAACTCTCTGGAACTTTCATATGTCATAGCCTTTTGGCAGTACCTGGCTTTATTACTCTGTCCTCAAAATGTCCCTGACACTGGCCTCCTTGCTCAGACAAAACACTTCATCTTTCATCTCCAGGCATTTTTTCTAGCTGTCTTCCACACCTGGGATGCTCTCCCTTACCTCCAACCCTTTGCTTCCCAGGCTTCCTTCCAAGTCCCAATTTAAATCTCACCTACTATAGGAAGCCTTTCCCATTCCCTCTTCATTCTAGTGCCTTTCTTCTCTTAATTATATCTTATTTATCTTGTATATAGCTTGTTTGTCCATAGTAATGTGCATGTTTTCATCTCTGTCCCTCTGTCTGGCTGGCTGGCTCTGTCTCTGTCTCTCTCTGTCTCTTTCTCTCTATGTCTCGATAGATAGATAGATAGATAGATAGATAGATAGATAGATAGATAGATAGATAGATAGACAGACAGACAGACAGACAGACACAGACAGACAGACAGACAGATAGATAGATAGATAGATAGATAGATAGATAGATAGATAGATAGATGGATGGATGGATATAGATATAGATGAACTTCTCAAGGGCAGGGACTGTCTTTTGCCCTTTTTTTTGTACCCCCAACACTTAGCACAATGCCTGGAACACAGTAGGCACTTAATAAATGCTTATGAGTGACTGAATGGGTTAAATTTATAAACTTCCACACTGCCATTAATTGATTCTGATGACACACTTGAAAATTCTTGGCAGTATTTTGCCCATTTGGTCTTGTGTTTCATGAAGAAGAAAATCCATGTTCCTGGGTGGTACTCTGTCTCTTGGAATTTTGGGGATGGTTTCATTCAACTCAGCTTTTTTTCTTTGTAGTCTGTAGGACGGGAGTTACTCCTCCATCTGATAGACCACTTGGTTAAGAATGATGGAAAGGACCCTGAAATCACCCGCCTGATTAATAACACTCGGATACACATCATGCCTACTATGAATCCAGATGGATTTGAATCTGTCGAAATACCCGACTGTTATTTCTCAAATGGCAGGTAAAGGTGGGCTGGTTTCTCTGTGTACATCAGAAATTCTTTCCCTGGGGTCTATACACCTGTTGGAGGAGGGGAGGAAGTTCATTAACTTGGAAGGGGGAAAAAATTCTTATTTTCACTCACCTCTACTGAAATTGAACATTTCCTTCTTTTTTAAATTTCTCCTAATACATTATTTTAAGAAGTCCACAGGCTTTTTGAGATTGACAAAGGAATAAAGGGCACAGTTTAAAAAAAATCACTTGCTTTCTCCCTTGTGAGTGTGTGTGTTGTGTGTGTGTGTGTGTGTGTGTGTATGTGTGCACAGAGCAGAAAGAGAGAGAGAGAGGAATGATCATCCCAAATCTTAGATTATCCTAGCTGCACACATGACTGTGTGTACTTGTGTGCTTGGGGTATATGTACTCCATTCATTACATATTCAGAATGGAGTCACTTAAATCAAACATGCTCCTGTGATACCCCAATGCAATCAAATCCCTGGCATGCCTACGGCATTATCAATAAGCCTAACGACTCCTGTGGGCAGAGCAGCTGACTCTGGTGTGTTGAATATCAGGATGACTCAGAGGAAAAGGGTGATGGGAGGAAAGTATTAGATTTGGTGTGAGGGGACCTGATTTCAAAGTCTTAGACACTGCTAGTTTCTGAGCAGCCGTAAGCAAATCAATGAACCTTTCTGGCCTACTCTGTTAGAGAGGACATTGATATCTAAGGTTTCTTTCAGATCTAAATCCATGATCTTAAGTTCTTGGGTGTTTGTGTTTCCTATCCTTTATTGGCTTTGCTGCAGGGGAGTGGTGTTTCCTACCCAGCACTGCTTCATTTAACCAGTGATTCAAAAAAATAAATAAATAAAAACTTGGAAAGGAGAATTGATAGGATGCTGGGACATAGTTCTAAAGTGGGAAGGCATGGCAGCAGCCATCTAGTCTAACTCCATCATTTTATAGTTAAGGAAACAGTCCTAAAGAAGTTATTGTTGGGGCAGCTAGGTGGTGCAGTGAATAGAGAGCTCTGGCCTTAGAGTCAGGAGGACCTCAGGGACCTCAGTTCAAATCCAGCCTCAGATACATACTAGCTGTGTGATCCTGGGCAAGTCACTTAACCCTGATGGCCCCACCGAAAAACAAACAAAAAGTTATTATTGTTGTTTGTCCATCGTTGTCAAAGAGGACCATGACATCAGGGAGGTGATACCATGACATGCAAGTGAATTAGATTTAAGTGAGGCAGGGCTGTGCAAAGTCTTCAGCTTCACTTTCTCCTCTAGAGCCATCTGGGTCCAGTGGCAAGGTAGAGATCAGCATGACTGGAGATGGCCCTGGATGCAGTGGGAGACCTTGGTCTTTTTAAGCTAAGGTCTTTAACGAGTCTCAGTTTGACGGAGGCAATGCCCATTCCGTGATTAAGACTAGGCAAGAAATGACGCAGAGAATGCACTCAATTATGTAGCCAAAAAAAAAAAAAAAGCAATCTGGGAGGGGAAGACCCTCAAGGGATTTTGGCCAAAACAGAAACAATTGCAAATGACTCACCCAAGGTCACACAGACAGCAAATGGCACAGCAGGATTTGACAGGTCCCATGACTTCCAAGTTCAGTGTTGTTTCTCCCACACAATGCTTACTGTGAATAGCCAAGGAGAGAGTCAGGCAGGCAATCAGGAGAGGAAAGGGGACAGGACAAGGACAGGCTATGAAAACCTAACACCTGAGGGTTTGCTGTGGAGGGAAGAATAAGGATCATTAAAGAGAGAAGTAGAGGTTGAGGTAGTCATTTGAAACCCAAACTTTATTTTTGCTGATGAATTAATATTTTTCTACTCATAGCAGGGTTAAGAAACAGGACATTTACATTCAGAATTCTCTTGGTGACCATTTCAGTACAGGTTTTTAGTGCATGGATGCCGACAACCCAGTATCCAAGACTTTTAAATACAAAACCTTTTCACTGGCTGTCCCCCATGTGTGGAATATTCTACATCCTTGTTATCTGCTTCTTGGCTTCCCTAGCTTGCTTCAAGTCGTAGTTGAAAACCCATCTTCTACTGAAAGCCTTTCCTGATCCGCCTTAATGCTACTGCTGCCTTGCCTCTGATGATAGTGTCTTTATCCTGTATGAATCTTGTTTGTTCAACAGGAAAACAAGCAGGGAAAAGAAAAATAGATTACAAGAGGGAGATTATGGTTGGGGAAGGAATAATCACAAGCAAAACAAACTTTTACTTTGAGGGGGATGGTCAAAAGAGAAGGATAAAAGTGTAAAAATTAAATCAAGATTTGGGTTTGGTGAAGAAAGGAGGGACAAACTAGGGTAGGGTTAGAAATAGACCCCTTGAGTCATAGATTTCTAATGTAGATCAGTATATTTTCTCTTTCTCTACCACTTTCTTCTTTGTCAAGAAGGGGCCTGGAGGAAAAGAAAAAAAACTGTAAGAGAATATGACGGAGGGAAACATACAATTAACAATCATAACAGTGTAGGGGCAGCTAGATGGTTCAGTGGTTACAGCACTTGGATTCAAGAAGACCTGAGTTCAAATCTGGTCTCAGACACTTGACACTTATTAACTATGTGACCCTGGGCAAATCACTTCACCCCATTGCCTTGACAAAAAAAAAAAAACATAATAGTGACTATAAATGAAATGAACTGACCCATAAAATAGAGGAGGGTGCAGAATGGCTTGGAAGGCAAAATCCAACAATTAAAGATTCAAGCATAGTTTGAGTTAAAATAGTGATTAAAAGAGATAAGCAGGAAAACTACATTATGCTTAAAGTAACCATAGATAATGAAATAATGTTGACTTAATCTATGTTTACTGAATGGCATAGCATCTAAGTTCTTGAAGGACAAGTTAATCAAATTATAGAGAGGAATCAACTGTAAAACTCTAATAGTTGAGGGGCAGCTAGGTGGCGCAGTGGATAAAGCACCAGCCCTGAAGTCAGGAGAACCTGAGTTCAAATCCAGCCTCAGACTAAAACACTTGACACTTACTAGCTGTGTGACCCTGGGCAAGTCACTTAACCCCAATTGCCTAAAAAAAAAAAGTGGTAGATTTCACTTAAAAAAAAACTCTAACAGTTGAAACTCCTTAGAACTAGAACAATTTAACAAAAATGATAAACAAGAAATTTAAGGACATCAATGTTATTTTAGAAAATTTAGATGGGGTAGATCTTTGAAGTAAAATGAGAATAGAAAGGAATACATACTAGTGGTGTATATGTATATATACGTGTATATATATATATATACACATATACATATATATATACACATATACATACATACTAGTGGTGTATATGTATATATACGTGTATATATATATATACACATATACATATATATACACATATACATACATACATACATATATATACATATATATATATATATATACATATATATATATACATATATATATATACTAGTGGTCCATGGCACCTTTACAAAAATTAACCATGTACTAGAACTAGGATATTAAAAGTTCATAAGCAAATATAGAAAAACAGAAATACTAAACACATTTTTTCTGACTACAACAAAATAAAAATTATAATCAGTAATGGACATTTGAGGAAAGAGTTCAGACTTAATGGAAACTAAATAGTTTAAGCCTCGAGAAGCTGTGGGTCAAAGAACAAATCATAGAAACAGTAGATAATTTCAATAAAGAGAAGGAAAACAATGAGACAGCATACCAAAACTTTTGGAATGCATCCAAAGCGGTCCTTAAAGGAAAATCTATCTCTCTAAACACTTTCATTAATAAAAGAGAGTGTATTAAAAGATCAGTGTATTAGACATGCAAGTGAAGAACCAGAAAATCAACAAATTTAGAAAAAACACACAAACACAATAGACATTCTGTACTCAGGTAATATTAAAAATCAAAAAGACTGACTTTGATAAGTAAAATGAGGTGCTTTTTAAAAAAAACAACACCAAAATAGATAATCCATTAGCTAATCTGATTAAAGACACAAGGAAAATAAAATAAACAATATCAGAAATGCAAAAGGAGAACTCACAATAAATGAAGAAGAAATAAAGAAAATAATAAGGAAATACTGTGCCAAATTACATGTGAGCAAAAATAACAAATAAAATGGATGAATATTTTAAAATATAAAACATCCACATTATCAGAATAAGAAATTAAGTGTTTAAATAATTAAATCATTAAAAAACTGAAATTGGATAAGCCATAAATAAACTTCCAAAGGAAAATAAACCCAGGCCAGGTGGTTTTAAAAGTGAATTCTTTCAAACTTTCAAAGGAAAATTAACTCCACTTTTGTATACTTTGTTGGCAAGAATTGGGAAAGATGGCATCATTATTTGAGACTGATATAGTCCAATACCTAAAACAGGGAAAGAAAAATCAGAAGGAAAACTAAAAATTAATGTCTCTAATAAATATTGATGGAAATATTGAATTATTAGCAGACTATAGTAACATTAAAAATCATACACTATAACTGCATTGTATTAATACTAGGAATTCAGGGATGGTTCAATACTAAGAAACATAAGATCAGGTTATGTATTTTTTTCTTAATGTGGTAAACAATGTCTGGGGCAACTAGATGATGCCCAAAAGAGTGCCAGACCTGGAGTCAGAAAGACTAATCTTCCTGAGTTCAAATCTGACCTCAGACACTTACTAGCTGTAGGACCCTGGGCAAGTCACTTAACCCTGTTTGCCTCAGTTTCCTCATCTGTAAAACGAACTGGAGAAGGAAATAGCAAATCACTCCAATTCATGAGCCAAGAAAACTCCAAATGAGGTCATGAAGAGTTGGACACAACTGAAATGACTAAACAATAACAAGAAAACCCAACGACGTCTAAACCGAGAGCTAGCATGATCTGACAACTTTGTTCTAAGAGCACTGAGAAATTCAGTGGCTTGTGTAGTGTCCCAAAGCCTGTTGCTTCCTCTCTGCCTCGCTCTCCATGAATGTATTAAAAGTATTTTAAAAATAATTTTAACATTCATTTTTACAAATTTTGAGTTCCCAATGCTTTCTCCAGCCCTTCCCCCACCCATTGAGAAGGCAAGCCATGTAATATCAATTATACATGTTAAATTATACAAGACAGAATATTACTTAATTACTTAATTTTTCATTAATTATTTAATTAATTAAACGCTTACATTACTTAAATGCTATTGCCAGCTGAGAAAACCTTTCTTGATAGCCAGACTCTCATCATTAATATCAAATAAGAGATAAAACGAGTTGACTCATGCTTACCGAAGAGTCTTAGTCATGCAGGAGATCGAGAGCAGAGCTCAAGATTCCATCTTGATGGCATGGTCTTCTCAATGGATCTTTTTGTGGATGACTTTCTACAGTTTCTATAGAGCCCTGGAACACTGAAGATCCCTCTTGATGGTGCTGGTAACCACTCAGAAGACCCAGGAAGAAGATCTAATCATCCATCCAGCAAAAATTAGGTGGATGAAGAATACTCATTATAGTTTATGACATGTAGGTAGTTAGATGGACAGCTTATAGAACTCAACAATTAGTACATCTCTCTTAGACAAATAGTGTAGCTGGACAATGAGTTAGACCCAGAACTAAACAAGAAGAAGAAAATAGTAAGTTTGATTGCCTTTGAGAAATGGCAAAGCTCCTTCAATGACTCCCAAGCTTCTCCCAGAAACAAAGGCCTTTCTTTTTTAAACCATCACGCCTTGATTGTGATTGTATAGATTATGGTCATTTACAGTCTCTAAAGAATTAAAAATGGATGTCACACAAAAGGCAATGGATAGGCCCATGGTAGTTATGAACAGAATGTGACACATAGCAGATACTGAACTATGAAGAGCTAAGAGTCAAGGATGCCCTCAAAGAAATATTTGGGTGGAAGAGATGGGCGGATCACATGGTAAGAATGAAAGATCACAAGCAGGCAACCTTTGTGCTCCCTGGTATTACTCATGATGTCAAGAGAAATCTAGAAAGGCAGCTAGCATGTTGCAAAAGACCTCCATTGCAAACTGATGGGACCATTTCAATAAGTTACAAAAGATGGGTAGGCTGTAATTTTCAGCGTTGTCAAGAATATCCACATTGATGAGATCAGAAATCCATTTGTGTCGATCAACAATCCTTTAGTAAGCACCTACAATGTTCCAGGCTTTGTGCTGAGTGCTAAGGATACACAGAAAGACAAAAACATAGTTCTCAAAAAGCTTACATTTCTAATGGGGGGGTGGGGGTGGAGCTACCTATACATATATACTATGAGATAGATACATATGGGTATGTGTATATATACATATACATGACATGTGACATAGGTAGGTCTATTATATGTGTGTATAACATATATACAGAGTAAATAAGTAGAACAGAACCTTGGGAGTTGAGGCATTAGGAATGGGAGGGGTGGGGAGAGGAACAGGGGGACCAAGAAGGGTTTCTTGCAGAAAGGGAGATTTGAGTTGAGTCTTGAAGGAAGTCAGGAAAGCCAAGAGGGAGAGATGAGGAGGGGGAGAATCCTAAGCACGGGAGTCAGCCAGTGAAAAGGCAGAGATTAAGGAGATGGGAGTCTCACGTGATGGAATGTCTGGAGAATAGCAAAAACGTGAGTGTTACTGGATCCTAGAATATGAGGTGGGAGGAGTAAAAGGTAAGACCTGAAAGGTAGGAAAGGACCTGATAAAGGGTCTTAAAAGCCAATCTGAAGGTTTTATATAAAAATATCTGGTAATACTAGGCAGCCTTTGGAGTTTATTGAGTAAAGGAGGAGCAGGGTAGAGTGACTTGGTAAGACATGTGCTTTAGGAAATCACTCTAATAGCTAACTAAGTGAAGGATGGACTGGAATGGGAGGAGATTTGAAGCTGGGATACTAACCAGCAGGTTATTGTGTGTGAGTATTTAAGTCTTTGGTTCCACAGTCACTATTTCATCTCATCCTCCCTACAATGCTATGGGGTAGACCCGATAGGGAAGTGAGGCTCTGAAACTAGGTTCACCCAGTCTACGGTCACTGTTAGAGCTAGGACTATGACTCATAGGCTTGACCCCTTTACAATGTCACTCCGCGTGTCATAACAATTTTTAATACGTAGAAATGTGTTCTATAACTCAGAGAAGTCTTTGTTATATTTTCTTTTCAAGGTTCAACAAAAATGAATACGATCTGAACAGGAATTTCCCTGATGGTTTTGAAAATAATTCTGAGGCAATACAGCCTGAAACTCAAGCAGTAAAGAATTGGCTGAAATCTGAGACATTCATCCTCTCTGCTAACTTACATGGCGGAGCCCTGGTGGCCAGTTACCCATTTGATAATGGTGTCCCAGGTAAGGAACTGGCCCACTCCTTCCCCTATCTCTCTTCACAGAGTAACCAAGTGTTCACTGAAGCTGCAGAAGGGGGGACTATATCCACTCATTGCCTCCAAAAGGGAGGCGAAATCTCCTATTTTGAAGTAAACTCCCAAGAATGGGTATCAGTTTACAGCCCATGAAAAGGCAATGTGACCAAAGTAACATTCAGTGCTATGTTACCCAAGACACAGATTAATGAAAGTACTTGGAGAGAGATTCGGCCAATACCTAGAAGAGGGATGGATAGATTGCTAAGTGGATGTGGTGTCCAACAGATTCATCTTGGCCCCTTGAATTTTCCATGAACTCTTTTGAAGATACTTCTCTGTAAACCTCCTTCTTATATGGCTGAGCTGTGTTTACATTATGTATCGTTTTGTAATTGACAGAAGACAGGCTCACTTGGTTGGCGTAGCCAAAGGGGAACCCAAAGGGCAGGGGAGGGAAAAAGCAGGACACCTTCTCAGCCTCTAAAGGGCAGGAGATAAAAGAGGAGAGGGAAGATAAATGGGCTCCTCATCACCAGAATTCTCATACTGCCTGGTATACCTTGGCTCCATACATATATGTTCAGCTTCTGCTTGGATTGTTTCCAGAGGAACCTTCAAGGCTCTTCTATAGATTCCCTGTAACCCTAATGCCCTAAACAATGGATCTCAAAACCCAGCAGGGCTGCTCATAGCCTCTTGAAGAAATGTTATACAGCCTTCCCATTGATTAGTTTTTGTTAAGGAGAAACAAAGATCCAGGTAATTGTAATGCCATAAAACTTAAACAGGAAATTCGAGTTTGAAGCTACCTGTGCTAGACAACATGTTGCTTTAAAAAAATAAAAAATAAAAAAACCTTTTGGTTTTTTTTTTCCCTTGAAAGCAGAAAAACTCTTGTGGCTTTGGACTGGACCCTAAATCCAAAGCTTTTGTCAAACTCTGGCCTTGACTGGGTGGCAAAGTAGTTAAAACCCAACATAATAAAAGGCCAACTGTTAACCTTGTCTTCCCACTTGCTCAAAATTTTCTGACTCAGCATAGAGGCAATGAGTTCCCTGGAGTGAGGTGTAGGCAGACAGGGTTCTCCAGGCTTTAGGAATTTCATTTAGCTCTTGCCTTACCCTGCACAGGGAATGCTTAGCTGCCCCTAGAGCTTATTCACAGTGAATAAACAGGACAGCAATGTGATTTATGAATCTAGTCCCATTCCTGGTCTGGTCATAGGTTTATCTTGGGGGTTTTTTTGCCTTATCTGAAGATAGCACACCCATTAACATCACTCTGTGCATGGTATGATTACATTGCCACCCGGCGATTTGTCAGAGTTCTGTTATAGTCTTCCTCAGCTTAAGTTGGAATTTACTGCTATGTATGTGTCTGCCTTGCATTTACAGAGACTGGAACAAAACGGGGCCATAGCATAACCCCAGACAATGACGTGTTCGAGTATCTTGCATATACCTACTCTTCAAGGAATCCTGAAATGAGAGTAGGAAACTTTTGTAAAAATAGTGTGAATTTCCGCAATGGTATAACAAATGGGTACACATGGTACCCACTCAAAGGTTAGTTTTTCTCTGTTTCTACTGGATTCTTTTCTTGTCTCTTTAATCCAAAAGTGATATGTTCATCTCTCTGAGCAGTTATCCAAAGACCCCCCTGTCCTTCCAAACTGCTGACAATCCCTTGCTAACAAAGTGGAGATGATTTTGTATTTGACATAGATAATAACATGTTTCCTATCATCAGAGACCCAGGAAGAAATGTGAAAATGGAACATCCCATGGGCACAGTGTCCCAGGACCCTATGGGAAAAGCCCCTTCCCCTAAAGGTGTGATTGTCCAAATAGCAGCCTAGATGTTGCTTCTTTCAAATTCAAGGTGCCCATGGGCCAGAATACAGCCCTCGCTAGCCATTTTTCCTAGCTCTCTCCCCATTCAGTTGTTCAGCTGTGGGAAGGACGGAGAGCAGGCACACAAGCTGGTAATTTTTGTAGCAGGATAGCTTTGGGCCAGCCCCATGAAAGAAGGTAAAACAAGCAGACAGTACGATTGATAGCTCAGCCAGATAAATATGTGTCTTGAGCACATCTCTCTATGAGTTTCACCTCCTTCGCTCCCTCTGTTTCCAGGCTTCTGTCACCTTCCTCCCCACTGTTGATACAAACTTTTCTCCTTACACCTAGAAGAGAAATATTCTCTGGCCCCAAAGCAAGCTTGCTGTCTCTCTCTTGTGTATAAGAACAAACCCATATTGCGTGGGATTAGTTGGAAACACAGTGACACACAACAGTAATTCTGGGACTCATTCCCATGTGTGTGTCTCCATAGGCTGCGTGTCTTTAGCACTGATGAATGGACAGTTTGGCACGAAGTGTGTTGTATTCAAACGTTTGAAGGGCTAGAATGTGGGAAGGAGGGATTACATTTGTCCCACCTAGCCACAAAAGGCGGAACCAAGAGTACGCAGTGGAAGTTACAGGGTAGATCTCAGTCAACAGAAAGGTTTCCTATCCAGTAGTACCATCTATAAATCAGAGCTAGCACCGTTCCAGCACAAACCTTGTCTGGAGGATTGTTAGAAGTCATTCATTCTTCAGGTAGCATTTAGATTAGTCCAGGGGAGGTTCTGAAACCTTTTGCATCATGAACCCCTTTGGCATTCTGGTGAAGCCTACAGAAAGATGCATGTTTTTAAATGCATAAAATACAAAGGAAACAAATTATACTGAAATGAGGTTATAATTTTTCCCCATCCAAATTCTGGCATCTACCCACAGAACCCTTAGAGGATCCGGGGGCCCCATATTAAAAACCCCTGAACTAGATGATACCTAATGTATGTACTTTCCAACCCTTCTAGGATTCTAAGGTAAGATCAGATAAAACAATGTACTTTAAATTTACAATCCTCTTAAAAAATACATGCTGGAATGAGAGACAAAGGAGGATCAGATTGACCATCCTCAATGTCCAGAGCAGTAGGGAACCCCCAGCTCAATTTGCATCAATAACAGGCCAGCTTGTGCCTTGCTTTTCTCTCAGAAGGCTACTCTGTGATGATTGACCCAGAGATGTCCCAGAAAGTTGAGTCTTCCTTACAAAAGAGCAGGTGTGCCTTTTTTTTTTTGCCAGCACTTCAGGAAGCCCTGTTGTAAAAGAACCCAACAACGAATCATTTTGTTAAGGGAGGAATCCTTTTGTAATGGGAATTTTGTAACATGGGGGCAATTGTGGGCATGTTTCAGTAGCCTGGTCTAAGAGCCATAGCAGAGTATTTCTGTTGCCCCTAGATACTGCGTTGTCAGGTCTTGTCTCTGTACACTAATTGGCGGGGCGTATGGGGTGTTCAGGGAAGACCAGCACCTCTGGTGTGAAGGCTTACCAAGCCCTTTTCAGGGCTGCTCATCCACCTTTGGTATCCACCTGTCACCCAACTCTCACCTGTGGCTCCAAGAAGGTGTAGCATGTGCAGCAGCCACACCCCCAAGTTGAACCACGAGGTTAACCAACAGGCTTCAAACCCATCAGTGAGTAAAGGGGATGTCTATCCCAAGCATGTGAAGACTTCCTCCATGGGAAAGGGCAGATGAGAACAATTTGTTCTAACAGCTATGAAGGAGGTTGGAGCAGGCTCGATGGAGCGCTTAGAGCTTGGTCAGACATCAAAGATGCCAAGGTCATATACTGCATCCCAAGCCATCACCAGTCATCTTGGCTTCTGTC